>NC_088099.1:37606875-38310000 GCF_036370855.1 Dromaius novaehollandiae | reverse complement strand
TTAAAAAAAAGAGCCTACATTGTGGGAAGGCTGCCAGGCTGAGTATAGACAATTTCATATTCCTTAAAACATAACAGACAAGTACATCTCTCCTTAGGGTTGTTATTATTATTCTTAAAGTTACTCTATACACATTTTTCTTTAGGATATTCACGCTGCATGTAACAGAGTGCAGGAGAGGTGATAGTTCCCTATGAGCATGTCTGTGAACTAATGCTTTGCACTGCTTCCTTCGGAATATAAAAATGCACAGTTTCCTACACCACGGTGTACTGAGGTGAAGGTAAGCAATAATCTGTCGTTACGGAACTTATATTATACAGGGCTCAATCTTTTTCTGTTGAAATATATGACATAACTTTGACTGACTTCAGTTGTCTGAGACCCCATTCCTAAAGATCATATTGGTAAGACGTCTCTGAACCACAGCCTGCTAGTAAATTCAGTAGCAGTTTGCTAGTCAGAGCACAACACCACTCGGAGAAAGACTAGAATTATTTGTTAAAGGTTTAGCTAGATGCTGGTTCTTGTTCCTACGCATTGGCTGTTCAAAGGAAGTTGTGATGTAGCTCAGCCAAGCCAACCCTTTTTCTCCTCCCAAGCATGTCTCACACATTGAGTGGGAGACTCGTATAGCAGGCTGCTTCTTCCGCAGGCTTTCCCACAGAACGAGCTACTTCCCATATTTTTATGTGGTGCTTCACGATGGCCTCCAACCTCAGGCTAGATGCACCTGAGCAGCAGAGCCCTGTAATCTTCCAGTCAGCGGTGACTGGTGTGATGATCTTGGAGCAGAAAAGAAACCACAGCATTGCACCTCAGCTGGGTGTGTACCACACCTTTTGACATGTGGTAGACCATGACATTGGTTTAAACATGGGAAAAATGATACTTGGGAAGCCTCTGCCCCCACAGGGGCTTTGGAAACCCAAGAATGTGGCCAACTTGGCTCCTCAGCTGAAGGCTGTGGTGCCCACACTCTGCATTGGTGTACTCTAGCTTAGCAGCTCACATGTTGGATTTTTTTTTTTAACCTACTTGTCTGGAATAGTGTAATACTGTTTAAAGAGCAGCACAGTTGGGTGCAGCTGGCCAGTAACTCAGCTTTATGGTATCTTACCAGAAAATTGAGTGAGGCAGGGGATCAGGGTGTACGAGCACATATACATAATATATTTCATTTCATTAGCTGCTCACTAAACATAAACCACATCTTTTTCTTCCTGTCTAAACATGCTGCTATGGAAAGTTAACTCCTGTCCTCTTAATTTCTAACCTCAGTCTGCTAACAGGCTCTGTCCTGAGCTGTCTCCCTGACCATATAGACTGCAAAACATCAAGTAAATGAATTTACATTTCCATTTCAGCTTCTTGTTACAGACGTTCGTTTGTTTTTAAGAGCTGCACAAACTTCTCCAATAGGTTAACACCGAGGCCCCCCTTTTCTCCAAAGAGCTCTATAATACTTAGCCCCTCTCAAGCCTGGGTGAAGAACAGTGGGTAACAGATCATGAGAGTGCCGTTTTCCCCTCACCTCCCATTTTGGCACTGATCAATTCATACAGTAATAATAATTTCTTAAGTAGGATATGCTCACCAAAATTGCAGGAATGTTCTTCTCAATACCAGACTGAAAAATAAAGAGGAAATGTACCTGGAATGTCACTACGATGTTTGTACCACCCTGATGCAGTAGGTAGCTATTGCCTTCCCTGAGCAAAAAACTTGGATGCGGCTGGACGTCGTGCCTATTTCTGTGAATCTAAGAGCTAGCCTCTTGGGTGAGGTAAACCCTAAACCGGTGACGTTAGTATGACCACCTAAGCACACAGATCACATGAGAGACAAAAATTAGGCTAGTGATCTTCTGATCTGGGGCTTGAATAAAAGTCAACAATTTGGTTTCATTTAAAAAAAATAAGAGGCAGAAAAAAACAAGGTAGCCATTTCAGAGAAAGACAAGGCAGCAGAGTCTTATCTGAGTTATGAGCGACCTATGACTGTATGGAAACTGAAGAAGAGTAGAAGTGCAAGAACTAGTGGGCACTGGAAAGGAGAAATGTCTCCTCACGCTCCTCACGCAGGACAGAGGGGGATGCCAGCACCACTTTGGGCACAGATACGGACTGCAGGGCTGGCTGCACTGCTGCACAGGCAGGGCCTGCTTAGACTGTATCTGGGGTCTGAGGAGGCTCAGCACTGAACATGTACCTCCTGGTTAATTATATAGTATGTTCGTGCTTTACTACCAGACCTTGATGACTGCATGTTTCCTTATTAAACCATGGTACATTAGCACCACCACAGTGTTGGTGAAAAAGATGCTTCCACATTACAGCTCTGTGGAAGAATCTCTGCTGTTCTGTATATATTTTCCTACTGGATGAAGTTCATGAAGATTTCTTCCCCCTGCAAAGGTGATTTTTTTTTTTCACCATTCTTATTCTGTTTTGCTCTTTGGAATAGAGTAACAATCTCAATTGCTCTCAATCTAAATCGAATCTCAATCTAAATCTGCTTTGGGTGGTCCCTTCCAGAACAACCATAACCTCCTTTCTCAGCCTAGATGGGTTCTCCAGACCCCACCTCCAAGACCATGAAGAGGTAAGGAGACCTGCTCTGTAGTTATTTAGCTAAAGGAAAAGTAAAGGGAGAAGAGAGTGACCTCCTTTAAAGGGGTGGCCTACACTCACAGCCTGTGAGACCAGTGCCAGCATCTGATAAAGAAGAGTCTTAAAAAATAATAACATTAATGCAGATGTAGAACTGTCATATTTAATTTACAATGGGCAGATAATTCCAGGCAATCACTCCCACAGCTATAATAACTCAGACTTGTATAATTGCATATATGTGTGTGCGTATGTGTGTGTCTGTGTGCACGTGCTGCATTTATATGTTGGTGTCTGTGTTGCATATAGAGATGCAGAAAAGTCATTATCATGTACAGTAGTAGTAAATATTTCATGGGCCTCATGCTTTAACTCTTAGTCCATAGTGAAGCCGAAGAGGAAATTTTTACCTGAACAGAAAATGAGCAAAACCATATCAAGAAGTCTAGCTTAAGCTACAGGGCAAGATTATGCTGTTTCTTGGCAGTAAGAGCAAGGGCACACCCTCTCTTCCCTTGTGGAGTACATATAAGGACCAGGCAGATCAGCGTGTGCAGAAGCTGTGGGTTTTCTGTCTCGTTTTAAGGAAAGAGGGAAAGTGAGGGGCCAGTGGAGGAAGGAAGGAGCCATGGCTCTGCTTCACCTCAGCAGCGGGAGGCTGTTCCCTGGGAAAGCGCGAGTCTGATGTGGGCTGTGTTACCAGCCTGCAGGCCTCTCCACAAGGTACTGAAGTCTGCAACGTCCCTAAGAGGAGGCATAACCTGGAGCGTAGGCATCTATCTTTGCTGTATAAAATCAGAATAGTTCCTTTCAGGTCATTAAAAAATGATTTTAAAAAATCCAGTGAAAACACCTGATGCTACCTCTTCATTATCTTAGGCTGTGTATCTGAAATTGCACTTACTTGATGTGAAGTGTCTGTTTTCCTGCGAAGTCTGACCCCATGCTGATTCCTCGCATCTGAGCTGATTTAACTACCTTTGCTCAAGTACTGTCTTACTCCAGTAGGAGTCTCATCAGAATTAATGGGCTCCTTCATGTGAATAAAGGTGTAGGAATCAGGTTTTCACTGAACAGGCATGTTTCAGATTCATCTGGCCCACAGACAGCATTGCTCATGCTGAGTTTATCTAGCCCAGAAAGAGTCTTTTGGTTTTCTGACTCCTTTCTTGTCAAATGGAAACCAATCAATTCTCAGAGGGTGTTGAACTGAAACCAAAAAGCCAGTTTAAAATGTATCTTGCTGGAAATTGGCAAGCCTATCTACCTGCTCCACATCAGTGCATTTCTGCTCAAGTACTGTCTTTACTTGGCAGCAACACCAGATGGAATAAAAACAAGCAGTTCTTCCCAAATTCTTGCCTGCTTAAATTTACATATAAGATTAAATGATTTTTTGTCTTGTTATTATACACCCTGGGTTCCCGCAGTACAGGTTGTTTTATGCATAAATCATTTATAGCTGACACATTGCCTATAATTTTCTCCAGAAACTGGTAATTTCTTAGTGCAGTAAATTTGCTGTAATTTATAGCAGAAAACACCTTGGAGTTGCCCAGCTAACATTCTTCACTTGTGGTCCTGCGCTGTCATGTGTTGCTGTGCTGCTGTCTACTTTGAAGCAATTGCTGTGCTTTGCCCCAGCAGTGGCTGCATTTCAGTTATGGGTGAAATAACAAGGCAGGGAGCCAGAAAGACCTAGACAATTCGTTTGCAAAGCGCTGTGCAATCTTCCACACAGAAAGATGCACGCTTTGATTTTTGTTTTGGCTTTCTATTTGATCATGGGCCTGAGGAGACTTAGTCATCCCACAACAGTTAACCTTTTTTATTTGTTGCAGTTTAACTCATTAATTAAAAAAAAAGGTTTCCTGCGTGCCACGGAAGAAGTTTATTTGAGGAGATTAATAACTTTCTCAGTCACATATGGTCAAGCCCTGTTTGCTTTCAGCCATATTTCAGAATTCTCTGGGGCTTTTTTTGGTGGTAGCTTGTCAAAAAAGCCACACACGTTATACTGATTTATCTGAGAGTCTTTCATGCCAGGCCTGGAGCTGCTCAGCCATGCTTTTCTTGTATCGCTCATTCATTTGTCCAGTGAAATGATAAGCTGAAAGCTCTTGCCTTGTAATACTTGGTAATACGAGCATGTGTGCTACGCCGGCTTTGGCTTCCTCTGCAGCACATGCAGTTCGGGGTGACTGTATTTAGCTGTTGCACTGCTTTGCACCTCAAAAGCTGGCTGTACGGAGAGAGTTACACTCCCTGTTGAAAGGGAGAAATAATCAACGCTTTACAGGTGCGAAACCAAGTTCCTGGGGACTAGGGGTGAATTTGCAGCTCATCAAGCACTCTAAGATAAATGTCCTTATATAGGCCCATACCCCTTCTTAATAAAAAGCTGGTCTGCTCAATGCAGGACAGCTCAGCTACAGCATAATACTGTGCACAAGGGCAGATACCACAGCTCAGCTACTGTGTTGTAAAACCTTTCGCCAGCTTGCCTCCTAGTGACATTTTCATGTGTCTTACCCAGCGCCCGCTGCAAAAGGCTACCACTGAAACATTTTGTCAGGTGGCTGGCCAGAGCTAAACGCTCTGAGCGAGGTGATGCCACTAGCGGTGGGAAGGGAAGGGGTGGTTACCTGAGCTGCAAATATAATGACTGTGATACTGAATAGCAAACTCTGAGTGTGTTAGGGGCAGACGCAGAGAAGAAACTGAGTGTGGTCTTCTGCTCCCCTCCAGAAACAGCAACCTAGAGCTCACTGGTACTTAAATCCCTGGAGAGGTGAAACGAGGATTTTGAGGCAGGAGCTGCCTGCTGCATGTTTCTCTGTTGCTCAGAGAGTACAGCGCTGCTAGGAAGGGTTCAGCTGGGGAAAACATGCAAGAAGCCTTCTCCCTTCGTGTTTCTGCCATGATACGTGCAGATGACATGGAGCAGGCTGCAAGGCCACCGTCTTTCCCTGCTTTTCTGCTGGCCCTGGGCGTTAAGAGCAGGTCATGGGCAGGAGGCCCGTGATCACCTAGTTATTAATAGATCACCTAGTTATTAATTTGAGAGGTTCCTCTAATAAAAAACCTGCTCTTTTACATGAAGGGCGGGGAGTGAGGGGCCCTGAGCTGAAGCAGATGCTCAGTGTCCGAGAGAGCTGAGAGGCCTGAACCGCGGGCAGAGCACCGGGCAGAGAAATTCAGCGCTTAAAAATGTTGAGACCACACACACAAACCTCAATCTATCACAAAAAGTAGTTGCATGGCTGTCACAGGACTGTCAACTGCAGTCAGCATCACAAGTAGGAAACTGGGAAGGGGGCTGGGTTTTTAAAAATTTTTTTTTATGGGTTGGAGCCTATGCAAAGAGATATACCCCACACACACACCCTTGCGGGTTCCCGACCCACTGCCTTGCAGCCATTCAGTGCCTCATGGCTCCTCACCCTGGCACCCAGACTCTTGCTCCGGCGATGCTTTCCTCCCATTTTCCCTCTGGCATGCCGATGCCCGGCACTGGGCAGCAGATCCTGCCATGAGACTGGCCGTGGCGGCAAGGGACTAATTTAGTCTAGCACCAGGAGGGCTGAGATGGGAGAGGCTGGCCCTCTATAAATACATCGAGTGGTAAACAACGGGGAGGGAGAAGACATGTCCTTTAGCTTTAGGACAATGTTGGCACAAGAACAAATGGCTGTAAACTGGCCGCAAATAAATTTAGGCTGGAAATCAGAAGAAAGTCCTAATCATCAGAGCAGGGAGGTCCTGGGGTGGCTTTCCAATCAGAGGAGCAGCGGGTAAACCCACCCTGCTGTCAAGATGGTGGTGGATAACTGTATGCAAGGTATTATATGACATGCTTGTGCTAGGAAGACACTGCTTGGAAAGTATGGGAGGTCCCTTCCAGTTCTGCTTGCTTTATAATGTTTCTCAGCGCCTCCTTAACCTCCCCTGCAAGGGATACTCCTAAATCATTTCTTCTCCGCACACCCGGAGGCATCAGCCTCTTCAACTGCAGGATTAGGTACTTATCCAGGAAGGGCCATCCTCTTCCTCACGCTCTCACAGACTCCCCAGTGCTGGCTGAGCTGAAGTCAGCGCAAAGAAAAGAAGGGGGTCTCAGAGGAGCCAGCCAGGTCTAGAGCTTCAAAATTGTTTCCCAGAGAAACTTTTGAGATTCTGTGAATCCCCGTTGGTTGTGGCCAAAGTCAACTGCCTGCATTTTTCATTGTTTATTTATTTCTAAATCATAACTGTTTACTGTTGCAAATACAGCCACAGGTTTGAAATGTGTGCAGGCCTCACTGAAAAAAGCAACATATATAAACCATTTGTGAGCTTGTTTTTCAGTGTTCTGAACAATTGTTCAGGAATATTTGGGGAGAGTGTATTGACATGGAAAATAAGAATAACAAGGCTTGGGAAAATGCAAGGAAAAACCAACAAAAAAGTCACAAACTATTAGCAGCAAAATTCCCTAAGTCACAAATCACAGTATTTTAATCAATACAACCTCTAGTTTGCAATTAGGACTGTTCAAAGAAATTGAATTGTATTTAACGGAATATTTAATACTAACTAAAATTGCTGCCCCTCTGCAAGTAGTGTAGCAGGGCAAACAAGTCTTGTCTCTGCCTTTGCAGAGCTGTACAGCCTTGAAAAGCAGACATGATGCAAGTAAGGTTTGTATGTGAAATTGCATTGGGTGGACATAGCAAAATGCCTTAGTGGTAGGTAAACATATACATGCAAAACAGGGAAACAGTCACATCTCTCACTATGGCTTGCTCTCCTTGGGGGAACTGGAGGCAAAAATATTTTCTTGGATGGACATACTTGCCAGTACTGGGAAAATCTTTTTAATCTAGACAAGATTTTGGTGTTGCCTGCCCCGTTCCCCAAATGCAGAGGTACAGCAGAACCCATGGCCCTCGCTACCATCACCAGCAACAAATCGCTCGAGACCTTGTTGTTGCAGCCTCCCCTGCAGATCTGGTGTTTAACTTGGCAGCTCTCAATGTTCCTAGTGTGATTCGACTGTTTACCATCATGTTCACCACATACAAACCCTTTAAAATGTCAGATGTCACAGATTAAAATAAAATAAAATACAGTGATCACAAGATATGTGACTCCCAAGGCAGCTGTGACAAAAATGCATCCTCAGTCACATACACTTTTGCAACTTCAAAGGAAATGCTGTTTAATGAAAGGCTAACTCTTCATCAGGCATTTTCAGATCAAGCATTTTTCTCAGGTCTATTCTTGGAACACATTTAAAGAAAACTTTCTCCCCTCACCCATTTGGAAAATGTTTTACATTCCAGTGTTAAAACCAAGATCACCACATACTCTCCAGTCCTCTCTAGGGCTCTGCAATAAATGTCACAAGGAAAAGGATAAGGAGCAAGAGGCTTTGACTTGAGCTGTTTCAGAGGCTGGTTTGATTTTCAGTTGTTTACTGTAGCATATATACGTTAAACTCTGAACATCCTCCTCCTCCGCTGTTTCTTTTATCAGATTTCATGCCAAATTCTTTTCAGGTATGTGGGTGTAAATCTGGCACAATTCCCTTGGGTTAACAGAACCACTGCAGAGTTATACTTCTAAATAAGAGCAGTGTACAGACTTCGTGGTCACAAGGTTGGCATGAACCTAGACTTTATTTTTTCCTCCCAATGTTTCAAAACCATGGTCTGAACACAGTTTGTACTGGACAATTTCCATCCTCTGAGAATCCTAAAAGTAAAGCATATTTGTGAAGAGTGTGGCTGAGATTTCCAAAAAATAAGGGACCTAACATTAGGCTGTCAGTCTACTCTTTGGCACTTCCATGGGAGCTGATTTCAGCATGGCTGACTCCCAGGCCACTTACTTAGAAAATCCTCACCTAATGGGAGAATTTTCAATGTGCCTGCATTACTTTGGAGACATTATTTAAGCACTTGCAAATTCCCATCTTATATATGGTTTCTAGAGCTCAGTTTCAGAATGCTACTGATGAAAATCTTCCAATTTGGAAGGGTATATTTATGTTTTGATGCTGCATATATCACTGGAGTCAACCAGGAGTAAAACCTACTGTAAAACCTACTGTAGCGGTGGGTACCGTTCTGAAGTACTTGTACTTGGATCTCTCTTTCTACCCCCATGCTCTCACTGAATCTGCTGTCAAAATCTTGACAGGGTCCCAAAGACACCTTGGTTTTGCTGGTGACTCAGTGTGAAAGACAGTGCAGCTTCAACTGGCACACACATCTGCCTCGTGTGCTCTTAAATTCCCCTTTCAAACATACAAGCTCCAGGAAATGTCTCGTTGTCTGGCTTTGGGGATCACACCTTCAGCTCTGTATGATTCCTGGAGTAAGTGCATATTGCCTTGCTTCTCCAAGCCCCCAAACCAACCAGAGTTATACCTAACAAGACTTTCCAGCAGCAAACATACATATTTCCGGTCCTGATCTTCCTTCCGTCTCTCTGTCCTCACCCCCATATAGACCAGATAGGGATGGTTGTTGCAGGTACAGACCCAGACCTTGCAAGCACTTGAATTCCTCAAGAAAACATTCACCATTTGGTAGCAGCACCTTCGCTCTGTAAGCTTCATCACCAGAGCACTTAATGGAGACTTCTGTGGGATATGATCTCTCTCTACACTTCCAGGAACGTAGTCCTAGAGCAGAGCATCTGAAATTCTGTGACAAAGTCCCACTGTGAAGAACCAGAACAGAGATCCTGATAAATGTGTACTCTTCCTCTCTGTGTACAAATTTGGTATGTCTTCCTTATGATTTCACAGCACATGCTGTGAAGAGCACATGCTCAGAGAGAGTATGTATTCACCACCACTCCTGGAAGCGAGTCAGGAAGAGGCACTTTCTTGCAAAACATGTTGTGTACTCTGAAGGAATGCTATGCCTGACAGAGAGTGTGACAGCAGAGTTCAGATGAACATCAGACTAAGTTATGCATGGAGGCTTCTTGCAAACTGCAGAATGAATAAGAGAATGATTGCTGTCTGATAGCATCAAGATGGGTCATTTCTCCCTACATCATCATATCACTCCCTTTTATATTTTTGTCCTTAAGTTTTCTCCCCATTTCATCCACAAGTTTTGTCCCCACCTGTGCTAGTCTACTTTGACCTTTCTTCTCCAGAAAGACAGCACATGGTGTCAAACTAATCTGGAGGAGCTTCAGTCTTGGTGAAGCCCAGGAAGAATAAATATTTCATGATAATCCCAATTATATGAGGTTTAGGACAGGGTCAGTAATATAACTCAAAGCATACTCCACTTTCCAATGTCAATACATGCTTCATACTTCAGTGTCACAGAGGAGCATCTCACTCTAATGGAAATTCTAGTTAATGCTTTTGACCAGTTCCCAATGTTTCAAGCTGAAAACTAGATTTTGAATCATGGCAAAAGGTTTGCGAACTGGTTCTTGTATGCTTGGGCACTAGCAGAGACTAGCTGAAGAGTCTGATGGAATCTATTGGAATTTCTAGTATGGTAAGTAGGGGAAATACTAATCATTTCTTTTTTAAACACCAACAATATGTTCTGTGCTCTGCTGTACAGAATCCAAACTACAGACAGTGCTTGTACTGAAGAACTTGCATGTCCAAACAAGATGATCACAGACTAGACAGATTGCACTGGGTAACATAGAAGTACAGAAGCTTTTATACTGGTATACATTTACAGCATGGAAAAAGCTAGTAGGAGAGTATTCTATGAACCTAAATGACTGTGTGAATTGTCAGGCTTTATAGCTAACTAAGTGACTGGAAAAGGAGCATGTTAGTTATGACAAATATTATTGCTTTTTTTGAACTCAGTTGCCAGATGCACGGAACTATTCATCTCTTACATACATTGTTGTAATTTTGTTCAAAAACTTAGAATAAGACTGGCCTCCCCAAAAAGGCAAAGGTGAATGTTTGATGAGGTCATTAGTCTTGCCCTGGTGCCCATATTAGCTTCATTAAGTTGTCATTCCCTTTTGCTTTTTATTTAGGGGGTCTTACGAAGTATACTTTCAGTATTCCTGCTGATTGCAGATTGAACTGTAGAAGGAAGGAAAGAGATACTCTCTTGTTTTTTGGACATGGCAACGAGTCCGAGGCATTGATATGCACCTGCACCTTTTGCCGATTCAATTTTCTTTCTGCACAGCTGAATACCAATTATTCAGCTGAACACGCCTTTCCATGCTACCCAGTTTGCATGCCCTTGGGATAGCTTGGTAAAATTTGGCAGTTAAGCACTTTAGAAAGTGCCCTTTCTAAAGGTATTAAAACCTTTTCTCCATGGTCGGATCAGGGATCAGTTCTCCTGACCAAATCCAGCAGCCCATGTCAATCACAGAGCTCTCAACCTATTTCCTGTGTGCAATACCAGGCAGAAAGCAGAATGACCACACACAGCAGCCTGCTCTATGGTAGGCCCCAGGAATGAATATTTCCTGTAAAGAAATATTTTTGTGTCTGGGGGAATCCTATTGTCTTAGTGCTTTCCCAGGAAATCTGTCAAGAGCAGGGTAAGAAGTCAAAGGACAGGAAAGCAACACAGAGACCAAGAAATGCGTATTGAAAAAGGGCATGTTTTGTACAGATAACAGTGGATTAGAAGTCATGTCATGAAACAGCACAGATGGTATCTTATCCTAAGGTACAAAATAAGTCATCTCAGGTGTTGGGCTCCAGGCCTGGTTTGGATCCAAAATTTTCCTGTGAAATGCCTATTAGTTGGCTGCTTTCCACCTGATATTGGTTAAAAATCATGAAATAATGGCTCCTCAAAAGGGAAATGACTCAGTAGAAATGAACAGTTGGCAAGTTTGCTAGTGGATCAAGAATCAGGAGAAAATACAGATGTGTATTTGCTGCTGAGTGAGTCTTTCTTTAATGTGGAAGGAGAAGAGACAAGATACTGATAAAATTGATGTTGGCAATGCATAAAAGGTTGGAAAAGGGAAGGAGCGACAGTAAGTAGAACAGACAAGAAAAAAGCAACAAGACATATACATTTGATTAATTTTACATTCAAAGTGTGCGGGATTTTTTGTTGCTCTTTTTTAGTGTAAGGCTAGCTGTTCTGAGAAGGACACTCAGGATTTTAAGAATACTGTGGAGAAGGATGACTTTTCTTCAGACACCTAATTGTTAACCAAGACTTACTGAAAAACTGATAATTCCATATCATTTTTACAGCTAGGCAAGTTTAGACACAGCAGGTTAGATTTTGAAATGTATTTCGACTTATGAAGAGGCTGATAAGTGCTAAGATGATTTTCAAAGATGCCTTGACAGATCAAACATCTGTTTCTAGTTAATCTGAAAGAAGTCAACATCTTGACCACTGCTAACCTGCTGGTAACATCCCATGTTCATAGAATTGTTCACAAAGGCATAAAAGAGACTATACCACTACATTATTTCAAAATGCTGTGAGCAAAGCCCAGCAGCCTTCCCACCCTCCCATCAATATCCACGTAAGCAGTGCTTAGATAAGAAACAAGCCTAAAAGTCTCATCAAGGTTGATTTCAATATGAATTAGTTACCTCAGTGAGAGATCTTAGCAGCATATACTTTTATAGTAAAGATGGTGCTACCATATTGCTTTTGGAACATGTCTGAGAAGGATTCATTGCACCTGAGAAGATCCGCAGATGTCTGGGAACCACGAATACAGCAGCTAAGGAGCAGAGGCAGTCACGGGACTTGGGGTCAGTCAGGGTGTGCTGCTGCCCAGCTGGACAGACAGTTCGATAGGAAATCAGCAAGATTCTCACACTCAGTGCAAAGGAAAATAACATTTTATGCTCCAAGATCCCAAATGTACCCTGAGGAAGGGCGTATCTGCCTCTTCTTGAAAAACTCTTGGTAAACCAGTGTCAAGAGAGATTAAGTGAATTGCAGAGAGCACCAAGAACCGAGTAAAGCACAGCTAAAGGGCAAGGGGAGGAGACCCTCGATCGGATACAGACTGGGTAGTTTGGGGGCAGGATGTGTTTGTAATTAGAGCAGGACCTCAAGGCCTCACTATGAAGTGAGGTGAGGACAACCAGGGAGATGTAAGGTAATTTGAAAGGAGAAGGACTGTGGAGAGGACATGACTTCTGCCTATGGACATTTTTATTGCAATGGAAATGTTAAAGAAAATACTGCTGAATCTTAGGGTTCCTTCAAAAACATTGGAGTTTCATTTGGATTTCCGAGAGAGAGAGAGAGAGAAAGAAACAAGGAAAGAAATTATTATTATATTACCTATTTTTGAGTCTGTAGCCAGGAAAAAAACATTACTGACCTCACTTTCTCTTATGAAGGCGCATTTTTTAATTTCCATCCTGTGACAGCTCTCTATGCATTTGCCTGTAGGCATAGGCAAGAGATACATCATGTGGTTGTAGGTAGGAGCTTGAACAAACTGTAGTATATTACAGTTATTTTTTTCAAAATCTGTGTTATTTTATAATGGAAATCTTAAGGGTTTATTTTAAACAGTGGCATGGAGAACTGGTGAGGGCAGCCCTTGTCTTTCACCTGTGAGATCTGAAAAGAAGACGCCTCTTGCCCAAAGCAAAACAAGTTTGCTGATCTCTGTTCAGCCTCTGTTAAACCCTGATTCATGTCACAAAGCCGCTAACGTATCTCAGCAGTGTTTGGCATTGCTGTGGGTCTCTTCCACTTCAGGAGATGCCCAAGGCTATGCTTGCATAGCCATGGAGTGAATCAGTTTGACCTGCACAACGTGGTGATGCTACAGAAGGGAAATCTGAAGCCAGCATAATAGAGACTTTTAGGACTGAGTACAAAATGAATTTTGTGCTTCAGCAACCAGATACTCCAGCTGAACTCATAGTGTTGTCTCCACACTGCTAACACTCTTGTGTGTCTCTGCGGGGTGTCGATGATACTGTGGTCAATGTGCCCTTCAGATGCGTATTACCTGCTCTCTGCCTTTGACTGGCATTGAGAACTTGGCCCTCCCCAAATGACAGATGATGGGTGATGTGAATTTTGAGAAGGAGTGTAGGCTGCTTGAGGCCTGGAGCAATACTGGGGTTCTCCATGGGTGTCACTGCCTAGGAGTCTGTGTGTGATGGGGCAGCAGTCCTCGGTGGTGAATGCGGTGATCCAGCCCCTCTGATCATTGAATTCTACTCTAGAGCATCAGCTTTTTCCATGAAAAAGCCAAAAACCCATTCCCCACAGCACATGCATGCCTGAGTATGCTGTATGAATGTGTGCTTACTTACAGTTTGTTTAGAAATCTCTGTAATTAATTCTGGAGGTAGATAAATGTTTTCTCTTTGACTTATAGGATGCTCATATCTGTGCCCAATATCTATTTCTTGGGTCTCTGTACATAAAATGAAGACTTTACTTGCTAAACAGGAAAACAGGAGCGTCTAGGTTAAATATTGCAGATTTTTTTGCTGGCCTCAGCAGAGCAGCTTCTTTAGATGAACAGAACAGCACTTCAAAAAACACCTCTATCCTAACTTCAGTGTTGGCTTCCCTGTCGAGCTAATTAATCTCGGGGGAATGGAGATTAAGCGAATTTGGAAAGCGAGCAGATTTTGGTTCTTGGAGACTTGCATACATTTGCCATTTGTGGTTAGGAATAGAACCCAGAGACTGTTTATTCCATGGGAGGAAAAACAGTTTTTACTTTTCTTAAACACAGCTAGCTAGTTTATGACTCCTGGCAGGAGTACAGTAAGTTTGAGCAACTAGTTTGTTTGTTCCAGTTAATTTATAGAGGGTGGTATTCATTTTCTTTCTCCCTTAAAGGGGTTCTGTCGTGTAATTTCGGCCCCCAATGAGACACTGCTTAGACCTGATAGGAATCAGGCATACAGTGTTCTCCCGAATCCAAATAGCCAGGCCAGGCTGTGCTGAATCCATCACACTGCTGACAAGATATTAAACGCAACAGCTACCGCTATGTCCTGTAATTCTTTAGCTTTCCAGCATGAGAGGCCCTTTTTCAGACAACAGAGGGGAAAGGGGGGTGAGTCAATTAACAAATTAATTCCAAGGAGTGGGCTGACATCATTAAAGAGGCTTCTGACAAGCTCAGGAAGTAAAATAAGGCAATGGGCCATCTTGAGCAAGCAAGGAAAAAAAAGGTGAAGTAACGCTATGTTAAAAGAGCCATTTTAAACTGAAACTAAAGCTCTGGAAAATGGCTATGGAGATTTCCTCCCAATTTTGATTCACAACATGAAGCCATCATGTGCTTTTTAAGCGTCATCTTTCCATTTAACTTATTTGAAGCACAGGGACCCAAGCAGGTGGTGTGAGTTTCTGCAAGCCCTGGCTGGCTGCGGGGGCTGCTGGCTCAGTGGGAGAGATGCCGAAATGGGGGTGCTTGGTCCTGAGAGGCTTTGCAAAAAAAAAGGTATCCATTTTCTCTTTTCTGCCTCTACCCCCTGCATTTCCAAGCTGACTTCAAACTGTGCTGAAATCAGTCACTCATTGCGCGCTTACTGCAGCTACCCCGGGGCTAGAAATCCTGTTACAGGAATACTCCAAAGGATTGAGTGCGAGCTGGAGTCTCAGAGAGGACTAACAGGCTTTTCTGCACCCAGGTACAGATGCACTACAACTCCTGCCACGGTCACTAGCAAATTCAGTTTCTCCTGTGCAGTGTAGGACAGTGTGGCCAGACTGGTCTGAAAGCAAATGGCCTCACTCAGCTGTGGGTGACCCCACAGAGGGGCTTGGTTGCGACTCACACCCAGAGTATTTGATAAAACCTGGCAATATCAGATGATGTTTAAGATGAACAAACTAGTGTGTTAGTTTATCTAGTCTTTTTCTCATTTTCTTCTGTGCTACTGTGGGACTTGGGGGCTACTATGGAAACTGTGGAGTGGCTGTGGTGAGACGGAGTTCACTCCCAATGCACGCCAGTAAGAAATAAAGAGTGTGTTAGAATAACATCAGGGTAAACGCAATTAGTAGAATTTTCAAATTACAATACTTACCCATGCATGTGAAAGGACCCCATCTGCGTGTTCCTAAACCACACTCTTATACTAGATACTACCTCGGGTTGACACTTTGAGTAACCGTGTGTTTCTGATGAATGAATTATTAAAACTTAAGCCCACCTGAATCTTACAATAAAGCTTTTCTGAGTGTCGTGTCAGTCTGGCATCCCAAAGCTAAGCACAAGAGCTACTAGGAGGAAGGGCCCTTGCTTAAATTCATATTCTAGTTTTGCATTCTTCACTAATTTACACATTAAAAACAGATTGTTGTGCCCTGACTTGCCTAATACAATCACACAGAGGTGTGAGTTTCAATGCCGGTATGTGTATTTTTAAAGGTTACATGGGAAATCTGCTGTGACTTCACACAGGAAATGAAAAAGCCATAAAGAGGCATAAAGACCTTTATAAGGTTTGTTGAAGCTTCACAGAAAGCCACAAAGGAAAAACTGGTGCACAAAGGTAGGTAAGAGTAGAAGAAAGGGGGATCTCCTAGATGAGCTTTTTCTCTGAGGAATTTGCTTTGGCTCCCTTTGTAAGGGCCTGGATTAGTTGAACTCCTTGTCAAGCTTCTGGACCATTTATTATCCTGAGCATTTAGGGAGAGGCTGCTTTGAAGGCTAAGAAGATAATTGCAGGATGAAAGGGACTGCTAGTTTGAAGGAGCCTGTTTGATGAGTGTATCTTTTTATTGAGGATTTATTTTGTCCTCTGATTGTGTGTTTTAAGTGCTGTACAAAGTACCCACAGCAATGGAGAGGCATTTAAAACAATTACATTTGAATTAATTAATATAATGAATGACTGATAGGAAGATCAAATCATTATCGTTATCTTTTAGTGATAAATGGAGGGTGGAGGGGAAGCAAGGAAGAAGTGCTGGCGTAGCTGGCTCCAGCCTAACACATGTTTATTTAAGTGACTCTATACAAACATAACCCTGTATGTCAGTTAAATCAGCAGCATGTCAGTCGGCACTTCTGGTTACAGACTATTTCAAAGTCATTCATCATTCAACGCTATAAAAGCCATTTACCCTCAGCCCGCCGACCAATCAAAACGGACAGAAAATGGAGCAGGAAAGAAGCACAAATAATTGTCCTTAGTTTCCTCTAAACTTTTGCTGCAACAATTCAATACATCCTGTGTGGTGGGCTGGAGGGGAGGTTTTGCTGAACTAAACAGAGCTTCCTTCACCAGGTCATTAAAGGCAGGAAAGGGAGGGGAAAGCCAGAGAAAGGAGGAAAAAAGAGACCAGAAAGTTAACCCTTGCTCACCGGTTACTTTTTCTTTTTTTTTTTTTTCATGAATGCCTTTTTGTAGGCAAGGTTTAACAAATGCCTCTGACACCCAGGAATATGATTGCCAATTACTTTGTACCAGCTACAAAAGCAATGCGAGGAGGACCCAGTGCATGGGGCAAGCTTGCATGTAAGGCTCTACTGCTCTGCTGCTCTGAAATTCAGTGGACACCTTGGCGGCCTGGGCTGCTCGCGGAGGGAGTAGGCACTGGTGCTGTTCGGGCTTGATGAGAGATGCCTGCACCTGCACAGATGTCACCCTCCCGGCAACTCCTTTGTCCTACACATTCCGCCTTGACTTTCTCCAGTTGGATAACGTGAGTCCCGGATGCCTCAGCCCAGCGATAACCAGGGAGGGCAGCACGCTATCTGACACGAGGCTTTGGAAAATGGCAATTCCAAGGGGGGGGAGGGGGGAAATAATGAAGGGAAGGGCTTTGCGGTTTTGAGTGGTCCCTTCACTAATTTGGTAACTAACTCCTGCTACTTTCTTCCCATTTCTGCTGTTATATGACTTGATCCTCCAAACCTTTACTCTTGTGAGTGATCCCATTAAGATAAATGAGACCTCTCTCAGCTGACTGAGAGTGGGCAGGTATCTGAATAAAACGATCAGCAAGATCAATGAGTTCTCCCTTGTCTCCTTAGTAAAAAATCCCTCCGCTGTAAGTGCACTAGCATGCAAAAATGGGAGTATTATCAGGTAATAATGCGTAAAATGGCTATATCCAGTTGCTTTTTGACTGTCTTTAACTATGATATTTTTCTAGTTCTGTCTGTGCTCTGCCTGATTCAAATCCTCCCCTCATGTTTATTATTAGTTAACTATTTCTTAATGGACCCCTTCATTTATGAATAAAACTCAACAGCAATTACAGCCCCAGTGGAGACCAGTACACTACCCATCTGCTCTGTCGCTCGCTCCTGGCGTTGGCATTCTGCACAAGCTCCAGCCCCTCTCATCGTAACAAGCTAGGATCAATTTTCCAGTGGCAGCTTGGAAATAATAGTACAAAATGTATATTAATACAGAAATATATTGTGAAACTGTCCTTAAACAAACAAATGAGCCACTTTAAAATATTACAGCTATAAATGACCATGACAGTAGCACAGCACATATAATAAAAAATAACTACTGAAGAGAAGCTGCTGAATTACTATAGTAATAAACCAGATGTGATTATTATCATTTAACACACTCATTGAATACCATGAATCCCTGAAGCCATTAAAATATTTATGATTAAACATTTGCTATTCCTTATAACAGAACATATAGTCTGGTACTAAAAAACTGTTGAAGTATTATTTTGGCTAATACATGGTAGTGCCATGATAAAGGTCAGCTACCGCTGTCTAAGCATTCTGGAAAGAGCAGCTAACAGCTGCCTTTTTTTTTTTTAATAACCATCATAAGGTTGGTTAGATACCTCCATAGCACATTATTTTATTTAAGAGAGAGATATAGATGTATGCCCACACTTTCCTACATGCATCTACATAAAAGAACAAATACAAATATCTGATTTTATCTGTGGAGGAATGGATGCTTTCTGTCTTCAAGAAATTGTAACAAAATATTTAAAGCTTTTAGGGAAAGTATAGTTGAGACTAAGCAATGAGCATATGCAAAAATGAAGTCTAATTACCTCCAGGAATTTTAGCATGCAGGCACTGTATTACCCACTGCACACATTTTATCTGGTGGGCACTGAATTTACTTTGCGCTGTTGGAAGTGCTTCCCTGCCTGTCCCTCCACGGTCTGCAGGAGCCTGTTTGCCTCCCGTCAGAGCAGCCTCAGGGGCCGTGATGTGCAGGTGAAAGGGCCCTGTTTCTGGCATGAAGCAGGCGCAGGAGCGGGTGGTTTGTTGTGCAGGTGCCCGGCCCTCCGGAGGTGTGTGACCTGAGCATAAGGGGCAGCACGAATTTGTCAATGATCCTGCCCCATTCTGGGAAACACACCCTGGCCAAACGTGCCTTGCTGTCCTCCTCGGCAAGTGCATTTCACGCAGCTGATACTGCTACCAGCTAGTGGGGGTTGTCCTTTAACCCAGGCACTCTCTGTTCGTTAAAAACGGGGTCCCATCAGCTTTACCGATGCTGCTGCTGCTGCTCTGAGGTCACACTTTGCTACACAGTGACAATGGTCAAGTCATAGATTTATTATAATGCCTTAATTTGTGTCTCCCAACATAAAGGAATAGTCTTATAAATGCCATCTAAGTCACTAGCACGTCAAGTAAATATGTTCTTCCCTCATACTCCTACACCCTACCAGCATGGAAAACCAGTTATTCTATTTGGATGCTCTTAAAACAAGGAAGTCAAAACAGTCTAGGCATAAAAAGGACAGTGGTATGGGAAATTCTGACCTTGCTTTAACACCAGGATCTCAAAATAGACAAACCTTACACCTGTGAGATTTTTATTCCTAGTTTGTGTGTTAGACACCGCCACTGCAAGGGGTAGTTCTCATCTAACCTAACCCATCTCAAAACGTGCCATCTGCTCCAAGTTAATTCTCTTGGTTCTCTTTAGTCCTAGCGAGACACAGGCCATCCCTAGCGACCCATCCTCTAGCTCAAGCTGTGGGTGTGGGTTAGAGATCTTCACCAGCAGAGCCTGCATAAGGGTTCCTGCACTCTGCTGCCTCTCATCCTCTCATCCCACTCTCCCTTCCTTTCCCCCTACAGCTTATTTACCATCTTGTTATTTACCTTCTTCTTTATTTTGCTAATAAATCTCTTTTAGAGCACACTTTAAATTGAACTGGCTTAAATATATTGAGCTGGTTAAAAAATGTATTTTGGAAGAAGGGTTTGGGATTTTTTTTTAAGCCTCAAACCTTTTCACTGTCTAGCCCTGCAAGCCTTGAGATGGCTGAGGGAGCAACAAATGTGTGTGCAGAAGAGTGGGGACCTTTCAAACTCATGCTGCTTCCAGAGAAAAGTGGAACTAAATCTTAAGATGCCTATACTAAGAAGGGGTGAGTTTCCTTGGAAAGGGAGTCTGCTTTGCGAAGTGTCTGTCTTTCTCTGGTAACACGAGCAGAAGCCCTGAAGAGTGTATTTGAGGTGCCTGACAATTAGAGGGCTGATATTAAGTCAGACGCAGCCCATCTGCAAGTGGAAGTTATGGCTGATACACAAGTCTAAAGCCCTGCTTGTCTGTCGCCTTGCTGTGAAGGCACATATCCTCCACCCTTGCCTCTCGGATTTTGCCTTTACAGCTCAAGCAGCTCGGTGCTTGGCTCCCATCCAGGCCTGTCTGAGGCACAGCAGCTCAGCTCTGCTCTGCCTAAAACCCTTGGGGGAGCTAAATCTACTGGACATTTGCCGAGGAGGCCTGAACACGCTCACTGCGCTGGGGTCCACAGGAAATCTTGGGAGAAAGAGGGGCTGGTGCTGCTGCTTTCTTTTAAATGAGGTAGTATGAGAAGAGCGTCATGCCTCGCTTTTATATAAAAGCCCTGTGTGAAGAGCACTTACCCAGGAAATGGGAAATATGCGTTCAATTCTTTCCTCTGCTTGAGGAGATTCCCATCTCCCACAGCAGTGAAGTGGCGGGCTGAGCACAGGCTGCTCCCAGTGGTGTGTTAGTCATGTCTGAAGGTTGCCCTCAGGGGACTAATCTGGAGGTTTATCTAATTTCTGAATCTGCCTGGGTCAGGGCAGAATAGAGAGGCATAACTCTGTGTGAAAGTGAAATAGAGAGGCGGCACTGATGGATTTAGGCAAGGCGGAAGCTGTGAAAAGGCTTCCAGCTTTGCACTGTTGGATTCAAGCATCTCACTTTCACCAAAGATCCGCTTTTGAAGCCCAGGTCCTCTCTCGCTGGGAACCCAAGCTGCGTGAGGGTCCAATTGCATGCAGCACATGCAACTGCGGGTTGGACTCTGGGTGCCACATTAACCCTTTAAAGATGTCTGAAGGTACAGAGAGTTTTTGGAGCTCCAGTGCACTTAACTCAGTCACTAAGTGGGAGATAAAGGAGCAGGCAAGGACTGTCAATCATAGTCCCATCACTTCACAGGTGAACAGGGCGAAGCTGCCCAGAGCTGGGGAGATGGAGGTCTGAGCAGCACAGTAAAGCTCTGACCTTTCCAAGCTCTACAGTTTCAAACCAATGCAGCACTTACATACTCCAAGCCTATGTACAGCCACTGCATCGTCTAAGCTTTGTGCCCTTATTGTTATGCTCAAACCTGTCATCGAAACCAGGCTCAGGAGGGAGGGAGTCCAGCTCACAACGCGGTTTGCCTTCAGTCCATCCCCATCGCCTGTCCCAGTGTCCACAGGGATGGCATAGGGACTGCTGCTTCTCTCCAAACTGCTTCTGTACAAGTTTCTCCCATGGGTCTGATGGGTCCATACAGCCTGCATATCTCCTTTTGTGTGTGCCACAGCAAGACGCAATAAAGAGATATCGGGGGATTGCACCAGTCCTGCTGTAAGGGACACCAGTTATTAAGCAGAGACACTCTTTAATTCTCTAGATTATCAGGAAGGACTCCAAAGGCTCCTCAGAGTCCATGAAGATCCATCTAGACTTGTGTGTTTTCTATTCATTATGTCTGCTGGTTTTCTACTTCACTCACTAGGTGAACTCCGTTTATCTTCCTCTTGTATCCCTCCCTCTGGCATTGTCACCAGAAGCTATCCCAGCGCAAATGCGACCAGGCGAATGGTAGCAAATTGTATAGCACTGCATCCAAAAATTATTATACTTATCCAAAGGCTATTCTGATAAGACTGGTCTTTCATTCTCAGTCTTCTGAAATAAAGATAGCTTTAGTTTACATATTAGGTATAGACTAGAGTTTTAGGCTTTGTGTTCAGTGTTAAATCAGGGATGGGGTTGGGGTTTCCTTGGATGGTATTGTTATACCCACAGCTGTTTTCTCAGAGCTTCTCAATGTCAGACACTGCAGGGCCCCGCTGGTGCTTAGAGTTTCCCACCATCTGGATTTACCAAAATCCATGAGTTTGAGAGATTTTAGCTGCATCTAAAATGGAAAATAAGGATATTACAGCAATACATCCAGCATCCATTTGTTCAGAACCAGAGAAACAAATCCAAACTCCTCATTCTGCTTCTCCTGAAATTTTAAGGAGGCTGGAGTTACTTCAGGCTCACTTTGATGAAATAAGGATCTGAACTGAAAGACCTGTTAGCATGAATGGAGTTTTCACAAATTAAGAGCAGCTCTCAATGCAGTCCAAGATTTTGATAAGCTTTCTGTTATCCTGATTTATTAATTCTCAAGGCTATGTGGAAAATACCTTTGAAAAATAAATTAGATAAATTGCAAGAACTTTCACTATTCCAAGGTATATTTAGACTCCTGCATTTGCACCTCACAAGGAGCGGGTGGGCTGCTGTGCTGTTCCAATAGGCTCCAACTGTTGGACTGAGACACTCGTCAGGGAACAAAAACACGGAGAAGGAATTGCCCGTCTTTTGATTTGGTGGGTTAGGTGTACAGATAAAATCCTCGACCTTCTCTGGCTTCTGCCTACCCCCAAGGGCATAGATTCAGGGCAAAACAAAATGTCCAGGAAAGGAAAACATGAGAGAAAGTACTCAAAATTAACTAGCTAATCAAGAGGAAAAGTTTCCTAGTGTACCACGAAGGCATTTAGCCGGCACGTGTCCTCACTGAGTCCAGCCAGACAGTAATTGACCCTCAGTGCTAGACAGTGAAAGGTGAGCATCAGTGCAAACACTGTTCTGCGTATTTTGCCAAATATCAGCCTGCAGCTCATTTTGGGTCGATGACAGTACATTTTGTGAGTATTATAAAGCTTCCTGTAGTGCCAGGGGTCAGGAAACAGCAAATGGCTCTGACCGTGCATCTGGACCAAGGACCCAATGTCCTCCCTATAGTGGTCGTATCGGCGGAAGAGGACCCAGGACACAGATTTGCAGGATACAGCATGGAAAACCAGTCAGATGAGCGGTGTTAGTGCTGCGTTTTTTCAGAAAAGAGAGTTCTGTTAAAATCCCAGTCACTGTGACAGTATTTCTTTCTTTTTTTCCTTTCTGAAATAAGAGATTGCCAGCAGTATCAGAACAGCCTGTTAGGACATTTGGAGACAAGGCATTGAATTTTCCTTTTTAGATGATTTTTCTTTCTGAATTGTTGTGTTTTTATGGTATGGCATGCTTCATAATATGGTCATGAAATAGAATTAAATATTTGGGGGAGATTTTTTTTTTCTCTTCCAAACATAATGGAAGTAAAATTAAAATTTCAAAATGCTGTGAAATGGGATTTCTATTCTCCATATAGATGAATGGCAACTTTGATCACAGGCAATAACTTTCAGAACAAAATACTTTGAATATATTGAGCTAGATTCTTCACTATTATCACCATAAATCATTGGCATAAATAAAGATATGTTGATTATCATCACATGGATGTCTCTCCTTTAGCTGACGTTTTACTCCATTTCTCTTTATTTCTGCTATACTTTCATGAGCACAAAAAATATCAAAGAAGCAGTAATACAAAAAATCAGTATACCCAGCCATTTATTAATGAGTACTTTATTTTCACCGTGATATTTTCAGAGTTATTTTTGAAGTAATTTGGAACAGTCAAGTCATAGTCCACTGAGAATTGATTTTTGTGACCTCAAATATTATAACAGAAAATTATAACAGGAAATAAACCATTGAGTGATAAACAAGGAAACACGCATACAATTACTTTCAGAACATAATTTTATTCACCCTAGTTTTGAAAATTAAGAGATAATACTGGCTGGAACACCTCAGTTCTGAATTCAAACTGTACAATCTATTATATTAAACGGTCAAAAGCAATGTGAAAGATCTTGAATCTATTCAAGGCATGCACCTCATTACAGACTTAGCAAATTAAAACACAAATAGGATTAGAAAAGAATAATGTAACAATCTCCCACTATGGTCCCTGGAGCATTAAGTCATAAATTGGGTTTGCATTAAATTGTGCCTGCAGTATTGAATTCAAGGAAAGAGCTATAGGCTGAAGATAAACCTTGCTAGGCTGGCCAACTTCGGTATGGCTGTGTGTTTTCATAAACACACAATAAATTTGTTGCAGTCTAAAAAGGCACATTCAAAAATGAGTATTTCATTTCTTAATTAGAAAATGCAGATATGTCATAGCAATCACTGGCTACAAAAGGTATAAACCCAGGCAAAATCTTCAGGCATTGAAGTTGTCGCTTCACCTGAAGATGTTTAAATATGGTAGTTAAGTACTTTCCATTAGATCACTTACTGCGTTAAACTATGTATGTTTTCAGGTTTGCACAAACCCCCAGTGTGTTACAAGCTTCTTTCAAGTGGAGAGAAAGATCTTACCCCAAAAGACTAGAGAGAAGCTGAGTTTCCATATTACAAATGTATTCTGTTGTTATGGGAACTAAAGCGGCGAGCAATGTAAAAAGGATTCTTAGCTAACGAAGACCAGCTTGATGATATTATGGCAACAGCTACATGGAATGCAAACAGGACTGCAAGAAATAAATAGAACTTCTTGTCTTAGGAAGATGCAGACTTCTGAAAACTATTGCATCTAAACAGAGTCAAATCTGACCTTTGTGCAACCCCAGACAATTATTGAGTAATTCTAGGAATTAATTTAGTTAATTTTTCTTTAATAAAAGCTTTATCTTTCAGAAGTATATTATTACTGCCATCATCCTCGTAGCTGTCATTTAGGGGACAGCTAATAGCAGCTACTCTGGTTAAGGTGTTTTACGCTATAAAGGAGCCTTCGTTTGCTATTCGGAGGAATCCTTGTGCCTTTTCTTTAAGGACTTCTCATGGCTCCATTTGTCTGTAGCAGACTTTGGAAATTTGGCAGGGAGAAAGCCCTCAGGCTAGGTAACTGTCTTTTCTATGTTGATGCATCTTTTTTCAGCTTTTGTTGCTATGGACTGTTAACATCTGCCAATTCCCTTTGCTAGTTTGCATCACGCAGAAATATGCTAGGAGCACGCTAAAATAATAACGCAACATATTAGTATTTTAAGTCGAGTCTCACAGTTGCTGCCGAAAGAGCACATGCCACCCTGGGAAGCACTTGGGTGCTGGGGAGAGACTCGAACGCTGCGCAGCGATGGGGGGCACGTGAACACTGGGAAATTGTGCCCAAGCGTGGGGCAGTAGAGCTTGAGGCCAGGTCATGCGCAGGAGGCACCAGGCCTGGGGGCCACCTGGCCGGGTTTGCCAGCCCCTGCTTTTGGATACCGGGAGGTTTCTCCCAGCCTGGGGGTGGGAACCATCCTCCCTTTCTCCTCTCCATTTGGCGGTGGAGGATTTGTTGGCTAAACACGGCTCACTCCTCCTCTTGGCTGACAGCTCCCTTCTGGAGCAACCTTTTAACATTTTTCTTGATTTTCTTAAACAGCAAACATTAGACACATTAAGAACAGCAACAACAAAATCATTAAGCACTATAACATTCTCCTAGGAGCCAGACGTATCCTTTAATCAAGTTATGGAAAATTCATTCCTCTTCTAGCCATTTATCTTCTTTGTTTATGCACATACCAAGTGACCCACTTCTCAGCATCAAAAATAATAACAAAGAAACCACCAAAGATTCCTCATTATTTATGGATTTATGTACCATTTATTTTCCTTTATTGGAAACCAAATAATCAAGTTCATTCATTCTAATTAAACATAACATGTACTAATTTTCTATCTTTTCTGTCACTGAATCCAGCTCTCTCATTTCAAAGTCACTATTTGACCTCAGTGGGGAAAGGATTGGTATCATGCTTCCTTCTATAGTGATTGATTGTTTACATTAAAACGGAGAAGCACAGGCTGAAACTAGGGGTATACTGTGCTTTTCTCCCTGTGTTAGCTTACACCTTCAGACTCCCCTACATATGCAGGGGGTATAAAGCCCAACTCTAATACCATTTAATGGACTAATACTGAAAACAAATGACACCAAACTTGCATTTTTTATGAAAAGTATCGTGTGGCTGTTGTCATGCAATTAGTGATGCACAGACCTCAGGCAAAGATCTTTAATGAAAATTCTATGAATAAAAATAATAAAGATGCATAGGTTTATAATAAAAATATTTTATTAAAAGCAATAAGATCTTAGTGTCATGGGCCTAAACCTGCCAGATTAGTCAAGTAGACTTGATACAAATAAGTGACCAAAGAACTCCCTTGTTACACAATTTGTGTGCTGACTTTACTCCCTAGTAACAGATATTTCAGGAGCTAAACCAAAATTCTCCCAAAAAGGAAACTTCAGAAGAAACATTTTAATCATTTTTCTGAATTTTCAGATCAAATAATTTTTGTTGTTTTTGACAAAACTGTTCAAAATTAAACTGGCTTGATGAGCAAAGTCCAGGAGGGTGAAGTAGCAGTAGACACTGTAAAAGGTACTATAGAAAGTGAACTATTTCAAGCAAAGGTGTCTATTAGTATAGACAATGATACTCCTCAGTTTTAAAGAGAATATATTGTGTTTTAACTTGCAATTAGTGGCTCAAAATTGACATGGGTTAGGAATTACAGTGGAGGTCATAATAGAAATAACAGAGCCTTGAAAAAATCATTACCAATTTGGAAAAAAAATCAAGTTGAACTGGACCTTTATCCTGAAAAATATGTTTGTTACATCCAATGTTAATTCCAATGTTAGTTTTTATTTTCTCTATTAAGAGATAATTAAAAAATGAGATTCATCTCTAAGGTTGTTTTTTCAACACAAATCTGACTAAATATGACATGTTGCTCTGAACTCATTAACAGGACACCTTACAGCACTGCGAAAAGATGGAAGAAAAGATCAGAGGGAGAAAGGTAACAGAACAAGGCACCCCAAAATAGAGAAAAATAAATAGCAAATACTGGCAAACAAAAAAACATCATCTTTGTCACCATGCATGATGTAACTCTGTTTAAACTGCTGCTAGAAGGCTTTAAGGCTATGTCAGTGGTATTAACACTGCTTATGATATTCTTTTATGTTTTCCGACACAACTCCGGAATCATGTGTTTCTAAAACCAAGCATAGGAGATGGCAAAGCATTTGCCCACGGGGACTGGACTGGCAGGAACCCAATCAGTCTTTCTCCTGCAGTAGAAATTTGTCATTTCTGGATCCAAAGATGTTGTGAGTGGGTTTATTTTCTATTTTTACTCCTTGAGTTATTAGGGGATATGAATGTCAATAATAGATAAGCACATCACAAACAGACTCAGCAAGTTCTGCCTTTCCTGCCCCTGGAGAGCCACCACTCAAATGCTATCTCAGCGGTAGGGTGACAGTTCTCCCTGGAGGGGGACAAGAGACAAATCCTTTCCACTCCACAAACCCCCTGGCCTGCACCAGCTGATGAATTTATAGTCTCCAATACAGTTAGGTGTGTATAATTCAGTGTATTGCGGAAGACCAGTTACTGTATTTTATAGCTGACATTACAGGGGATATTTTTTTTTAGGAAATAAAACAATATTTGTTTCCTGAAAGGGAAATACGCCATCTGTAGCTATCAGCAGCCAACATTTGCTGCTGGCTAGCACTAAAGGAGAAAAAAGAGGTGGATTTTATTTTAGTGAAATTGGGAAGAATAATTTATCATTCACACTGTTTTTCAGGTTTGGAAGGCCCACTTGACAGTAGTCACCATAGGATGGATGACTGCTTTATTGTATTGTATTAAACAATTTCATTAAAAATAAAGGTCACAGAAGATATCCTGATACGTGTCAAGTGCTGCAGCTGAATCCAGATTCCTCCTCTACACATGGAAGTGTGTGTAGGGGCGTGTGTGTGTGTTTATATCACACTATTATGGGCCATGGGCACCATCAGGATCTGATTCTGTAGTTTCCAAGCACTTTACAGAAGTTCATGAGTCCACTCATACAGTATGTATACGATGCTGAAAAGTGAATACGGGTTTTGGGGGGCTTTCTGTTTTCATTTGCTTTTGGCCTTATTTCACAGACTGGGAAAGCAATGATGAGTGAATAGGTGACTTGCTCCCTGGAAGCTAGAGCTACTTTGAGGCATTAAAAGCAAAAATGGCACGCTGGAGAGTACTTGGCATCAATCCAGAGCAGCAGGTCCGTATCATATATTTGACCCAAACTGACCCCAGAGATGTCTGCCCCAAGGGGCCTCGATTGGACTTGTCTGAGGCCACAGCAGGAGTTAACCTGCTCAGAGGGGTTGCAGGTCAGCTTCTCCTGCCTTACGTATCCTTGCTTAAAACGTAAATTTCTGACACGTTCACCAGATACTGTAATTTTTTTTTGAATAAAGTTTTCTTTTGAAGGGATATATTTTAAGCATATAGTGAGCCAGTTAGTATTGTGCTTTAGCTCAGATATTAGCTGTTGCAAAGAAAATCACATATACTGTGGTCCAGTCACATAGAGACTTCATATTTATTTATTTATGTATTTATTTGTGGTTGCCTTTCAGCTAAAGTAAAAGCCACCTGGGGTGAAGGAACATGTTTTCTTTTCTGTCTTGGAAGAAACAGCAATTTTTTTTCTGCCTCCTTGAGTCAGGATATAAGAAATGACTCTCTGCCATGGTATACATTTTTGATAGGAAATAAATGCTATAGAGGAGTTCAAAGGAGAGCTTTTAGTTGTCAACAGGCAGGAAGAAACATGCTACGGCTGCCCCAGTAGGATGTTGGGATAACACTATTGTTTCCAAACAGCATTAAAAAAGCCTAGGAACGATCAGTGAATTGGTAACGTGCCTTGTAGCATGAGGAGACATTATATGTGATTTGCCTGAGAAACTATGTACTATTTTCATTTTATATTAATACTACATAGTTATTTGCCCTTTCTGCCATGATGGGCCCGTATCAGGCCTGTTGAATGGAAAGGCGCCTCCAGGTAGCCCTGTGACCGGCCACTAATTTGCATCCATTGGCAGGCACAAGGCAAGAAATGAGCAGTTCTTGGGAGGACACACCAGAGCACACATAACAGAGGTTATTCGGCGTATGCTGTGCCCAAACCACATGCAGGATCGGAGTCTGCTACCTTCGACGAGGCCTGGGACGCAGCAGGATGACATTTTCTTGTTGACTGTGCATATGGGCTTATCTGAGGGCATCCTGAGCAGACCAGCGAGGAAGGCAGTGCAACTCAGGAAGCAGCCTGGAAAAGACATTTTCAGGCTCTGACAGATGCGCTCTGGCATCGCCCACCGTGGCGGGGCGACGGCCCCGGCTCTCGGCACAGCCCCTCCGCGGGCGGCCGGCATCCCATCTGGGGAGCCGGCTCGTGCAGCAGTGGCGGTGGCTCTGCCCTACGGCGGGCAGCCGAGGCAGGACCGTCTGCAGCTTGGCGGGCACAGGTTGGGTCCGTGGTTCAAAGCGGGGAGGAAGGCAAAGGAAGAGGAAGGAAGATGCGTAGTACGTGGCAAAGCAGTGTCCAAGCGAAATGACGGGGCTGAGAAAAGAGGAGAAGTAAACAATTTGAGAACAAAACCTCAGCACTGGGCACGCCACCAGCCTCTCTTTAAGCCCCTGCAGCTCTTGCTGCTCGCAATCCATCTCTCCCATGCGTTAGCTGTAATGAAGACGGGATGGTCTACAACTTTATGACGGTTCCATTTATTTCTACTATTTTCATGTAAACCAAAGCAATGAGCAGCCGTTGCTTCCTCTGCAGCTTGATAAATGTCAGTATTAATTAAAATTGTTCCGAGTAGGGCCGGGTTTTTTCCTCTCTCTGCACTGGGCTGGCAGGGAGAAGCAGCCTGACTGGCTGGCGCAGCTGCCGACTGGAAATGCCGTCACTGGGACCCAGGCGAAGAAGCCGTAGCCGGTCTGTGACAAAGCAGACTGGAAATAGCGGCAGCATTTTGTCACCTGCACTGCGCTGCCGCTCAGGGAGGATGTCTGGATGCGGGGCCTGAACTTCATCCTTTGCTCCCGGGGCTGGGCAGGCTGCAAAGGCAGCTGTTCAGCCCATATGGAGGCGCGAGCGCTCCCCCGCCACCACGCTCCAATGATGCTCTCCTGACTGACACGGAGATGCGCCAGAGAGAGCCCTTGAGTCGGGAGGGAAGGTCAACACAGCACAGCGCCTTTTAGGAGGCGGTAGGGAAAAAGCAGGGGATGAGATCCCCACCCCCAGTAAACCTCTCTAAGCCACTTTGCATCTACCTGCTCTCCCCTCTGGTGCTGGCCCCACCAAGGCAGTCAGAAACCCAGCATCTTCCACTGGCCTTGGGGGGCTCAAGCAGCAACCAAAATTATGCTTGAGTGGCTGTAGATATGCCTGTTTCCTGCTGTGGCAAATCTGAATGCAGCCAAGGCACCACTTTGATGGTCTCAGTGCTGGCATGCTCATCCTGGTTACCACTATGAGCTCAAAGGAGGCCGCGTCTATCTGCCGTAGGTAATTCTCATTTAAGGTTACGGAATAATTTTCCTTTTCCTTTCTGAACTTTACTAACAACAGTGGAAAGACATTCAAAAGACCCTCTGTGAATTAAATGCACATGTTCCCTTGACCTGGAGTGAAACGTGCTCCAAAGCCACCTGGGCACATCTCCATAGCCTCTGCATAGTGTTTTCCTTCAGGGAGAAAACAACTTAGCTCACAGAGCAGGACTAGCCCCTCTTTTGCAAAATGTTTTCAGGAAAAAAATGTAAGTGGTTTTACACACAGATTTCCAAAAGTTCTGCATTATTGTCTGTGTAATCGATGTGGAAAGAGAGAGAGGAGACTAGAAAAGATGATAACCTTTAAAGATCAAAGGATGGATCCCAATGATTAAGGAGATGAAAAGGTTTTAGAATTGCAAAATAAGGTTTTTTGTGAAACAGTATTTTTACTAGGCACACATACAGATCTAGGCTGGATTTTCAGAAGCACCCAGCGTAAAAACAGATATACCTCCCTAGGTGTCTGTAAAAATCTCATCTATAAACACAGCTGTGGAAATACAAGTAAGTAGATAGCGTTGTTATAAATGAGGACTCAGTTTCACTTCTGTTTTTTTCAGGATTTTTTTTCAGATTTCTGGTTCTACAGGGCTCATTCTCAATATTATCTCCTGCTACTACACCTTGATTCAGGTGCAAACTCGAATCCGCACGCTCTTGTTCTGATTTGTGCTAACCCTCTGATCACTGCGTGTTTTCCTTTCCGTTGTGGGTCTGCACCTACTGCATGCTCTGCTCGTAAGACCAGACCCTGTGAGCCACCCTGAATACTAGGTCTCAGCTGCTTGGCAGATATTTTAGCCATATTCCCCCACTTTAATGACTGGTGAACACTGTTGCACACATTCATAGTGCTGATGGTGCTATTTGTGGCCTACATCCATCTATCAGAGTTTGAGCTAAACAAAGTATGGCTTTTCTGAAAAGACACAGGCTTTCAAAAGCCTCTGCTCTAACAAGGCATCTGTCACCCCAAGTGTAGCAGTTTAAAAAAGTCCTAAGTAGAAATGCATTTTACCAGCATGAAAAAATAACAATCAAAAGACTCCCATGTGTTCTCCTGATCTAATCTTCAATTGGTTAGGGTTTCTGTCTATATGCTCAAAAGAAACCTGGTTTCTGTACATTTCTTTTTAATAAAAATGTGTTATCTATGATAAATATATATTGCCTAGGTCAAATGAATCTGATTGTGAAAACATATTGAGCAAAAGTATTGGTAGGATTTAATTTCATCTCTTAAAAAAAAGCAAAAAAACAAAAACAAACTGTAGCTATTGAATGCTGGTTTGAATTAAATTCTATTTGTTTTAATAAAAATGTAGCGGCCTGAGTGTACATATATTTGTTTCAGTGGCAGTGCATTGGATCCAATAAAAGTATATTGGCTTCAATGCTTGTATCTCCTTTTCAGAGAAAATGGATTGAATGGAAAAATGAAACAGGCATGAATCAGCCAGCCCTGAGGTCTCTGCTCAGCTCGAGAATCCAAATAAACTGGTTTAAAAAAAAAGAAACTTTTTTACAAAACATTGCTTTTAAATTTAAATATGTTTTAATGTCAAGGCCGTATATGAGGGGCTTAATTGCCCCAATAAAAGAGCACGGTTTTCAGAACCAGACGTGGCTGTGGACGAGCTGTGCATCTGCTTACAGCCATGGAAGCAGAAACCTAAGCTGGCGTCTTAGTTACCCCGGTGTAAATCAGGCTCGTTCTCAATAAAGGTGATCAGCTTATCTCCACCTATAATAATGCCGATCAAGTATCAGCAGCCTCAGCAGGAGGACATCCATACCCACAACGCAGGCACACGCTGCACCGGTGTAAATCTTGCGTGCATTAGGCATTGGTGGCTGGTGGCCAAAATCGCGGCGGGGCCAGGCTGCAATGCCTGCTCCCCCTCACAGCCCTCTCGGTTTTTCCACACGCTCCCCCCAGATCATTCATTGCTGTCACCTGGAGAGAACATTAGACTCATCTACTTCATTTTGCACCGAATTTCACCAATTTCCTTGTTTTCTTTCTGTTCAATGGTATTACCTGCACATGTTACTGCAAGTAGGTCAATAGGCTATAGGGCAATAGGGTACTGGCCTGGAGTACAGTCACAGCGGCTTTTTGGAGCGGTAGGTGGTAGATGCTGCTGAAGGAGGATAACAAAATGCTCAGTCCGGAGTCTTAAGTAAGTTAAGGATGGTTTAGCCATTTGTTTTACATTAGAAAATTATGTCGTCCCCAATTTTTAATAAGAGCAAGGATGTGAAAAAAGCTGTTCTGTCCAGCTTGTTGATGCCTGTGTTAAACACCGGAATTCAGGTCATCACATTCGTGCACGCCTTTGTTTGCGAAAACATTTTTGCCTAAGTGTCAAAGCTTCTCAGAATGTCACTAAGTGCCCTTTCTAAAGTCACTAAATTGGATTAAAAAGGAAAAGGTATTCCTGTCCTTTTCTAAGCTTCTCCAGTGCCATCTTTGCAGACAGTGCAACTGGGGAAGATTTCCGTGCAACTTCTCTGAGCTTAAGAAGGACACTCCACTCTCAGCATGGCAAGTGCAGTCTGGATATTGCTAAGGGGTGAAATGGATGCTGTTGGCCTAGCTTCTTATATATGTGAAATAGCTGCAACCTGACAACCCAACCTGAGTAATGCTAGGTCTGATGCTGTGCTTCTTTTTAGCAGACTGGAATCAGGCTGTGTGAACCCATATCTGCGTTTTATTCCTTCACAAGAAAACATAATGTATCAACTCCTTTACAGTTTATGCAGAACAGGATGCCCCAGGGCCTGTGGTAGCCAATAAATGAAAGGGGAATTTGGCTGCAGTGGCAGTTCAGCTGTGGGAGAGGAGATGGCTGCAGGGTTCTCCAGCCCGGACTCCTCAGAAAAGTGTGCATGAAGCAATACATTAAACAAAAGCAAAACAGCTGCCAGAAAAAACAAACTTCAGGCAGAAATCCAGCTGAGGAGGGGACTTGGCTGTCCTGCAGTGAGCATCACTGACAGGATCCCCATGCCTGGGAGGAGGAGAGATATAAGTTACATGTACTGCAGTCAGTTCACACACCTCCAAAGCGAGCTGTCTCCTGAGCCCGGGGTAGCCAAACTGGTCTGTGATAGCTGGGAGGGCTGTGTGGTGACACACGGATGATGCTAAAGCTGGCAGACCTCATGAAGCATCTAGATAACCTCTCAGAAAGTGCTGGGGAAGAGCTGCGAGTACCAGTAAACTGGGACGTCACAGGCTTGGCAGTGATGTTCTGTGCAATGCTCCCAGTGCAGGGCTGTACAGAAAAGCAGTGTCTCTGTGAACAGCTGAAAAAGATATATAAGGAAGAAGAGCTTAGATCTGTTAAGAACTTGGGAAATTTTGGAACGGGGGAACCTACCCAGAAAAAACGGGCTCTACCAGAGTCAAAATAGGACTAAGTAGCTGACACATATAGCAAAAAGGGTTAAAGGAGAATTTTTAACTAGAAACTGGCATAAATCTAGGTGCAGAAGAGCGCACAGTCTGAGACGCCACCACCTCCAGGGGTGAAATCATAAATTCTGTATCAGAAAGGGATTAGATAAATTAAGGGAGGACAAATCCCACCAGACCCATTAAATTCCATGGTCCAGTTCCTCCTGATTGCTGGAAGCTGGAGGTGTAAGTGGGGGATTTATCAGTCACGTCAGGTTACGTGGCAGAGATGGGTCTTCGTGGCCTCTTTCTTGATTCATGATCCCAGCACCAGACAGAGTGATCTGCCGTGATGGAGAGATCTTTAAACTGCTTGTCTACTGCAAGGTCGTGGGCAGGTGCAGGGCCTGGGCTCCATGTCCCCAACAGTCCTTCTCTAGCCCTTGTCCCTCCGTGGCTGTCCAAGCGTTTGCCATAGCACTAGCCTTGACACTGTAGCCTACTCTGGAAAATATTCTGCTTAGCAATGAGCAGCCACTGACAGCTTTTCTCCCAAGCTCCGAGCACTACAGCTACCTAAGAAACTCATGCAGGGATCTTCTGCTCTTTTTATCCTCTGCCTCGACATGTGGGAGATGCCTTGTTTGAGTCCTAAATACGTTTCACTTAAGCCATGATGATGGTGTAGTAAAGTGCTGTAATCTTTGCTATGTCTCTCTTTACACTGCTGTAATCACCATAATAAGCTGTTTTAACTGGCTCTTTTATAAGTAGCAGCAACATAAAAATATCTCAGCGTGTTTTCCTTTAATGAGCTACAACGTCTGTGTAATCTTCCCCACATTTTCTTCGGGGTCTCTATTTGCAGTAGATACTGCATCATTTCCATCTCCTCATGAGCCCTGTGCTGCCTCACTTCTAATCTAGCAGACTGTCTCAGAGATCCTGTAAAATCAAGCAGCAGTGCCCCAGCAGCTTTCACCCGAACAAGCGCAGTGCTGGTGACACTAGGGCAGCGACGCTGGAGCATGTTCCCCCTGTTCGGTGGCCCTGTGAACAGCAGGGCTTTTGGGAAGCCTCGCCCAGTGATGCGACTTTGGCTGCAGGTTTTGTGACTGTTCAGCCCGGGGCGGGGGGGAAGTTTCGTGTTGCTGCTGTGGGACATGCCAGCATGTAGGTTACAAGCCTTGAAGCAGAAAGGCTTTGACTATCCGGCACAGGGATTTGAGGGACAGCTGCGAAGAGCTTTCTCTGTCACTGCTTCTGGCAGAAAGCACTAATGCAGCTGGGCCGTGCCTCTGCTTGAGCCATCCGCAAATGTCTTTGCCACCCAGCTCCACCAGCAAGGTCTGGAGGAGTGTGGTGCCCCTCAGCTGTCCCCCTGCCCGTGTCCAGTGTGGCCCCAGGGAGCCAGCACGGGGGCACAAGGCACCACCAAAACCAAACTCAGCCATCCTGTGATTCTGTGGTTCTATGAATACTTGTCAGTTACCTAGTGCAGAGCGAGAGGTGGATTTATTTCCAGAGCTTGTTACTCTCATTTCTCCCAACTGAAGCTGCAACGCAGAGCATGCATCTGTGGTATTTTTCAGATGCAGCTATGTTATAGTGAGGTCTACCACCAAAAGATGATAGGATCTTTAGTTTTTTTATGGGGAATGTGGGAGTGGGGGAATGTGGAAAGGAAGGAAGAAAAGTAGAGAGAACTGTCACTTTTTGCAACACCAAAAACCCCTTGAATTCACACAAGCATGAACTGAATTTCCAGATCTCAGCTATACCAATTGAAAGTCAGTTGTCTGTCTCTATTGTGAGTTGCAAATGAACCTACAAAGTAGGGCAAAAAGCACTGAGTATCTGCATTTGGATGATATAAATGTGTACTCTAAAAATACAGGAAGCTATAGGAAGCTATAAGGAAGGGAAAGCTCTAAGGAAGGAAAAATATACGAAGAACGGCCGCCTTGGAGCTGGCCAAGAGTCCCCTTAGGCCTGTCTCCAGTCCTGGCAGTAGGCAACAGCAAGTGCTTTGGAGGTAGGAAAGAAACCCCTCAGGAGGCATCTATTCTGTTCTCTTGAATAAGGCTGACCTAAAATCAGAAAGTAATACACACGTTATAGAAGCAACTGTACTTGCAACAGAAACAGCATCGCATGCTTTCTGCCAACATTTCTCAAGCTCGATATTAATGCAACATAACAACTGCTAGCAGGCAAGATCTAAAAAGAGCTGAAATACATTCTGAGGTGTGCGATTTATAGAATCCTTTAGAACAGTAGCTGAAAGAACCTCACATACTGGAGTCTCACCAAGGCTCCTTTTTTTCTTGAGAAAAGATCCTTGTTGTAGGAAATTAGGAAAATATGTGCAATTTACAAAAGCCCACAAAAGGCCTAAGTACAGCTGCTAAGGGCTATCTCCTTTTAAGAAATGCACCATAATGTTTTATGCTTTACTAAGATTTTTTTTAGGGGGTGAGTAGTGTTGCTTTGTGGAATACTGGTTCTGAACTTAACTGCTGACTTTTAGCTCCTTGATCTTTAAAGCTGGCCGTGGAGGCTTATTGATACTTCATGAATGGACAATGTTGTTGGTAGAAAGAGCAATGGAAAGTACACATCAGAAAGGTACCAATTTTCTATATAGTTTTCTCTGTTCATTTTTTTAATGGGATCCAGCTTAGAGTAACAGAAATAATTTCATTTGGAACAGGCTGAACGTTTTGGGATGCCTCTTCTTTTTTTCCTGAAAAAGAAAACACAAGTGAAATGGAAAAATGGTGCTTATTTCAAGGAAATCTGTTTATGCATAATTTGAAATCAGAGCAGAGATTTTGCTTCATTTTGTCTTGTGTTGTTGTTTAATATTTCATGCTTTGGTTAACAGCTATTTAGTGTATTCATAGAGGCTGTGACAGGTTGCTTGAAAGGTTTTGGACTTGCTGAGCATACACTCTTCCACAGAGCAAGTCTAAAGGAGAGGAACAAAGAATTCATTAATTTTTATGCCAACAAAATCGTTTTAATATTTTAAAGTCCAAACCTCTCTTCTTGACATTCTAACATGAAATACTTCAATTATCAGTTTGGGAAGTCTCAACAGCTTTGAAAAAAAACCCCAAACATTTTGTTTGGAATTTCTTTTCCATAAATTAAAGAAATACAAGTGGAATCATTATGTTCTCCTCCTGAATTCAACAACAAAAAAGCCTTTTGTTTTTTCCCCAAAAATCTATCTGTCAGCCAGCTCTGTCAACCAATTTTAGACAGGTTCAAGGGCTTTGTAAAGACTTTTCCTCCTTCCTAGTAACATCTCTTTGGGGAAGGATAATATGACCAATGTATAAGACTGCTTGTCAATTTGTGCTTTAGCTTCCTCCACTACTGAAAACATTTTAGGAACATATTGAGATTATGATGACTGCCACTGCATACAGGATCATTCTGGGACAGAAAGCAGTGTGTGGAAGTGATCGCATTTGGCCAGGACTGAGAAATTCTCCCTGTATTTATTTTGATTTTCCAAAGCTAGGCACCGTGACCCTCTTTTGTAGGTAGTAGCCACAAGAATATGTTGATCTTATAGATTCTAATGAGCAGCTCACTTTTACTGGTGTGTGAACAAGACAAAGGGAACTACGTTTATTTTGGCACGAGGGCCCTCATTCTTCCTGCGTTAGTCGTGGAGCAGTTGGTGTGAAACTGGAGTGTGCAGGGACCAGGATGGCTTTAATGCACCACCTACACTCCCTGCTCCCAGAGCTCGCCGCATCCCTCTCCTTCAGCCTGCAAGGATTTATACCTGTTCTAGCACCTGGGCAGCACTGGGCTTAACCAGGCCCTAACTGCACCTCTTGTCCCAGTGGCTGCAGAGAGACGCATGGATGTCTCGGCATGGCCTCAGAGTGCCCTGGTGCTGCCCTGTCCTGCGGTCCCGCTGTTTTGGGAGCGCTTTGCTTTCAAGGCATGAGAAATGGTGTCAGTGCTTGGCATGTCTCTGGGGTCTCCCAACTCCTTTGTAAATATGGCACTGAAGTAACACAACGGTGGGGTCCTGTAAAAATCACGAGAGAGACTCTGAAGCAATCTTTTTGTTTCTAGGCTTTGTGCTAGCTAAAAGGTGTGTAGAGACTCACACGCATGCGCGCGCACACACACACACACACACACACGTGCTAAATAACCGGGCAGTCAGTGTGGCACTGAATTTTCATTGTTATCCTTGCCTCCCCCCGTTCCTGTGTTCGATACCCCACAAAAGGTCATTACCCAGTTCACTTTCCTCAGAGTCTACCTGCAGACTCGGGAAACACTTTAGCAGACTGGCAATGCCTGATGTTTAATGATGTCTTCAATCTTGCTTTATAGACATATCTGCAAATGAAATCTTTTTCCCTGCCTGAATCCCTGTGTTCTCTGGACTTCAGGTGTAGCTCATGCATCTATTCAGTCACCCCGTCTGCAGAGAGCTATGTATTTTTTGTGGTTAAAAAATAAAACATGGAGCACGGAGGATGCCAGCATTTATTATACCAGGGAACACTTACTCACTCGAGCTGACATTGAGCACCCTCACTGCTGTTCTCTCTTGCTCGCATTTGCCATTGAGGAAATTCAGTCCATTGCCATGTCATTGTTATAATAATCTCAGACTTCTGGACACCAGTCAGATTATGACAGTCACACAAAACAAATGTCACATTTATCTTGGACAGGTTGTGCTTCAGAGGTATGTCTTCATTCCCCACAGAGCCGTTCTCTGCTGCCGGCAGGTTGACTTCCAATTGCTATTCCCTTTTGTGGAGTTTCTGGGCCGAGAAGTGTCGCAAGGAAGAGGACATGGGTATAGCACAACTCCTCACTAAACTGGTCATTATAGGGCTGTGGCTGGTATTGCAGATGGGGCACAGACTTACTCCATAACCCTGGCTAAAGTCTTGGCTGTGTCTCTCCCATAAGCGAATCCCATAATTCATCTGTATTCACAATGCAAACAGAGTTTTACTTGTCCCGAAAATTCAGAAAGCCCGACACATCTGCAGACTGCTGCATTCCTACGGCAGAGCATCAAAGCACCGGTCTGAACAGTGAAGGTCTGTTCGCCCCTACATGCAGTGTTTGAAATACAGCTTCCTGCTGCACTTTTCTAGACCTGATTTTTTTTTTTCTCCCTCAAAGTAAAAATCCTCACTTGGCTCAGCTGCTACAGCCTCCTTCTGTTCTCTGGCCTCATATGTGCTCTCACCTCGTCCTTCTCAGTACACATAAAATGTAGGGTCCTCCTCAAATATGTCCCTCTAACTTGTCAGTGTCTCCTCTTTTCCATCCAAGTCAGGTTCAGGCTTTCTGCTCTCAGTTTCAGGCTCTTTGCAGTCTTGCTTCTTTCTATTTATTGCTCCTGATTCTTCCAAGGAAGCCAGCATTTCCACAGTCCATGTTTTTAACAGAACTGCTCTCATGCATTTTTCAGTACCACTTCTGATGCATGGCATGTCTCTCCTGAATTATCCACAGGGGCTTGGTTTTCTCACATCCCCTCCTTAGCTTTTACTATGAAGATTTGTTCTATTAGAGGTTCAGAAAAGGGGCAATTGGGATAACTGAAATTTATTTTAAAATATAACTTCTAGTTGTGTGGGTTTTTTGGGCCTCTGGCTTACATGCTTTTACACGCATTGTTGGTTTATGAGCCTTTTGGAATAGCGGCTATGTCTGCTCAGACATACGAAGAATAATTCAGGGTGATTCAGCCAGATATTGCAGATCTCTCTCGCAGCAGAGGTTTCCTCGGATGAGCGCTGTCTGTGCTCCGGTCAGCCGGCTGCAGGGAACCGGCCCTTGCTTCCTCCACGGTGAAATTGCTCGCGGCTAGGTCTATGCAATACGACCTCCCGGAGCCCATGTAGGACGGAGGCCGACTCCACGACCGGCGGCTCCCTTGTGTGGGCACATGAATATTTCATGCCTGTCCTCGAGGTGGTCTGATCTAGGCGTTGTTGCCATGGAGCCTGGCTGGGTCGCGCAGCTCCCATCGCCACGTGCTCCCTGCTCCCGGGAAGGCTTGCGTTTCGCCCTTAGCACCGGGCACGTTAGCGGTTTTGTGAGCTGAATCCTTAACTGCAAGGCAGTGCTTGAAAATCCCAAGGGAATGTGCTTTTTCCCCGGGACTGTCTGCCCTCGCTCAGTCTGAACTACCAGTGGCCCCTGTTATGTTAGTTTGGTGCTTTCGTTTCATGAGAAATGGCTGAGCAAATGAAGGGCAAAATGAGAGAAAGGATGTTAAGGGGTTTCAGAGGAAACTGCAGCTGGAGCAGCGAACGCTGTCGTCAGGCTGACAGAATCGAACCTTTCGTTTGAGATATTGGAGAAAATTCGAGCTGATCCTTCGGCTGTGTGCAGCTTTTCACCCATGTTGGATCCGTCTGACCCAGCAGAATGGTATTCTTCAACCTGTGGGCCAGAGAGCCCTGGCAAGCCATAAAACGTGAGAAAACAGCTGTGAAACCACTACAGTTTCGCATACGAAACATAGCCATATGCATATAGCTCTCCATCTGTCATATCCCCACACAAGCAAACAAGTCATAAAAGGCGGAAGATGAATGAATGTGATAGCCAAGCTTTCAAAGTTTTGCCTACTTTTTACTGGGTTTTACAGTAAAACCATTGTAGAAATACTGTCCAATGCGATCCTTTCTTAAAAAGGTTACCTGGCCCTCTTGTTAAAAGGGCCGAGAAGTCCTGCTCCAAAAAACTGTCCTCTGCTCAAATTCTCATGAATATATTCCCTGGTTAAGGCTGTCCTTTTATATCTGACTACGCAACCTGAAGGAAGAAAGGTAAGCAGCAGTCCAAACATTAGCAAATGCCAGTTAAGAGCTAACATTTGGCTGAAAATGTGGCTAGATGATGCTGACATGTTTGTTTTATTTACTTTTTTAATCTTTCGCATTCAGCGACTGTAACGCGGATTATGTTAAGTGGAACTGTGTTGCTGGCAATTCGCAAATGGATTCCCTTTGCCCAGACTTCCCACCTCTTTTCTGTTTGCTTTCCGCGGACATTAGAGTGATCGAGTTTGGCTTGCATGAATGCCCATGGAAAGCCCATTTGAAGTCTGCACGCTCGAATACTACCATATAGCAGAAGTGCTGGGCTGAGATGACAAAGCGGTACTAGAGCCTCGAGCTTAAACTGGCTTAATGAGGGACAAAATTTTTCATCCACCACTGCTGTGACCATTTCTCTTCATTGTGTGCTCTGCAATTAGCACGTTTAAAAGGGACATTGCTTTACACAGCAGGGGACACAGTTCCTCAGGAAACTTTTCTAGAGCGCAGGCACACAGGCGATTCAGTGAGGTTTTGACTGTGCCATTGGCAACGTGGCCAGTGGATGCAGGCGCTGTTATTTGAAGTGAATGTAATAAAAAGATTTCATTTCAGCTTTGCACAGAGATGGTAGAGTTTGTGCTATGATCGCTTTTCCAGGGCTGAAGCTTTAAGCAAAACCCCTCCAGTGGGATAAAATCCTTTAATGGTGAACCAAAGCCCTTTCTCTGATCACAAAATTTGCACTCATGCAGTTGGAGAAAAAAAAACAACCCCATGTGATTCCACTCATGATGAACTCGGCTTTTGTACAGGCAGAAATACTTCTAGCAGATCCTTCACAGTCTATCTGACCTGCTAAAAAGAAGAAAAGAATAATAAATTAGGCAAGTAAATTTGAATTACAAATAAATTAGAGGAAACCACAATCAAGGTACTGACATTCAGTAAGCAAAAAGAGAGAGCTATATTGTGTGGGTAAATTATCTACGGAGAATTATTTACTCAGTTCTGCTGTTAAGAGCTCTCAGTATGGAGCGGACAGAAGCAGGTACTTTGTCTGCTGGTGCAGGTTTCTGGTCCTGAGAATCAATCTTTGCCCATTAAAAAAAACGCTACTGCCTTTTCAAGTGTAATTTATTCAATAAGATGCTTTTTCTCAGGACGTTGCAGAGATCCTTGATTTTCATTTGTCTTTGTCTGGAGATGTGAAATAAGTTTGCCATATTGTCCATTTCATGCTAATTTCACAATATATTCATATATTCATTTTGAATGTGGGATTTGTGAAGGACTCTGCTGACTCTCAAACGCTGCTGTTAAAAATGGAGATAAACCTTCTGAAGGTAATTTAACTCTATAATTCCATTTAACAGGTAATATTAAAACTGATTGCATATATGAGCTATTTTTTCGATTTGAGTGCTTTAAAATATTTGAGTGGAGCAGTGGTCCTTGGATGGAGAGGCTTGTGCCCCACACTGTGCTGCCAGCGCAGGCGACCTTGGTCAATGCATGGCGTGAGGCTTTTGGAGGCGGTGTTGTCAGTCTGGGGTAGACCATGTAACCCCTCTGCAGTTCAGCCTGCCTGCTCCCAGGAGATGTCATACCTCTGAGGGAGCTCATTGCATACGTGCGAAAGTGGAAAAGTGGAAACTGTAGTAATCAATAGGTGAGCCCACAAGGACATACGCCACTACATACAGCCACTGCCACTCTCTTCCTCATTACTCTTCACAGCCCCCTGGGAGAAGGCACATCAGTTCTTAGGAGAAAGGAGTTTAAAAGAAATGCACCGTGGTGGAACGGAGGTGGAAGGCAGATCCTGAGGAGAGGAACCTGTGGGAAGTGGGGTGACTTACCGAGGATCCATAAGAGCGTGCAAGAGAAGGGCCCCACTTTGCAAGGTGCAAAACGCCTGGTGCAAGGTGGCTCCTGCCAGCTGCAGCGAGAGCTGCGCGCACGCATGGTTGGGCCAAAACAAGCTCAGGGTTGTTACTCACCACCGCGAGCCCTGTCCTTGGTGCGAGTCAGAGTACAAGATGTGTGCATGGCAGGGGCTTGCTTTATTACTGCTCAGCCTGGTCATTTCAATGTGAAGAAGGGGGGACACCCAGGTGCCTCCCAAAGGCTTTGATGACTCTGAAAGACCCAGGAGCCAAGGCAACCTGCCAGCAAATGTCTCTGCCACAAGCAGCAAGCTCACACTGGTCACAGAGCCCCTTCGCGCCCTGTTCTCCACGTGTGGAGATGCTCCAGCAGTAATGGGACAGGCAGAACTCCTGGGAGGTGTGAGGAGATGGTGAGGAGCGGCAGCGATAGGACATGACCCTCCCCACCTCTGTGAAGCTGTTCTGCTTTATGTTCTGCTTTGGTAAACAAAGCAAGATGGGAGTTATTAATGTACCAGGCTGTGTGAAGTCGTCTGCCTGATAACCAGACCAGGCAACAACTGCTGCAACTCCAGACGCTGTGGCTCGTGAGGTATGGAAATTTCTTGGGTTAGAAAAGTTGGCCTGGGCTTGAAGTCCCTGAAATTCATCTGGAGCATCTTCCCTTTTGTCAGAAAAGTATCATGAACCTACAATCAAATCTTAGTTTCTCCAGGTTGGGACATGTTTGCAAGGGTTTGATGCAGCTGGAAAAAACAATGTGCAAACAGACTCCAAGCACTGCCAAGGCAGAGCAGAAGGAGCTGTTGGTTTGCATTTTTTCTGGGCTTGAACTGTTCCGTACTCAGTGTAACAAGACACAGTGCTGTGAAATGGGTCCAAAGCTACGAAACACTTGCTTCTCTCTCCTGGCAATGCTCTAGAGCTAACAAAAAGCAACTGAATCCCTTTTCACCGGACCACCTTTGCCTGGTTTGGGTGTCGGGATTTTGTTGTATGCATCTTAATTATGTCTACAAGCCATGATGCTGTCAGCATTGAGAGGAGAATTTCTTGCTATATAACTGCCTTTTTCTTTTGTCACAAAAGTATGGATCAGCTAAATTCTGCTATACAAAGGGGACCAATTTTCCACAAAAGAAGTCAGTAGAGAAAAAGAATTTAAATGCTAAATTAACCCACCAACGAAAGCAATGTTTTAGCCCAGTGCCTGTCCTATGGCCAGAACAAATTTTGCCGAGAGTTTTATAAGGAATCTGTGTTGGGGTAGATCTATTACCTGATAGATAAGTAATGGGCTTCATCAGTCATTTTTATCCATGGGAAGGGGGCAAAGGAGGGAAGAGGAAAGTGAGTCCATCGGAAGGCTGTCCGTTGGAAGTATTACCCAGACAGTGAGATTGCATGTCTGCATTTAGACTTGAAAAGACACAGATCATCAGATACCAGTGCATGCCACTGAAGATGGGTCATAAACATTAGAGAAAAGCATACAAGGACAAAGGGGGTAACGGTGCTTTAAACTACAGAGGTTATTTAAGTGTGTGTATGTATGTGTGTGTGTCTGCATATGTGTAAACAAGCAGGATGAAGAACTCCAATCTGTCAAACAACTATATTGAGTTAAAGGCTTGTTTATAACAATATTTCTGGACACTCCTCTGCTGCCCTGCTTGGAACTGTGCTGAGAGCTACATTAAAATACACTGTACAGCAGCATCTAAAATACACGGGGGACTGAAGAGGCACAGAGAAATGAGATCTGTACCCAGAAAATGTGTGTCCCAGTATAGCCATAATCCAACCCCTTCCCAGGTGCTGGGACTCAGTTGTCTGCGTGGGTAAGTCCCCAGCCTGTGCAAATTAACTTTCCATCAAACAGATCCACGGCATGGTTTAGCAGTCAGTGTAGGTTTGTGACAGCAGGCAATTTGGATGCCATCACACCTTTCTTAGGAGTAAGGGAGCAGCAGTTGGAGGCAAGCTGTTCCTGGCCAGTCAGCCTCCACAGCATGAGCAGCCCTGGTGACACATAATTTGTTGGTATAGATGGAGGCTATGACATTTCAGTGCATAAGCATCGTATATATGAAGCAATGCCATTCAAATGAAGTGGCATGATTTGCACCCTGACTGTTACTCTTTCCCACATAACCAAAACTTCAAGGTAAAAAAGGGACCATAAAAGTCTGTTAGGAGGATACGCATATTTTTGGCTGCTGTGCTCTCCTCTGCTTGCTTCACACTCTTTGGAAAAAAGATTAAACCAGTACTGGTCGTGATAGCACTTCTTTGGGAAAACAGGCAACAGTCCCATTGAAGTAGCTGTAATTTAAGGAGCTGGTGAACTGTGGCAGTGGTGGGTTTCTAGAAGCTCTTTGCATCTTGCTGTCCATAACAGGGCTTTATTCCTCTTCTGACTCAGATGCGGGAAGTGGAAATCTGATACAAAAATATGTCAGTTTGTTCATGTTTCAGAATGTCAGAAGCTGAGATGGGCAAATATCATGTGACAAGTCCTAAGTGACATAATGCAACATGTTCTATCATGTTCAAAATATAGCAGAAGTGATGATCTTCAGCAGTTTGAAGTAAGAAGCAGTTTGAAAATAGGGAGAATCTCTGAGCCATGTGCTTAGTGCTATGCCTTCATCAGAAACATTGCTGCTCCCATCCAAAATACATAAGCATTTGTTGTGGCTGAAAGGTAAACAGAGTGGGTTCAATGCTCAGCCATTCTCTCCATAGCGGGGAATAACAGGCCTGTGGAAGATCTCCCACATGCTCTGGGAATGTAGCCTCGAGCACATGGGGTATCAAAGGGAAAAGTATTTTACATGGTGGTGAAACACATGTACTCCAAAATCCCCTATATACTTGCCTCCAAAGCAGAATCTGATATTGAGAATAATCTGCAAAAAAAACCCCAGCGTATTCTCTGCAAGCTGTCAGCCCTGAAAAGGTTTTGGTAGTGGACGTGGTGCTGCACTAGTGATAAACCAGAGTAATGGTGTGGAGAATCAGACTCTGACTCCCCTCTCTAACGTGTGGCACCTGTCAGGGTGAGTGGGGTGTTTCTTTTTCATGCCTAGTCCCCATAGGTGGTAAGTTTGTAAACACAGAAAATGACATTTCATTTCATTTAAAAGAAAATGATTAGTTGTGGAAACCTCACCACTAATCCATCACCTGGCCTTTGCAGCCATGAGGAACGCAAGAACAAGATGGCCAAAAGAAGTCTGGTTTGTGTTTTAATTCTCCTGCTTTTTGCACAAGCTTGAACGTAGGCAGAGGTATCGGTTTCATGGGATGTGCCAACTTACCCATGCTGGGCAACACCTAATGGGAGAGTGGGAAGGCCTGAGTGCCCACAGCGAATGCGGAAGGCCCAGCAGCTGAAGCACAGGACCAGCAGGCTGATCACAGAGGGCACGTGGATACCCAGGGTAGGTGCTGTAGCTCTGGCACAATCTGCCAGCATTCGTATAAATACTGTAAAGCTTTCATGTCTCCTCTGCTCTCAGGCCCTTCTCTCAGCCAGGAAGTAGCAGTGAAGTCCCAGGGTTGTTATAAAAATAGCATTTTTCTGTAGATCACAGAGGGACCCTAAAGCTCCTTCTTGTCTTTTGCCAGGTGAAGGTGACAGTCCGCAGATTCAGAAGGACCGCCGTGGAGCTGCCACATGCGGGGCTGAGGATTAATGCCTGCTCAAGGCACTGAAAGTGATGTTTTCCTAACAGATTGACTTAAGCACCATGTAACCACTTTTAAAGGTACTGTAACAGTGAGTGACATAGGGAGGTTAAAAAACTGCAGAAGACCTTCAGACTAGTATTATCTTTATTGCTAAGTGCAGTTGTCCCAGTTTTAAGATGTTGATGGAATTTATTGCTATATTAATAATCTTTATCATACCCTTTCTTTTGTGAATCCCACTTGCATGTTTCTTTAAAACCCATGAGATCATCTGCTGCCTGTTAATGGAAAGCAGTTTATTTTGAAGAAGGAAGAACTGACAGATTTTTGTTCACATGAACTGTATAAGAAATCTAACAAACCAGATGCAGGTGGATCAATACAGGCTGATCTTTATTTATTACTCCCTGTCTTCCTCACTTTATTTTTATGGCTATTAAAGATGCTATCATTGATATACCATTTTTGACTGTCTTTCTATAATGTATACACTGGACAATGCTGCCATTGATATTCGCGTAAAATGCTGGAGTATTGAATAACCTGGGAAAGTGGCGCAGTCTGTCTTTCATTTCTGCAGCACTAGGTTTAACGCCGGCTGGATCTCTAGTGAGTAACATTTTTGTTCTGCTACAGGACATGTGAAGGAAGTTTGATCTTTGTTTTGAATATTTGCATACCTTCAAGGGTGGCAGAGCTTTCCATAGGGGGGAGTTTAACTGGGGAGTCCCTGGGTTCTCTGCTTCATCCAGATCATTCCCTCTGGCTTGTGATCACCAAGAAATATAGCAGTGTTTGACCACAGATCTTCAACGATGTGATTTTAATTAAAACTAACTACTCACTGTAGATAAGGATGAGTCATGTTCTAAATCATGACATTTTGTCACAAGTAAACAACTGACAGACGCTGAGTGTATCTGAAGTTTAACATGACTTGTTCTTGTCTGCGCTGATTGACAGCATCATGTCAGTTAATTTGATTGTCGACAAGTGACTTAAACCTGACTGAGGAAACATGGGTATCAGAGATTGGAGTGTCTACACTGCAGTCTTCGTGGCAACTATGGGGTAGTGCAAGCATCTGCAAGCTAGTTTTAAATGATCCCATCCTGACTCTGGCTGTGGCAAATCAAATTCAGCAACGGCTAGGCACCTCACTGCTTGGAGAGGTTTCAGTCTGCCATGCACTTTCAGCTTAGGATTGGTTTGATTTGAATGAATTTAAGGGCCAGGGATGGAGCAGTCTAAAACTGGAGATGGAAAGCCTGATTTTCCACGGAAGTCAGCTCAGCTCCTGCTAAAAGCAAAACAAAACAAGAACCTTAAGATTTTCAAAAGCAGCTCTGACTGTGCTCCTGCAGCAAGATTTGCTTCAGGTGCCAAAATGAGAGTGTGAGGTCTGGCACCAGACCTGGACAGTTCTGAAATCTGGTCGATCTAGGCAGCCTTTATTGGTGAGGCAGCATCCCCGCGGATTTAATAATAATAAGATGAATCCTTTTGCCCACTTAAATCTGGGATATGCAGGTAGAAATCCAGAGCTAAAGTCTTACAATAGAAGGCAATGTTATTCTAGTGACTCAATTTGCTAAAAACAAATGGTGTGGCATTTAAATTGGGGCATCTATCTCTAGCAGCCCAGGACCTCTAATCATTCCTCACCTTTGCATTTGAATGCAGCAAAGGCAGAGGTACTGCATTTACAATTATAGCAGATGACTTCATCCCTCTGAAATGACTTTAAAAGATTAGAATTCATAGATTATTTATTAACTCTTAGTGAATGTATTTCCAGAATGGGAACAACACATTGCATCAATGTCTAGTTCCTGAGTTTAACTATTTTAATTAACAGGGAAATGTGTACTGCTGTAAAGAGCTCAGCCCACATACCACTGTGCAAGGCTTTCTCTTTAGTGTTTCCTTTTTAGTACAAAGCCTTTGTTCCTTTAAACTCATGTTAATAACAGTGATCATAACACTGGAATCTTCTCATGATAACTCATAAATAATAGTACTAGCTGAAATAAAGCTGTTTGGCAAAGCCATCCAAAGCAGGCAAGACAACAGTTTAATTGACCCATTTTGATAGTGACTATCTGACTCGGAGGCTGGCAGAGAGATTTGTGACAGAGTGGCACTAGCAGCTTAACCCAAACACTCTCACTGCCTAGATAACAAAAAACATCTTGTGTAGGCTCGTGACAGCAACTGCAGCACATCCTGAAGTGTTTTCCTTCGTTGCTGGATTTTCTAGCAAACCTACCGCCCACTAAAGGCTGTGTTTGGTTCTCGGGCAGTAAAACAGCACGCCTTAGAAGTGGTGAAAAAAGAGGAGGTGAACATAAACACCGTTCCAGACCTCCCCATCAGGTGCCAGCCCGGACGAAACATCGAGCTGCCACCACTACGCGGACAGCGTTCTCCGAGGCAGGCTGCGAGGGGTCCAGCCGACGAGGAGCCGGTCCCATCCGCTGCTGCAGGAATGTCAGCTCCTTCCAGCGGAGCTGTGCAAGGAGACGGCGGTAAACACAGCCCCGTGCGCTGGCGGCAGCGGAGCCGCACCAGCCCGCAGCCGCGCCGGCTGGGCCCTTCTCCGGGAAAAGGGGGAGATCAAAGTGCGGAGGCAGCGGGAACCTGTGTGGAGTGTACTGGAAGTGATTTACTTTGACAGTGTGTTGTCCCAACAGAAAAAGAAAACAATGTAATTTAGATGCTGTCAGGACATAATGTCACCTTTAAAGAAATGGTAATCTAATTATCGAGATATTGTTTGGGAGTTCTGGTATGGAGCCATTCACAGACAAGGCGAAGAATTAAATCTTTTCCAAGCCATATTAACCTATCTTTCCTTTACCACTATTACTTACGATTTTCAACCAGGTTAAATACATCCAGCTTAATCGTTGAGCACTTAAAAACACACTACTTCAGGCTGGGTGTAAAATGTTATTACATGCTAAGATGCTAAGGATTAGTTTCACCTCAATGTTCTGATTCATTAAACAACTACATTTCTATGGCATCTTCCTTGAATGATAAGGAATATCTGCAAACTGCAGCAAGAATTTGCAGGATAACACCTTTACGATTTGGATAATTTGAAAGGCACAAAAACTAAGGACCAGAAGGAAGACCCATCAAGCTCATACCAGGCTATTACAGCAGGACTTGTTTTGTTAAGCAATGGAGTTGCTTTTTTAAACTCTTAACTTCACTTTTATAGTTGTGGACTCAAGAGAAAATTAGTTATGAGGAATTACCAAGCTGGTCTGAATGGCCTTAAAGCCTCATCAAACACAGCATGAGACTCTTCTTTCAGGTTCTGAAAATGCCTTTGTCATTTTATGTCGAAAGAGAAAATTCCTTGTGGAAAAGTGCTTTCACAAGTCTCTGAAAATTTTGAAATAGAAGATCTTGCTCCAGATATTTTCAGCATCCCAAATTTCCTGCTTCCTTTTTCTGGACAAATGACTGCAACGCGTTTGGACAATGCTTTGGACAGGCTGCCAAACTTGTGCGTATTTTTTAACCAAAGTGCCAAAAAGCTTCATGGCTTATCCTTTGCTGGTTGCTATAGAGGAGGCTAATCGCAATGCTGAAAAAGGTTAATGGCAGTTGAAGAGAGGCAACCGTGGGACCTGGTCCAGCTTAGTTTAAACCAAGTCATTCCTTTGGGCCAAATCATAAAATCCTTTTATAGTCTTTTATTTCTGCAAACTTCCAGCTGAAATTCAATGCATATATCATAACAGCGGCTGAGCCGGAGTTGCGGGGCATGCTGGGAAAGGGATTCTCACATAGTAGTAATTTGCATGTTTAATTAACTATATAATCAGGACACTTGGGCAAGACTTTTTTCAAGGCAACATTTTTCACCTGGGTATGTGACATTGTCAAAACCAGAAACTTCTTGTGGAAACGTATGTGTTTCCCAAGTCCAGAATGGAAACTTCTGCCCAAAACCAATGAGTGCAGTGCGTCCTCCTCCCAGACCAATTACTGACTAATCAGGGTTTTGCAGCTACATCTTTCACATGCAGACGGAGGGCTCTCACCACCAGCCTGTTCCAAGGTGGAGCCATTTCCATTTCTCCTGTCCTTTTTTTACATGGAAGAAATAATTAATTTACTCTGAGAGTTTCTCTGGCTCAGTGATCATTATATTAACCTAAAAATAAAATACTAGGGAAGCAGGTTCCAGTCTGCAGTAAGTACTTCAGGGATGTGAATGCAAATCTCTCCCGGCCCAGATGGCGGCACTGGACTTTTGGCTACTGGCACATGTCCTGTTTTGCTATGCATGAAGCAGGGAACAGTTCCCACTCCCTCCCCTTCCTAATAACCAGCAGAGGGTCAGGCTATCTATAGAAACGTCCAGCTGCGTGTGTAAATTTCTTCTCCTCAAAATTCAGAGCTAAAGCTTAGGCTAAAGCATTCTTATTACTGCTAAGACAACAGCAGATTAAATAGGATGAACTGATCGGTTATACCTCTTGTAAAGTTATCCCCAGAGATAAATGTACAATGTTGTTGTGGAGGCTGTGGTGGTGTCTGCAGCGTAACTAAGGCTGACAGACTGCTTGCATGTGGGTGGCTGTCTTCTTTCCAGCTGTGACCAGCTGAATTATATCACCTGTCCCACTTGATATATTAGGATATGCCCAAACTCAAGATGCATGTTGCTGCAATAGGGAAATTAATGTCCACCACTGGAGGCAATTAATAATGATTAGGAGCAAAACAGCAGGGTTAAATCTGTGCATTTAACGAAGTGTTCATACAGCTTTTTTATACTATACTTCAGCCTCCGAGTTCTCTCAAATTTCTGCTCCTTTTTTTGGGGGGGGACCAGGACAACCTTATCTTAATTAATGTGTAAACTTAGTTGAAATGTCAAAGTTGTTTCAGTGAGACATGTTTATTCATTACTTAATTCCAGTTTCAGCTCTGGTACAGGAAAGCATCAAACATGCCCGTGTGTGAAGTATCCTACAGAGAAAATGTTAACATTTATTTCTGTGTCTACTTTCAGTCAGAGCAGCACAGCTCTGTGTATCCATGTTTTGAAGTCACTGAATCTCTTTGATTTCTGAATTCTTCAGCTAGTGTGCTAAAAAGTGGCAGAAAATTGGCAAATGGAAAATGTTCAACGCTCAGTTTAGTGTAAGTCCTTAATTACCATAGAAAACAGTAGGTGATGGGTTATTAATTTCCCTTTTGTGTCCAAAATGTGATTTCAGATATGAATATTGGACATCTAATAGGAACAGAATGCTCTTGCATATTTTAAACCTCTGGGATATAGGAAGTCTTGTGGCATGCAGCGCTTTGTGAATGTCTCTAAGAAAGCACATAGTATTGCCAAATCCAGGCATTCCAAAATTGATCAGTGAGGCTTCTAAACTCATGAGTGCTTCCTTTTATGCAGTTTTAATAATAATGAGATTCCTTAATAATCATGAGATTTAGAACTTATACACATATTCTCAGTTCTTGTGTCTGCCTTTTGATTTTTGATTGCCTTTTTCATGTTTTCCCACCTTTCTTTGACATTTTAAGGACATGAAGATTGGGGCTGTGGTGGTGAGGAAGCTGCAAGCTTAAACTGCGACATAAACCCTGACTCCAGGACTTTAAAACACAATAATTTTGATAAACTACACAGGAGAGTCTGCAATGGGCTGTATGATGGCAGGTAAAAGACCTCATTAACCTCAAGTTCCGCCTCAGATCAACTTTATCCATTTCTGTATTAGGCAACGATTTCCCTCAGAACTGAGGGACAATGATCATAGTTTTCACCAAACCCAAGGGCCACCCTAAGCAGTCAGGGTGGGGATGGGGATGATGATGAGGAACTGCGTGTAGATAGCATTCAAAACAATTCACATTTTCCATGTTAGCTGTATCTTTCCAAGAATTTCTATGTGATAAAAAGAGCTCTGAGACTACTTCTCTATTTTTGTGCTTGCAGCCCATGGTTAGGCCATTTGCAGAATCCCTAAAAGATGTCTTCAGCCATATGCTCTTTGTACAATAAAATCAGGCTCAGTATAAATATAATGCAGAAGCACTCTTCAAAGTCAAAACATTTCAAGTTCAGTACTAATATGCCTCACAAGTCCTGCAAGTTCATCAGATGTACACTGCTCAACTTATGTTCTGCATACAAATGAAAATTGACAAATGCTTGCTACTTGTAGATAAGGGGTCATAGGTTTGCTCATCTGGAAGTATGAGAAAAGTCTTTTTCTAGACTGAACTGTGTGATGCACTACATACTTTCATCTGCAACCTAAAGACTGGTAGGAAAGCCACTTTGTAGCTGTGAGACATTAGATATTTTTAGAGGTTTTACATGCTTGGGTTTCACAGTGGATCAGTGCAATTCTGAATACAGAGTTGTCACAGTTTCTTTATTTGCTGCGAAAAAAAAGCAGTTCTTTGCTGGCTATAGTGCCATACTATCCATTGATGGAATAATAATAGAAAAACTGAAATAAAACTAGAAATAAAACACCAATAGGCTGTACGGAATGAAGTGGGCAGAGACAACAGAAGTGCTCAGCAGACATGACATCACTCTCACCAGCTTGGCCAGAGAGGAGTATTTGCTATTAGATGTAGACTCTTGCATAAAACATGGTGGTAATGATTGTCCTGAACTGGCTCCTACTTGTGAAAAGGGAATGGTATTGACTGGATAAATGGGGCTATAAATATCATTTCAAGACCAAGAAGAGAGACCCTGAAGGGATGAGATAGTGACCCAAGACTTTTCCTTTCCTGTGGGCGGTTGGATTGTCATAAATGTTTCCACATTAGAATTGTTGTTGACTGCAATGAGAAATGATGATCTCTAATGACTGCAGTGATATTAACTGAAGACAAAATCTACTGTGTACAGTGCAGCAATTTGAAGAAAGTAACTGATGACAGTCAAAAAAAAATTTAGGAAAAGAAACATACCTTTGAACTATACAAAATGAAAACTTGAAGTGCTTCAGGTATTCTGCCTATTTCTCTGTAAATCTAGGCTTCCTTGCTGAAGTTGTATAAATTTTAGCATGATTCCATGATGATGATAATAATAATAATGACTTTAACTCTATTCAAGACCAATTGATCTCAAGGAAGACCTGGCTTTTGTCTCAGCTATCACCATGAATCCATGGGTTTCCTGCTTTGTCCCAAGACTTGTATTCTTCATTTGCTGAATTAGTCACCAGTGTACAAATGAGAGCATAGGAAGCTAGCTTTCTATTTGAAAGTTAATTTTCTCTGCTGTTATTATTTTGACTTAGTTGACTTTCAGCAATTATTTATGCAGACCTATCTCTCTAACCTAATCAGTTTCAATTCATTTTTCTCCAGTACTCAACCCTAGGTGGCAGGAGAAAAGCTATCATTTTAGATGCTGCTTTATTGGAAGACAATAACAAGAGTATAGGGAATAATTGCTTAATCTTGTTGTTGGTTTTAAGATATGAACTGTAGCAGGCTGGGCTGGGCCAAGGAAAGGAGCAGACATCTGTTCACAGGTCCTCAGGCTACATTTGCTTGATCTTTCTTCATCCCAATGCCTTGATCTAAGAACAAGGAGTGCTGTGTGCAACTGAAGAAAACGTTATCACATTATTTTTCTTTGTCCATTGATCTGGGCACTGCTATACACTGATCTGAAGGGTTTTGGTGTGTCTCACAAATCCCAGTGAAATCAGCTCTCATTTATTCTGTTATTTGGCTGTTCATTGCTATCCTTTTTTTCCCTGTGGACCTGAACATGACATATGGGTTCACACTAGCATTTTCAAACATACTCCTCTGTAGCTGGATTAGTAGAGATGGCCAGCTAGTAGTCTGCTTTTCAGTGACTTTTTTCTAAAAATAAAATTGTGCCAGATGTTTATTTAGAAAGCTGGTAGAACAGACTGAGAGTAATTCCAGTTTCTGCAAGTGGAAATTGGAATTCATTATTACTGGGCACTAAATGTTCGGATGCTTTTCTGAGGTTCTTAAATCTATTTCATTTCCATGTTGACAGAGATATTAGACAGCTGTTGGAAAATCTGTCCGTTCTTTCAGTGCTGCAACAAGAAAGCTTTCCGTTTAACTACTAAGGGTCAATAAAGCTCTTTAATGTACTAATCAGTGTTGAGTGAAGGATAGGAAAGTATAAGAAGGAATTCTTTCACTTTGATTTTGTGTGAAATTTGGCTGGCTCTTCCAGCTGATCAGTGTCACTCCTGGCTGTGATAGTGATGAACTGAAGGGCTGAAGGACATTTTCAGAGTGGTCCTTCAGAGGACTGGGATGTGGCAGGCCCATTGGTAGCAGACGTGATGGAGGGCAGCAAGAGGTTCTCCATTCCCATGGGGTGGACACGAGGAAGGGCTGTGCCCTTGACTGCTTTGTAAGTGCTTCAGCAAACACTGGGTTTGCAGCCAGTTTCTGCTGTGGTCGGACACTGAAGTGGAGCAAGGGCCAATTCTGCAGCCCATCGAGGCTGGAGTGAGAAAGTCACTGCTCTGACCGCGGGAAGGGAAAGGCTGCTCTGCTCAGGTCCCACTGCTTCTTCAGAGAGGAGCTGAAGCCAGTAGCACTTTGGGCACCGTGTGATTGCAGCTTGTTTTTTGGGTTTTTTTTTTTTTTTTTTTTTTTTTTGAAGTGATTCAAGGGTCTCATGCTTGCTCATGGTGTGAACAACATCTTAATAGAGATTGCCTTGTGGCCATCTTCTCTCTTACTTGCAATCAAGCGACATCACTATGGAAACTGCTTGCATGGAAGAATAACATTAGGGAAGACAGTCGGCATTGCTAGCTCTCTCTAATGCAATACGTGTCTTAGTCTTTTCTCCCAAAAGTGGAATTAGTGTCTGGTTTTGCTCTTTGTGGGAGTTCTCCTATCCCAGCTGTTTTGCTTCCTCACTTCCCTAGGCCATTCTTTCCTGACACCTGATTTTTCTTTCTCTTCAGTCTGCTCTCTGGGAGCTTGCATCTTTGCTCCCTCAGTGTTTTACACTGTCAGCTCTACTCTCCCCAGCTATTCCTGTTCCTTTCGTGCTTACAAGCTGTGCTGACAAGATCCAGGAGTGCTGGTGGCTTTGCCCTTCATAAAAGCAGCTCTCATTTCCTTTTCTTCTTCTTATAGCATAGGAGTAGGCCCAACTGGGGCATTTCAGTGATGTGTTCTGCCTTGTTCCCAGCTGTTTTATAAGAATTTTGAAGTCTTCTTAACTTTTGAAGCCTTCTTACCCTGCTGCACCTGCAAGGTATGCAGCAGTCATTGTTAGGAAGCATTTATTGTAGGTATACACCTGGCTGTCAGGGGGCATTGCAGAGATTGTTTCCTATGAGACACAGCTCTAAATATAACATTCAACATGCCAGTACCTGAGAAGAGGGGATTCTCTCTCTCTTCATTTATCACTTGAGGCTTAAATATGTTTTTTTTTCCACACTTCCCACATCACAGATTGTTGAAGGTAGATAGTTTTTACACTGTTCAGTTGCCTTCTTCAGAGAAGAGAAATCTGCGACAATATATTGTGAGTCCCTTTTAAATACTTAAACACTGCAGCCCCCTTACTTTCATGGAAAGTCAGTAGTAATTCAGGAGTATTTGGCTGAAATATGTGTGTGTGGCCATGACTCCCAAGGAGCACAGAGCTCACTAGTGATCTCCTAACCTTTGGCATTCAGCAGTGCAGTGAAATAGATCCCAGCCTGCATAACGCTTTGTGTCCCTGTTTAGCTATTTGTAAAGTATATATGACACCCCGTGCTTAAGAGAGGAATAAGAGGATGCAGTTCCAATCTCCATGGATGCAGGCTGTAGATCAGCACAGAGTATTATTAGAACTATTAGAGTTAATTGCTGTAGTTTTTTTGACAGCTGATTTTATGAGTTCAGGTTTTGCACAGAAATTCTAGGGACATATTAGAATAATTTTACAATTGGATGCTTGGCCCTCAAAATCAGTAATCTAAAACATCAAGCAAGAAGTAGGAAATATTTTCTGCTGGTGTAGGCAATGAACACGCTAGCACTCTGACGTGTGCAAATGCTTTGCAATTGTTTGCTGTTCAGTTTTTAAATCAATTTTCCAATAGCTTTAAATACTTGGGCAAAACCTTATAATAGGTTAGGTAATCATTTTAGCTTTCATAACATAATGTGAATGCAGAGACATGGTTATGCTAAAATCTTTCCCACTTGCATACCTCTTACACAGATTACAGAGGGAATGTGTTACAGACAATAAAATCTGTGGAGGGGGGAGGAAATTGTCATCCCCTTTCTTCTATGCCATTAAGCACAGAGACAGTGACGTTGGCCATTGCTTTGTAAAGGAAAAACAACAAGTTTACGGTTCCTCATTTCCCATGGCAAACAGATTGCTTATTTTAATTTTGAAAATAAAACGATGGAGGCGATGTGGGTCTGTAAATAAGAGTGTGCATCTCAATTTTCTGCAAATGCTTAAGTGGTTTACATCTGTTTCCTCCCAGTTGTATTTCTCAAACATGAATTTCCATTTTAAAAAGAGTCATAAAATCACTACTGTTTCTCTGTGGATCTATTAGCAATAAAATAGCCTACAGAGGTTTGCACAGCCATGGAAAATGTACAGTGATAATAGGCTGTCCTGCTGTTACATGGCTTATGCAAACTTTACATTTATCACTGCAGAACCATCTATCCGCAGGGTTGGAGTACAGCAAACAACTGAATAAAAAAGACCAAAAGAAGGAAGATGATACAGAAAGCTCTATATACACATCATTAATCAGACATGATGAATTCTCAGACTTGAATATGTATTTTCTCAGAGTCAACCAAGGCAAAAAAAATGCTGATCACAATCTGAAATGTAAAACTTTACATAAAATTAATCTCCTGCAAAGTGGTATTGCATTAAAGGACAGAGAGAGAGGGAGAAAAGTTATTTTCATGTCTGTCTGTTAGCTTTCATTGCATGGCACTCCTGCTATCCAAGGACTAGCATCTTACCGAAAAAAGCTGCAGGCTGGCTGACACTGGAGCTGCTCAGTAGTGAGTGCCAGTCAAAAAGTGTCAGACATGTGGAAAGGTGAGAGCTGCGGACAGATCCAGGAGGATTCCAGAGCCGAAGTGGCCCATCCACAGGCTCGGACACAGAGCCAACCACAAAACCGGCACTGTTGCAGTTCAACAACCCTGACTGAACACTCATTTACAGATGGCTCAGCTTGAGCAGAAGATGGTCCCTGGTCCCTAAGTCCAAGAGAAGACTAGAATTTACAGCACCAGGATTATAGCAGGAAGACTTAAGAGATTTACCACCACAGACAGAAGCTCAAGGCTCTCTTAACTTTTGCATGGTGCTGGGTGTGCCGGATGGTCTCCCGAGGCAGCCGGGAACAGCTGGCACCCACTAGCATCCCAACTGAGTTGTCTATTTGCCAGCAGTGCCTTCTAGCTGTGGTCACCAAGGAGGACTGCAGACAGCCTTTATTCCTGCTCTTTGCCATACTGGGACTGCTTAGCATTTTGCACAAGAAACCAGGAGGATGTCTATTGCCTGTCTGTGACCATGGACTGCGACATGGGCTGCCTTCACCGTGTGGGCACCAGCCCTTTCAGAGAACTCAGCCTTTGCCTGGGGCCTCCTGGAGACTCCTCCTGGTGGGCTGTAGCTCCCACAGAAGAAATGCACGTAGAGTAAGATTTCACAAGGATGTGTCACTAGGTTGCTCCTTGTTTGCTTCAGTCTAATATAAATGTTTATCAGGATTAAAGCAAGTGGCTGCTCTTTGTAGATGGCAGAAGGTGACAGTAATATCATTGGAAGCTTCTTACATAAAGGGTAATTGGAATCAGGAAATGAAAGGGGAAGAGGGGAAAAATAAATGGCAAAGAAATGTGGCTTCTAGAGGGGTCAGGAGGGCTGGTGAGAAATAAAGCCTCTCCCCATTTGGATAGACTCCTGCCATTATTCTAGCTGCTAGCTTCACAGCATGAAAGCCAGAAAAGCACCAAGTCCAGGCACACAAAATTAATTTGGTTGCCTAAACAGAGTAAAAAGGTGAATGAAGAGAAATGATTCCTCAAGAGAAACACGAGGCATATATGAGCTCAGAAAGAGCAATGACTTTTTGCACATTATTTCAGAGTCAAAAGCAAATTGTCAAAAGTTTCTTTTTGAAGGTCTATGTACTAGCTTCTTTTTTTATATAAATGCATTATCTTTTTCTCCCATCGGGGGTCTCCAGGGAGGCATGACAGCAACATTATAGTTATTTGGTTTTAAACGGCAGTCTGAAAAACATGGGACAGATTCATCACTGGTGGAGTTGCAGTTTGGTAAAAGTGCCTCCACAAATGAACTTGGTCTTGTGAGACCACCTCAGTGCATTGGTGTTTTTAGCTGAATGTATGCATAGGTGAATGTTTCGGCTTCATGTCCAGGACCTTGGCCGTTGACTGTTTTAGGAGCGATGCACATCTTGATGATGACAAAATTCTTTACACTGTTTTCAAGATCAGTGAAACTGCCTCAAAGAACTCAGCAGACTGGAAGAAACTACTTTTTCTGTCCTCTCAGACAATATGATGGCAATTTTATGTGGCTATAGGTGTCCTAAAGGTTTGCTTTTTCAACTAGTCCTGCTGTTGGTGCCACTGCATAATGTGGTAGCTTCGTTATTTCTGAGTGTAATTATTTTCCAGTGCTTTTTAAAGGCAGAATTGTTGGGTGCTGCAGTGTATATTCAACAGGAAGGCTGAGTATCAACCCTCTAAATATGTATAAAACCCTTACTTTCCTACCACAGTGCAAATCACACATCAGAGCTTACATTTGTCAGCGCTCCAGGACTAACCATCTGCACCTCAGACCAGCGTTTTCAGTGAGGGAAGAGAAAGAAATGTCTATGCAGATGCAACAGAAAGAACTGAAGGGAATCTTAGTCCGTATATTTATACTACCGAGGGCATTTCTCCTATTTGCAGGAAATATGGGGAATCACTTTCTTGTGAGAGCACTCCTTGATGCAAGCGGCACCATGGCTGCTTTGTGGCCCTGTAGCCGTGGAGCCTGGCAGCAGGCTGGATCTCAGGTTTGGCTCTTTCACTTTATGTGCAGATGCTGTGAAATCTGCAGAAAATTGTTTTCTTGCTTGTCATTTTGAGGTACAGTGACACCTCCTTTGTTTCAGTAAGCCAGGCAGTTTAAGCTCTGTATGGACTGTGTAGGCAGAAGTGCTTGAGATGACCTTCCTAAGCATGATTAGGGGGGTATTTTTGTTATGCTAAAGAAGCTTTAATGCATGAAATCATCATATGAGAACTCCTTTTAAAATTGGACATGAAAAAAAGTATTCTGCAAGTCCTAAATGGGAAAGCAGTTGACTAATATCTTCATTCAAGGAAAAAATGGTTAACAAAACATTAATAAATTTACCTGAGGGTGGTGTTAGTTATTCAGTACCTGGTGCTTTTCCATCTTGAAAAGTGGTAATGCACAAGTGTTTAGCAAATGTTTAGTGAACACAGGGTTGCTCTTCTGATGAAAAAGCAGGGTTATAATCTTGGACAACAGAATTTTTGCTATCAACTGGCTTAAGTTTTCATGTTTGCTTGTTATTAAGACTCCCATAACATCAGATTAGGGATGTTACTATGATTGTTACGGTTAAATTCCAGCTCAGCTCTCAGTAATAACTTCTCTCCTGTCTAAAATCCCCTGCAGTTTCAGTTGGGTGAAAGGTTGCACTCATCCCATTTCAAGCTTTTCTGTGCACAGGTAGAAGATTTGCTCAGTTCAGTCCAGAGATGGCTGCAATTCACTGGTGGGCAAAATGCTTCACAACATGCCTGAGTTTGTCAGTCCTTTGGTGACACGTAGACAGCCTGGGAGTCCTTCTGCTGGAAGAGTCCGCAAATACCAGGGCACTGCTGTGACTCTCAGGCAAGAGGCAGAAAGAAGGGCAATGATCAGCTGTAGGAAACCTTCCTTCACATCAGCTGGCTGCTGGCTTGGTTTTCTTTTAAACTTGCCCGAAAAGCTGACTCTTAGCTCCAAAAATAACAGATAAAGGGCCAAGATAAAAGAAAATAGCTATGGTCTGTTAAGCTGGGATGGAAACAGAGGTCTGCAGAGCTGCTCAGGTGAAGGAGAGCTGATTTAGATGAGCTGACGGACCCTGCCAGTTTCTGCTCAGCTGGGGCTGTGATGCCGACTTGTGCTACCCCAACACCCCCATAAGCCCCCCACCCCAGGGGCAGCTCACCTCCTGGACTCAGGTGGTGACATTTAAAAAAAAAAAAAAAAGACCCATCAAGTTGTTGAGGTGGTTCTCCCGCATCTGCTTGCCACAGAAAGGTGACCAGGAGAGGCTTCCTCCACTGGGGTGAGGAGGAGCCTGGTAGCTCCTACCCTCTACGCTGTGCATGGAAGGCTGCTATGCTGATACACATGATATGCTCCAAACGACCAGACCTGCAAATCAGATCATTAGCACAGAATTGCAATTTTCCATTTGTTTGTTTTAATTGTTCCAACTTTCACCATCATGGAGAAAAGGCTGGAAGCCTGAACTGTTGTTCAAATCTCCTACTTTTTAAGGCAATCTCAAGACAAAGTGTTGGGAGGCCTGTAGAAGAAAGAAAAATCCTGCTATAGCACCTTCTTAAGAATCATTTTAACAGTAAAAATATCTTACTGCTAGTCAACCTAGTTAAAAAATCAAAACCCAATGAAATCCTGCAGCTCTGACTGACAGCAGCTACATAACATTGTCGATGATATGAACCTTAGGACAATGCTCTCTCTGCTGATGGCACTCCATAAATAATATTTCTGCTCATTAATAAAACCTGAAAAAAATCAGAGGAGAGAAATGTCATGTGCTTGACTATGTTATTACATTACCCATCTGAAAGCTAATGTTCCTATTTTTTTTCTTCACACTGCACATGATATTGAAAAGACCCTGGATATGCTATAAAATAAGTGAGGATACCTACTTTTTTTTTCCTCCGGGAATCTTCCCACTTTCTATAGTTACTGAATGCCACAGAGGAAAGGAACAAGTTTAAAAAACAATTAGTAGGACATGTGGTGCTCGTTCTTGGCTGAAACTGCACATTCTCATCTGCCTGAAAATACTCAGCAGTCGTTCATGAAAAATGTTTTTGAACTAATGAGCTATATTTGCATTCCCCTTAGAACGGATTCAGAATTTTTCATCTACACTGCACCATGAAAAATGGATGTGTTTTTCACAGAGGTAATTTGAACATAAACCACCGCATCAATGGGAAGACAACCTTTGCAGAAACTTTTTAACTTAGCACATTCCATTTGTTTTCGCTGGGGAAGGTCAAACTTATGTGAGAGATGTAAATTTCATGCACAAACCTAGATGCTGATGAGATTTGTTTTTGTAGATAATCTGCAGCAGAGAAATTTTTCATAATGTCACTGCAAAATAAATTAAAATGTTCATCTTCATATGGCTGGTTCCATTGCATTAAAATAAATGTTGCAAGCTCATTTAATTAGTATAGTTAGGAATGTCTCTTCCCTGCTTCACTGACTCTCCAAATCACAAGTTAATTTGTCAAAATCAGACCATTGTTTTTCCTTCATTCTTCATTACTGAAAAGACAGCCCCATTTAAATAAATGTTTATGCTACAGAGAGCAGAGCAGTGAACAACCCCAAATATTTTTCTAAGCCAATGTTAGAAAAGTTTTGAGTGCAAAGAGCTAGAGGGCTTTTGTGTGTGTGTGTGTGTGTGTGTGTGTGTGTGTGCATGTGCGTCCATGCATGTGTGCATGTGTGTGTGTGTGCATGCACGTGTATGTTGTTATTGGATATTTGACTAGCTGGAAAGGTACAAAATTGAGCAATCTGCTCTAACTGATGATGTAGTGCACACCATCTCTCATGCCAGCGGCTACATGCACTTGGAAGCAGTTTTCTTCTATGTTTTCAAAGACAAATGATGACAAAAGATACAGTCTCTATAAATTACCCTAATCAAATCATTCTCTTCAAGAACCCTTGGTTAATCAATTAGTCAGTGTTCACAATTCTTCTGAATATCACTTCAGAGCCTCCCATAGCGTCATTCTCTTCCAACAGCAAATATTTAGAGTGTTCTGTTAAAAAAAACCAACAGCATGCATAGCAAATAGATGGAGAACTTCTGCAGCCATATGGAGTCCATTAATATAAAGTAAACCCTTTAGATTTACAGATATTACTGAGGTAGCCATTGCTTGAATTTTGTTTATTTGATTGGCTTAGTTATTATTTATACCGAGGTCTTTTCAGGGGGCACCTATCATGAATGAATGTAAGACACTACTAGATCATCATTTCAGCCCCACACTAATTCATTTTTACGTTGTATGAGGCAGATATACTTCTGTGATATGTGCTGCAGTACTGTTCTTTAGCCTTCTCTGAGACCTTTTAGATATGAACAGGAAAAGTTTTTAAAGCTCTCTGCTATCTTCCTTCTAACTGAGAGGATTCAAAACAAAGCAGTTAGAAGACACCTGTGATTTTTCTTACCAGGAGGACTTTTTTTTTTCTGTTTACCTGCCTTCCCCTTATTTCTTTGTATGAGTTGTCTGGAAAATGGCAAATCAAGGCACAGGAGAGCACTAGATTTACTAGATTCCTTGGTATTCAAAATCTGTATCTAGTGCGAATGTCACCATGATGCAAGGAAGAATCCACCCTATTTTTTTTTTTTTCATAAAATCTTCAAGATAAACCTTGTTTTCATTAATAAATTATGTCATTAACAGGAAAACTTAATTGCAGTGATACTCCATGAATCCACGATAAAAGCATGCTATATATTAATGGTTGGCATATTGACTTCCAGATATGGGAACTCTTGTGAACTGTGGAAAATTGACATGTGCAGCTGTTCGCAGAATCCCTCCAAGATCAACAGGCTAGCCAAAGAGAGAGCTCAAAGAGGACTTGTCTAAGGCAAGCCAGGACCCTAGGTACATCTTCTAAGGGACTTTGGTGATGCCAGTTCCTCTGACCTCTCCTTCTGTATGGCCTCGCCTTCCTGTTTGCATTTGTAGTAGAAATAAGCATCCCAGAGAAGGAAGAGAAGTTGCCATTAGGCAGCTGTGGTACCCTGGTTTGCTTCGGCCTCAGCTCATGGCCGCTGGCTGGACGGGCTGTGCAGCAGTGCAGTTTTGCCTGGCAAGTGTTGGCCTCAGTCTGAAAGGAGACCAGGGCCGTGGCATCTTTCTTGCTGGACATCCTTGGCTGTTTGGAGACAGACTAGCGGTCTCCCTAGAAGTACACTGGTCTCCATTGTGACTGCACCCCTTTATTCAAGTGCTGTTCTCGTTGTGGGATGGCTTCACCATTAGCTCTGCAGAAATCCTCATGTGATCCTGGCCCTTTACAGTCTCCAAGCAGGAGGTTGTGTGGAGCAGCTGCCTCCCATTTTCCCCAGCCAGGTGGAGAGCAGAGATACCACTTAAGGAGGATGAAGCTCCTCAGAGATACAGACATGCCTTGGGATCCTCCTGCTCTAATTTCATTTGCACAAGGAGAAGATTCTGCTTTCTCCTGCAGCATCCAGGACCAAAGCTTCGGTGCCATGCTTGCATCAGCTGAAGGTCTGTTTACTTCCACAGCTTTCTGCAGAAGAGGGTTACAGGGTGACCTGCAGGTCCCTCCTCCTTTCCTCACTGACATGGTCCCTGTGGAGGCATATAAGTCTAGGAAAAACTGACTGCAAAGAAAACACTGGAGGGTTTATTAATCTTCTGCAACTTATTTTTTATAGGAAACATTTGGAAAACTAGCAAATAAACCTGGACTGACAAGCCAGTGTGTTCTCCTCAGTAAGTCACCTACAGTAGACTGCTGGAATCACTAGACTTTGGCTTGTGTAAAACTAGTTTAAGAAGATATATTCATACATTCAAATAGTTATTTTCCAGCTTGAGCATTGCCAGCTCTTACTATTTAAGATTTTTTTTCTTAAAGACTCTGATGCCAAATTCAAGAGATCACACAGGCTTCAGTTTACATTAAAAAAAAAAGAAAAAAATCACCAGAAAAATTCCCTAAGAAATAATCCTCTTGGCAGCAGAAGAAAATATGAACTGAGTTCATCCTACAGGCTGAGGAACCAAAAAACAAATTCAAGCACCTAATTTTCAACAATCTTCCATTTTTAGGGCCTTTTTTCCAGTGCTATAATTATCTGATCACTTGCTTTGAAGTACACAAATGGACTTCATTGGTTGCACTGCAAAACTGTACTGGGAAAGGTCAGTTCTAGGCTCTTTCAATCTCAGCTATTAATTTACTTTTTCTGTGGCTCAAATCCTGTTTTGAAGCCCTCCCAGAGGTCACAAACAGGAAAATACTTTGCTGCTGACTAGCCATTAGCTCTCCATTAAGGCATGGCAGTCCTCTGGCAACATGCTGTGAGCGTAGCCAGGTATGCTGGGAGGTGTTTGAAGCTTCTGAGGTTCAGGCACTGACGATGATGCCACCCTGCCCCATTGCAGCCAGAATCTTCCTTAGAAAATGGGGGAGGCCAGGCAAATTCCACATTTCAGGCTAGATCTGTCAGGCTAGACCCGAAACAGTTTGGTTTAAGTGAAATAAAAGCTGCCTGTAATGCACTTCTTGTTAATGGAAGCCAAGCTCACACTGGTATCCAAAATCTCCTGTATTTTTCCACCTACATTAAAGTTACAGATGGTGCTCGTTGAACAGAAAGAGAGTGGGAAGCATCTTCAAACAAGCAAACTAATTTGCTCCCGTCTCTTTCCCTGGGAATGAAACTGCCTCTGTGACAACAGAGAGCTTGTTTTTGCTTCAGTGCAATCAGATTGCATCAGAAACTCCAAAAAGACCTTTCTGAGGAGCAAAGACATTTCACGAACCTTATTTGCCTTCAGTTCCTCCAAGACTTAGCTATGCAAACAGATCCTATATCACCATCCATGGCTAGTGTGTAAGAGACATGGTGGCCTTCTAAACACATCTGTACAATAAAAAATGATAGAAGGGAACGCAACCCAGTATTATAGGAACCCATCTTTATTTTTAAGCGCCTATATATGGCTCGAGCTCTTTTCTTACTGTTACAAAAATTCTTAATACAATTCAATAACAATTTGGCCTTTTCATATATGTTAGTCCATAAAATCCTACCCTCCTCACTCACCTGCTGCAGACCAGAGAGTGAGGGGCAAGGGGCAGAAAGGCTTTTTTTCCAGGATTTTTAGGGTTTTGCTGCATCACTGCTCCCACCCTCCCTGTCTCATGTTGGCTTCGTCTAGAGGTGCCTGTGCCCCAAAGACAGACTGAGGCAATTGTGGTGAGGGAATTTCTCACTCTCTCTCCCTGCTTTTCAAGTTGAACCCTGAGAGCATCATCTGTGCATAACTTCCACCTGAATATTTTCAAACTGGAGAATGGTTTGCGTAGTTCACTGACATTCATGAAAAATTGTCTCAAGAGAACATTTGCAGGGCAATTTGCACAAGCAGAAGTGTGACCAAGGATGATAAGACTACATGTTCTGTCATACTAATATCAATACTGTGCATTTACTACATGTATCTGTCTCTACATATGTTTGTTAGCAGACATACGGCAAAATTCTCTGATCCCAAATCTACCTTATTTTAATCATGCTAAAAGCTATTGCTCTCCTTTCTACCTCCTTATCTGTAGGCAAAATAAGAAAACAGTGCCACCTATATTCTTTTCTAGTTCTTACCCGAAAAAATCTCCTATTTGCGAGGAGCAGTGCTTGCTACCCAACTCCAGCTCAGTAAGAAAGCAAGGCTGTACATAAGCATCTAAGTAAACGGATTCAGCAAGAAAACCTGAGTTAAGCTGCCAATAATAAATACATTTATTGGGTAGACAGTAAAAAGTATTGAAGAGTTTAAAATAAATTCTGAGTTATTTAAACTTAATTTATGATCAGGAAAATAAACCCTCTCTTATACCATTAATGTTTTTTATCTGGGCCATCAAATGTCACACCCTACTGATTTTGGATGTAAGGTCACTGGAAACAACATATCAGTGGTGTCAGCAATACAAATCAAGTGAAATTCCCTTAAAAATAAAAATGTCAGGAGTAAAATAATAGGCAATAGTTATTTCATGGTATGAAAGACTTGTAATATATCAAGAGTTCACCTTTTTCTATCTTTATCATATATCACTTTGAACACTAAGTATACCTCTATTTCATAGATTTTAAATATAGATAATGTATCTAGCTAAAACAGTAATCTTGGAGAAAAGTACACTAAAATGACTATTTGGGTTTGGATTCACTTTTTGAAATGTCTCTAATTTATATCAAATGACAAAGCAACAGCCTTGTGCATAAAATGCAGTCGTGCACCAGCCTTCCTAGTGGATACTTTCTAAGAACATATTTCTATGTTCATAGAATACAGGAAAACGAAAATTTTCTGGACTAGTGATTCTACAGAAAAGAAAAAGCAGGGCTGGCCCTTCACTCAGGGTGAAGGGAGCAGCCCATGGACACCAGCCCCAGTCTAAGCCAAGTATTACAGGAAGTGGTGACACACAAAACTAGGAAGGCAATGGGCAGCACATGTTTGTGAAAACGCCTCCTTTGAGGTTTCTGCGTAGATGAATGCATCCATGTCTATTTAATTGTCTTTAGTACAAACAGGGATTTCCACAGGCCGTTTGTGATTGCTATTAAATGGCTACCAGAAAGCAGGTTACTGATTTGACACACATCACCACACTGAGTTATAACTAAACACACGAAACGTCACACTGTGACACTCACGCTAAGGAAAACACACAGGTATAAACCCACGTGGTACGGCCGTATCGACATGCAACTGCACACCAGCTTTGCCTGCTGTTGGGTTTTCATGTGCCCTGGTATGACAGCTTGCGAGAGTTTGGACCTCTCCTGTTGGCGTGTGATGAGGAAGGGTATTGGGACAGACTCTGGCTACGTGCCTTTGCATCACTTGCCGGACTGCCTCGGACGAGTCAGATTGCTGGTCTGGGGAGCTCGGCAGTCTCGTCCCCTGCCTAAGGAAGCACCTACCACACCGGGATTCAGGCGCTCGGTGCTGAATTTCCTTCCTCCCTGCAGAGCTGGAACATGACAGGATGCTGGGAGAGCTATGTCCATCCTGCTGATGCCTGTCACCCCCTCGCCCGTCCTTTGGGGATCCCCGAAGGGAAATCTGCTGCATGCTGGTGGGCAGCTCAAGGCTGTTTTTCTCTAATTTCAGCCTTGCAGCTTAGCTAGTCCCTCTTCTTAGAAAGATTTGTCCAGCTTTTACCACTGTGTCCTGCGACTCTATCCCTTTCTTCCCCCTCTGCCCCACCTCTGTCTGCTCGGTGTGTGCTGCTTCCACCTCACCTTGCCTTCAGAAAAGTGAAGGCAGTGCTTACATGGGCACAAAGCTTCAATCCACCTTGGTTTCTAGTCTGATGGAGAAAGGATGCAGACCTGCCGTGGGCAGCCCTGTGCTCACACAGAGGCATTTGGCAGTGCTCAGCTATTCAGATGCTTTTTAAATTATTTTCCATCAGCCAGAATTCCTAACTTTTTTCTCAGATTGCTCTCTGCGTGTGTGATGGTGATGTCTGTAGCAGGTGTGAGGTGTTTCTGTGTGTGCAGTGCTGAGGAGTGCTGAGACAAGTCACGGTGGGTAAGAAAGGGGACAGGAGAAGCCCTGTTCTTACAAAGCAGGAGGACAAATCCATTTGGGATGAGATGAACATGACAGAAGTTAAGCCAGAAACACCCTCAAAACCTTTTGTCTTGAAATGGGAGAAAAAAATCAGAGGCCTTTGAGAAGAAAAGGTACCCAGACAACAGTTCAGGGGAAATAAACCCTGCTGTGAGAGCAAATGCTTCTTGTAAGCAACAGCTATGATAAGGGTTATAAAATAGTTTTGATAGATTCTACCAGTCTCTCTCTCAAAAAGTTTATCTTTAGGGTCCCATCACAGGGAAGGCAGCACACTTGTCCGTCAAGCCCTTCCCCAATATCACTAATGTTGCCGTAACCCTTGCCGTAGTCCTTGCCTTATATGTTGTCTTGGAGTGCTGTTGCACTCCACTTTTTGCTCATGTTGAAGTTACAGGGCCCAGTGCTCTGCAAACGCACAACATGCAGATGCTTTAGTGGTGGAAAATGAGGTGGAGACTCAGATAAGCAAAACTTGACAGGTTAAAGATAAATCAGACCAGCCCTCAGCTCTCATATATGTTCCTCTGGCAGGGCTGATGCATTACCACATCTCTTGCAGCACAAGCTGAAAGGCATGCCATCTGGAAATGTCCGGAAAGAGGGATGCAGCCAGGAAGGTAGGAAAGATGTCAGCAGGTAGAGGTCATAGATCATTTCCCCTATAACAGAAACCTGCAAAACAAATTCCTGTAATATTCTCATTAGGGAGTATGGGAGCACATCAGACCTATGAGAACTGCCTTAGTGTCCGTGTTTTGTGATGGCTATTGCCACAGGTACATGATCCTGGGTTAATATTACTTCCAGCACTTTTCCATTGTATTTTATCCTGGCACAAAGGCACTCAGAATTGCTTCTGATTCAGCATTTTTCTCAGGCAAGAGCACTTCAGTCTCATTACAGTGACTCGTCTGAACTTGGACCAGTAAGTTTTATCTTGCATTCCCCAAAGGCCACCTCAAAAAGAGATATCCTGGAAACTTTTTGTCATTTATTTCACTCAGAATCTAGATACTAACTTAGGTGAACTGTGGATATCATCCTCTTCATTCCCTGTAGTACTGCCAAAATATTGTCGTAGGTGTGGAAAAGGTGAGATGTATTTGATGAGCACCACTTTATAATGTCAAGAACTCTCTGCTGTTCCTCATTACGATGGACTTCTCCATTTTGGATTGAGATTCTGATTCTGTCTCTCTCTTGTATGAACCTGCTGTGATCTCATCAGCAAAGCTGATCCATGAAGCTGAAGTTATAGAGACTGTTACTTAACCTAATAACTGGTCTGACAAGTTTTTAAATGTCTTTTAATATTTTCTCTCCATTTGTGTTTTCATTCACACGGTGCTGAATAGCAGCTGGATATCAGTAGGCATGGAAGTAGGCACGAAACTTTTATGTTTCATTCTCTGTGGTATACAAACATATTTAAACTCCAGAAGAATCTAAAAGACAGTCTTGTTTATTCTGCTTGACCTGCAAGCACCCCCTCTCTCTGTATTCTTAGTTGTAAGACATTTTAAAATCTATTTATGGCACAAAACATAAGGTTACCCATGCCAGGGGAAGAAAGTCTTTATTTATCTACAGTAGGTTCAAGAACATTATAGATAGACAAGGTTCAAGCTGTTTCAAAAATATACATCAACCTTGATCTGCAGAAACCAATCATGGCCTTATTCTGCTGATACAAACCCAGGGCCTCTTTACTGTACAAGTAAACTGAGATGACTAAACTGACTTCACTTGGTAATTCTCCCAGCAATCTGATCAAAATGATTAATGGTCATTCTGGTCAAGGCTGGATTTAATTCAGGGTCACGGAAAAAAAGGTAAAAGGTCACTTTGCTGTCCAACCTCTATTTATCTACAGATTTTTGTTATTAAAGGGATTAATCTGATAGTGTTTCCATACACAACACATTAATTATTTATACATTTGGTACAAAATGACTTCATACAAAGACTAAGATTGAGCCTTAAATTGCTGGCATGGGGCACAGAGATTTAGTCCTATGATGAGCCTCATCTAGATCAACGCAGCCGAATCCCCTGGATATTACTTTAAAAATGTAGGTTTAAATGTGTACTGAGCTTGGTATTACAGACAGCCAGGCTGACTTACACCGAATGTTACAAGTACTGGGTGAATTAAAGTCCAAAAATAAATCTAGTCTTGAGGAAAATCTTAGCTGTTGCGAAACGTTTATCCAAGTGTCTCTTTTCAAGGAGACTTAGCCGATTGTAGTTCATTTTGAGGTGATACAATATAATGATACAGCAATTTTATTCAGTCACTGGAAGTTTGAGGGGAGCATTCTCAGCCTTAAGGCACTGAATTTCAGTCAGAAGTAATTTCTAATATTGCTTCATCCTATTACTTGTAAATTCAATATAATTAGAGGCATATTCAGTTCATTACCAATTTGAACTCTTGCCCAGCTTTTTTTCAGTCTGTTGCTTTTTCAAAACACTTTATTAAAAACTTGTTTTGCTGTCACATGTTTTAAAGGAAAATAATATCTCACAACTAATCATTTATTAAGATAATGCAACCACACAATAAAGAAAAACAACAATGTAACATCACTAGAAACAGATGGAGAGCTAGAAATAAACCTTTGCTTGGTTGCACATGAATATTTTGAATTTACATTTGAAACATGTATTAGCTGTATTTTCATCCCAGGAGTGATAAATACAACATTAGATTGAAAAACAATTATTTCTCTTGCTTTTGGGTGTACAGTACATTATTACCTAGACTCACTTATTGTTTCAAATGATGTTTTCTGAATTTTTATGTGTTTTTTGCTTCTCATAAATGCTTCTAAAGAGAGACAGGAAACCTGAGCAAAATTTGAAAACTATTTCACCACATTACTGTTATTTTGTTCTTTTCTTTCTGCTGTCTCAGTATGCCAACTGTCACAGCTATGTAGCAGAGAGCAGAGGTGTCCATTTTTAATGATAGACAATGGTCCATCCTTCTAAAGCTACAGACAATCTCTGCCCAGTGCAATGCCCTTTGATGTTAAGGGGAGGTCTTCCAAGGATTAGCTATAAAAGCAATGCTTAGGTATTAGTCATAGGACCCCTCAAAACTCAGATTAGGGATCATGCATCCTAAACCACGTATCATGACTAAATATTGGGGTACCATTTTGTCTGGTCTCAGACGAGAGCTAGGAAGGACGCTGTTGCATTCTTCCCAGTTGCACAGAGCATTGCTGCTGTATCTCTATGCAGAGGGATGAAAACTGTTTCCTCATACACTCCTCAAGGTGTGAAGAAACTACACATTTAGGGTGTAATTCCATGGCTGTTAATCCCAGATTTGTGCACAAAAAAAACCTCTCGGAGCTCTTCTGTAGCATAGGTATACACGAGCATACTTTTATTTCCACAGGGCTCTCTCTAAACATGCTAGCTGCTCTGCTAATAGCCATTCAGTCTTTATTTACTTGAAGCTTTACATTTGCCTTGTGTTAAGGGTAATTTCATGGTACTAGCAAGGATTTAGGTGTTTCATTCCTAATAACATGGCAGCCTTTAAAAAACTGGTCCTTGCATCACTACTGCAGGCCCCCGTTTCCGAGTACAATTCACAGTGGTGTCTAACAGGGGTCCTTCTCCATGCACTGTGCCGGGCAGTTTATAAGCTGTTAATGCAGGTCAGCAAGAGAAAAAAAAGTCTTCCAGTAAGTAGCATTAGGGGGAAAAATCTCTGAAGTGCAGTAAGACAACCAGGAGAGTGTCTGAAATTGACAGTGTCCCAGACAGTTTTTAACAGTATAAAATGACTTTATAGTTATTATTTATTCATTTCCTCTTTCTTAAAGGCAGTACCCTTCAAGAATAAGCATTCACCTATCTATATGTGTGTATGTAACATATGAGTTATTTTTTGTCCTTTGCTTCACTTTCTTCCTCTTCCTACTCTTTTTTATTCCTCTCTCCTTTGTTTTACTGTTTCTCTTTAATTTTATTCCCTTGCATTTTTTCTTCTTATTTGAGGTTTTATTCTACTCTTGGCTTCATTCCTATCCCATTCCTTCTCATTAAAATATCCAGCAATAGAATAGATAATGTTGATCAATGGAAGAAAGAAAGAGAAAGAAAGAACAAGAAAGAAGAAACAAAGAAGGAAAGAATCACCGCAGGACTTTTAAGTTAATAGCCTGCTATCATTGAAAAGTCTAAGCCAAAATGAGCACCTAAGAGCTTATAATATAAGATGCAGGGGGGCAAAATTAAACTAGTTGCACTTCTTTCAAAGCATCTGAGATAATTTCACAAACACAAGGGCCAAAAAAAGTAGGGCTTTATTCGTTAAAAAATTATGTTCTTTAAAGTAAGAATATGCTGTTCAGGGCACATAAATGCATAGGGTAGGCTGAATTCAGACTGCTGCTCTCCTTCTGCTGAGATATGAATGGCAAAATTCTCTCACAAAGGCATCAAAACATAAAGCATGAAGTGACCCAGGGCTTGCCAATGGAATATATACAGAATATTCCCATAAGAGGGGATATTGTAGTCTTTATACACCAGAGGTATTCACTATATACAACAGAAGTGTGAACGTGAGGATTCGTGCCCAGGCTATACCTGTGACCTACTCTGATAATACATTTCAAACAGTAACATACAGATAACTCACACTTCTGTAGCACCACTAAGACTCCAAAGAGCAGGGTTTTCCAAGTCCTTACATGCCCAAAGCTCACTGATTTTTGGCTGAGGTTAGGCTCTTTAATCTCTTATGGACTTTTGACAGTCCCAGCAGCTGTTTATATGACTGTGCCTCTAAAATCGGGATCTCAGACAAGTTCTTAGTGGGCCCCAGCCTCCACTGAGAGGGGAACCAGCATTTGCAACACCTGACGTTAAGAAACAGCTGGCCAGCTTTTCATCTGTCCTCTCCAGCTTCTGAAGAAGGCTTTCATGCAGTGGTGAAATGTCGTGACCACCCAAAGGGTGGCAAACTGGAGCTCTTGTTACCCTCATCATGTCTGCCCTGTTCAAGCAGAACTTCAGTCTGCAGGTCAATCAGTCCGGCACTTTGCACAAACACAGACATGTCTCTAAGAGGGCTAACAGGGTTGACAGGACAGTGCTAGAGGCATTTCTGCAGAAGTAGTTACTACTCAGATCTCTTGGAAACCACAACATACAGATAAATCAATCACAGACTAACCACAGCTGGCAGTAGCTACATTCACAGCTCATGAATGGAAGTGAATTGTCTTCTTGTTTGGTAATTCAGTTGTTTAGTCCCAAGATCAGTTTGCCAGTTTGAATCAGAGCAGATTTCTGTAACTCAGCACTGCATGTCACAGCTCGAATGAAGCAAATACGTCAGTCTTCTTCGAACTTCTGAATATTTTGACCTTCAGAACTTGTACCATGAATTTTTCAATTAACTAGCTCCTAATTAAATCAACTGATTAAATAAAGAAGTTTTAGTTGATAAAGTACCATTATGCATTCAGATGGCACGGGAGTTTTAATGATATGTAGATTGTCCCTAAGAAAAACTCAGAAATGCACTCCTTCCTCCTACACAGTTTCACTTAGGTCCCTTCCTGCACTGTAGCTCCTGCCAGCTGCCCAGGGAGCCCACCCTAATACGGCACAGCAGCCCAGGAGACCAGCATTCAAGAAACCTTGTCTCTGCCTTTGGCTCAACCAGCACTGGCAGGGCATACTGCTGTTTGGTGTCTCTGTTTCACACTCCAAAATGAAGCTACGACATGATCTCGGCTATGAAGTGCTCCGAAATTGAATGACACACACTGAGTAGCGAGACATGAGGACCAGGACCAAACTTATTCTTGAGACTTGCCCTCCCAGCACAAAGATACATTCAAGAGACTGTTCTGTAGGTAGAAAGGAAGGGGTGGTCACCGGGTATTTTTCAGTGAAAGGCATATTTTTCAGTGAAGAGACAGAAAGTCAACAACAGACATTGCTCAAAGTGTTGGGAGATGTGGCACTAACAAAAGCAGAGTTTTTTAACTGAATGCTGGTTGAAGCAAACTTACAATTGAGAATGAAGATTCCCTCTCCTATTTGATTCTGACATTGAGCCACGAGTTTCTACCTTCGAAGTAAATGACTTGCCTAAAACATTATAGATTCCATCAATTTCTCCCTTCAAATGGAAATGATCTCTATAGTCTTGGTTTACCACTAGGTCCAAGTGACTTTGGGTTAGACTGTAATATGTGACTGTTGCAGGTCTCTCAAGCCCAGGCCAGTCTTGTCCTCAGTTTGAGTAGAAAGAGCTTTCCATCATATACAACTCTACCTGGATATAGAAATCCCAAGAAACTTCACATTCTTTAGCTTTTTTCTTTTATTTGTCTGGCACATTCAACTGGCTTCTTATACAAGGTGGACTCTCTACTGTGACGTGGGGTCCATCTGTGAAGGAAAATACTAGCTAAGGAAGGGTTAAGAACAGGGGAACATCATTTTCTCTGGCTATTTTCAGTCAATGGATGCTCTTCCTGGAACTATCACAAACCTTCTGCAGACTAGGTTGTCCCAAGATGGAGAACCTATTAGGTGAAGTGACAGAACTTTTGAGGACATGGCAATTAGGGCCTGGAAAAGTACCTTCTGATTATCTGCACCTGCCATACCATGGATTGACCGCCGTGCCAACAGGTGTCCCTCCTACTCAGGGGCTGTGAACCCCTACTCAGGGTAAAAACCAACTTCCCCAGACCTTCACAACCCCGCTTTATGCCCAGCTAGGTGAAATGTAGATATGTACGGCCCTTTTCAAAGTCATTACAATCCCATCATGCACCATACATCCAGATTTTCTTGGCATGCATAGCACTGTGAGATGTGAACACCCAACAACAATATATCAATCCCATGGATCAGTCTACTGAGAAGGGCTTTTTTTACAGCTAAATGGAAACCATACCATATGGAATCCTGTTCAATAAATCGACAATAAACAGGCCTGAAGCCAGCAACACAGGTCAAATCAGTGACTGTCCTAGTTTTAAGTAATAGCGGCTTTTGGTTGTTACCAGCTTGCATCAGGAAAAGCTGCTTGATTCAGAGGTGTCATTTGGTATATGCTTTCCCATCCTATAAGGTGACCGCTACTAAAAAATGGAACACCAAAAAACATATTTCCAAGAAGATAGGAACAAAGCTCTCAGGATTTTGCTGGAAGCACTTTAGGCCAGTTCCTCAATACAAATCTTCTAAAAGTAGGACCCGATATGCCGCATGACACTATATACATACTGCTCAGAGTCTAAATTTAGACTCTTTACAGAACTGAAACTATACCAGAGGAAAAATATTTAACAATGGTCTTTATTTAATTTGACATATCCCTCTTCAAATACTTCCCTGGTAAAATCCTTTTGTGTTCTTTTAAGTAGGACAGTTTCTTTCCTTTATGTAATTTACTGTGGCATAAAGTGGGAGCTACCCATTTAAAAACACACACATGCACAGAGAGGCAGATAAGAGAAAACAGGCCTGAAACAACCAAATTGCTTAATGCTGCAAGTGGTGAGTAGGAGGGAAGATGGAAAAAGAAGAAAAGGAAAAGAAAGAAAAATGCTAAAAGCTGTACAACGTTTTGCTGCTTTTCTCAGGCTGGAAGCATATCCTGTGCTTCTATTATTACATTGTCAGTATTTTGATACTGTCATTTAAATATCTCAATATTGAAACAACCTGAGAAGCAGTAATGTCATACTAATAATGCTAATATTATTATGCCACAGATCTGTTCCCTGTCATGTGTTCCTTTTGTCAGTATCAGTCTCGTGACCTACTTATTTAATATGCTATTTGTTCTGTAGAAAAAAAACTTTTAAAAAGTTTTTAGCAGAAAAAAGTGATAGCTTTGAGTTAGTGATTCATAGAAAGCAGTGTATCTTCTGTTTCATTTTCTTTCAGGTACCTGAATGGAAACAGGATTTGTTGCTACTCCTCTTCCTGAGGTCATAATCCCCTGTTTGTGACATGAGACACGACTCCTGTGCAATGGACTGGGATGACGCAAACAATGGATAATAGGATCAGAGGAATAAAAGACAGGCTTCTTAGAATCAAGCAGATGTGTTTAACAACAGAGAGGAACCCAACTCCAGAAAATGATTCATAGCCTGAAATGGCACTAAATAGGATGTTTTAAAAAACATCTCCAAGACATATCACTAGATTTTTCATTCCTGAACTCTGCATATGACACTTTTTCTTGATTTAGTGACTAAAATAAACTTTTACTACTTTTTGTTCCCACTAGCACTGGAGCAATTAACACAGCAAAGGTCTCCCTTTGAGGAGCCCACATGTCAACAGAGCTCTCAAGTGCACTTCCCACTGTGTAGTCCAGCTTAGCCCTTGGTTCCACATCTGCAACCCCACTGGTAGATTTCTTCTCATGGTGGGAGCTTGGATGGTTTTGGTCTTATGTTAGGAAAAAGAGAATGCAAGTCTGATTTTCCAAAACTCAGGCAGCTAGATACTGTGATATTTAGACATAGGGGATCTCAGAAGGATATTTAAAAATGTGAAGAGGATTCAGACTCTCTAGAGAACTTCTGAGCAAATACTTGGAGCATAGATTATTCGATTATAGTAACTGTGGAAGGTGTGACCATTGAGGAAGAAACACAAAAAAGATCAGCTAAAAGAGAAAAATCAGAACAAGGCACAGATTTCCCTCACTGGAAAAAAAAAGGAGGTGGATGAAGAGAAGGAAGAGGAGAAGGCAAGAAAGAGATTCAGCCCCACTAGAAGAAAGGTAAACGCAACAGTCAAAGAAAGAACAAGAATAACCCATAGGAGATAGAGGACTCCGTAGGCATTTTTGCCCGCATTAGAAAGAGGAAGGTCTTTGTGATTGATGATTTTTATTGGGAGTAATCGGCAAGACAGTTGTCAATGTCAGATTTAGACAAGAGAATGGGTAATGGCTGCCAAGGGTAAGGATGTGCCTTAGGGTGGGAAAAGATCCTGATGTGAACAGAAGAAAATCCACTGGTTGACCTACATGGTGGACCATATAGCACTGCTCTAGTCACATTCAAATAGGGATGGCTGCCAGGTGAAGATGCTGAAATGAATGATATTACAGGTGGGTGATCTTCAGTGTGCAAAGAGCAAAGGCATGACTCAAGAAGTAAGATAATCAGATGGTTCAAGGACTAGTGTCATGAACAAGGTTCTGGGATGTGTGACCACTAAGAAGCATTCTGTGACTGAGGACTGCTCTGAAGGAATGGACTCCATATGAATAACTCCTAGGATTATGGTGGCATGACTAGTAAGAGCTTTAAAATAGAAACTGGTGGGAGAAGGTTGGGAGAGACTCACTTAATGTCCATGTCTGATTCTAATGCAAGGAAAAAAGGAAAATCAGATAAATAAGATTATTGCAATGGGTAATAGGACACAGCAGAGAAGAGGGATAGGCAGTGAGAGAATAGGGCAATAATATTGGAGAGAGGAATAAATATTTGTGTGATTCATTTAATGAAATTTGCTATTCAAAACTGGATTAAAACAGTGAAAATCAAGAGAAATGTTGTGCACTAAGACCAGATACATACAGGAAGTAGAATCTTTGGTCCAGGACAAAAAAAAAATGGATATTATGAGAACAATAGAAACATGGAGGAATAGAACTCTTGCTTCAAATACAAGCATTGAAAGACATGCATTATTTAAAAAAGAAGAGAGGTAAAAGGCAGTGAGATAGCCATTCTCATTAACTGATGAAACAGACTGAAAAGAAATAAGAATTGATTGCTTCAGTAAAATCAAGAAAGAGGCTAAGTCAAAAATCACTTTCGGAATGGCCTGAAAAAGAAGATCTATGGGAATTAGAACAAGGTCTGCTACTCACTTTGATGGTTGGATTTTGTAATGGCTGGAGATCACCACCTTATTAGGAGAAACTGCAAAGGAACACTTCATTAGGAGAGTTTTAAATGCTAAATATGGTATACAATGCTTCCAAATACAGAAGGACAAACTATCCTTGCATGCAAGAGCTAGCTATTTTTCTACAGCAGGTAGTCACAGGCTCAAGAGCAATGCCATGTGAGACACAGTTCTGGTAAGTACCAAAATGTTTCAGAGTAACTGCTTGTAGCATCGAAGTTTTGGTTTAAATGACCAAAGGCTTAGACAGAGGATTCCTGAGTTTGAATTTAAAACATCCAGTAAGCCAGAAAGTAAAATCAGGTGGCCTGAAAACTACTAGGATCTGAATGCAGAAGGGACTTGGCCTCTCAAGGGTAGAAAAACTCCTACGGATTTGCATCCCCCCACACCCCTCCCAACAAAGGGGAAAAATCACTGTGGAGTAGGATGGTAGTAGGATAAACTCCCTTCACAAAAAAAGGTATTGGGAAAGAGCTGACACAAAACAAAAGAAAGAGCTGATCAGCAAAGAAAAACTCATTTGAGGTCAGGAAAGTGCAAGGCTGAAGTAAGACCAAGTAGGAGTCAGACTGTGGGAGATCCTGCAGAAGAAACTAAAACACACAGCAAATGCACCCATACAACTAAAGGTACAAATGGAAGCAAATATTGCTGTTGGTGCATTTCTTTTAGATGTTACTGGCCCTCTGCTGTGCCAGCTACCCCAGAGCTACTCAATTTTTACCAAGAACTGCTCAGCAAACAGCAGCATATCCACTTCCAAGACAGACTGCAGTGTTCCTCAAGTGGCTGCTAAGATGCTGGCTTATATGGGAGAGATCTCTGCATGCTGAGTCTACCCTGTCCCATGTCATTACAAATGAGTTAAGCAAACCTGTTTTACTCTGCATGGCATTGGATTTGAGAAAATGTGGACAGCTCAGTTCCATGTCTCCACTCTGGGCATTTATTATCCAGACGTATCAATGGGACCACACGTCATCGCACCACACCAGCGTTTTGCTGCTTTTGACTACAGGATCTGTGAAGAGGAATAAGGACTATCTTTGATTTTTATTTATATTTCAAAGCGGCTGTTAGAAGGCTATTTGGAGGCAGCAGAGCTGGCAGAAATGGCTAAGGTGGAAAATGCAGGTGAAGAAAAGGCAGAAAGCTTTAGATATTTATTAGCTCAATGTGTAAGGGAAGGTCATGCTTAAGAAAAGTCAGAGCTTAAAGCTGTTCTTTGCAGAATAAATACCATGTAAACAGGAACAGACAATGTAAAAACTTCCCACAACACCCCACTGCTTTGCTGTGAGTGCAGATAGGAGGGATCACATGCAGTGCAAGTGGACATTAGCATCTGTACTGGTTTTGGGGCAGAGATTGTGTTTATGCTGTATGTGTAGAGTGATTACTGCAAGGAGGCATTGAGCCTCAGGTTTCTGGATGTGACTGTAATAACCATAAAATAACAGTAATAACTATAAAATAACAGTGCAGTTTTGGTCTCACCAACTGTTTACACTGAGTACACAGATGAGTAATACTGGGTATCTGTATCACCGTGGCAAGCAGTGCGCATTCAGGCTTTCTTTTGTAAAGTGGCTGAGACTTAGCATTTCATGCCATATGCCATGTACTTTAGCAGTCATATGTAAAGACTTCTGAGCACAGATACCAGACTATGGTGACTTCATCAGATGCTTCTGGGAACACTGAATCCGTGGCCAAACCCAAGAGTCAAAATCAGATGTCTGGTTGCAGCCAATGCAAGTACAATATATTGACAGCTTGTGTCACTGAAGGAGATGCCTGGCTGGGCTGCAAAGGGTCCCAGGTGACCTGTAAGGCAGGAAAACAAGTCAATTTTTCATGGTGCTAATCCCACAGAGAAGCTGGGGTAGGTAAGGCACTGCAGAACCCCAGGCCCACCTAGCGCGGCAGGTAGGTGTTCCCCATTCAGCCCTGTGAGCACACTGACTGGCAAGTAAGGTGGGCAGCAGTGACCCATGCCACTCCTGCAAGGCATGGGGATCCTTTGCAGTCTTTCACCAGTCCTTCGATCTCTCCGGTGCTACCTGCCAGTGTCACTGGGTTTTTTTCAGCCAGCTGCTCCTCCTACCACTGTGAAACACGCTCCAGAAATGCCTGCCCAGTGTGCTGCTTTATGGCTCAAAGGCATGCAGCAAAGATTCCCATTAAGGTCTCCCTGCTGAGTCCAGGATTTCTTTTTAGGGTTATGGAAACTTTTTAAAACATTGGATCTTAGTGAGGGCACACATCTCCACCAGTGTGAAAATACTGTGTGTGGCTCTGCTTCTTCAGGCGACGACTTCTTCGTGCATCAGGTAAATGATGAATTACCCTGTCAGTCAGAGCTCTCCCTTTCAGGGAGATAAAAAAGTATGTTCCTGAATAAAGTTACTTGGTTTTAGCTGCCACACAGTTTCATGGATGTATGTGACAGGTTGCTTCTGTGGAGCCCAGTCCCAGGAGCTTCTCCTTTAGGTTCGGTATGCAATTCTGTGAAGTGCTGCAAAATAGTTGCCACAGCTGAAGTTTGGGCTTCACTCAACTACACAAAATACTGCAAAGGTTGCAGGGAGAGGACAGCACAGAATTTTTTCATCTCTAAACCCAGTGGCTAATCTGTATGGTCTCAGCTATAGGCTATAGCATAATGCTGGCCATGAGCCCAGGCTCAGGGTCTGTGTGGCCAGCAGATCCCCACAGGGAATGAAGTGGCCAGTTGGACTGTGAGCTGGTGGGGTGAGCAAAAAGCTGCAGCCAAGCCAGGACCCATCTCCCTGAAAAATAGATAAATAAATAAATAAATAAACATATACATATACATATACATATATGCATATATATATATATATATATATATGCATATATATATATATATATATATGCATATATGTATATATAAAGTGACATGAGAATAAAAAGGACCAGAGCAAATTCACAGGCTGGGGAGCAGCCTGTGAATAGATGTCTTCATGGAGTCCATTTTTACACTTCCCACATCCAAGCTCTAACCAAAGGAGGTAAATGTGGTTCCTGATAGGCAACCCAGTCCCAGCGCTTTACCCCACCAACCTCCATCCAAGCCACTACCTTGCTAGCGCCATAAAGGTCTTCTCCGAGTGTGACAAAAAAAACTGACATAGAGCTCTGCTGGCTCTATGCAGTTAAAATACACTATGAGAGGACAATGGATGCTGTTTGTGGGACCTATCTAATGAGGAATGCTCCAAAAAAGATTCGAACCTTCCCTTCATCATAATATGATAGACATGAAGGTAGCGAGCATTGTACAACCAGGTTGGTCCACTGCCAACCAGTCTGAGATCTACTTATAGCATGTAGACACCTATAACAAACTGTTTGGAACATGAAGAAAAACCAGTACTAATCTTACTTTATTTTTTACTGTACTGCCTAATAGATGCTCTGTCAAGTTATACATTTCTTGCTGTATCAAATTATTCTTCTTCTCCTGACAGGACCTCCAGCTGAGTCTGCTGTGCTCAATTAGGAGAAAATGCATATTTTAATCCGCCCCATGGTGTAGTAACATTTCACTCTGTGGCCTTGGCAAAGAAGCCATTTAACTATTTCTGCAGAGGTTTCACATGCAGCACATTATTCTAATGTCAGCAGCATTTCCTTCTGTTCTAGTTTCCCTGGCAGTACTCCCCTAGGCATTGGGATGTGGACAATTAAAGCTGACTTTATCATTTTGGAATCAATGATTTTCTTCCCCGATACGGTTCATCGCTACTTACCAGCTGCTCTTACCATTGCAACCATCTCCCCTTCTCCAGGCCAGTGCAGGCTCCTGGTAAGCTGTTGTGAGCATGTTCCACTGGTGGACAGGCAAGAGGTGCCCCATGCCCCTCCTAAAATGGTGCGCTGTGCCTCTGTCCTCCACAATAGTCATGACTGGATCCTGCCTACAGCAATGAACAGAGATCACCTCAAAAGCATAGAGTCTATGTTATATGGGAAAAGCCTACCCTCCTTCCAATTAACTATCAGGACTTTTGTGACATGTCTTCTAATGCTGTAGTTGCACTTGAAAACTACACAGGCTCAACACAGCAATCATGGAGAGCTTATGAGGTAGGAACCCACACGACATTACTTTTATGGAGCAATATGGCTCTCTTCACTGTCCACAGGGAAAACAAGCAGTTAAGGGTTATATGGGGGGGGGGAGAAAAGATCCAGGGAGAGTAAACAAGCTGCATTAAAAAAAGGAAAAGAAAAGTGGAACATCCTTCATAGCAAACTAGGAAACAATCAGTCATGCCAGTACCATCAGAAAGCCATCTGCCCGGATGATTCGGCACTGCTCTCTGGCAGCCTCCAAGCTATTCTTAGCCCACTAAGTCTCAGAAATACCTGTAGAGAAATCTCTAATTTTAAGTCTGGATTTTCAGCCTTTTAGCTTTTTATAAAAGATCTTCTCATATACTGTTTTGTTACCTGTAGTCAAAGTTTTGATCATTCAAAAAATCTCATTTGCCCAAAACAAATTCATGGTCCCTGATGCATTCAGTAGCCTGAAAATCCTATTAATTATTTGAAACCATGGTTAGCTGGATTCATTCAATGCCCTCTATTCAATTTGGGTAACAAAGGTTTGACTGCATTTCTTTTTCTCGTACGTGAAGTGTGCTCTCTGGTACTACTTACCCTATTAAAAATATATCTCGCCTTTTAATCAGCACAAGCAAAACAAAGATAAGCCTGCTGAAAAGGGCTTTGAAAAGCAGTTTAAGTAGCAGAGGAATTATGTGCAAGTCTGTAGAGTATATTTATGGTTATAAAACATTATATAAAAATTTAATTGGTACCCATGAAAGGCACCAGCAGCTGGATTAAGAGAGTTCTCCACGGCACAGTTCAGCAAGGCAGCAGCAGAACAAATGTCTGCTTTTTCAATATGCTTGAGCCTGACTTGGAGCACCACTGCTGTGTGGTCATGCCCACTTAGTCCTTAACTTCTCTATTATGGCAAGCCAAGATTGGCGAGGGAAAGGGACCAGTGAGCTGCCTGTTCAAATGCCCCAAGTTTTAGTTTAAAGGCTTTGTGTTGACAAAGGAAGCTATTCTTTGGATTAGAGTTGCCATCATTAAAATACGATTTTAAGAAATAACGACATCTTGCACGGCAGTAAGTCCATAACAACCAGCTGGATGATCCCTGGAGTCCTGGAGTAAATCCAGTGGCTATTAGAGGGCTCTGGGACATGTCAGTGTAAACTGCTCCCTCGTTAGGAACAGCTAGCTACCTTAGATGTGAAAGCAAGAGACATGTACGCAACAACATGGGCTTTCAATAAGAGCACCTCACTTCAAAGGATGAGCACTGAGCTCATCCTTCATATGGTCTGAGCTGCTCATGTAACACCACTGGTCATTTTGACAATGTACATCACTGCCATCTGATGCAGTGTGTGTGTGCTATGTGGACTACTGTGCTACTGGAGAGCCAGCTGAACCATGAGCTTCTTTTAGCTAGTTGTTTTTTCTTTTTATTATAGATCTGTGCTGGATCTGAAACAGTGCCTGAGCAATGAGAAGCTCCCCAGGAGATATGGGAGTATCTCATTAGCGAAATTACTTTTTTCCAAGAGTGGTTTTTGTGTAAACATAAAGCCCTTCATTTACACCGAGAGCATTTCAGCAGCCATCTCCTCTTCCTATTTTAGTGTAATTTGCCAAGAACATGTATTCTTTACTTGCATTCATATGAAAAGGAGCAGGACCCTTCAGAAACTGCCTCATGAGGTGTACATTTCAGGCAATGATAAGTACAACCACAAATGTAATCCGGGTGTGGGTTTTTGCTCAACTGTTTTCCTATTGCTTCGTTTCTTTCCTGTTATTCAGCTAAATTAATCCTAACCCTATTGTAGCAGGATCTTCTTGGACTTTGGTATCATGTGGCTCACACTGCAGAAAAAAAGTGGAAGGAGAGGTGTTTCATGGGACTTTGGAGGAGGCACAGCCCCCCTCGTTGCCCAGCACAGTTGGCCCAGACCATCTCATCAGAGGCACTTGCTACCTCTCCAGCGACATCAGTAATCATTTACGTCCTGATGGGAGATCAGAACAATATTTAATGTAGTTTTGCTGTCTCCTTTTTGCAATTAAGGAACCAGGAACAAAGGGAGAAAGAGAGGAAATGCTCCAGGAAATTTAGTTTGGAAAATGATGGCATATTTATGACGAATCTGGCAAATGACTTGCAGGGTCAGACTTACATAATAATGTTGACTTGTTTTCACAAGCTTGTTTTCACAAGCACAAAATGAGAAGTTTGGGGGATTCTCACCAGCCTTTGAAATAAGAATGCAGGAAAGTGATTGGAAAGGGCAGGAGAAACGGGATGGGCAGCATTTCCTCCCTCCACATGGTAGAAATAGCAGAGGGGAGTTTAGCAGAGACTGTAGGTCCTGCGCAATTCACAGAAGTGCTGCAGGGCAAGGATGGGCTGGAATAACCCTGGCTGTACAGCTCTAATGAAACAGGACAGCAGGCAGGTCAGAGCATCAGTAGATGATGGCCATTGGATGACTTGATGCCATCGTAGACCTCAGAGGTGTGGAGATGCCTCTTCTCTGTCAAAGGTGGAGGTCCATCTTGTATGGACCAGACCTGGAGATCCACATAACAGTGCAGCTCTACCTATTTTTGCCAGGTGACATTTTATTGCTCTGCTAGCACCAAATGAAACGCAGATAACTTGATCACAGCTCCCCAGACCAGTGATGTATCAAATGCAAAAGTGAAAATCGTTAATACTTCCTTGGTGACAGATTTGTGCAGCTGATCTCAGTGTAGAAGAGAGAAGCATGAGCAAAAACTCACACTAAAGTCTTAGTCTGGCAGAGGAAATCTGATTCCGCAGCAGCTAGACCAGATGCCAACATGCATTCAACGGGCACTGAGCGAGTAGTGTGGCCATTTAGCCATCAGAACCAACCTCCTTTTGAACAGCACTGCCACAGGGACAGAAGCATACCAATATCTTGCTTTTATGCTCTGGTTTTTATCACAGCACTGGAAAGCGCTTTACCAAGCAGGTCACATTAAAAACCTGCAGATGAGGAAATGAGTTATGAAGTTATAAAGGACACATTTAGCACTGTCCAGCCAAAGCGTGTCGGAGCTGAAAGGAAAACCCAGCACTCCTAAGTCCCAGTCCAGGAGCTGTCTGTCAGAGCTTGTCTTCTCCAAGCTATCTTATCTACCCCTAGACCGCAACAGCAGCATATTTGCATGACGCCTTCATTCCAGTGAAACTCACCTTCAGAAAAAAGATACTGGCTAATTACGAGCAAGCTCTCTGATGATCAGTTCATTTGCAATTCCTTGCAAGCCAGGTTTGGGGATTGTTTAATACAAGGTGTAATACTGGACATTCTGATAAGCCAAATCAAGAGAGATGTGCAAACAGAAAGATGAGCATTTGTCCTTGAGGGAGGACATTTAGCATACCTAGAAACACAACCATTTTTAAAATTAATTAATCCCCTTAAGGAATTGTGAGTGATGGATTAGAGACCTTAACTGGGGAAGTAGTCTGTGACATGGTGTGTGTAGGAGGAGGCACTGAAAAAGGACACGAGTTTGTGGTCTCATGCGCCTAAGCAAAAACGTCCTTAGGGTGGAAAATATTTATTGGCTGGGAGAATGAGAGGCTCAGGGGGGCCCTCGGAGCTACACGTGAGCAGAGGAGGATCTGCGGCACATACCACTGTCCAGCCAGCTCTGAGAGCTGCCTGGGAAAAGAGGAGGGGGAAAGCTTAAGACAGTGTCACCAGAGAGGAATACAGCATGCAGTGAAATTTTTAAAACATATTCTTGACTCTAAGAAATGTCTGGATAAGCTGAGTAGCAGAGGAGATGTAGATTTCTTATTTTAATAGAAATGAACAGCAGGACATTGCTTCAGATATGCTTCCTTACTAAATCTGCCTGTTAGTTTTTGAGTCTGAGTCATCTCTATCTTAGTATGCAATGCATTCCACCAAGTAATGAGATTTCTTTGAGTTTCTACTGTATTAGATTTCTCTACACATCAAATATTTAATAAGAATTAGCATCCAGCCATCCTGCCTCCTCCCCTCCACAATAATATTAACTTCTACTGAGACACCAACATTTTGCTATTCACAGTGCAGCTTTGAAGGGTAAGTGGAAAAGCCCCATATATTTTTCTAAGAGATTTGCTGTGGCCTTCTGCAAACATACAGTAATTAAGAAAAAGAATGACCAAGAGAAAAGACGGTAAACTGAAGGTGCAAAAAGAGACCTCTCATTAGTCTTTGTGTCAATTACAGTATCTGAGGAACAATTTCATAGTGATAGCATATTTATTTGATGTGGCACAGATATCTGGGCTCACTGTTACGGATGGCATTTGCTCTTAATGCTTAAAGTACCTCTTTAACAAAATGGCACTCCATAAAAATTTAGTGTGTTCCTACTGTAATTAAAAAGCCCTAGTCATTTTTGCATTTATGATATAAACTATAATAGCTGTAAAATCCCGCAATTAATTTGCACCAACATTTCATACTTGAGAAATTCTCATTACAAATTTCATTACTTATTCACTTATCTGTAATTTGTCCTATATAACCTAAAGAATATTAACAAATTTAGAGTCACTTTTGCTCTATTGAAAGCTAAATAGAAAAGCCTTTCACCTAGCAAGCCAATGGTGATAACATTCTCAGACCTGCTCCAAAATGGTGGTGAATTACATTCAGGCTATACAGAAAGAGAGACTCTTTTCAAAACGCACACCATAAATGACATGCAAAGCCCTTAGGAAACTGTGTGATGTATCCTGAACTAACCCACTCTACCTTATTAGTTGAAACACATTACAACGGCTGAGTGTCTTACCCTGTGCCAGTGGCAATAAGGCAAGAAGGAAAAAGAGAGGCAGAAAGAAATCTATCCAGCCAAGCACAGACTGCACGCAGTCCGGAAGACTGGGATTTCTCTTCACCCTTCCCTCTTCGGTTTTCTTCCCTGCTGCTCATACTCATACATTGCACTCTGGAGATCTGCAGGATCCGGGGGGCTGTGAAACTTCGAGAAGTGCTTGTCACATTATGCTGGCACAAAGACCCAATTTTTCCCCCAAATAAATGGCGACATTAGCAGAATGGCACAAAAGAAAGGGCTCTCAGTGCAAGGGCAGCGGGAGCAGGCTGCACACATGAGCCAGTGGGAGGAGGAGAGGAACTTCTGCTGCTCTTCACTTCAGTTTCTTCTGGTTACTGGCCTCGGACTGTGTGACTGCAAAAACCCCCTACTGCTGTTGAAAATTTTGCCCATATATTCTTGAAGTCTGTGATTCCCTTCTCTATCATGTCCTCTGAAGCCAGCATTCCAAAGCAAAAGATGCCAGACCTCTACTGAGAGCACCGGTAGTAAAGAAAACCATCATCTCCAAAACCGCTGATGACTCCTTGCTTCTTTCCAAGTTCAGTTTGGCTCTGTCCAACATCAAATAGGCTTTTTTAAAACTCTCTTGATGAACTTTCACCCTCTCTGTTCATTTAAACTCGAATTGCTTAAAAGAGGCCTCTTCACTCCTAACCCAGTTCTCAGCCGTGCATTTGCAGGATTGTACCTTTCACTTCTCCTACTGCACTAATAGGAAATTGCTGCCAAGTCTTGCATATAACAGTAAAACAGCATGACAACAAAAGCCTGCAAGGACCAGGCCGGAAAGGTTGAACTGGTCCTCTGGCAAAAAAAAAAAATAAAAATAAAAAATAAAATAAAAAATAAAGAAATGCTTCTTCCACATAGTACAAGTTCTGGAAGTGCAGCTTCTACCTCCAAAATCTCTCCACTGAACAACTGGTAGAACATCACTGCTGTGTGCCAGAGGGAGGATGGAGGCAGGCAGTAACACAAGCTTTGTACATGCCCTAAGCATTTTATGAGGTGCCACGGACATGCAACGCAACTGAACTACATCACATAGCCTGTAATTTTTCTGCTCTGATGCTCCATGTCCAGGAGTGGCTGGAATTTGCTCAGCACCCCCTTGCAGGTGGGGAGGACGTTTTTTCTTCTTTTCTCAATCCTAGGCCAGGACTGTGGCTCAGAATAGCCCCCATGGCTCCTTGCACAGAACACAGCATTTCCCAGAGGGCAGTATGTGGCCGCCTAGGAAGGTGTGAAGGATGGGCAAGGGATTTTGCAGCCACTCTTCAGAGCTGGCACTGCTTTTAAACTTGTGTTTTCAGGCTATTTCAAGAGGTACCAGCACAGATATCAACGGTTCTTCAGGAAACAACATTATTGAGGGTTTGGCAGCATCTAAGAAGAAATAGGTCACTATGTTCTAAAATATGGGTAGGCCAAAATAAGCTAAAGCATACCGAGATGCTTTTGGTTTCATTAAACTGCAAACTCTCCAAAGCTGGAAGTGAAGAATAAGATTCGATTCCAACAGGCAAAATGAACTTTGGCAGACTTTGCATCTAGACGTTACAAACTATGAAAAACATTATGAAACATTATGAAAATTAGAAGCATGACGAAAAACAAGGTCTAAGAACAAGTAACTTCACCTCCCTGCAACAGAGCAATACCCAAACACACAGCCCCAGGACAGTGTCACTCAGTTTCTACAAAACTATATTCACAATGAACAGAGACCCAAATATATGTATATATGTATGTTATATATATATATGTATACATACACACACATATATTCTCCCCTTTCCAACAACATGTAACATTATATCAGCATTTTTTTAGCTTTTATACCACATTTATTTTATTTCAATCTGTAATGAACTTCTACAAAATTAAACTGTGAGACAGGAAATTACTATTCTAACATAAATAATCTTGCTTCTGAAAATGGCAGCTTTAACACAATCAACAATACAATTTATAAACGAAAGAAATTCTGTCATACTTACTAGTTTTGTGTGCTTGATCTTTTATAGAATATTACAGCATAAATTGAAACTTTACGTGATTTAATAAACTTCTGAGATAGCCAAGTACCCATATAACTGTAAGAAACTGTACTCCATGCTTAATCCAGGGCTCTTGGTCCACACAGGACTCTCTTTCATTATTGAAGCCTTGGCTTTCAACAAACCAGACACTATTAAAGTACCTTCTGAAAAGTACATTTACAGCACCACAATCCTTCAAATATATAGGCCTTAATTCTGGAGGATAGTTGTTGTAAAGTGGAATATAGGATCCAGCTTTCTTCCACTGTGAATCAGCTTTGCAGTTTCCATTGTGCTGCATAATAAAACAGTGGCAACAAGCAAATGTACACATATATAGGCATATGTGAGGTTTTGTATCAAGCTGACAGACACTAAAATGGAATAACAGAAAAATTCAGAAGAGAGAAAGGTTTATTTGGCCTCCAAATCTTTGGTTAGTTCTGCAGGGATAATACTTAAGATATAAAGTTTGTTTGTCTTTGGTGCACTAGAGTCAATATATGACGCCAGTTGCCATCTTTCAAAAAGTTTGCCAGCTCACCTAGGAGTATGTTACTTTGTAAAAAGGGTAAGTAAGTGATGCATGGGGCTTCTGGTTTGGTGTCAAAGCCTTCCCCTTAAGATATATGTAAAAATGTGCATCCTGGATCCAGACACCACTCTGCAGTTGCCTTAAAAGCAGAGACCACCAGTACCCTGATGCTGCTATTTTTTACATGATGGGTGCCATCGTGCCATCTATTTAACTATTTGCAAGGACTAAGACACCTGAAATTAAAGGGTGTCCAACTCGTATTTAATATCAATGTTTACCTTTATTCCCTAAAAGAACTATCAATCGAGGAATGATTCAGTTAGGCCACCAAACTCCCTATGAGGGGCCCTCAGAAGCATTTGCCAGCAAATCAGTTAAATGAAAGATGTTCAGTTGTTTTCCTTCCTATGTGGAATGCAAGTAAAGCTATGAACAGTGACTTTTAGAGGCAGAGGAATTGCTAGGTTTTCGTCCTGTGCTTCTAAATTTTAAACATGGCCTCCAACCAGACAGTCTTTTAACATATTATTGCACGCTAGAGTACAGCCCATTGCACCCAAATTCAGGTTGGAAATACATTTTCAGTGTTTCCAATTCCTTTAGAAATTATGTTTATGGAATATCTTTGGGAGAGAACGAACCCTTTATTCATAATACATAAGCTTTACATTTTTAATAACAGAATTAGACCTTCACTGATTTTATAACTATACTAATAGCTAACACACTCTGGTTTCAAATTAATTTGAAATAACTCACACAATGACTTCTGCAGTCAGAACCGGAGAAGCATGGACTTTGAAGTAACCAGTCTGTTAAATTAAGTGATAATTGCAGTTACCTCTAATGAAAGCACAGAACAGTTTCCCTATTCCTTTGCAAGCCTGGATTTCTTGTGAGACAGTAGAATGGATGTGCTGCTGATTGCTATTTTATAACATGTGATGTAAGAAATGACACACAGATCTCTGAATAAACTCTGTTTCTCAGTATATTTTCCTTACTTGTTCTACAAGGCAAATAGGTTTGTTTAAAAGCATAATGACAATTTACAGGTACACCAGCATACAGTCTATGTTACCTTATTACTAAATACATCTGTCGGACTAGCATGTCCCATCATCAGTAGGATCATGTCCTGCTGCAAACATACTACCAGAAGCTCTGCAGATGTCAATCAATGACTAATTGCTCCCAGCTAAGGAAACCTTCCTTTCAAGACAGCATTTAAGCCTATGTAGGCACTTTCCTGAGCCAAGACTATAATGTTTGCCAATGCCTAACCCAACAGGACCCAACTGAAGCTTTTGAGGTGCTACTATAATATACTTATTTATAACACAGGCCATATTAACCTATAGGACATACACTCACTGAACTTCAAGACTGGTAAGAAACACACATGGTTATGAAACAGAAAATACCTTTTGGAAAATGTTATTGTAATAAATTTCTTTGTCATTGCACTGGATTCTAACAGCATGTAGAGGGGTTAAATTCATAAGACACAGCATCTGCAAATAAAATGTTGTATTATCTTGGAGTGGAACAAAGTCATCTCATCCCTCCCTCCCAAGCCATACAATCTGCTAATTTTTCTAGTGTCTTATCCTGCAATACTGGACCCAACAAAGCTATTTACACAAGACCCACTCCACCTGAGTAATACTGCTAACTCAATATCTACAGAGATGTAAATGAAATCAAATCACCATATCCCCATATGTCAGGTGAGGAATAAATTGGAGCTATCTGTTTTGTATGCATACTTCAGAACCAGCTATTTTATTTATTGAAAATATTTCTGTGGCAGAAAACACGTTATGGAAAGTCCTGAGCGCTAGACAATTTCTACCTGTGGAGGAGAAAAGGTTGGCTTTACTTTTCAGCACTGACAGGTCCTCATATGATAAAACCGTCAGAAGTGTTACCTAACATTGTTGTCTGCATCGTAATCTGTTTCCCAGTAACACTGGGTCTAAGTAGCAGTAATAGAATTAATTATACTTCATTTTGCTGTCTTTAACAGTATTGACCAAATTTAAGAACAAATGAGAAGTGCTTATCAAGCTTGAAGAAAATAATCCATCAGTGGCACAATTTAAATTCTCTGCAGTTCTCTTATTAATCAAAGTAACACTTACTATCCTATCTCCACTTCCCATTAACAGTCATTAAGCACTGTTGCTGATTGAAGCAATTTCTTTAGGGATCTCAACCTCATTTTTAAGAGAATCTTCTACAGTGGAAAACAATATCATATAGGAACAGTGACTTCAAGAGAGGAAGAAGGTTTTTCAATCATGTTCTGACCTTGACATTTCTCTGCAGCAGAAGTTCACAAAGTACACAACCAACACGGTCCAAACTTCTGCTGTCTTTCCTCTAGCAGCGCTATTGCCCCCATATTAACAAGGGAGGAAAACACCACTTCAAAAGACAGTTTTAGCCAATAGGTTAAGTGTCTTTAACAACTGTACCCGCCTGCATCAGTGATTATTATTTATAGAGCTTTTTCACACAGAGAGAACCAATAAACAAAAAAAGAAATAATGAGACAGCTCATTCTGTCACCTTATTGTCAACCCTAGGAAAACTCCAAGCTGTGGTAAATCTCAAAGGTTATATGGTACAGAAAAGATTTCTGATGTTGACTTTTTCTCCCCATTATAAACAATGTCACAGATTGATAGTTCTTGCTGGAATAAATGCAGTCCTTCACTGAGGAAGCCTAGCATGTGGATGTAACACAAAGGGGCAGGAAAAAGCCTGAGCTGTGAGCACGAGCGAAGGCACGGTAGATCAATAAATGTGCAGGGCTGGGGTGCATTGTTTGATCTCCACAATGCCGATCCATGAAACCAGTCTTATGGGTGGCACATGGACACACAGAGTAAGCAGTGCTTTATTATTATGGAGGTTACTGTGATTCTGTGCACTCTCAGGGAATTTATTCTGCGGATCAGGCTTCTCAGGTTCCTCTTAAGGCCCTCAGGTTTACTGTTTCTGCAAGTCTTCATCCTGTATCACTCTCCCCTAATTCAGAATTTCCCAGAATGTTTCACTTTTATTGCTTCAGACAGTTTTAGGGAAAAGCACTCTCTTCCTAGCTCAGGCATGCTATTTGGAGGCTCAAGAATCCACAACCAGCTTAGGTTCGAGCAGCAGTGGAAATCCTGACCTTTAATAGTGTCATAATGATGTTTACATGCAAGACAGATGTTCATTGTGTCACAATTCAGTTAAGCAAAAGCCGTATTTCAGAGATGAGCGTGACTTTCTCTGCATTTCCACATCCTGAGTCTCTCTCAGAGCGGAGCTTTTACTGCCTGGCCATTTTTGCCAGGTACCCATCTGCCTCTTGGCCCTTAAACACAAACTTCTCTGGCTGGCGTATCACTGTGCCAATATCAAACCTAAAATCAGCCTTATTCAACCCAAACCTCCAATAATCAAGATTTCAGGTCTGGAATGATCATCAGCGTTCACACTGTGAACTGTTTACAAAATTTGCCAGCCTTCGCACTGAGTGAGGTTGACTTTATTCTTTCACGGAGGAAAAATCCAATGGCACTGAATACGGAGACGTCACTTCTGCTTAAGAAGTACTTGATCTGTGATTTGGTGGATGCTGGCGAGCAGTTTAGGGAAGTATCACTATGTAAAAGGCAGGTTACCGGCCTTGGTGGATATTGCGTCTGTCCTAGTGTGGCTATTCTTGTAACCCCTGCCACACCCCTTCCACTTGGGGGAAGGAGGGGAAAAAGGATGGAAATCTGGCTGTGCACTCTGCCGACTTACCAGCCTACTTCCCACCAACGCTTACATCTGTAATGAATGAAAACACAGTACAATCTTGTAATTTGTTGGCCAAACCCTGTGCTGATTTTACTCCATGTGTGAATGGCAGACTGCAGTTTCATGCTGGCAGAATTCAGCTCAGAGAAGAAGAACAAAACACCACTTAAATTTTATGCAGCTAGCTACACAATTCCAGCCTCCACAATACGAAATGCTAGGCTAGATTTTGGATCAATGTAATACCTACTCCCGTTAAAGCACTTAAAAAGGAAAACATCTACAAAGTGTCCCATTAGGCTGACAAATTTACAACACTATGAATAGAAAACCAGAATAAGGCATTGTGTTTAGGGAGCATGAATGGATTTCAGATCTGTAGTGTTTCGTCTATATGAACAAGGTTAGATAGGCTATCATATACTGTCTTGCTATTTATTAGAGCCACATATTAGAGACACATGTATTCAAATATATTAGTAATCAATTGAGAAATGATTTATGGCAATTGTATTGGGACTAAATAGAGGCACATGCGAACATACTGTATTTAAGCTTCGATCTGTTCATATGCAACTTATCTTTGCTGAAGATGATTAGCAGGGAAATCCTTACCCATGTCCCCTCACACACCAGACACCACCTCTGCAAAGCGTATGGTGCAGGGCCCATGTGTAGCAGTGCTCTGCTCTTCAGTAGCTCCATTTGAAGGCAGAAAGAGATGTTTCCTGTTTTAAGGAAAATGTTTGAGTCCAACAGATTAACAAATTACTTGGATTCCTTAGATAACACCTGTGGGGCAAAACGTATGCCCCTACTATGGTCTAGTCCTGATCTATGCTAAGTCCCTCTCTGCCAAACCACACATTTGACCTTGACCCAAGTTCATTTCTTTGCTTTTCAAGAGCAGTCTGAAATGTGGCTGTGTGAATAATAATCATTGTATATATAGGCAAATCCTGAGCTGGTAGAAAAACTAAAAAGCTCTATTGATGTACATATGATTGACCCTGTAAAAGAATTTAAAACAAAACAAACATTGGAAAAAAAATCTATAGGAAGATAGAAAGGATCAGTCTATGCATAAAACCTTGCCTTCTCTTTCTTCTTCATGAGTTTAGCCCTGCTTGCAAGTACCGTAAACCAGTCAGACAACAAAGTCACTAATTGCAGCACAGCCATTGAAGTAATATATGCCAGAGCAGCCATAGCTTTCCGTCATCTTTCTAAGGTACTTGGGTTGCACTAACTATGTATTCTAGCAAGTTAACTCATTGCATTATACAGCCTGTTAGTCAAACAAACTATTGGGAACAATCTGTCCCTAGTCAAGCCAGAGAAGGCTGTTTGTTTAACTACAATGATATTTTACAAAAAGTAAGCACATTTAGTACCACAGTCATGGAGCTGTAGATATTTTCATCTTGTTAAAATGGACAGATACATGACAGCACAAGGGGAAAAAGGCAATTTTTATTCTTCTGCTTTTAATTTTTAATGTGAGTACCGTATTATGATAAGCACTTTCAGCACATCTTACATAATAGAAAAATAAAATATCTCTGCACAGAACCAAGAGTCACATATGTGGAAGGTCACTTGCCTCACAACTTTACAAATAGTTCATTGATACAATGTGAGAGTGAGGCAAATAAATATAATTAAAATATACTAAAACAGTACTAAACAGCAGTGGCTTCTGTTTACACTGGCATTAGGCAGAAACCGTATTACCTCTGCAAACTATTTTCACTTAGCACAATTCAGATGGAATTATTGCCATGACCTTTTAAAAATGTGGAAGTGTGAATCGATAGCCTTTCAGGGGCAAGACTGCAGGAGCAGAACTGGGCGCGCTGTAATGGTGTGCATTTCTGCATCAGAAGGCAGTGGAAACCTAATTATCGTCAATCACATTTGTATGGTCAGTCAAGGTGCTGAGGAGCGCTTTGCAGGTAAGTGTACGTGGGCACGTGCCTATACGAGCGTCTTTGTGCACACATGCACGCGCCTACAGCTCTTCGGACGTCAGCGAGGTGAAATTTAAAGGTAAGTTATAGGCGGTGTCACTCATTTACAATAACTAACACTGGTCTGTCAGAAACAGCAACCTGCACATGATGTACGGCCGGCTGGCAGGCTGCCACCCTCCCACAGACCTTGCAGCCAAGAGCCACACTTTATCGTTGAGGTCACCAGGATGCTTACTTGGACACCTGCCACCGATTATTAAAAAATAACAGTTGGCCAATCAGCAACATTTCTCCAGCCCAAGGACAACATAAGAAACCCTGTTTCAGTCAGTAAGAAATAACCCCTGACTACCAGTGTGGGTACGCTCGCCTTTTGCTCCTCTCCCAACGCGCCGCTGAGCGGTCCTTGCAGCGCATCCTCCGTCGGCGTGAGCGCACAGGCTTCCATGCACCACACCCTGCTGCAGGCATCCGCATCAGCCCCATCTCTGGGGCTACAAGGAGAATTTTGAAATAGTATCAGGAGCCAGAGCAAAACGTTTTGTACAATTAATCTTTCTACCTATGAGCAAAATATTAACACATACAAGTGCTTAGTTTCATTCAATAGCCTCAGGATGAAAGCCCAGCATTATTCAAACACACTTCAGCGAAAGATGCATAAGGTTGTCAAACCGCACTGATATCAAGAACGCGCTGGCGACTTACTGCAGCTCTTCTGAATGCTAAGTCATGACTGCACAGGTCTGAGCCTGGCAGAAGAACAGGCTTTAAATCGCTTTTCTGTAGAGACTGAACCACTCCCCAAACTAGCTCTTCCTGCTGCACAGCAGGATTAATGCCCAATATAACAAGCACTATCTTTAATATCATCTGCAATCTTAGAAACATTAAAAAATGCACTGAGAACTCAGAACACCCACCGTTTGTTGTACAAAAGTCTACCAATAATGACACTGCATCTAAAGGAAAAAAAAGTCTTATTCTGAGTCACGGACAGTTTCTTCCAGAAGTGCCTCTTCACTTTTGAAACTTTGCAGTCAAACAGCAGATGAAAAATTCAGGCTGGCTCTCTGCGGTGCCAGCTGGTCTGGCCCCTGATGGACTGGACGGCCCAGACCATTGGCGAGTCATCTGGGGCCTCAAGTGCTGCGATGTCCCTGCCCAGCAGTGGGGCACCGTGCCCATCCCGCCAGCCCCAGGAGGCACATCCGACTTTTCTAATTGGTCACGAGTTAATCCCAATAAGCAGGTGATGCACCAGCTTATTTTTAATATGACCCCATTTTTGGTGGTCGGTCACTGGTAAAACAGGAGAACTGCATGTACTGCCATTTATTACCTCCTCCCAGCAAACTCTGAGCTGCTGCTGCTTAGCGCTACTGAAGGGAGCGGCACACAACTGAGGAGCTCCTGATACAGAAGTACAGCCAAGCACTTAAAAACCTGTGCCTTACAAGTGCGGTGGGAATATTATCATATCACACATCTCTCTTAAGCAGTCAGGTCAACAAAGTAAGTGACTTTCTCTTTATTGGTCCTAATCCAGCTTTAGCATCTCTTCTGTATGGGAAGTTATTTGCTGTGTAAATGTTTGCTAAATTTACATGATGATAGTATCTACCACACCACCACCACCTACGGCATCCTTTAGTACTCAGCTTCACAGTGTACAATGCTTCTCATCTCCCACAAGTGCCGTAAACTGATTGTTGTTGACCATTGTTGTGTTTTAATGTCCCCTAAATAATAGTCAACAACAATAGTAAAAAAAAAAAAAAAAAAAAAAAAAGTTATTCTGCTCCAAGTAATATATTTCTTGAGGACTAATATATGATGAAAAAATAAATTTCCCTTCTGGCAACTTAATTTGCAGATAACTACGGTTGTTTGAAGATAGGATTTTTACATTAAACTTTGAATCTACATGACTGTTTAACATCATTAAGGGAATACTATATTGACTGCAAGGAACTGGTTTCCATGTGGTTATATCAATCTATTTCTGTAAGACTGTACACTAGTTGTTCCCCTAGAGCACTCCTTGTAATGCTGAGAAAGTGTCAGAAATAATGACTGTCTACCTATATCTGCAATAAAACGTAGAGCATGGATATTATAGTTGTAAGTATCAAAGATTTATTTCATGACTGCAGGTAATGATGAATCTTTTAGCACAACTAATGTCTAGAGGAAACCTCTCTTCTTCTCTGAGCTGTCACATGGAGACTATTTATAGGGCCCTTAGTGCTGTGGGGCTTTAGCATAAAGAGGCAATGTGTCTGAGGTGCCACTGGATGGAAATGTTAGCAAGGGCTCCCTCTCATTGAAGATCTTTTAGTAGATGGCATTAGATTCCCTCTTTGTGTGTTTACGTCCCCCCAAAGACAGGGGACAGATGTTTAACATCAGACCATTAATCCCTTAGCCCAGGTTCCTGTGACAGCGCAAACCCAACAGAATGAGCCCTTTGCCTTTGCTCAGTGTAAATGCCGCAATTTACTGCTGATTTACAGAGCAGGGTCAGGCCATTAGAAACTTGGCAATCTTCTGTACAGCTGGAAAACAATATGCATGATAAGCTAAAATTCAATACCTTCTTGCACTAATTAAATGGGTTCCCACCAGGACAAAAACACAAATTACAAACAGGGCTTTTCTGCATCCCTATGCATTTATCCCTGCAGATGTGACCATGCTTTATTCAGGTCCCTTTCTCCTGACCATGCTCAAAGATTAAGCTCACATTTGCACAAGATGCTGCACTCTTATTAGAACTGCTTCCATTGTCTATTTTTCCCATTCCTGTAGTCTCGTTTTTACACTGGCTGGCTTATTCCTCGTCCTTTGGTCAAGACAGGCAAGCAGACAACAAAAACACCAGAGAACAGTGCAAAAATCCTACTCTAATTTCATTACACAGATGGGCATTTAGACAGCAGATGTATCCTTTAAACTAAAAGCTCACAAATATTGCCTTTCGAGAAAACAAAACAACAGCAATAAGACAGCATCCTTCATTTCGAGTCCTGGATAATTAACCTTATTGCAGGACAGTGCCATGAATCTCTGTCACAAACTGTTATCTGGTGACATCGCAAGTATAAGCAAATATTTGAATGAACTTGCTCTGAAGCATAGAAGTTATAAAGCGACAGATCTTGTAAACAGAGTATTTTGGGAAAAGGAGAAAATAGGAAAGCTATTTCAGACTTATGAAATATGTCTGAAATAATTGGGATTCATGCATCTGAAATATAAGCTCCGTCATTCATCAAGCCAAATAATAGTCTTTATATACTTCTAAGCCCCCAAATAAAAATCTAAACAGAGCATGTGTGTTCAGGTGGGACTCTGGAGCTCTCCCAACAACATTTTGCTGAATAGTGAATAATATTCAGCTCAAGTACGGTTTGCTTCCAGACTTATTCACTGAGAAGCAACAGCAAGATTCTGAACAGCTGGAGGTTTAAGTAAAAAACAAAAATAGCTACAGGCTTTAACTCAGATCCAAATGGTATGAATAATATTAATAAAAAATACCTGGTAACTATAAATCTCATCAACCAATGTAACAGAACGTTCTAAATCTATTAATATTTCCAGAGACATTATCTCTCTGCCACCCCACTGCTTTGTGACTTGTTGTATCAGCGATATTATTTGCCTTAAAGCACGAGCTAAGTGTTTTTCTTCCCCTGTGAGGAGAATCGTCCACAACCTTCAGCAGATACAGCCCACTGCTCCCCTGCAGGAGGACTGGAGCATCATTAACAACGGCAGACACTTCAGGCACAAGTTGAGGCTCCAGTGTCTCCAAACCTTTCTGTCTCCCATCAAAATTCATATCCTGTCACTATTCTAGGAGCAGAAAGGCTTCTCATTACAGCATCATTCCCCTCTTGCAAGAAACACTGATTGCTGCACTGGTGGCTTTGGAAGGCAAAGATGTAATTTAGCAAAATAATGTACCATGCTGATTAATTTAATGTAGCCCATGACTAATTATGGTAATTCATTACATCTACAATTAGGCTAAGTAATTTATTGCACTGCAGTCTCATAAAGCAGAGGATTTATATCGAGTTCTGAATGTCACCCAAAGGACATTTCTGTACCTTGTCTTTACTGAGGCGGAATAAGGCTGCCAGCTGAGATGAGCCCAAAAAAGGGGGGAGGGGGCGAGGGGAGCCCCCCCTCCTCTGCCATCTTTGATGTTTGTATTGCAGGCAGAGCGCAGGCACGAGGAGGGCTGCTCGGCTAATAGCCTCCTCCTCCAGCTGCACCTCTGTGGTTATTTGGCATTGACTTTCCATTTCTTTTAAACCACAGAGCAATTTTATTCACTGTAAACCCTGGACACCTGATGCACCAAATGGAAAACCTGCTGGGCTGTCCCTGAATGTGATTTGGAGATGACAAGAAAAAAAAAAAAAAAAAAAAACCCTACACCGGCATTTATTGTGCGTGGGTTTCTCTGCTGCTTTTCGCAGAGGCTGTTGCAGCATATTCCAACAAAGGCTTTTGCTCGCCCTAGCCAGCCGAGAGGGGGACATCTCCCCTCGCGCGGGCAAGGCGCGCCGCGCACGCAGCATTATTGTGAAATACAGCCTCGCTCGTACCCTGCAGCAGGACTCGCTCCAGCAATGGTGCACTTCGGAGACCAATTTGTTTAGCTGATCACTGGTCTCTTTGACGTGGCTGCAAATGTTACCTTTCTTTTTCAATCAAAAACACAGCAGGGTGTGCCATCTGTTTGGCACAGCCTTCGCTCTCTTCCCCGATGCCTTTTTGTGCAGATCATTTTACGTGGCAATTTGCACGAATCTTTTATACCTTGATTTTGGTAAACATTTCTTCTTTCTTTTTTAAATAACACGTCACTCTGCTGAGTGCTTTCGGTGTAAAAAAAAAAAGGAAAGAAAAAAGAAAGCAAGCAGCATGGAAACAGGCAGTAAAAGAGAATAAAAAGTATTTAAAAAAATATTTTCTGAGCAAATGGCTGCCTGTCATTACATTGATTATTTAAAATAGACGTGTTTACCAAGACTGGCTAAGGCATTTTACACTGCTATGTTCCACATCATTTTCCTCCTTATATTTTACCTGGCAGGCACAGCTAATCAGAAGATTAATTTAACCATTTGAAAGACCTTTTTAAAGCAGGTTAACAAAAAAATAGCCACCGTATTAAATCGTCATTATATAACAAAAGCTAGCAGTAAAGCGGTTAACTATTTTTTCCCCAGCTCAGATGCTGCTCGGAGCAATGAAACCCCCTAAAGTAGGAACAGATGATCAGCACCACAAGCCGGAGCCACAGGGATGCTCGCGGAGCTCTGAATGCTTTGCAGCATACAAATGAATTATCCTCATTCTTCTCCCACCCCAGCATATAGGCCAGAGCTCATTAGAATTCAATATCATTCTGCTTTTCTAATGTTAATGCACCAGTTATATAAGAAATGTGAAAAGGGGGTATGTATGGGGAGGAGGGGAGGGGTTTATGCCACAATTATGGCCAATGTGATACCATAATTCTGAAAGCAGAACTTAGTATTTTTGAGGAAATTACTACATTTTCCTATTTTCTCTACCAGTCCTAATGCAGCATTGTGTCCTTTCCTCCCTCTAATAAGTGGGGTTTATCGTGTGCCTATCCCACAGCAATTACAATAACAGGTTTTACAGCCTTTTTTTTTTTCCCAAAAATTCTGTGACTAAAGATCGGATTGTGAAAATTCTGAGTTCATTTTACTGTGAAAGGCAACATCGCACTTTATGTTAATAAACAACTGTAGGAGTTTCCAGCACCCAGGAATAACTCAGACATTAGGCTGTGTTCTTTTGTCTGGAGAGCAGCAAGCAGGGTAATGAAAACAAAACCCACCAAGACATAAAAATACAATTTATATCTTTTTAGCAAGCAAAGAAAAAGTTGGTTAATGTTTGAAAAGGAAGCAGTAATGTATATTTATTGACAATTTTATTGTAATAATTAGATGTTTACACAGTCTGGACATTGTGGCTAAATCACTTTCAGCATGTTTATTTGTAAAGGGCTGTTTTCAGGGCAGTGCAGTAGGCTCATTAAGAAGACAGACTGCATTAAGATTCAAAGAAATTACTATTTCTCAGGCTTTGCTTCACTGGTTTGGATTTAAAATAAAAAAAGAAAAAAGAAAAATTAAAAACCCAACAGCAATATCATCCAAATACCCAACAGCCTAGAAATAATGAAGTAAAATGGAGAATGTTTTCTCCTGTAAGGGAAACTTCATCTTTTCTGTTCCAAAATAATCTGCTATTGTGCATTTGAAGCTATGTGCAGATTGTGGATGCCACTTTTAAATGCCTCTTTGTGGCTGTAAGTATATACAGCTTCCACACTGACATTTATTTTTTTCACTCTGGCCAAATGACTACATGATATTTAAGATAAAACTTTCTTGCTCTATTTTTTTCAGACAGTGCAAATAGTTCACCATTAGGAAGTCTTTAAGCCAGTATTTGGTTTGCAGGTTTGGTTGATGTATAGGTGCCTTTTTTTTTTTTTCTTCTGTTACAGGAAGATCACTTTTTATTACTAGTCCTCAGAAATACTTTTGAACAAGTGTTCATTATTAACCAGGAAACTACTGCACATTTATTTTTTTCAGGCAAATAAGCAAGTTAAACTTTTATACCTAGCCTGGATAAATCTAAATTCTCCACAGAACCCTGTTTGGGGGCTTTTTCATTAATGGGTCTAAAAGAATTTGTTTGTTCTGATGTGTATTTCATATATGCAAAGAGAGCCTGAAGGCCAATTACAGATTTTTCATTTTTCACAAAGGGCAGTGAAAGGAAGGCAGCCGAAACAGAAAGAGCTTTCAGTAATGCAGACTTGGTGAGAAAGTCCTTCTATATCAAGTTCTGCATAGAAGAGTATAGCACTGCGTTTAGCGCAATATCCACTTTAAAATTTAAAAACTCTTTAAAAATTAAGTCAGTAAATAGGCTATAACGTTGCTCCCATCCTAGTATACTTCCATTACAATTAAGGAATCAATATGCAGTATTTATTGCTGAAAGATTATGCATAAAGAAGACCATATAAAAGGAATCATGTGCTTAAACCTGCCTTATTTTCCTTTAGCTGCTGTTTAGCTAGAAAGAACACTAATTTTTCCCAGAAGCAGACATGTTAAATGCCATCCTGTACATACTATATAAATGCTGTCTACTCCCCGCCCTCACAAATAAAAACAAAGACAATAAAAGAAACGGATAAAGAGATGACAGTTTGTAAGGAAAATACTGCGTTATATTTCTTGAGAGCTGCACGAGTCAACTTACAAACTTGAAATATTACAGATTTAGTTTTACAAGTCAATCACAGCTATATATTTGGACTTGTAATTACTGTCAGTTTTGACAGAGAAAGCAATAATTTTTCCCTGACATGGGAGTTTCAATAAAATCAGGTAGCCACATCACAGAACAGTTTCTTACACAAAGAATTAAAAGGACTTTTCACAGACATAAAGAATACTACCAAAACTGCATATGTCTCACGCATTTAATTATAGAGTACGGGGAAAAAAGAGGATTATCCTTACAGGAAGACCTGATCCAAAGCCTATGATAAGAATGAGAACGTTTCTATTTACTTGATTGGAGTCTGGAAAAAATCCCCTTCTGTTCGTAGGAAGGGGGAAAGAAACAACAGACAAAGCTGAACAATATTTTTATCTTTTTCTTTATTTCATAAGGCACTTAGCGACCAAAGTGGTAAGTAAAAATTAAGTACCTGAGGTGAATAAATGGCTACAACTTGAAATTGTAACTATTTTGCTTAAAAATGCATGAGTGAAATGTTCTTCATGGCAATTAGAATAAATGTAATGTTTCATGTACTCAAAATTGTTTTAATATCTGATACAATCAAACATGCTTTGAGGCAAAGCAACATACATGATACTACTGAAAGAAGCCCTTTTTTAAAAGATACTAATTGTGGGTCGAATTAATTGCTGAGGTAATGCCCTGAATTAGCATGTTGCTGGGAGGGAACTGGGGAACCAGGTTCCTGCCTGGAACTTGTGAAGTCAAAAGGGCATTAAGAGCATTTTAACCCAAAGGATACCATCAGTTTTAGTACCCCGATCAAAGAAAAACTAAGACTAGACTTTTATTTACTGCGCCATTTAGAAGTGGTACCAGCTGACTTACAGGATGGTATAAAACCAGACTGGAACAGACCAGAAGAGGTCCATGAGACCGAGCCCCTGCCCCTGCCCCAAGGCAGGAACCACCGCGGTTACGCCATCGCTAGCAGGGGAGCCAATTCCTTGCTAGCTCTCCAAATCCTCCAGAGATGGAAATTCCAGAAGCTCCAAGGCAACATACTCCAAAGCTTCCCTACCCTTGCCACTGAAGAGCTTTACCTTGTGTCTAACCTGAGCCTACCTGGGAGCAATTCAAGCCTCTCATTTCTTGATGTCATCTCATGATTAACATGCTCCCATTTAGCAAACCAGGGGTGCAAGCAAGCCTTACTGCAAACAGCAAGTCACCCTGGTATTCCTAATGTGAGGTGGAACAAGGGGTCAAAATGACCAGACCACACTTTCTTCTAAATGTGTCCCTGTGCCAACACCCATTTGGCTGGGTGTGGCGAAGGAGGTAAGGAAAACACCCACACATGGCAGTCACAGCAAAGCTGGCAGCACACAGCTGTTCACAGCTATACGGGAGGTGCGTTCCCTCCTAGTTTCACAATGTGCAACTCCATTAAGTCACCAGAATTGTACTTAATCATGAGAGCAATAAATTTGGCCTACAGAAAATAGACTATACTGTGGCCCATATACAGATGTTATAATTCTGTGTCAATATACTCATATACCAAAATAAATCCTCATTATTATACACTTTCTCTTCTGCTGAAAGGATGGGGGCACAGCCAAAGCATTCATCTGCCATTGACAGCTGTCTATAACAAAGGTTACTGAAGACAATTATAATATCTGCCCTTGTACGATTTAGATTTAGTAGGAAAAGGGACATGACAAGGGGTCAAATGCAACTCCTGACGACAATAGTGTAAGGCTGCAGTATCTGCACTGTTTTCAGTAGAACTGGTGCTCATTAATCCCGGCACAACTGATCAGAATTCAGCCCAGAGTCTACAGACCATGAATGCGTGAACTGGGAATTAGGAATGGGTAGTGTGTAAAATACTTCCATCTGGTTAGAAGTATCTTACACCTAAGGAGATCTACTCTGGGCAGCTGGAGATGAGGACTAACAAAGTCATTCACTTTGTATCTTTCAGAAAATTCTCTGTATGCGGTAAGTGCTATGCAGAGTGGTGCTGAACAGCAAGAAATACTTCATAGATAAACTGGCATCCTATATCCAGGTGGCTAACTTATGGCTAGGGGTATTTTTTAAAGCACAAAAATTACTTTCCAAAATGCTAACAACTTGATTTTAAATCCTTTTTTTCACATTAGTAAGCACTTCAAGTGAAGCCAAGGAAACTACATGACTTAACGCTTACTATTATCAGTAAGGAGTTAATACCATGCCCTCAAACTAAGATTTACCCACATAACTTTTTTTCCTGTGGTTAAGGGGAAGTTACATGGATAGATTCCTTTGTTTCAGACTGTACCCTCAGAACCAGCTGTGTTTTCAAGAAGCATATAGTGTGAAAGACAGAACATATTTGTGTCATTGCCAATTGCCTACATTTCAAATTCTTTCTGTAATACCAGCAGATATGACAACATTCAGGATGAGCAGAACATTCAACAGCCCACAGACATAGAAAGGGCAGACGCTAATAAGTATTATGATGAATGTAGGCTAAATAGCTATTGTAATTCCAGTTAATACATTTAGCATATAGTATGTCTACTGTTACCGTTAACTAGACAAAATTATTGAAATAATTGTCTGAATTATCATAATTAATTAATAATCAGACACTGTTTACCAAATGAAATAAATATGCTCTCAGTAGTTGGTCAGTAGGCACTGCTCTTTCTGTTCAATGGTCCGTAAGTGTCATTCTGGTCAGTTTTAGACTAAATTATTATAAAACATATTCCGCAAGTTTTAAATGTTATGATACCTAAGCAAGGGTATTGTTCATGAAGGCCCCCTACATGGGGGACCTCAGGGGACACCAACCTGAACCTGCAAATAAAATCCCATTGAAATGCTGAAAATAAAATCCCAATGAAATGGTCATAATGAATTCCCTCTGCGGGCTGCATATACTCCTAGAAACCCTGTTTGGCTGATAAACAGGACATGTAAACAAGAATGTATCACATCACGGCATCATATGCTGTTCTGTCAGATGAGGCTGTAATTCAAAATCCTGATCCACACCTGATGTACAAAGACCTACACAAATTACTAGCTCACTGACCTCATTAGAGATGTTCAGCAGCAACGAGGCAGCTGAAGGACCCAAGATAACATTACACACTCATTAGTAAGGATCAGTTTTGAGCAAAGGGCCAGCCAGGTAGGTATTTCTTCTCTAGTGCTTGCCTAAGCTTGCCACAGGCCACCATTGGCGCAAATTCAGGTTCATATTCTCAAACGGGCATTTTCTTGCACCTGAAAGACAGAATTGACCTAACTCTGTAGCAATCTGGTATTTCAGAAAGATGAACATATTCTCCTCTTCATAACTTTGCATAATAAATGGATGCAGCAGAACAGCAAAAGACAGAGTATTTACAGAAGTGCAAATCATAAAAATGGCTTAATAAGAGATATTATTGTGGATAATGTGTTTGTATTTTGAAGTTTTGCTCACATCACTTCTCTGAAAATTAACAAAATCTCTGAGGTAAGAAGCTTGCTTCCTGAATACTACCTTTGAAGCAGCACTAGACACATCAGAGGGAAGGCAATTCTGGTCATGTGTAAGTCACAAGTCAATAATGACCCACAGCTGACCTTTGGTAGCTCTCAGAGACAGTAAGTCGAATGGGCAGCCTCACTCTAGAAGTAGTTAAGCGTCCACGTAACAATGCCAACATCTCTAATGTGCCAACCTCAGAAGCATAAAAAAATGAATGGATAGGAACGCCATTAATTTATAGTCCTTCCAAAACTATATTAGGTCTCTTATTTGATAATGTGGCCTGTCTATTTTTTTGTGAAGTAATGGAAATTTAGATGCAGAAATTACGTGCCCCTTTCATTTTGGTCTGACACCTTAAAACTAATTGTAAAATTAGCCTGAAAATACGGGAAAAAAGATGTAATAAAAAATGAGCCCAGAGTATTCTCTTGGTACAGGCAAACAAAAACCGATGCCACAAAAGACATGTAATGTTTAACAATAGGCTCCTAACATAATGTACTTAAAGAATACTATCATGATGGGCAATGTGGAGCAATAGAAAAGGGAAGTTACTGAAATAGAGCCTTTAAACAACTAGAAATAAGATTAAAAAAATCTAGAAATGCTGTTTTTCTATAGCAAAAACCTATACTCTATAGTCACACTATCATGACCATGCAGACATAATCACCTTTTAGAAATGAGAAACAGGCATCAAAACCTGATTATAAATAAATACATCATAAAACCCGCTCCTTCCCTCACATACATGTGTTGTATGTATGCACATTCATCCCTGGCTGCCTTTAAATTAAACATAGGAGGAGATGGCAATCCTCTTGCAACAGGGCAACAGAAAAGGAAGGATGTCTCCCTACTTCCCTGATGCCACACGACTGCTCACAGATTTCACCTTTTCCCATCCAAACTGAAACAAGTCTCAGAGGCTGAAAACTGCCAATGAATAAACTCAGATGCCCATGCCTGTCAGACTGTCTCTGCTCTGCTCTTCTCATTCTGACCCTATTAGATTTGACTATTAAAAAGCAGCATTGAGCCATGTCAACTCTTGGGTGGGAGACTGCCAAGGAACCCTTCTGCGCTGCTGCCGCTTGAAGGATTGACAACGATCCTGGGTAAGACTATTTCCTTTAACCTTAAGCATGTGCGTCGGTTCTGTGGTGCTACATACCCTGCCTTGTAGCATGAGGTGTAAAACTAAAATCCTGATTGCTTGTGGCCGTTAGAAGTCCCATGGCACGATCTACAAATACGCAAGCAATAACAGCAGACTGGAAGTGGCCAAACTGGTAAATCTATTCTGCCAACATAAATCCTCCCTTTCACTGTACCTCAATGCAGAATTTTTTCATCTCACAGCATAAACTTTCAAGTATTGCTGTAAAATGCTCATTAGCCATCAAATATCTTTATGGAGTAGCACTTGTTTTACAACAGAGGGTGAAAGGAAGTTTGTTGTATGGGTTGTGAGACACACAGGATACTTTGAGATAAAAGCTCCAACACACCAGTTTGCAAAAAATGAATATAGATAGAGTCGGTTTTAGTAGCATTTGAAACTATCTGCCTCTTTGCCTACCAGCAGCTCTTGTTTTCAGGCTGCCTGCATTGCTGTACTTTACTCTCCCACTCATTGCAACAAGATGCCACCTTGTATTTTTACTTTTTTATATAAGATTTGCTCTTCCCAAAAGGCTAGGAAAGAGCTGACATCTCAGGCTTTAAATCTGACTCATGGTAGCATATCTTTCAGTGCAGAGGGTGTTCCTCTAGTTTGCTTTGGACCCAGTTCCCTGTCGACTTCTCTTTGTGGTGAAGTCTCTTTTTGACCAAGAGGAGAACTCCAGGCAGCAGAAACAGAATTGTCTAGATCCTGTTACAAAATTAGCCCTAAATAAATGCATAAATGCCCATTATATAATGAGTCGGGGCTTATCACTGCCTGCTCTGCTTTACAATGTAAAGGGGGAAAAGAAATATATGCTCCTTGGCACAGTATAGCTGGATGAGAAAAATGGTACCTCTTTGACCCACACATTCTGCCACAATCCTGGCTTCCCTTCAGTTCTTCCTTTAGCAGGGAGAGACTGGCCAAGTCATAATTTCATTCCACAGGCATGGAATATTCTGCTTATAATCAGCTTGAATCCCTGATTTTACGTCCTTAGGTTGAAGTCTGTTGGTGCTGGCCCCTCACAGCAAGACAAGGGATGCAGGGCAGGAAATGAATGCTAAAACAGAGATGCAGGTTTGGCAGAGCACTCTTCACTGGACTCAGTATCAGTGTTTCTCTAAATAAAGATGGAATTAAGCAGATACTTGTCTGAGAAATGTCAACTTCAGAGAAAGTCTGGTTAGTGAAGGTCTTGCGGTGTATCAGTACATTGTGCTACGTAAAGTTGTTTATAAAGTTTCCATGCACATACATACTCCCACAACTCCATATTAAGAAGACATTTCTATCAGCTTGAGGGAAGTAGATGGGAGAAACATCCAATGACTTGCGCAGCTGAATAGCATCCCATTGTCACCTACCTGGGTACTTTCATCCCATTCTAATATTCTGCAGCTTTCCTATTGATCCCAGGGAACTTTATCAAACCAGGATTCTGATCTACATCTACAACTTCATTTACCTTTACCTGAGATAGAAAAATGGATTTCTATTTTTTGGCTACACAGAATCTAATGCCTCTCTTTTGTTTAGTTCAGGTTATGGAAGTAATTGCATCTCTTTCAGAAAGAAGACAGTGTTCAGGAGAAAAGACTTTTTGAAATTGTATTGCCTATTTTTGAGTTACCATTCTGACAGCCTGATCCATAAGCAAATGAATTCAATAGCTTCTCAATTTCAACAGTCTTTGGATCAGTTTCTAAAGGGTTATACTCCTTTTGAAGGCTTTATGCTCCTTTTAATGCTGCATCATGCACTGACTGCAAAGCCAAAAAGAACAAAGTTTATGCATTTGGCTTTGCACATACGGTGGGATCTTCATTAGTGTTTACATTTAGCTTAATTCTAGTCAAAGAAAGTTTTTATCATTAAGAGAGGAGCAAAGGGTAAGCTGATGCACATCACGTTTTTAAATCTTATCCTTAGCCCTCACTGGTAGAAGAAACCAGCACATACACTATCATCAGCGTATGTAATTAGTGGCAGCATGTACAAGGAGGTAAATCCTAACTAGATGCTGGTAAAATATGTGAAGCAGTTATATACAGAAGTACATGAAATAATAGTAGACAGTGGGACGGTTATATCTGGGTGCCTTAGCAATAAAAAGCATTTGTATTACCCTTACTTCTCTGAATAAATTCAAATGACAGCCCCATTTCATTTCTTCATTCAGTCTGGAGGCCAGATGGCATTAGAATCATTTACTTCACCTTGTTGTGCTTAATTACTACAATCAACACACTATTTTCCAAATTAATCATAACAAAGTAATTTCATTAGTAACACAGCAGGCTGTTGAATTATTAGCATCATAACAGTTTGCAAACAATTAAACTTTATTTGAACCTTAAAAATTTGCAGAGTAGAACATTATTGTAAGATCTAATGGCAGTACAGTACAAATTCAGAACAGAGCAAATAATCAAGTAAAATGCTCTACAAAATATGACTTACAATCACCTTTTTAAGAAAATTAGCTGTCCTTCTGTCCCAGAAAGGGGAATGGAACATAGGTAAACAATGAAAATAAAGCAATTAGCATTTTCTAACATTGAGATTTGTTGAAGTTGTATTAATGGAGGTTTGCTTATCCAAAAAAGGTTATGGTATTTGCAAGGACTTAAAGTAAACAGTTTATCTGTGGTCCATTGCTGGTTTATTCCAAGACACCTCAAGCAAGTTTCAGCACATCTTTCTGTCACGTTCTGAATTTTAAGGCAGCTTGCTTACTTACCCCCTGTATGTACTAAAGGGGGGCGGGGAGAGACCTAAAGGCCAGGAGAACTATAGACAAAAGACACCTTATTTCTCTTTTTGCCACCACCCCGGAGGAGGAGAGCCCCGCAAGCCTGCTACTCATCACTTGGGTAAGGACTCCCTCTCCTGGAATAACAGCAAAAGCGGATGCGGGGCTCCCACCGCTCTGCGCCGCAGCCCGTGCGGGAGCCGCCGGAGGGGGAAGGGTTTCCAGCTCCTCCCGTGCTACGAAAATTTGCTGCCATCTACTGCCGAGCCACCGCAGTGCCCAGCGCCGCCCGCCGCCGCCGCGTAGGGCCGAGCCCCGGCCCCGGCCCCGGCCCGGCTCCGCGCTGCGCTCGGGCATCGCGAAGCGAAATCGGAGGCCGAGGCCTGCCTGTATCTGAACGCTAACTGTACCGCCGGCTCGTCTGACTTTCCAGGGTGAAATTTCAACGTGCCACGCAGGAAGAGCTACACCGAGCCTCGGCAGAAGGGAATTTGCCACACGGAGGGTAGGTGGTGGCGGCGGCATTCTGAATTACATAATTAATAGAGAGACATTTCGGTGTGCAGATTTATTATGCTGCCATGTTAACAAGAGAGAAGGAGCTTTTATAGCCATGATATTAACGCTTCACATTCTGTACACAATCCAAAAGTACACTTGATAAATTAAAGTAGTAAAAGATCTGAAGACTATAATCTATCATTTTAATGCCTCACAGATAACATACAGAATCAATTTCAATGACTATTTCTTTAAGAAAAATTGTAAGAAAGCTCTCTGCCCTGTTTGACTCCTGTTAGAATTCGGTGTACCAGAAAGTAAAATAAATTAGTTAAAATAAAGCACAACATCTTAGCTTGTTAGAAGGATCTAATTCTGAGTTTAGACTAATGTTACCTTTTAACCCATACAGTTTCCAGGGCCTGCCTGAAGCATAAACAGCACGAGCAGCTACAAGGGGACCTGCACAGGCTCAGCAACTCGCACACTGGCTTGACCTGCCTCTTTGGCAGATTAAGGGTCTCACAAATCAAGTGTGTGGGAGGATTCAAAAAAGTTGATCTTAAATGCTAACAGCAAAACACATCCCCCCAAAAAAGAGGATTTAAAGCATTAACTCTGACTTGTCCAGCCAATCCCTTGTCCACCAGTGAGAATATTTTAGTGAGCTTTTTGTTTTAACATTTCGACTGATGCTTTTTGCCACAAAGTTCTAGACTTGGTACTGCTAGGGCTGTAGCCAGCCCTCGTTAACCACAACGCTGAACTGAGTCTGTTGCATAACTTGTACCAGAGTTTCCACATACAAACAAGGTATCCAGATTTGACACTGTGGAAGTATCTGTAAGCAACAGGTAAAAAGAATATTTCATCACCATCACTGACAAAATCACTCTCACTTGCTGTTTATCTCATGTCGGTTTACCAAAAAATAGGTCTTTCTTAATACACTGTCTTTTGCCAGTTTTTCACGATTCATGTTTGCATGGCAGAATAGTGTCACAGCAGTATTACCAACTAAGCTGATTTACATTAGCAAAGGAGCCAATCCTTTATTTTGTGATAACAAAATATTAACATTAACAATATGAAAAATACATGAAAAAATAAATCATTGTTGAAATTTAAAAATAATCACTTTGAAGCATAGTATCTTTAAGACTCACATTATTACATAGGAATTTCCTTTGATTTTCTTAAGCATCTACTCACAAAATTCACTGTGAACTGCTACATCAAAAGATTAACACATGCATGAAGTGAATAATAATTTGCTACTTTCAAAGTTAGCCAAGTTCACTGAAACAACACAAACCTATAAAAATATGGAGTGCTGCTAATATGCTTAAGCAAAAAGCAACAGGCACTGTTTGACTGCTTGTGCCCCACATGTTAATTATCATCTATTTCATTTCCTAGCATTACAATTCTATAAAAAGTAAGATGAACATTTCCTCAAAATGATGATCAATTACGGTTTTTAATGTTTAATATATACAAGGCAGTGATCTGACTACATTCACCGAAACCACAAAATGTGTACGGCAGAATCTTCTTTCGGAGGCTGGGTCTGTAAACTGCAGCTGCACACCGCTCTTGCTTCAACTGCAGATTTCTCCTGATTAGGAAGAAGGAAGTTGGCAGTTCATCATTAGCCAAAAAAACTCAGACAAACACATAAAGCTCAGTCCAAATATGCATCTCCTTCCACAGATTTCTTTATAGACAGATATATGTATATTACTCAAGTAACAAAACTAGAAAGCACATCAACATTATTTTACCAAAAAAATCATGAAAAGGAAGCTAGTTATAAAATGCATCTTATTTTGCACACTGTCGTTTAATATTTCATACAGAATCCCAGAAGTGCTTTAATTGAACCTTCAATATATTTTGCCATAATCTTTATGTTAACAGTACTCCTACAAAGGTTCCAGGAAAGAAATACTTATGAAACAGAGAACAAGGGAACATATAAGCCATTACAGAAGATTGGATTAAAACGTACTTACCCAGGCCTCTCAAATATCATACATCTCCATTATGTAGGCTTTAGGCACCAAGCCAATGGTTCCCTTCATTTCTCCTACCCACCAGCCAAATCTATTGTACTCCTAATTGAAAACAATATGCAATATTAACCTTTAGTCTGATATAAATGCAATAGAGTTTTGTATGCAACTCCTTATGGATGCCTCCTCTTATATACAGTTATAATCATTTCAACTGTAAATTAAAACATTATATCTTTTTGTTAGAGGCATTCACATGCAGAGTTAGGCAAGGATAGAAGTTAAATTTTAAAAAGGCCAGGCATACTCAGGAAAATTTCTTAATTATGGCCACGCTTCTCCACAACACATACTAAAAATAGCTGATCTCTCCATCCTGTATTCTTCACAAACATAAACATCTTGTCTTTGTAACTAATATCCGATAGCACAATGCTGAAATATAAGAACCAACCGAGCTTCTTTCAGTATCACAAGGCTAAACTCTAGGGAACTTACAACCAACTTTTTAAAAATAATACTTTGCTCAGATGTGAAGGGAACACTCGGTATGTGTCTAATACATATTCCCTTTTTATGGACAAAGTCTACTATTGCTTTAGGCTTGCAGAAAATTCTACAGCAGATCTCATATGTCTGACAGATGACTAATGTACTTTTGTTTGAAATTTGTTTAGGCTTAGTGAGATAAATATGAAACAAAATGAATTATAATAGTTTAAAGAAATAATATCTTCCAAAAGCTATACCAAGTAAAAGTATTGTGGGATCCAAATTTAATTTTTTTCCTACAAGGTAAATATTTTAAGATCAATCCTAACAGCAGTTCCATAAATTTTAACAGCTGAAATTGCACACACACACACACACACACATATTGAGTTACATATGAAGCATTATTAAAACAGAGACCCCTTCAAAATGGAATGATTAGTAAGATAAAAACTACTTTGGAACAAACATGGAAAATACAAAATATACAGATAACGCTGATAAGCAACTTCTGCTTCCTGCTACACTGCTCTTCTGATGAGAAAAGCAAGGCTACAGATTTCTGAATTAATGGTCCTACTAAGATGACACTACAAGCTATTATTTTGACTGCAGATAAAGTTTTTCGGTTATAAGCAGTCAGGTGGAGTTTAAGGGTTAATGGACTTCCATCAGAACGCACGCGACAGCGCTTTGCTGCGGGCACAGCCGGCCTGGTCTGCAGAGTCCCCTCGTCCCGCGCCGTGCTTAGCAGCTTGGCTCTCCCACTGCATAACTACAGTGAAGCCCTGTTGATAACCCCAGTTGCGAGACCAGATCTGTGTGTCCATGCAGGCCCAGGCTTTTTCTAACATGCACACAGGCACCCACACATTTTTTTTTATTATTTTCTTAGTGTGGAAGGCTGAACTCCAATCTTAAATTAAATTTGCCTCTATAATGCAAACAGAAATTGGTGATGTAACAGGTTCTATCCTACCATTCATGAAATGCTGCAGTAAGTATGGTTTATAGAAAATCCGCATAGAAAACAGCAGGCAAGCCTTCATCCGTCATGTGAATACACACAACTAGAAGCTGCAAAAATAATTCTACCTTCTTCCCCCTCATGCTGCAGAACAGTAATCCGGGGACGTGCCTGGTCTGAAAATCTAGCGATATCTGAACCTGATCATCAGTGACAAAAGTGTTCTCCAAAGAGCTGCTCGTCACCTATCCCATGAGGCACACATTACCCCCCCCCAAATCCTTAAAGGCTAAATAATATCCTGACACTGAGGTTTACAGCGTTCCAGATCAGCTTGTTTAAAATACATATTTTATCTCACAATACACTGCTTAAATATACAAACTGTATTTCTAGACTAAAGTGGGAAATTGCTGAAAGGAGCAGTACTCACGTATGCTACTGGAATCTCAGCAATAAATCTCTCCAACAGAAAGCAACAAAAGATTTTAAGCTGCTACATGGAACTCATGAAGTGACTGGCGAGAGTGATTAAGCAAGTTTTGCTAGACATCAGCCAAAAAAACAAACAATACATGAAACGAGGGAAGTGGCTTAGTTAAGTGGTCATTAAATTGCATATGACAAATGGCACAGAAAAAGCCTGTATTATCCATTGAAAATGTTCCACTTAGCAACACTACATGAACTTAAAAATAATGGGTTTTTAAGGAACAATTCAGATATCTGAAATTAAAATTAAGAGCGTGTTTGCTGTTTTGAAAACTTTCCGTTTCTTGCTACTTAGTAATACACCACTTAACTGCTGTGGCATGAAGCTAAGTGAGAAGATGAAATGAATGTTGATGTAACGGACTAGTAAATTAATTTAAGGATTCACTGCAACCATTATACTATACAGACAAGATTGCAATGCAGAAGCTTTTACTTTATCATTAGTATTCTTTGTATATGTCTCAAGAGCAACATGAATCCCAATTAAACCATCTGCAGTCTATAGAAGTCTGAATAAAAATATAATACAGATACCTGGTTATCAAGAATATAATACTTTAATCTCAGGTTTTAGAATAATTATATAGCAGTCCCTTTTAAACTGATTAAGGTACAGACGTTTCACTCTAAACTCTTAACCACTCCTTTCTGTCCTCAGTACCACAGAGTGCTCAACAGTCAGATAGAGAAGCAGTCTCCCCCACTCCCTCTTCCCTTCTTGCATTCACATATAAAATCCAAAATGATGTATTGTTTCTATCACTGTTATCAATGATAAACTACTTAGTGACAACAGAACTCAATTGATTTGATGTTGTTGTGAGATTCTTATGTTTACTACTGCTGTTTAAGATGTGTAGAATAAAAGTCTAAAGCCCACATTTGTGGGAAATAATAATGAAAATGCAGTAGGATATGAATACAATTATGAGTTTTTATATTAGTTCTTAGGAGTTGGGAAGCATGATGTTTTTGCAAGCATCAGCTTAAGATCTCAGGTACCACTAGGTCTACCATCTGGTATCCCTCACTGCATTCAGCTCTTTAACATCAGTGCTAACGTAGGGAAGCGACTATACTTCAGAAGGACTGATAAAATAATGAAGAGTCCTTTAATCTACAGGAAACCATTGTAGTCAATTTATAAGAAATATTGCATCCCTTTGTAGGATGTGTAATTATTTTCTATTAATCATGTGCTATAAAGCTACATTATGTGGTTATTCTGTTATCACTAGAAAGAGGCCTGCAGTCAGCTCCTGACAATGTTAGGTAATTACTAACACAAAGCTTCTTTCTCCTTATGTAGAAATGCTATCAAGATCCAGAGGTGCTGTGATGCTTGCTGTATGAAAATAACTCTCCAAAGAAATTCAATAACTGCAAAATGAATTGCTCCAAGGCAAATAGAGGGGTAGGAGATGGGGGCAGAGCCAAATCCAGCCACATTTCAATGAGCAGAATGCACAAGTGTGCAGCCACACTTGCAGTCACTCTCTGTGACTCTGAGCACATTTGCCATAGCAGGCAATGTCTGTGTGTGTGCGTGCGTGTGTGCGTGCGTGTGTGTGCATGTGCATGCATAGTGGAGGGGGGGCGGGAAGAGGCCAACACTACCCCTGGTACACAAACACCAGTGTAGTGGAATGTATTAAGCCAAATAATACAGTTCTAACAAATGGCCAAAGGCTTTCTAAACCACTTCTATGTTTTTACTGTCTGTAATACAGAGTGGGTTTTTCTTTCCAGCAGAAATTTATTAAATAAAGTGAAGCAATTTCAGAAGGCAGCAAGGAACAGGTTTTGTCTTAACATTTAATATTCTGGCAAAACATTCTCTATGCAATATGCAATGATAGCGGAGGGGAAAAAAAGAAGAAAGAAAGAAAAAGCAGGATTTACAGCCTCCGAAAAGGATCTCAACTGAATACACTGCGGGCAGATGCCTCTCCTTGTCCCCATTCCACCAATTTCACTGCATTATGCTACGTATGTACCTAAGACTCTAAGAGATACTGATTTTAAAAGTATTTTGCACTATGGGAAAGCACAGTATGTAGAAATATACTACCTCTTTTTCACATGTATTTTTTATCTTTTAAATCCAAGATTTTTATACTGTATAGAAGAGAATTTTGACATGCAAGAGGATGTCTATAGCACTCTCTTCCTACCTTTAGAAACAGATCCTTGGAGCAAAGAAGCATCTCCAGATGCTTTGCACCCTGTTAACTTCTAGTGACTCCAACAAAATTTGAGAACATCTGGTCCTTGTGTAACTAGTCTCTATTGTTCAATACATATGGTATGTTTGGGGTTTGGGGGTTTTTTTGGTTTTTTTTTGTTTGTTTTTGTTTATTTTTAAGAAAAAGAGTTGCTGAAAAATCATCATCTTTGAATGCCTTGAAGAAAACAATGGACTTGTATTTAAAAATATACAACTGAAGTGTGTGAATTCAGGTTTTTTCCCTCTCCCATAGCGTTATTAGTAATACTAACTTATAGATTGACGAGTTGCAAATTCTAAAACTGAAAAACCAAAATGTTTCTATAACCTGGTTTGTGGTTAAAATAAATAGCCTCTCCTATCAAGCTAAAGTAGTGTGAGATTTTTTTTTAAAGAATATCCTAGGGGTCAATTTTGGCAAGATAATATCTTAAAACACGTCTAATTCATCCAGGAGATTCAGATTAGCTGAAAAATTTTAGAATTTCCCTTGGTGTAATTGCTGAATGATACACGATCAACTAGGGAGCATTTTTGGCACAGAACAGCATTTTCTTTAAAAAGCAGAAAATGACAAATGCTTTAGATAACTGAATGAGACTTCTTCACAGGTAGTAGAGTTGTTTTAAGACAGCAATAAAATGGTCGTCTTTAAAACCTAATAAATCTGAGGCTTGCATTCTTATTTCCTGCAATGACATGAAACAAAATAGACACCAACTAAAAAGTTCCCATACAAGCAGGATAAGCAGACTGACTTCTAAACCAAAATTGGCCCCTGAAAGCATCCCAGAATGACTGAAAGGTTTTTTTGTTTTGTTTTGTTTTGTTTTTTTACTGTCATATGTCATAATGCCAAAATTTTTCTGATCAGGTAGGTAAACGTTTACATGTTGTTAAACAGTATGCAAACCAACGGCTAGAGTCACTTTGCATTAGTCTGTATTAACTAACTTTTCATTTAAAGGCCTTCACAAGAGTGGCCTTATATTTAACCACATATGAGGTTTATTTTTAGGTAAGGAACATACCTAAACAAGTAAGAAAAAGAAAATTTTAAACTCAGTAAGTGCATCCACATTTGCATTTTAGTTCTGATCAGAAGTGTCCTACTGAAGTACACACACTGGCTCATTTTGCAGGACAGTCATAGAACACACAAACTGTATTTCTTTCAGATGAAACTAAAATGGAAGACGCACTTCAGTGTGCTCCAACCACTCACATGGACTCAGTCCACAGAAGCAAGCAAACCTATGTTGACATTAAACCTCATGAAAAATGTGCAGAGTGGACACCAGGTCCTCAAGCACTACACGTTCCGCTCTGCAGATCTGCTCCCATTGGTACACGCTATTTGCTAATGTAGACAAAGCCAGTACAATGATCATGGGAAACTAAATTATTGTTAAATGCAGCTCTCGCTATGGTCAATCGGACAAGGGCCTAAAAAAGAAAATCACTTGAAATTTTAGTATGCCTTTCACACCTTTATGAAAAAATACTGAATGAGTACACTTTATAAAAAGATTACATATATACTGTACAAAATGCTCTCACTCATTATGAAAGAGCTGCACTATTAGTTGTACTTTATTTCATAAGTAGTAATCTGAGCTGTGAAGACTTGTTTGCCTTTTCAGTGAACAAGAAAAATACAGGTTCAGATGTGAACATTTTAACAAGCATTTGTTGTGTTGAAGGAACAACAATCTGCCCCTCTACAAACGCACAACCACTGGACACAGGGTAATCCAGATACTGAGTTAATACTCTGCTTGCATGGAAAATTCTAAAGCACAGGGTTAAGACATAGATGTGATTTCCATGGATCATAAATACCAGAGTGAGTAGCATTATGTTGCACTGGCATGTACTGAAAACAGGGAAGCAGTATTCCAGTTCGAAATACAATTTTTGACTTTCAAGTATTATTTGTTGCTTTAATGAAAATATAAATGTGAACTTGATGGGAATTAAATTAGGTTAAAAGTTAAGATATGTTGTTTATTCTGCTAAGCAGGAGCCTGCTAATGTCTAGGTAAATTTCCATTACTACTTGCATTTGGCTCATGAAACTATGAAGTTTCCCAACATGAAGCATTCCAGCTAAAACAAATAAATAAATACTGTAACTGCCACACTTATGTAAATTGTATATATATCCTGAATTCAAGGCATATCAAACTTTAAAAAAAAATATGTCTACCAACACTCACAGTTGGCTTTGCTTCTGAAAATTGATTTCTTCAATAAGAGCTATGGAAGATTTGTAAAGCAGACTGTTAAACGACAGGTTATTTCCCCATTTATCATATGAACTTGAAAGCAAAGGCAAGCTCATAAGCAAGCAGGAGTTGAAAGCAATCATCCTTTTAGAAACTGGGACACCCCAAAGTATTGCATTTCGAATAGTCAGTATTAACTGAGAAATCTTAAAAAGTCTCTCTATCAGTAGAGCTATAAAATATTTTGTGCTGCAAAGGGGGGGGGAGAGTATAAATTTCTAAAAGCTCACACAGTTCATAGGGTAAGTTAAAAAAGCCTCTAAAATATTCAGAAATATTATAAATTAAAATGATAAAACGATACTGAGTGTATCTGTACAGATATGTTGATAATTATTCTGAAAAGTTTATTTCCATTTATAAAGAAAATTTAACAAAGGCAATTCTGCTTAATTCCGCTCACATTAAAAACTCAAATTTTGAAGGAAATAAAGGTTAAAACTCCCAAAAAACTATTTTGGGGGGTGCAGGGGCAGGGCTAAGAGTCCACATGACTACTGCCATGCAGAAGCCACAAAAGACACAAATATTTGGAGACTAGCTCAACTGATTTTCAAATGCAAAGGAAAACTTAATTTGTATAGTAATTTAACTAGTTGTGTACATAGGTATTTGTAGGATCAATGTCTAAGCATGCAAATTGTGCTCGTTACATTAACAATGAATTTTGAGGCTCGGTATGAAGTAAATTAAGAAGGATTTGTCTTTTTGCAATGGTTAGCTACTTTAGTGAGTAAACGTTGCCAAACTGAAATCTTGATTATTCTTCTAAAGGGCATTCAACTAGAAACTTAAATAAAACATGCTACTCATCTTGCTTTACTGAAACTATATCAATGCCCATATTTTCCAAATCGGTTCATAACGACTTCTGTTGTACTAATGATCTTGTTCCTTGGAAACAAAATAGTCACTTTTCCACTCCAGTTTCTGTAAAGCTATGTAAAAAGCAGGTAAAATTACATTGCTTTGGCATAACAATTGCTGGAATCTAAAAATATATACTTTACCATGTTTATCATGTTTTATTGTGCTATGTCATTTATGTTCCATTGCAAAACAAAGAACTATTACATGTTACACAAATATCCTCAACATACTGTCAATGCTTAGTCCTTCCTACAATGATACTGCTATACCTGTACTTACTTCCATATGAGCAAAATGTGATTTCGTCAAGAGTAATGTTCATAGCTGGCTGACATATGATAGAAAGGCAATAAGCATAGCTAGGTGCAAGCTGAAGCTGAATTTATGACACCATTTTGGATCTATCCACATCACCTCCTGTCAGTAGTACCTGCATCTGCATCTCTCATTCTCAGCCACTAGATGGTGTGAAAAAGTTAAAAAAAAAAAAAAAAAAAGAAAAAAAAAAAGCCAAGGACTCCTGCCGACTGCCACAAAAATCAAGTATTAATGTAGTGGATTAAGAAATATTTTCTGAAGCAAAGTCTTGACCTACTTCAAGCTGGTTAGGTTCACTTCTGCTTTGGTTATATGCTCCCTGACCATCGGACAAGGAGCTTCTAAATGACCAGACCTTGAAACTGAATCAAGGGGACAGTTGAGATGGATAAATTCTCTGGCACTTCCCCCTCCAAGGACCCTAAATTCAGAGCTGATAATAGTGGCCCACACTCATTTTTCTGAAGAAGCTGTAACAGTCTTTAAGTGAACCAGGACTGAATTTGCTGGGCTCTGTTTTGGAGCAGAAATCATTCGCAAACAGAAAGGTTCGATATATCTGGAGCAACAGCAGGCCGGCTTCAAGGACTGCTTACGGATTAATTAAGGCATGACCACAAGACGGCTGATATAGAGAGGACAGCTTAAGCTACTGTTTTTCTATTCCGCTCCATTTTTTAAAATTAAATTTCTCACTGTTTTGGCAAAGAGGTAGCAAGTGATTTTTCCACCTACATACTGAAGATTATGATTTTATTAGTCTCCATAATGTTACGGAAAAGTACAAGCCACAAAGCAGCTGATATGAACAGGGGGATCTGTCTGTTCAGAGGCTTTTTTTCTTTCTTTCTTTTTTTTTTTTTTTTGGATGACAGGGGAGGGGGAAGAGGCAGTGCCTTTAAATTATTACCATTCTTCAGTGGTACATAACTGTATGAAAGTCTGCCCAATCAAAGAGTGTTATCCTGCCTTTAGTAATGTAATTCAGTTATTAGTTTAAGTGACAATGAAATACCTCAACAGACATACATGGTCACATTACCATTACTAATACATCTTCTATATTTTTATATAGGACTACCTTTCTACCCATAAATCTTAAATTTATTTAAACAGAAGCTGTACATTTATTATCCAGAAACACTGCAGTTAAAGGTATCACAGAAGATTTACAGCAATTGTGACAAAACTGAAGAGTTTGAAACTAATACGAACAGATGACTTAGCTTTCATGCAGCTACTTACATATTTCAATGACCTACAGTATCTTCAGCATGAATTATACTGAATGGCAACTACATCTGAGGTATGTATTCTACATATATTACAGGGGTTTTTTTTAAATAAAAAGTGGAAAAGCTCAGCTTTTTTCTAATATGTGAGGAAGACAGAAATTTCCTCTTGGATAAATTGTTCAGAAGTAGATTTCAATGGACTGAGATATATTTTTAAGAGTTTTTTTTTTAAAGGGAAAAATAGGAAAAATAATGAACATTAAAGCAAAATAAAATCTCATGCCTTATACCACTTATCATCATTTTAGACCAGAAGAATTAAATCTATCACTTGCTTTGCAAACAGGAAAACAGTGAATTAAAAATTGCCTATATCTGTCAGGGCAAACAAATTCGGAATCCAAGTTGTCAGAACAATTGCAATATGCACACAAAGATGAAAGCAGAGTTCGAAAAAACAAGCCACCCTCAGTAGCTGCATGCCCAAAAAGCCAGAATCAGCACAGCCAGAAATATAAAACAGGAAACAAAAACATAACATACAAGATAATATAAAATCCTACAAGGTTAACTTTTACAAGCAGAAAGCACGTTGTCTCCCACTAAATTAGTTAACAAACGGTAGCCAAGATTTAACAAGTAAATAAACATGCTTTTAAGTTAATTCCTGTTACATGGCTATGTTTTAAATGTGATTAGAGTCCATTTGACAAAATAATTAATTGCGGTGAATATCTGATTGCAAACAAAGGATCTGAAAGGGAGTGCCAGCTTCCCCCCATAGTACTGTGGGAATGTGCCCTTCTACAACGGCTCTCTTTCCACAACTATTTAGTCTCAATAGCATGCTGTACCTTGCTGAGAATGTAGATAACGTCACCACGTTTAAATGTCAACTCATCAGGTACATCTCCTGTGCAGTCCCACAAACCTTGATAGAAATTAGCATAATCGGTATTTTTATCATCTGCAGACAAAACACAGCATCTAATTACAAAAGGATAAAGATTCTGAGAGACGAAAATTACTCTTTAAATCTCCAGACACTACAGGGCAATTTATTAGAACACATTTCTTAATGCTCTTTGTAAAAACAGCTCCTTCATACCACAAAAGCAAGTGGAAACCAAGTTTAATGTGTGAGCCCCTCACTGGCAGCAGTTGTATCACTCAAAGACATGTAGCTACAAGTTTTCAAAGCAGTTTCCAGCTGCAGCTTAGAGCAGCTAGTTTTCCTCTGCTAATATATTTCCAGCAAGCCATATTTGTATCTCAACTTGAAACTGATAAATATGCTAGAGTGTAATTCATAATAATCCATGAAAGGAAGCCAAAGTAAGTATTTTGTGATATGCTCCCCCTCCCTTTTCTGCTCCAACAAAACTAAATAACTTCTCTGAGAACATTTTAGATGATCTTTGATTGTTTCTTCTGAAATACTGGAGAACTTTGAAACTGTTTGCTGAAGTTGCATTTTAAAAATATTTGTGTCAGCTCCAGTTTAAGACATTAAGCTCTGGCTAAACATGCAACTACACTACAGTCATAAACTCATCCTTCTAACGGCATAAGCACAATGGATGTGCTGTGTTCAAGCTGCCATACAGACCATTAACTGATTGATTATTTAGCACTCTTTGCTCTGTAATACGGCAATAACACAGTAATAAATGCTTTGTCATACACTTACAATACAGAGTACATCTATTGAAACACAGCACTTACACATGGTTAAATACACTGGGTGCTTCTGTTACACTGCAAACTATTTCCTGTTTTTAATTCCATGAGAATGGAGTGTGATGAGTTAATGCAAAAAGAATGTAAGCAATACCACTAAGATGACCAGTTACATTATGTATACACTAACCAGACAGAATGTATATGTACTAGTAATTTACATCACTGGAAAGCTATCTTCTAATTCTGATAACATAAATATCACTGAACTGGCTGGATCAAGGCTGTCATCTTAGTTTTGTTATATGATCCTTGAACAGCAGGCTTGCTGGTTATTCCAACATATACCAGTCACATTTGCATGTCATTAGCACTCTATGCCATTATTTATAGTTTACAATGTAATCACAATTAGTTAAGTTTATTACTTAAAAAAATCCTGCTAAAATATCAAGTAAAAAGCAAAAGAAAATGTCATGCTCTATATAAAATAAAGTAGCATTCAACTTGTGTTGTTCTCTATTTTGACAAATACTTAAAGTTTAATTCTGTGTGAGCAAGAGCAACTTGTTTTTTATTTATTCACTTCAGTCTGGTGTTCTGCGCTATCTTGGTTTGATGACAACACCAGCATAAGATGAAACATTCACAACCTTGAAATTAAAACTGCTGTTAGCCACCATTTATTTTTCCATAAACTGGTGATTACTGGCTAACATTCACTATATGGCGCTAGAGGGCGTTCTGACTATCAGTGCACAAATTCTGTCATCACATCAAAACCAGCAATACATAAAAAAAAATCCCATGTATCTAGAAATAAGAGATTTGGTTATTGTAAAGTGCGTAGCTAGTATAATCTCAAGAGGAAAATGTAATCGGTTTGAAATGTTGCACCTCCAAATTGTGACCCTTCCCACTTATCTCTCAGCTCATTATTCACCAATTTAGCATGAGACAATTAAAAGCAGTAATACAGGTTAGCACCAAATTAATTTGTAATAATATTTTAATTGAAGTATCTCCTCAGTATTTTTGATACAGCATTGACCACAGTTCCCAGCACTATTCCACAAAAGATAACATAAGCCCTTGTGACAAAAAAACTGAAAGAGCTACTTTGGTATATCCCAGCCTTTCAAGTCTTTCAGCAGTTGTCTTTTTGATCTGGGTTAAATACATTAATCGGGACTTTCATGTCTGCAGAGTTGCACTAAAGTGAATTATGATTTTTCACACTGATTGTCACTTTGGGGTTTGCTCTTACCATTTATGCGCCTGAAGTAACTCCTATTAACACTAATGCGAGTAACATGGGGAACACTGACAAAGAAGAGATCCCACAGCGAGTGAGACACATCTCTCCCTAGATGTTCATCATGAGCATTTCATTAAGCCTCAGAGTGGGAATGAAATTGAACTAATGACATGGCAACAGTGAAAAAGATGCATTTTAAAATAAGCTTATTGCTACCCTGATGATGTTGCCCAAAGACTAACCATGGCTCTGTGCCCTCATATGTGAAAGCAACATAAGACAGGATCTGTTCGTACCAGATAGCCATCCATTTCAGACAGCAACTGGTATACAGGGGCATGGAAGAGAAAAATAGGGAGAGAAAGTGCCAGTATAAGCTTATGAACAACTGTGTTGGTCTCCAAGCAAGTGTTCATTCCATTTTGGAAATGCTTTCTCATACCCACCAGTACAAGTTTCTCCAAATACTGTAAGTAGATACCCGCATAAATGCTAAATGTAAATATATCTTCAGAATCTATACATCTAAAGGCCAGCAAGCTCCAGGAAATGATTAAGTTGTTCACAGTGCTTTACAAACACAGGTACAACAAAAAAAAGCTGCAAAAACCTCTGTAAAACAGAAGCCCATTCTTTCTTGCTCCAGCACATTTTAAAAGTTAGAGAGGATCCTGCCAAATTTCTTCTGATTGCATCTGAAGAACCGGATAAAAGAAAACCAGGGGACCTGGGTGAAGGAATTTGGTGTTTATATGGTAAGGAAACTATATGGACCTTGTAAACACACGAAGTACATGAAAACAGTCTGTGGATTTAACAGCAAAAACTTTAGTGCCAATTAGATTTTAAATTCATAAGGTATTTATTTGCTGGCATTACCCTGTCAAAATGACACTATTATTCTACTCTGTAAAATACGCTTTGTGCCTTAAAAATACCGTGTATGGTATTTTTAACTGCTAAATGAAAGCCTGTTGTAGTTAGAAAGCATGGTCACTTAGACCACAAATATGAATGAGATGATCAAGTACAAATTCTTTTTCATAAATAGGGAGTAGAGGGCCGTTTGTTTTTAATCCACCCACTGTTTTTAACATAAACAGTCAAGAAATGGCTGAGTATGGTTTTGGATAGGCTGTTTCTCCAGAAAACAGTCCTTTCATTCCAGGAGAGTTAACCAGATGAACAACTATCCAACAGTTTTCAAAACTCTTCCATGAAGAATTCCTCAGGATTTTCTTCTGCCATCTCTGTTTTTCCAGTGACAGTAATAGGAACAACAGATATTTTTGTCCAATATACTGGTGAAAATATTTCAGAGTTTGTTTGATAGATCAAACAACAGTGGTTGCCAGCCTTCCTGATGGTAGGCGCAAACTGCTTATTTGATTGAAGACTGGCACTTTATAATATATGCTTGAAGAAAGAAAGGTGAACAATTCAGGTAAAACTCTGACAATTGTTTCACTCAAGCACATACTTAAAATGTTGTAGACTGTTTAGATCTTAACAGCACCAACACATTACTTAAGAAAAAAAAACTGTAAGAGTATTCTCAAGAAAAACAGATTAAGAGTACACATTTTGAATGTTTTTAAGCGTGCTGTCCCACTAAGCCAATCTAACTGAAGGCTGTTCCATTTCTGTATCCTCCCCTGTGCCATTTTTGGCGCTTGCCATTTCAGACCACAGACTTGGCAAAAACTAGACTGATAAAAAATGCAATTATAGTCAAAATATGGATATGCACCATTTAAAATGTTCAAATAAATATGGCTGTGCCTCACTTCCACCGACCTCCCATTTTAACACTGATGGCACCGAAGTTAGCAAACTCTACTATGGTAGTGACATAGAGCTACTAGTTCCACATTATCTGCTTAGGGTTTGCTTGTGGAATGAAGGAACACCCAAGCATGTTTTCCTTTCTCCACTTTGGTTTGGTGTCCAATATATTAATATGATCTTTAAGAAGCTTTCAGTTCTGACTCATATTGCTTGACTTTTGATCAGATTCTTCAAAAAGATCAGATTTCAAGACTAATAATCACAGTCTGAGCTATTTTACACTACTTAACAGTTTTTTAAAAAGTGAACTTCTGGAAAATGACTGTGTACTACTGTGTCCTCTTTTGCTGGTGATGTGCTGAATGTCTACCATACTAAAGGTAACTGCTTAAAGATGGAGAGATATGTGAAGTGCAAAATTAGCAATACCCAAATGAGACTGTCTCGACACAACTGACATAAGATTCTCAGTGTTCAGACTCTTTGCTCAGATGAGACAAAGTGTTAGAGGACACAATTTGTTGACATGATTCGTTTGCTCTGATGTTGTTCTAAAACTGCAAAGAATTCCTGTAACTATTTCTTTACCCTTTTTCCCAGGTGCAAAAAATTATAAAATAAGGGCTAAATAATCACAGTGGATTTATGTGGACTCAACTTCGTCTAGCTCAATTTTCTCTACATAATCTTTCTCAGGATAGTTCTAGTCTTCTATTGCTCCTCAATTACTCCAAAAGCAAAGTATTTACCCTAAGACAACACAGAGTTTATTACACTTGCTACAACAGTGGTTGTGAGAACAATAATAGGTAGATAGTTGTAGCAAAAAAGACCCAAAAGGCCATGTTGTACACCCGAAGCCCTCCAAAGCTTAGTTATTTTCAAATAACTAGGTCACTAGTAATTAACATAAAAGCTATCCAGCAGCAACAGTCAGCACCAAGACTGAAAGATGAAAAGAATTCTGGAGTCTGCACATTAATTGAACTAGAGATAAGCTGGAACTACAACAACAACAACAACAAAAAAAGTAGAAAATAAGAAAGGTTTTTTGCCTTCACCATAAAGTTGAGTTCACTGACTATTCATAGAAGATCATCTATGAAGTTCAGGTTTAGTAAAGCCAGGCAGTAAATGAAATTTAAGAGTGCATGTTTTATCTTTATGGAAAAACAGGGAATATTCTTGAATAAGGTTAGATATTTATGATGAGATGCCTATCAGAAATAATCATTTCAACTCTCAGATCTAAAGAGCAAACAAGTTTTTAGTGTTAAATACTTAGTCAAATAAGGTCAGATACTGCTTTACTATAGTGTTAAAATTATTGCTTGAAATGAATCTGATGCCTGGAGAGAACTGTTATGGTATTTTCAAGGACATTACCAAAATACTAATAGACTGACAGAGCTGTTCTCATAGGAGTTGAAACTTTTCAAAAATGAAGGTGCTAAGGTTTGGATTTCTTAAAAGTATGATCATTTAGAACTTCTTCAAGATGGTGTATTAGTTTAAAAAAAAAAAAAAAACACGCTGCTTTTGAGTATATAATTGGATTGACCCTACACCACATTATGATGACACACTCCTGTAATTACGGTAATGTCTAAATGAGTACTAAATGCTATGGCTGTAATGAGTCATGTTGTTTTACACATGTTTTTAGCAGAGCACAATGCTAACAGCATCTGATGACTTGGCTCTTGCTTCCTTTCCAAGAAAAGCAAACCCAAAACTCTTCTCAGCAACCTGTTCCTGCTTTCCTGTATGGGTCAGGAAATCAGGCCTCTGTTTCCTCTCCACATGTTGTAACAGGAAGAGCCCTGCAAAGCTACTTCCTAAAGGAACTCTTCTTGTCCACCCTTTCCTTGACAGCCCTGAAAGAATGATGTGCATTATGGACGATGAGGGAAGGTGAGCCAGATTGCAAGTCAATGCAGGTCACAGTTACAATGCAGCAGATCTCAAAGAGGCTTAAGGTCTGATAAGAAGCAAGTCTTCTCTACTTGCTGTGTCAAATCACTAGTGGTTTATCTAAAGGTCTGCGCCCTTGAAGCACATATAGATCTTGTTTTTAAGCATAACTGGAAATACCTTTCTGTCAAAAAAAGTTGTCTGGTCCTGTGACTTTACATGGTGTATGCAGTTATTTTTCCAGTCCCAGAGATAATTAGTACAAGGGCAGTTTGCCAAGCTAAAACTGAGAGAATATCCTTCACAGCCTTCCTGGGCATGTGTCCTTTTCCAATTTTTATGCTGCTGTCACTGCACTCTGGCATTTCTTACCCAATTCATTTGCTTTCTGTGGTAATCATATGCAATGAAGATATGCATGGCCAACATTTAAACAGGCTGCAGATCAATTAGTGGTCTTAAGTTTATCTGATTTTTATCAAAGAAGACAGAGCTTTGGGTCAATTGTCAGAGCCTGTGTCAAGTTGACCTTTTCAGAGACGTCTACATTGCCAGTCCCTTGGGCAACTTGTTGTCCCTGTTAGTCTCTGAATGGCAGAAGTCTGTTCTGCTCAAGCACAAAGTATACACAGATGTCTATATTACATTCTTATAGGTTTGACAGCAACTGCATGTTGTATCTATAAACTGTCCTTTAGCAGTGACACTTCCTCAATGATGATAAGCTAATTTATGCAACCAAATCTCCTTTGTGCAGAAATGAAAGCTAATTGAGTCATTACAAAGTAATTCAGGAAGGAATACCTTGTATAAATTGGCTTACTTTATAAATCCTACTCAAGTGGTTTTCATGCATCCTAAGTGGTGCTAGGCAGTTTTGTTGCTATCAAATACCCAGGTGAAAAAGACAACTTTACAGAGCTGTAAAAACATTATTTTAAAACAGCAAAGGCAAGATACACGGAAATAAAGGCAAAAAGAAACTGCATACAAAAATAAAGAAGAAAAAGTTTAACATTGCATCAGATTACCTGAAACGATGGTAATTGTCTCCTGGCTCGGTTTTCTTAGCACTTCAGTCTTTGGAGGAACACTTTCTTCTTCTGCAAAACACATAACTGCAAATGAAACTCCGAAGGGACACCTTGGCTGACAGGAATTACAGCCCCCATCAGTCTGAAAGCCACACACTACATTTCCAGATCATAAGTCCTGTTTACTATTTTGCATTCACACAGAAGTTGGAGTGTTGTTATTTCTGTGGTTTTCTCTACCCATTCAGACACTCCAAAAGCTTTCTTTCAAAATCTCAGTTGTGAACATCTGTTTCCCTTTTCACTCTACTCTGAATATGATAATACAGAGCTGCAGTTCTGCGGTTTTTCAATCATTCCAAGACAATTAGAATGAGGGTCCTATTCTGCTACACACACTTCTTGCCAGGATAAAGAAAAGGAAATTCAGGAGCTAAAATGATCCCCAGCCCATGCAAGAATTCAAGTGTTCTAATCAGAAGTACGCAGAGGAGGCAGGGGACATTTTACCCATCTTACTGTCAACACTGGCCAACAGACACCCTGGCTGGACACCTGCATGATGGGAACACAGCCCCTGCAGAAGCCAGGCATTCACCGCTCCTGCCTACTGCAGCTGACCATGGTTTTAATCAAATCAGACTGTATCAACATCATAGTGCAAGTTTAGGAGAGAAGAAAAGAAAAAGCCTGGAAGTGATCAGCTCTAAAGCATGTTTTCTGGCTAACAGGCTTGGAACACTCCAAAACCACCACGGACAATTTCCTAAGATGTGCTCCACATTTCTTGTCCAACACAGACATGAAAGTCTCTCATTCCCATACCCTCACTTAGTAAATCCACTTCCACTCATGGGACACAAGAACTACTCAACACAACTTGCAGCCAACAATTCTCTTGGGTGAGGCAAAAAAAAGGGAACAAACTGAGTTCTTTTTTAGTTATATTCTTCTTCTTTTGAGTCAAAAGGAAGTAGAAACAGATTTATCTTGGCCTTTATAGAATGCCACAACTGTCAAAGCTGCTGTACTAAGTGAGGAAATAGTGTATTGATAAACCTACTTTTCAAACGAGAATTAGACTTTCAATACTTTTAAATTATTTGGTGGTGCTACTCATCACATCTTATACTGACATTCATGCTTGTTTTTAAGGTACGTATTTCAGCAACTGATTTTGATATTTTATAAATGACAGATAACAGACAGAACTCACAGCTTTTAAAATGTTTCTCATAAGCAAATTACACAAAAGTTGTACAATCTACTCTGACAAAGAATGAATTTTATATCAACAGTTCAAAGGATTGTTAGCCTTGTAAAAATTTAATTTATCCACAAGACTGCTCCTGCAAACATTAAAGCAGATGATTAATGCACAAGAGTAGACCTGTTGAAATGAGTATGCATAACTGTTTGCTAACCTATGTACGCAGTCCTACAAATATTATATCGTAAGATTCACTCTACAAAGAGCTTTGAACTTCTGCCCTACTAAGCCACCAAGAGTTTTTGCCATCTGACTCCTGAATAGTTAAAATCTGGTTGAGATGAATACAAATTATTCTTTGAACCAAAGAAAAAGCAATAGAAGGGGGAAAATCTGAAGCTGTGGTACAACACAAAACACTCCAAACTATTTACTGCATTTAAATGTATTCCCTCAGCTGGCATACCACTTGTGACACATTTCCAACTACACCCATTTATTTAAGCACTTAGAATGGGCACATAAATGGCACAAATACACCGCACGTGTTTCCCAGAGCACTAGGAGTCACTGTCATTCTCTAGCTTCCATATCACAATTGCACCACTTACAGGTATTATTATTCCATTACCAGTCGCATTTTTTAGGACAGTTTTTTTTTTTTTTTTTTTTAACCAGAACACACAATTTCATCTAATGGACAGAATATTACACACTGATAAAAATAAATGCTGATATTAAAGTTGCAGATTTTTGGACCAGTATCAAAGCTGAATTTGCATGTTGGACGTACTGTGGATTTTAACTCTGTAATTGTCATCATCATCATCAGACTGTCTGGCACACAGAATTCTGCTCTGGCAGGGGTTCAACTTAAAAAAAAGCAGAACAGGTTTGAACAGATTTTTCATAACAGATATAATTGAATATGTGTAGTATTGTGCTCTCATATAAAAAGTTAGAACATTGTCATTCCTGTTCCGGAAATATGTATTTAACAAAATAGAAACGAGTTCACAAGATCTGTATTTGAAGAGGAGAAAAAAATGTTTGAACTAACGTTCTTTGAATACTGAGAAGGTCGCAAATTCAAATAATGCATGTCCCCATTAACAGGGTGGTGGGGATGCCACCACTCCACTTGTCGCGCTTTGGTTTCCCCCAAAGAATTGACAAAGAGTGGATGGATTAGATTCCTTGCAGATGCAATTAGGCCAGAAGAGGCACTCCGGAACCAAACTGCACATGGTCCAATTGCTAACGGGCTTTCAGTCCATGCACCCAGATTAAACTGACTCCATAGCAAAACCTTTCTGAAAAGTGCGTAGCGTGAACATCATGGCCTCAGCACAAACCTGAGTTTCACAAATCTGTTTCAACTGATCCAGACTGCTTGGTAATGTAGTCATAGCCACAGTGGTGCAGACCTAATAGACTTGGTTTAGGGTGGCAAAAAAGAACCAATAGTTCGTACTAGTGCTTTCTGGCATTATGTCCTGAAGCAGTGACAGTGTGTGGGAGATGCCTTTCAAAGGCAACAGCCTCAGATACACAGAGACTTACTGCTTTGGTCAGAGATGACATGCTTAAGTTTGTGTTACAACATGCAGTAGTATCAAAAGATGCAAAATTAAAAGAAAAAAAAATGCCCAAAAACACCCAGCAGGAGAATCCTTATTAAGATACTGTGCCAGAGGAGTCATGCAGACCTTTAAAATGCAGACCTGGTACAATGTTTCCTCTGTATCACTTCTTCACACCATCATTAGCATTGCAGTGAAAAAATACGCTTCTCCACCTTCTCACTACATCAAAGGAACACTAATCAAACCAGTGAACTCTTCCAGACCTGTAGATCCAAAGAACAGATATCTGACCCTTGAGATACAGGTTATGTTCTATACTCTATCAGTTCTCAGAGACCCTAACAGCAAACAATTTAAAAAAATTCTTTTAGCGACAGTTGAACAAGGAACTATATTTATTAAGGGGTGTTTCAGTCCCTGAAAGCTGCTGAAAATAATTTACTTATTTAATTTTCAGTATGAAGATAGAACAGAAAAATAAAAATAATCCCCTAATCACAGATGATACTACCATCCACCCAATTTAAAAAGTGAGCAATGAATACTATGTTAGTGGAGTTTTTGACATGAAACCATTGATTTTTCTTCCAATTTGCTTTTGTTAAAGGGAAAAAATTCAGACTTCTTGAATTAGAGTTTGGCTTGAACAGTGCATTCCTTCAATGGAATGTGGTATCACCATAATAAATATGTATAAGCTTAGCAGTTTCGTCTACCAACACACTACTTATCCATCTTTATATATTTGATCTTAATTTAATGCCATTATTAACCAGTATTTTAGTATGCTATATCCTCCGAGACAGACTTTGTCATTTCACAACATTAATTTATATCTTGGATAATCCCAGTTTATGGGTTAATATATTCTATTCAACACTTTAATAACAGTAAACAAGAACAGCTCAGCTATGCAGCAAAATCTACCAAACTACACAGATGGTTATAAGGTTTTCATTGTGTGGTTTCCATAGCAATCATATTGCAAATCTGGAAGCTTCTTGCAAATAAGCAGCTTGTATTTACATGCCTCTCAGCTGCAGCATGGAGCTCTACAACATGTGAAGTTGTTATTCCAATCACATATTGTTAGAAAAATCTTTGGGAGATGTTTTGATCAGTCAAGATAAAAACTACTGCAACAAAATTTTTCATCTATTCTGTAATAATTCAAGCAATCATATGCTTGTAATGCACACTAATATATCTTCATTTGAAAACTCACTGTGGTGTCAAAAGGTTATAAGCATATAAACAGGTCTTGTGAGACAGACCCCCACAAAAATACTTGCATTATTAAATAATCAATAAAAGCTACAATGCTTTTACCATTGTACTCAGCAGGGATGACAGACAAACTCAGGCAAACACAGAGGTGTGCACATGGAGAACTGAGCTGAAACTGAACATCATGGCTGTATACTGCTTTGCTTAAGAAAAATTAAAAGGTACAATGGCACATTAACACCAAGAGTATTACTTTTCCAGACTGCTTTTCCCCTACAAAATAGTGACTTTGCACAACCATAAACAAGAACTCTCTGTAGGAAAAAGCTGAGACCTTTTCTCTCCCAGATTTATAATTCTATACATTGACTTAACCCCGTAACAGATGTATTATTACCCTAATAAGGAAAATAAATCAGTCCAGCCATGTAATTTTTAAAAAATAGCTAGAACTGGCTTTTTACAAACAAGATTATTTGTTTTGAGAAGAATTTATGCAATCCCAAAGAAGGAACAATAAAAACACAAATTTTAAGTACATACTACCTTTTCATAATTTGGCTGAAGTGTCGGCTTCTGCTTACATTAGTAGTGAAGGTTAGTGAGCATCTGGAGGCAAAGGAATAAGAATCAACACGCTGATTCAGGTAGGCCAGAATGCTGCCTTACCTGAGCATCCCAGAGAAAAGCACTCCCCAGCCATGAGAGTGGGGGTCCTCCACAGTATCCCCACTATATACACACCTGTGTATGCCTAGACACGCTTCACCGAAAATCTGGGTTTTAGCCCAAGTGGCTTGATATCTCAGAAATCTTCTATACGTTACTTGATTTTAGGCTTATTTGCTCTGGTGTGTATATGTATAATGGTATGGACTTTGCTTTCAGTTCTCTCCTTTTAGGCTCTGAGCCACCCATAGCGAGAAGTCTCCAAATCCAAGTAGCAAAACTCTAGCTTTGATAATCTTCCAAATATACCCACAGATCTGCTCTTTTCCAATCTTGCCCTTTTCCTCCTGGACATGGTAGATTACTGGATGATTTATCAACAACTTCTTGACATTTCAGCCTGCATTCCCTGTAGCCTGCTTCATTCCTGGTACACTCTAAGCAAATGAAACAGCGTGGAAAAGGCTGCTGAAGGTGCTATGCACTAGCCGTAGTGTGAGATGGGTTGGGGTGGAGGGGAACTGTCTTGTTAAAGGTCCATCTGACTGTATCAGGGTGCGTAGTATGGAGATGAAAAAGCCTCCAAGAGGGTGACAGAAGCGCGAAGCAAGCTGGTTGCTATTTAGAGAGGAGATTATTCCCATTTCTAAGTCAAGCAGTTACCACCCAACAGCTCAAACAGAGAAGTCATATTCCTGCATGACAAGCTTGAGTGAAAGGCTCCAATTTCTACAACAGAGACAGTGAAGATGGGGACAGAAATGGGCCAAACAGATACAGGGATTGGAAAGATGGTGACATCAAATTATTAGCAGATGTGGAAGCTGCTTTTGAGTAAATGGTCACCACCACACTCAGAAATATGACAGGAAGCAGACAATACAGAATAAACAGAGATCTCCAGGTTATGAATAATATGAAAATAGAAATGTTTTTATGAACAATATTCTGTGTACTGAGCTGCTTTACTTTTAGTTGAGGACAGAACCCATGCCAATTCCCAGCCCCAACCCCTTCCAACACATGTGATCCAAGAACAATTTGAAGAGGGAGGCAAAAGATTTCAAATACACTACTAGCTAAATTTGATGAAACACCAACTAAGACATTTTGTCCAAGTTTTAATCAGGTCTTAGAAACAGCCACTACTTAAATTCCAGAGATAGCAAGGTTGAGTGTATGCACAGCTCTGTTAGACCAGCACAGAGTAAGAGAACTCTGTTATTACTGTTGACAATGTACTGATCCCAATGGCCGGGAACAAGCAGCATTGGCTTTACAAAGTTAGAATCATGAAACACTGTGGGTTGGAAAGGATCTCTGGAAACTGCCTCGTCTAAACCCCTGTGTCTAATTCTAAAACTTAGATCAAGTGTCTAGCAAACAACCATATTTGGTCTCTTGGTTCTCCAGACTGCTCTAAGAAAATCTAAGCTAAGCAGCAGTAGTTTATAAGGAACCCTGCATGTTGATAGCTCATCTCTGACACAGCTGGAGATAATGATTTTAGAGAACAGGATTAGCTCAAACGACTCAGTTTTGTTCAGATCTTGCCAAGACTCCAGACGTGAGGTTTCCTGAATTCTTTCAGAAATCCTTCATTATTAATGGGTTTGGGGTTGTTTTTGTTTCGTTTTTCCCCAATTGCATTTCTCATATCTTGAAATGACAGTACTGTGCACCACCACTACTCCCAATTCCATAGGTAGTCTGAATAACCAAAATGGCCAGCTCAGCTAAAGATAAAGCGCTGCCTCCTGTTGAGAAGACCTTGAAAAAGTTACTCCATGGTTCCCAGAGAGGAAAAAAAATAATAGTGGATTTTGGTAAAAATTAACTGAGGCTCTCTGCTTCAGGAAAAGAAGGTGAGAGGGAGAGGCAGTAATATTGGGGTCTTGGAACGTCATTTCTAGATAGTCTGCAAAAGGTTCTCTCTTGTAAAACAGCCTTCCTGGGACAGCATCTAATGAACCCAAGTATATGTTACAGTTTGGCATAATCAAAACCAAAAAGCAGATCTAACATTCCCTTCCTAAGGAAAACATTTCAGAAATACAACATTAGCTCAGCTAAAGAACTAGGTAAATCAAAAAAAATCCCAATCCCACTAGGGATAAATACAAGACTTCCGGCCACACACTTTAGACTACAATTCCCTACTCTTCTGTAGAAGAATGTTATTTGCACCATGCAACTACTGCTATGAAAATAATCACAGAGTGAAACAGTAGAGAGAAATGCGTAAGGTTAGAAAAATGAGTAGGGAAAAAGTCTCTTTCTAAATACATTTGTGAAAGAGGAAAGACACTCCATTTCTCCTGTATTATCATACAGGTACCCATCAGCATGAAGGATACTAACTAGGGCAATGAAGAAAAATGATGTTTTCAAAAGCAGGTAGATACTATATAACCATTCACTAGCTTATTGGAAAAGCAAGGAGCAAAAGCTTTTTCTACTAGAAAGTATTTCTTATAATGTTTTAGAGCATAAAAGTATGATGATTAAGTGATCAAAGAACACATCTCTCTCTCTCTGGAAGAAAAACAGTTGCTATCACACAAGAGAAAAAAATTCAGCATTACTGGCAAGGTCTTTCACAGTTGCTGCAAAGTAGTGCAGCATTAAATGTTATTTCTGTCTTTATACAAACAGCTGGATCTTCTCACTCTATTGTGCATAATTTTACAAAGTTTTCAGGAAATCTGGGAGCATGCACTGCTTTACTTACCTTTCCATGCTTGTTGAGACCTGAATAGATGTCAGCACCTTCCCTCCCTTTCCTTTAAACACTTACCCCTCCTCCCCCAGTAGCAAGCGTCTCAGTCCCCCTGCTTTTCTACCTGCGCCCCATTCAGTAGTCACAACCAATCTGTATAATGACTATATCATCTTCAGATCTCATCAGTTTTATCCATTTGTCTCACACAGAGGTTGCTGGTTAGCATGAAAGTTGCTGTTTCCAGGGCTTCATAAAGCCCCGCAGGCTTTAAGAGCAAAGTAGCACAATGGGAGGAAAAACATGCTTAGCCACCTGAATAACAGAACAGTATATATTCATTAGGGCAACAGAATGATCCACAGAGGCATAGGCAATTCCTGGTTTTAATTATGAATATATTAGGATTTCATGAACTCAGCTTCCTGCTTTGAGCTCTCTCCTTCCTGCTTGGGGCTCTCCTTGCAAATCAGCAATCTTCAATAGGGTTTTGAGTGACAGCTAAATCAACTTAGTTCAGTTCCTAGCACCAGCCTTCCAAAAAACATGTAATTTTAAAAACTCTATTTAAAATATAGGCACTTAAAAAAAAAAAAAAAAAAAAAGGACAGACATAGATGCAGAAGAATTAAAGGCTTGTCAATTTAGGGTTAAGAAAGAAACAAGAAAGAAAAAAAAATGTTAGCCTGACAGGATTAGCAGTAGAACTATGTAAATCCTTAGCTACACCAATAGCAAGCTTGGAAGGAGAGGAAGTAGGGAAAGGCAGGGAAAGACCATCTCAACTGTCTAATTTTGTAATGCTAAAATTTCTTAGACAAAATGATCTAATTATTATTAATAAAATTCAATACAAATATGCCAAAGAGCAATGTGCACTGCATAGAAATAAGGGATGGATTTTGCACTGACCTTTTTATTTCCTCATGGAGAAAGACCTGATAATAGTAATTCTTCTCAAGAGAAAAGATAAAGGTCATCACAAGGAAGTTAAATCATGGATATACTTGCAATAATTATAAAAGAAAATATAAGAAATTATACAGAGATTCACTTCTAGAAAACCATTCATTCTTTTCCTGTTTTTATATACACAGAGAATAGGTATTTACAACTGAATTCACTTTTCCATGATTTGTTTTTGGAAATCAAGTCTCTCAGAACTGGCTGATCCCACATACTGAGTGAACTGGTCAGACTCTGTTAGATTCAGAAAACAAGAAATTATTTGATGGGCCATCAAACAATGTCATAAGTGACTTCAGAACCCAACTCCTACAAAGTCTTTAAGTTTGACTAGACCCTTTTGAAAATGTTACCTATACTTTTTGATTGAGAGATTAGATAACTAAACTTCCACAACAGAATAGCAGCATCTCTGAAGGTAAGGTTTCATGCTAGCTTCCATTTGATGGAAGCTACACTTCTAAAATGTTCTTGAAGCCTCAAATTTGACATACAATAGTCCAGGCAACAGGCATCTCAAAAAAATAAAAATTGAGGGAAATAGACATGCTTTAAAAAAATAATTCACCACAGAAAAAAGTATTATAATCTATAATCAAACAAATGCAAAGCTGAGGAATTTAAATGGAAATTTTCTAGTTCCTCTCTTTGAGACATACAGAGATAATTAAAATTACAAATACAAAGGACTAACATTTTTGCTCATTGAGTTAAAAGTTATGAACCTAAATCCACACTTGAACATCTAAAGGAGGAATAAAATATTTTCAAACACTGTTCCAAACAGGCCTCAAGAATATAAAGCAAAGCTTGTGAGGCTTAATGTTTCTACAGGTTCATCTAATTATTTATCTGGTTAATAAAAAATGCTCCCGCCTCCCCCCAAACAAAAAAGGTAGTTGTAATTATTCGGCAGAATGCAAATTAGTCACTCAAAGGGGCAAAACAAACAATGTTTCCAAAACTCATTCCACGGTTGCATTGTAGGTTCACAGGAATCTGCGCTAGAGATTGCCTGCCTAAATACGTGTGGCATGTGCATAAGTCCATTCTCATATATAAACATTATAAAGATTTATGTGAATTCACTGTAACTAATATAAATTTGTTTGTTCTCTCAACCCATAATAGCTCTTAGTTATGTAAATAGTTTAAGTGTTCAACATGACATTTTATAAACCTTATGAGTAAAATGTTTTGCTAAAATAAATGTGATGGCTATTAAAATCTACATAGAAAATATAAATAGTTCTCTATGTAAATACATCTAGCAATCTAATATTCAATTAACTAATCTATACTGTATAACTCTGTACTATAGTGTTATTTGACAACCATGTACAGAGGTTATATTTCTCGGGCTTGAATTTATATAACACAGAAGAAAAAAGTCTTTACATGTCAAGTAAAGTTTCCCATACTCGTTGATCAGCAGCAAGATTTAAATTTAAAAGACATTTCTGAAAACTACATATCCCTAATTGTGACAAATGTGACTTGACATAATATTTACATACACAGAATCATGAAGAAAGCATCTTGTTTAAACCACATAATATCCCTTAATAATCTGCAGGGTTAAAGTATTCAAATTTATAGTCTGATTCCAGAAATGAGTTTACTGAAAAGAGGGACAGGAGACAAGGCATTTCAGCATAGTTCACTTTAGTGAAAGGAAACACAATACAGTTGTTGGCATGTTTCCACAGGAAAAGTCTGGCTCCCAGATGCTTCTCTTATAACTCCTTTAAAAACGTTCAACCAACTGACATTTTTGCATTCGCTGTGTTGATCATTAACTACACACCGACCAAAAAAACAAAAACCAAAAAAACAAAAAACCAGTCAGCCGCTTTCACCCTTTGGGTACTTTCATGAAAAGTAACAAACCCACACCACTGCCCCTTTTCACTGTTTACGGCCCATGCCATCAAATTAAATTATGTCAACCGCGAAATCTTTTCTCCAGCTTAAATGATGAAATACAGCAACTGTAAAATATTCTTGTTATGACTCACTAGTAAACAAAAATCAAGTAAAATCAGAAATAAGCAGAAAATTATAGCTGCAACACAGACTGTCTATACATACAATATTTTGGGTAACATTTCCGCATTTATTTCCACAAATATTAACAAATATCTCTACGAATACTGTGCTATTCTCTTGCTCTCATGTGTTAGGCCCAGAGTGGGGTCAGCAACTTTGTATGTCCGATCTTACTAGCCCCACGTGCCATGTACCGCAATACACTTCAGAGATGAGGGAGGACAGCAGGGATCTGGAAATAGTTCATAAGCAGGAGATGACAACTGCTCCCCAGGCATCTCACCATTTTATTGCAGGACTGGCATGCAGCTGGGGCTCAGAGAAACTCAGGGCCTCCGCAGTCCCAGATTACTTGAATTCTCCTCAGATGATATTTTGGATTGTCCCAGGCCTCATGCCAGAGACACGACAGTCCCAAATGAAGTTCAGGAACAACCATTTACTAGGCCTCAGTGAGGTGATTTAACCCAGGAACCGAGACTTCAGAACCTTATGGAACCTATGATAAAATTGTATCTATATTGAAATGTCATTCGTTGAATGATCTGAAACCACTGTTCACTCCTTAGCAATGGAGATGTCTCACTTTTTAGGAAATAAATTTGAGACACATAGGTATGAAAGCAAGTATAGATTCAGCTAATATATTTTGGGATGTCAGAAGGAAGACGCTCATGCTGGGCTCCTGAGGCTCTTCCCCAGACAATGGCTTTATTTTGAAAATGAGATTCCTTCCTTTAATCCCCAATTTTACTTATTGTTGCCTTCAATATTCAAGGACAGTATAATCACCACAGACTGTCCTCAGACAACAACCCAGCAAAAACTGAAGATGGAAGAGTCTTTTCCTTAAAGATATTGAAAGTTTCCAGGAACTTAACCTAGCTTTCAGTAGAACGCAAACTGCATTGTTTTGTTTTGTTTTTTTTTTAAACACCAAGAGAATTAAGATCTGCTAGGTAAAATGGAGTGGAATAAAAATGTCTCCCCTGTGCCATCTGTGTCGTTTCTGAGTGAGAAAACTTTCTGTGACTTTGCTGTCCAGCCCAGCTTTCACAAACTTACAATACACTCTCCTCAGTTTCTTCTGTGTTCTTAAAAAAATGTCCTTTCCTTGGCTGCTGAAGGTCCCCCCTGTGCACCTGCACCCTGTGCTCCCCTGGAGCTTGCTCCTGTCCACCCCTGGGCAGAGGAAGCCTGCTACGTCTTGCCCCCTCTGCCTGGCCCTGCCTGCAGCTTCGGAGCTGCACCCCGCTGACCATTTTCCTCTCCTGCAGACAGCCAACCCTCTTCTTTCAAAGAGCATTACCCAGGCCAGGAAGCAGAAGCCAAGACAAACAAGCAGCCTTTTCTGCTGTTGTCTTCCTTGTACGCTTGCAAACTAAACATTACATCCATTGCAAATACAGTACACTAAACACACACAAGACACACATATATCGATATAGCCAGCACAGCTCACAAAGCTCTTGTTAATTGAAAATATTTTCCTCAGCTAATTTCTCTGTTTTGAAGAGGGAGGAAGGAAAGTGGGTAGCAGATAAAAAGCACACCAAGAGGAAAAGACATGTACAGAGCAATTTGTGCTGATGCCTTTCTTTAGGTTGAAAAAAATCAAGAGATTTGTGTCTCACTAAGAGTAACTAAGTCAGCTTTTAAATCCCACCTTGCTGGGTCTTATTTGAGAACCAGTTGTATAAATTACAGTTTTTTAATAGCTACCGTGTGGAAACCAGAAAAGTTGAGAAGCCATAGCTTGAGGCACCATATAGCCTTGGACTGCTCTTGTTTCTCAAAAAAACTTTACCTAATGGTTTTAACAGCCTGATACGCAGCCATTCATCACAAATGCAAGAAGGAAAGGTTCCTTGATCTATCTGTATAGCATTCATCATGGTTATACCCAAGCAGTAGAGCAAGCCCAAAATTTCTATTTTCATAAACATACATAATACAATTGACATTTTGCTGTGAACCTACTAAACTACAATTCCTCAGTTTTTATGGTTAATAAACTATCTCACATACTGAGACATTTCTTCTGAATGCTTTGCATTAGCATTACCGCACTGCTTCTTAATTAGATAAAGTCAGCACTACCAAAGAAAACTACTTCGCTTTCATAAGGAAAAACTTTGGGTCCATAACCCACTGAAGATATGCATGCATAAACAAAGCGTTGTTCATACTTAACATGAAGCTAGCTGTCAAAAATGTAGTCAACAGTGAAAAAGCTATGATACAAGTAAAATTACTTTGTGTGATTTTGTCTCTCCGGGATGACAAGCTCTTCAGAGACGGGATTCTATCTCTTAATAACAAACAACTTCTGTCACATACTGTTCACATCAGATTGGTTTTTACAAATCAATAGTGTCAAAAGTTGTTTAATGCTGGTGCACAAAAACCAGTATAAAAATGATTGATCAGTACTTGCAATAAAATACTTTATTTCAATAAGTAAATTCCTTTCAGTGAGATGTGTGCTAATTAGTTTTTGAAAGAATTTTTAAACATAAAATGCCAGGATTAAAAATACTTCCTTTTATACTGGCTAGAGGATGCCTCTAATTTTAAGTAAACAAACTTCAAAATGCCAACAGACAATGCAGATTTAACAATCCATTCTTAGGAGTTTTATTTTTGTTTGGGGATTGGTTTTTTTGGTCTGAATGGGCTTTAGAGAATTTCTCTTCTTTTTCTTTTATTAACTCTGAAATACAGAAATAAAATTCAGCCTTTGACAACCTATGACTTTGATAAACATTAGCTTTCCAACACGAACTCACTTGATTTGTTATAGCAGTTGGTAAGTTCAGGAAGGATACTATTATTTTCTTCATTTGGGAACTCTGACACCTGCAGAGTCTTGCATGCAATTCAACAAGAGGAGAATAAATACCTCAATTTAATAACACACATTTTCCATTTATTGTAGCTACTGCAATTAACTGCTTTGAATTTTCCCGCTGATGAAGACCCGTTCCTTTCCACCACTACAAAACTGGAATATAGAAGAAAGATATCTTTGAAATTCTGAAAACATAGGGTTAGAATAAGCAAGATATCTGCCTCAAAAATGGAAGAGAAAACAAAAATAAGGCTACTTAGAGCATCAGAGAATACTGACGAAGTAAACAATGAAAAGCAAATCCAACAAATTAGATGTGCACAATTTTGGATAAATGAAAGATCTGATTCTTTTTCATTGCAAATGGGTCATTATAAATAGTAGTGGACAACAACAGTTACACTAGCCATGTGTCCAGGATAAAAGTATACAAAGTCAAAAACAAAGCTTAGTGAGCAAAGCCTATATGCAGTTTATCTTACATCTTCTGCAGAAGTGTATTTTTAGATACAGAATACTCCTTTTTGAGAATACTTCTCAGTATAAAATCCCACAAAGAAGTAAGTCCAATCAGCAAATATGTCCTCCAAATGCAAATCAGACTAAATTTGAATATTTACTGGTATTATTCCATTTTTATCAGCTTCCTTGCTTGAATATTTGTCAATGTGCATGATGAGGTGATAATGTCTTTTTACAACTTTTTTTTTCTCCTTTCTGATTGCATCACAGACAGCAGACTTCCTAATAGCCATGGGCCACCTGTTTGCCACAGACCACCAATTTATAAGGAACACAGAAGAGCCTGTGAACACTCTTTTTTCCCCTCAAAGACTTGCCACTTCCCACTCAGGGGAATCTCATTCTTTTCAGCTGCACCAGATTACCTCTTCTTCCATCACTGACACTTCCACCTAACATCAACGCAAAGAAAAGGATCCGTTTTTAGATGTAGGATTACATTAACTGAAGATCAAGCTCAAACTCTTGTGGCAAAGGCTGAGGTCCAGGTATCATGTTCCAAACCATCTTCTGCATGCACTGTGTTTAAATACAAGAAGTTACCTGAATTCATAACTCACGTCTCATGTTTATAAACATCTAATATTAGCTGAAGGACACTTCATGTTACATATAAATCCCATAGAAGTACTGCCTCAAAACCCAAAGTGTCAGAGAATTCAGAGAGACAGCTCCAATTCATCACATAAGTTGGGGTTCAGTGATACACAGTTGAAAGAGGTCATATTTCAATGGTCTCCATGTCTGGCAAATAATCAAAGACATTTAGTAGACCTCAAATCCCAGTGATCAACACAACAAAACCTCACATTTTAGACAAAAAAAAATCCTTACTATTCTCTGACATCCTTCCCTGACAAAGAGTTTACATCTGCTTTTCACTGCTCTTGTATTGTTTGAATTACTTCAGATTTACAGCAAAGTCTTTTTTCGGTATCCACCTGTCAGTAAGATACTGCTGGCAAAAATTTCCCATATATTAAAATAATGCAATGGCTAAACAAGTGAAAAATATTAAATTCTTAATAACACTGAGATCCAACCTTTGAAAAAAATGGTTTTGAAGAATGACCTATCTATCCCAACTACTTTAAAAGCAGGAGGGAAAAGCCTTTGCTATGTACTTGAATCTGCCAGATGCTTTAACTGAAGTTGTTCAAAACACTTTCAGTAACTATTTTGGAAACTCATCTTCAGTACTACCCTCAAGAAAGCTGATCTTATATCTGGTCTTTTTGGCTCTAAATATTCCAGACCCTTATAAGCTGATTTACAATTTATATTCAGAAACCACTTCATTTACTAATAAAAGGCAGTTAGAATTCTTTCTGTGCCTAAAAATTCAATAGCACGTCAGCACTACATACAACCTCTATGAACAAGAAGTAAAGAAGAATTTCATATTTATTTGCAGCAAACAACAAGCGTTGAGAGGAATTTGGACAATATCAGGATATAAAATATACGGAGCAGTGTTCACAAATAACATCTCAGATTCCATGATCACCTGCATCTCTGCTGACTTAAACCTACTGCTCTGATCCACGCTGATCAATTAACAATTCCTTCATTATAGCAGTTCCTTCATTATATATTTTAGGAGCTGATTTTACAGCTGTAATCCACAACTGGGACTGCTCGACACCAAACCCTATACCGGGCACCTGGACCCTCACCGTGATATCCTGAAAACTCCAAAATAAGCAAAGGTCTTCTGAAAAGACACTTTCATTAACACATTGCTGTGTAAGCCTCACTTTTAGCACCAAATAATCAGTGCATCTGACACTGCGCTTAGAGAACAGAAATATAAAAATGCTCTAAGGGGCACGGCTCTGTGTTCCTGAATGACAGACCAAATTTACACTCAAACCCCACTTAAGACAACAATGCTGCTTAAAGAGACAACTATGAGTAAGAGATAGGCTGATAATTCCCTACCTTCATACACAATGTCAGAAATAAGTTCTAAAACAAGATCAGTATAATTTTAAAAAAATCTTTGAAGAGTTTGCCTACAATAAGCCAACAGACAGCGCGTGCACACACACACAGAAGTGTTTCTTTGGGAAGCACACTTACTGTTGCATAAAACTTGCAAACATTTCTTACCATTCCCTGAGCTCTGCCCCAGTTACAAAAGACATCTAAGCTCCCAGCTACACAAAAAATCCAAAATGGATTTATTAGCCAGATACCTGGGCTTGACCAAACTGTTTGGCACAGGACTGACAGTGGGGATCAAAAGATAAAGGCAAGTCTTCCATTCCCAGGACTCTTGGGCCAACTGGAGATTGGATCAAACCCAAAAATTAATTTACAGCAAACTAAAAACTGCTGCAAGTTAGATAGGTTGGCTTTGTTCTCCACAACAGCTCCCCTGGCTGGTGATAATTACAGCAGTGAATTTCAGCCCCATCCTGACTTCTCACTCATTCAGGAGTTCCCTGTACTATGGACAGGCTGAGAATAAATGGGACAAAGCCAGGTATGCCAGCATTAAGTCACATCACATCACTTAGGGATTTCCAACCGTACCTATTCTGTAAGGGCAGCTTTTCACCCACACTGTACCAGCTGAGAGGCACCAAAGTAAGAATCAAATCTTGTCTTTAGAATCATTTTAATGGAAGTAGGGTACAGAGGGTGGAAACTACTGCTGTAACGCCAGTGTGCAGAGCAGAAAGGGAACAGAACAAAAAGAGAAAACATAAGATTGAAAATTAAGATAAATACATTAACTTAGACTAAGATCTCTTTTCTCCTGTTGTGTAAGACTGCAGTAGAGAGTACACAAACTATACTGAGGTTGCAGAAAGAACCAAGGTAGCAGGCAGTAGTTAGTATTACAAATTTGGGTACATGGTCCATACAGACAAGAACGCTTGAAGGAAAATACAGAAGCCATTTAAAATCCTGTAACTGAAACCCCAGGTTGGTCCAGAAATTTTTTCTCCAAGGACTGTAACAGACGACAATATTTAAAGCTGACAATATCTCCCTTTCTGACAAAGACAACTCCATTGTTTAACACATCACTAAGCTAAGGATTCTGTGCAGCCAAATAGCTTTACACACACACACACACACGCACAATTGTTTAAAAGCTATTTTATGTTACAACTAAGGAATCATCTATGCTTATAATAGCCAGCTGTAGACTGCAATACGTACTTGTCATGTCGAAACTAAATAAAGTTTAAGGTAGAAAATGAATAGCTACTTAAAAAAAAAAAATGGGTCTTCATTGACAATATTTTTATTTCTGCTAGACCAAGTTTTTCCCTTGTTATTTCTTTTTGTTAAAAAAAAAAAAAAAAAAAAAACAAAGACCAGCTTAGTTTGCTGAAAACAGTTAAACTTTCCTTTCCTGAAGAATCTTGAAAGGAAGGTTTCCAGCCTGGGAAATCTTTGGCAGTTCTGATGTTTTTGACTCTACCTGAATAACCACAGTACTTACTAAACTCTCTTCCTAGTGCTGAGAACATGGAAATGATGCTTCTGTGGTAAATGTGAATTTGTATGTGCTATTAAAGAAGAAGGTGACTTAATAGATCAAGAGATTAATTCTCTCACACTTTCTTGTATCCACTCCCACTACCAAACTATTCCTCCTGGCAGCAGACAACACACATTTAATACCACTAAAATCTAAGCTTTGAATGGGCTAATAGACTGTTACCATTCTGGATACTGGTTTGAAGCTATTCAGTTCCTGGCTGGAAAATTTGTTTTTCTATACTGTCTCCTGCCACAAGAGAAAAAAAGCAAAGCAGTGTGATAGCTAGTGAACACAGCACCAGCCAGTGCTGATTACTGCTACAGTTTTCTCAGAATCCTTATTTTCAAAACTATGCAAAAATTCTCATATCCTCTTTTTAAATCCACCTTCTTATACAAACATTCTTTACTCAAATATCAAACACAATATTATTATATGGACTGCATTGCGCAAGGTAAGATGGTCCTTCCTGAAAAGTTTACAGTTCAGACAGACAAGATGGATAAAGCATAAAATAAGCGAAGGATAATCCCTTCTTCACAACATGAGGCTGAAGCACCATTCCAAGATCATAGGGAAACAATGTTATTTAACAAAAAACTGAAACTAGATTTCTTGAATAACAGAAGGGCTACTGTTTCTCTCTGACAGCTCTTCTATTACCTTTCGGATTTATTTGCCACATTAGGAGACAAGAGTTCCTGGAAAACTGATATCAAAGTGGGATAAATGTGAAAATACTCTAAACTGTTGCAGAATCTCAAGTCTGCAGCTCTCTGAAGATAAAGCTCAAAGTTAAGTATTTTAATGCTTGTCCTTCAACCAATATTCCATGTGTTGCTGCTACAGATCTACTTACTGTTGGAGATTTAAATGAACAGCTGTGATCAAGTGAAGCTCAGGAAAGAGTAATTTATCCCAGGACACATCTAGAGGTTCGTTAAAGAATACGCAAGCATACAAGATCTTCTCCTTTAAGAGCCTGAGCATCCAAAAAGCATTGCAATAGGCTTTGGCTGCCTCCCTTCAACTATAAGGTTTAGCCCTGTAATGCAAATCTTATAGTCATTGCAGAAGAGTTTTTCAGCATGTACGGCATACTGCACTCAATTTCAGCATAACATGTGCCTCTGTGCTGGACTAGTCTAGGCACAACTCAAAGAATGGAAAAAACAACCCTCTCCAGCTATATAGGCTGACCAGCTCTTAAACCAATGAGTCCTCCTATAATTAAGATAATCATTTTCATCAGCTACTCATGTTATGTGCTCCTTTAGTTCACTGAAATGACCCTAAAATTAAAACTAAGGCATACTTTAAAAAGTTTTTTTCCAATGGATAAAACATTCAACGTAACAGATGCATACGGTTAGTCAGCACCGCATGCTGTGATTTTTCCTCTCGAGCTATTGCTGATAGTTGCACTGCCCCAAACAGCAAGAGACACAGAATATTATTTTGTACAAAATTGTTATTTATTGTCATATCATCCTTACGTGTCATTTTTCGATTTATGGTAACCAGATAGTTCATTTTTACCTATCTTATTAAAATATAAGCAAGAACGAAAGCCTTCCTCCCACTATCTGAATGTCTATAATCAACTCCAACAGCTTTTGGCAAGCTCTCCTTTTTTTTGTTTTGCTATCTGAAATATGCTCTTGGTCATCTAGGGGTATAATCATTTGACCATATCAAAAAGCCCACAGTAAGAAGCTGCTATATAATCATAGTCATTCTGGAAGATATGAAACAAAATAATGACAATCCTCCTGTTGCCTTTATTTATGGTTCATCTCTGGAGCCCTTCCAAACCAACACGATGCTTTGTTGCAGGATTATAAGACCATGTATTAGGCAGTAGCTGATGACGTCTGAAGTGACAGACAACTTCTGCTTAATACAAATGCCAAAATGAATAAAGAAAAAAAACAATGGGCAAGTTGGCGGAAAAAGCTGTAAGGCAAGTCAATTTTTTAATTAAAAAAAATTACGTACCAGTGACAATGTTAATGAGCCAAAAGTCCCATGAGACCACTTCTACACTTTCTGCACAGTTTTGATGCCCCTGCTCAAGAAAACTGAACTGTTCTCACTCAGGCCTGGTTAAAGACACATTTTCTTTCAATGTTATAGCAAAACTTGAAATTTGAATGCATCTTATTCATCAGGCTACTTTGCCCACTTACTTTTAGCCACTCATAGTTATCAAGCTGGAAGTGGAGAAGAAATTATCACAAGGCACATATTAAAAAAAAAAATCTCAACAATACCTGGAAGTTCTTCATAAATACTGTCATCTATTGGTTCACTGCTCATTTGTGCAACATCATCATATTCTTCTTCCTCTGCCTCCTCCTCAGGAATAGTATTAGATTCCATGTCTATATAATAGCAGTTTAAAAAGTTAACATTTACTAGAAAAGAAAGCCTGAACAGAAATTTATGCAAAATGAAAACACAGTATTTACAATTGAAAAAAATCAATAAATAGTTTTACATATAGCTCTTGCAAATTAAATGACTCTCAGATCTCACCAGATCTCGAACATTTAATTTTATTTTCTGCAAGCTGGTGTTTACAGTATATTCTGCTTATTTCCTTCCAGTGTTCATCAGGGAGGGCTTTCAAGCCAAATAGTATATTTGGAAAGAAGTAAAAATCTTGCAAAACAAGGAAAGTCATGTAAAAGTTACAACATGATCGAGAACTAGGACCTGCGATTCAAAACTTAGACAAGTAAGAATACTAAACGTACAAATGTGACGGATCTGTTAACGGACAGAACAACCATCACTAAGCAGTACTGATCCTGAAGACTACTGCTTCACTAACTGTCTTACCTTGAATTACAAATTTGACTTGCTGTACCCATTCCTCTGCTTCTTTGGGAGTGGCAGCTGTAAACTATTAAACATTTATTAATGAGTAGTAGTAGTCATGATAAAAATGCAACTATAATTTTATTAGCAATAGAAGGATTCTAGCATTCTTGTCACTTCCTCAAGGAACCATTAGTAATTCTTTTCATGTCTTCTGGTACTTTTCTTGCAAGGATGCTTCTTATAATGTACGGCTAATTTTGACAAATTTACGTAATTGAAGGAGAGGATGATGGATTTGAAAATCTGATCAGCAGCTGGCAGCTGTGCAGAAAAAAGCTGCTTCTCTTCATCAATGTCAAAGCCAGAACTGATGAACAAAATTTGCCCTTGACAATTAGAAGACACCCATGAATTTCTTTAGACTGCTGGGTACAGTTTTCTTAAAAATGTTCTTGTCAGACTCCAACACACTACCTGACAGCTTAATTAACTGGCTTTCAACTGCAATCTCAGATATTTAAAACTTATTAAACTTACATTCCATATTGATGTCTAGCTGATAGATCTCTGAATTGCACAGCTGATATGTGCTTTTACCTAGATTTTCCTTGCAAAGCTATGTCCAATACAATTTGTATTTAACACTGATATATATTTTGTTTAAGTTTTTCTATCTAATTCATCCAAGAAATCATGCAGACATACTATACTATATAATAGATATTAAAATACCAACATTGAAATGACCAATAGATAAAGATGATAGATTTCCTTGTTCTTGTCCAAAAAGATAATATTTAAACACATACATATATATTTTAAATCAGATTATTTTTCCTAATATATGAATATACAGTATAAGCAAGCGAGGGTTTCTTTTTTTCATTAAGGTGTCACTGAAAGTTGTTTTACTGAAATGTTAATTCAGTAACTGGAATTGTAACGGCTTTATCAATTTAATTTCAAGTCCACATAAAAAGTCCAACCTGATAAATGCGCTTATCAGGAGCAGAGATTTCAAAACAGCAATCTTTCTTTGCATCCTTCCGAAGGCTATTATTCATTCTGATGGTGTAGCCCTCTAAGGCAAATTCACCTTTCTGTTGTTTGTCTGTTGGAGATAAAAAACAAAGTTAGAGCTTCATTTACAACAGCGAATGTAAGTGGCTCAGCAGGTTATCATTTATTCAGATTTTGTTTTCTATTTCATGAATTTTACAAAGAACAGGGGGGGTTTAGCAAAATGATTAGGTGATAAAGCTTTATTTTTAAGGAAGATGTACACGAAAGTACACTTTTCTGCAGGATGCCTTAGGAATTCCACAGGGAGGTGTCTGCAGACGGTGGTCTTATTTAGTAAGAAGTGCATGTTATGACACTTGTACCTTGGGAAAGCCAAGAACTGGAACTTGCAAGACAAGCTTCCTATATATCAGTGTCTCTTTCAGGTTCAGTAAACCAATGGGAAAACCTGTTTAGCTCAGAACTTGCTGAGCTCCCTCCTTAAACTGCATTACTCAAAAAATAAACTTTAAACTTCTTTTTAAGCAATTGCAAAAGCTTCTCTTCACATTCGCCCAGCCACTCCCAGATGTGCCTCTGCACAGTACTGTCCTTTCTGCACAGTAAAAGCACAGAATGAGTTTTGTTACAAATTCAGGTGTGTTCCAAAAGCATTCTTCTCAATGCAGCAAGTGCTTAATTAGCCAATTAAAGTGCTGAGCCCTACCACAGTTTATTATGTAGAGCCATGTGGCTGTTTTAAAGACAATTCTCCATTTCATTTTTAAAGGTTCTGGTTTATAAAAGTATCACTTAGAACAGGCCTGAGTTTAAATATACTGCATGTTGGGCTAGCGGCACCTGTGTGTTCCTTCTGAGCCCTTTAGACAAAGGCCTACATCCGATTTTGTGTGTTCTGGCATGTTTTGGTGGATATAAGAACAAAACAAAAAAATAAAAGTAATCCAGTTTTGCGATTTCTGTAGACCACAGCACAGCACTCAAGTAAGAGAGACATCATCAGCTGCATTTTTCTCAGGCCTCCTGTAACAAAGTGGAAATGCCAACAAAACAAAATGGCATTAAGTAAGGTCTTTTTTTCACAGTAGGGAAAAGTATTAACAAACAACCATTAGTGACAACCGCACTTTAATTACTGCCAAATATAACTTAGGTACAAATCAAGCACCCATTGCTTATGTATGTCAGCAAAAAGGGAAAGCTTCTACAGTGGATAAGACAGGAAAAACTACAACTTTCAACATAATTTTGTCACCGATCTGGAAACTTAATAGAAAAGCAAATCTATTTTTCATTCCTGAAAGGGCAAAAAACACATTATCATAGCAACATGGACATCATGGTACAGTGGATATAAGGGCAGTCACCAAACAAATACTCTGCCAGTAAAATTGCATGCACATAGTCACAAATTCTCTGTGCTTCCCCGTTTATGAATTCTCACCCAGGGCAAGTAAATATCAAATAATGGAATTACATGAGCAAATCCAGGGCACAGAATAATGTACTATTTTCTCTCTCTCATCCCTTCCCCCTCAGTAAGTTTTACTATGTCTTCACTCAGTACTGTGACACAGTACTACTATTTTAAGTTTGCTCAATCTTCCACCCCCATATCAAACAGCACACAGATGCAAAATTCATGAAATCACACCAAGGCAGATATTAGAAATAATAACCTGCAGCAGGTTAACTAGGTCCTCTTTTAATGAAATTCCTTTCAGCCTAGAAATTTTATTCTTCCTTCACTTATGACCTCAGGGAGAAGATGAAGTGAAACACATTAATTTCTCATTCTCCCATGCTGGAGATTTATCAAAACCCAAGAAGATAGCAACATGCAGACAGAATAAACAAACACCAGGTTCAAAAGGTAAAACCATTTTGTCAAGACAAAAATGAGGCAAGTTATTCAAATTTAGTCTCTTGTAATATTTCCGAGAATACTTCTCTGTCACAGGGACGATCCCTTTCTACGGTAATACAGTTTTACAGAGTTAATCTCAGATGATCTCCGTACTGGTAGTAGTTCTTTCAAAGAGCATTACAACTGAAATACAAAGACGCTATACTCTGCACAAAATGAAAACACAGTGCATGCTATCCATATTGCATCTGATTGTTTATATTGTCTTTGCCTTCTCTCTCCAAACACCCCATTCCAGTACTAATGAAAATTACTTGCATGCACCAGCAAAAAATATATCCTTGGCTATTATCTTCTACCAGTGACCTGTATAACAGCAGACTAGTTATAACATTGCTGCTTTTGCTTCTAATTGTCTGTGCAGTAAAGCACCCTGATTAAAGCCCAGCGTAGCATTATGCACATGCTTAATTTGTAGAGCATGAGGAAATTCTAAGACATTGGGACACTTCACAGCCCTGACCTAGAACCCATTAAAGTTAAGAGGAAGACTCTCAGTATGCAACCACACTGCCAGTGGCAGTCAAGCCAGAGAGAAGACCTAGTGTGTCCTGAGAAACAGCTCCACAAGCATGGAACAGCAGGATGCAGGACAGCTACAGCTCAGCTGCACGCACTGATGGTGACAAGCACTGGCGGTCTAAAAATCCCAGCTGCTCTTGCAGAATGCTTTTCCTTTCTAGGAAGGACTGGAGACCAATGCATTACCCAGTTGCCATGGGCAGACTATAATACATAATAGCAACATAGCCAGGCACAACAGTTAGGTGCAGGCTTCAAGGAAAGACCATCTTGTGATGACTCAATGATCGTATCAGCTTCATTTATTATCAAAGGCTTGCAGGTAAGGAAGCAGGCAAACAAAACATGGGCTTTCAGTTAAAAGCTGCCATTACAAGTTAGTGCCCCAGTGACTTCTGTGAACTTTGGATGAAGCTCACAGCATACAAAGTTAAGCATGCATATTAATCTTTGCAAGGTAAGTATCTCCAAAGAAAAGCCTGTTGTGTGCTTGCATGCACTCAATTGGCATTAGAATTCTATGCTTATATTAGAAATATTTTCTAAATATTTTGTGCTTTAGTGAGAGTTAAATAACTTTTGATTTTAAGAAACCTTAAACTGCCTGAATTTTACTTTGAGTCTAAAAATTAGATATAGTCATTTTTAATGGCAGAACTCTTAAGAATCAATGGCTTCAGGGAGCACAGTTTCATTACAGAGCATTCATCTTGAATGCACAAATCAGACCGAGGGTTTTCCTAGATAAGCATACAAAAACTTATTACAAAGGACTAAGGGAGACACACATGAATGGAACACACTTTTCTGAAGAAGGATAATATTCTCGTTACTTCTTACTTTCCCAAGACGGGGCTTTGCAATTTAGCAACAGGAAGCCCACAAGTTGTCACAGAACAACATAGAACAGAATTGCAGAAGTATAATACTATGAGTTCTGTAAAAAACAAAAAAGAACATGAACATTTTCAAGCATAAAGTTCTTCCACGGTTCACAGAATCACAGAAGCGTTGAGGTTGGAAGGGACCTCTGGAGATCACCTAGTCTAACCCTCCTGCTCAAGCAGAGTGACCTAGAGCATGCTGCCCAGGATTGTGTCCAGATGCTTTTGAATATCTCCAAAGAAGGAGACTTCACAACCTCTCTGGGCAAGCTGTTCCAGTGCTCAGTCACCCTCACAGTAAAGAAGTTTTTCCTCATGCTCAGATGGACCTTCCTGTGTTTCAGTCTGTGCCCGTTGCCTCTCGTCCTATCGCTGGGCACCGCTGAAAAGAGTCTGGCCCCATCCTCTCTACACTCTCCCTTCAGATACTTATACACATTGATAAGATCCCCCCAGTTTGGTCATATCTCATTTCAGAATGAGCTGTTCACTACTCTGATCTCCTCCTCCTCCTCTTTCACCTATATCAGGAATATATCAGGAAAAAAAAATGTGAGTCTCTGGAGATCATTTTGCATCAGGAATTTAGAATGGTAAAAAACAGTATAACAGAGCAGATAGTCAGGCACTAGGTATTAAAAAACTCAAAAAGAGTACACAAATATTTTAGAAATAAGATTGGAGGAATATTTTAACTAGAGAAAATACAGATTTGAATGAAATTTGAGAGCCGCTTTAAATGGTTTTCTTCCATATAAATTTCATGCATCCCAAAAATAGCGAAACATTGTTAACAACGGAAACAGGGCCAATATTAGGAAAAGAAAATCTCAAGGGAAACACAGAAAAAAGGTTTTGAAGTAGTCTTGCATAACTAAGTCCATGGGAACTTTTAAAACAAAGGAGGGTAAACCTTCAACTGGGTCTTGAAATGATTGGGTTGTAAATTTGAGGCCTAAGGCAATGTAACTATATTAATAGCACATGTAAAAAGAATTAAGGCATGCTGAAGAACAGAGAAGACTCTGATAGTATAAAGGAAAGAAGTTACAGAGAAAGGCATAAGCAACTAAAGGCAAACAGTAAGATTTCAGGGAGTGATAAATTATAGATTCTAACAGTATCTATAAATACTTTAACTCTCATCTTTTTGAGATTATGAGTCTCTAAGATCTTACGGTTTACACAGCTTCATGCTAAATGTACTTTCACATACTTTCCCATATGCAGTATGTCTGCTTTCTAAAAATAGTAAATGTCAGTATTTCCAAAATGGTAATTTCTTTTCCAGCTTTTGGAGCATGCACAGGAATTCTTTTCTTTTAGATAGTGAATATGAAATGCAATAAACTTTTTTTTGTTTAATCTAGTCCTTTGAGAAATTTAGATGAAAAAAATGAAAAAATGGAGGCAAAGATTGAAATGCATTATTTCGGGCAACAGCTTAAATTGTTTATATTGGAGGCCAGACTTGTATGTTATTGGGTTAAACACTTGTCCCAGTGAACCGACTGAACCTACCAACCAATCCAGGAGTTGTGAACCACTGAGATGCCAGGAAATCTTAAAGTACTGGACACAAATTTAACAGCCTGAAAATGCTTTATGTTGCACTGTTGATTAGGGTAAGATTAAAAAAAAGTAACAGCAGCACCTTCCCCTCTTCACAGAGATGCGTTGCTGGACCAGACAATTTGGAATATTTTATTGTATATTGGTAAGTATCATTTGCATTTCAGATTTTTTTTAATTAGAAAATCTTAATTACTACAGTTTTGTAGCGCCTTGTGATGAGACATTCTAATCAGGATCCCATTACTTAAGGACCTATACAAACCTGTACCTTCATGAAACTTGGAACTACTTGTTTGCACATCTAAACTCCATTTCAAATCAACAAGTACTGCAAATTTATAGCCACAGACAGAATACAATTCTAGGATTTAAAAAAGCAACAGTGTGAACAAACTGAATTCAGGAGGATATCTTCATCTGCCTAAATCACTAAATCAGCATTACAAACTGAAATACAGGTGATCAGGGAGAATCAAGACTTGCTGACCAAGTCATGGTATTTTTTCTTGTTCTGGTTGCTTTTCTTTATAATGCATTATTTATGACAACTGTATCTCTTGAGATCTGAATTTAACATTCTCACAGTAGAAGACTCACTACTCATTAGATTGATTCCTTTGATTGCCATCACACCCTGCTATGGCAAAGTCCTATTGAGCATTCACACTTCCCACAGATTTAGATCATGGATTCTGTCAAAAGCAAAGTCAAAACTGAAAGAGTTTTTCTGGTCTTTCCTATCAGGTGTTTGTTCAGAGGTGGAAGATTATGGGAAGGATGTCTGCAGCTAACAGCCAAACAATACATCAGCAGCTAGCCATTGGGCTTGTGAACCCTTCCTCACTCCTAGGAGAACTGTGTATGCCTAGCACTGAGCAGGAATTCTAGTAGCCTGGTTAGTTGAGTTAGTAGAAGAGATTTGCAAATTCAGCTCTAACTGAGCTTTCCTCTCCCTTAACGTTGTTCAGTCATCATGCTCTTTTAAAAAAAAGGTTTATACATAGGTATGTATGTATATGTATATAAAATATGTATTTTATATAGAGAGAGATATATAAAAAAATATATACACACACACATATCTTTTGCATAAATGGAAGTAGTGCATCCACTGGCCTGCCCATTGCTATCTTACCATTTGGAGGAGACTCCCAGAATTGTTATGTCCTTGCTAAAAAAACATCCATGAACTGAGACTTAAAGAGACTTGTGAATTATCCCTCTCTTCAACATTGTACTGCTGGCAGGCAGGCAGTACCATTTTCAAGTTATAAAAACGAATATAAAGTTTTAGTGTCCATTAACAGGGAAAAAAATTACCATGATGTTATCAGTTACTGTCTTGCTAAACATTTAGCTGATCTCTTCAGATTGCTGAGAAAGGATGGCATATAAAATTGTGGCCTAGTGAGGAAGAAGTAATAAAGCCATTCATTCATTCATTCATTCATACAGCAATAAATTAACTCTTTTTACATGCACTTTGAGATCCAAAGAGCGAGCCATACCTAGGTGCCCAAGCACCTCAATATTGCCAAAGACAGAGAAGAATAGTGGACATGCAAACAAGGTACCCAGTTGAGGAAACTCCTGTTGGTATGGAAGCAAAGCAAAGAGGCCTGGAAAAGGCTTCTGGAAATCAAGGCTGGCTTTGACATTTGAACATGCTTCTCTGCAATGTTACAGGCTGCATCTTGGCAATGAATATTGCAGCACAGGCACAGATAGACACACACATGCAATACCTACTTCTGCCACTTAATTAGGTTAAACATTTAAGTCCTGTTCCTTTACCTACCCCTTATATCTTCGAATATGAAAAATGTAGATGATTCCCTTAGACACGTCTATATTTCAGAGATAAAAACATTGCTTCACTATTCAGTGCTGCACCAAATTTACCACAAAAGGGGGGAAGAAAAGGGGAAATGAGACATGCATTAGCCAGTAGGCATCACAAATATTAAAAACATGCCTGTAATCTCTCTGTTTCTCTCTTTCTTTCTCTCTCTTTTGCACGAACACCCCCATCCACAACAGTCTCATTTATTTTAGTTTCACAAGCTTTAGCTTGTGCTGTATTTGCCTGACTGGGCCTCATACCTCTCAGTAATAGAAGGCAGATCTGAAAAACTGGTTGTGAAACTTTTGCTTACATGTGTTTGTGGGCTTTATACACTAGTATACCTGCTGTTTTCCCAAATGTAGGAAAAAGAAAGTTACAAGAATTAAGCGTTTTGGAAAGAGCAGATCTATACAATCCAATAAAAAGGCATCAAAAAGGCACCCTATACCCTCAAATTTAGCAGTCAGTTACATTTACACTGATATTTAAGCATACAATTCAAACCTTGATCAACAAAATACACAGTTCACCAGATACAAAATATCCTTCACAGAGGAGCGGACTACATGTCTGAGAATTAAAAACATACACAAACGCAAAACAAACCAAGCAGGAACTTGAAATCTCTGCTACCCCTCTGCATTACATTCCACAGCACATATACACTAGCACTCAATTACTCATTAAAGTTGACACATGTAGCATAAATGTGAGCATATATGGAATCCCTCGTCTCCCTTGTCTCTCTCCAAACTGGGTTCACATTGACAAGTGGAAACGTTCCTGTTGTGCAAATCAGCTCTGGAATCTGTCAGTAACCAGGACCCAGTTGATACAAAATGTCTGCAGACATTGCGCAGACTAGGGCAGACCAACATCATTTAGACAGCTGCCATCCAAACAATTCAGGAGACGGCAGCAATTTGCATTAAGGCATCCAAATGCACACTTCACTTCTACCCTACAATTGTTGAGAGCACAGCTGCATTTTCTACATGGCCCAAGTTGGCTGGTACAGCATCAAAGGTCACAGCAAAAGAGAAAGGCCCAAACACTACGGCATACTACAGCATGTACTACTGCTGGCCACAGCAGTGGGAGCAAACAGAGTTTCAGGTTCTTCCAGTAAATAAACGTCAAACCTCCTCAGGCTTCTCTCCTCATGCACCTAGTCCTTGCTGACAATCTACAGCTAAACAGTATAATAAACAGCAGTACCTACATTCATAACCACCAGGGCGACAGTGCAATTTCACTACTAAACTAGTTTGCCACGGAACTAAAGCAATCAAGGGTATCCAATTTCCAGGCAAGGCTGGCAAGTTGCTGCTGCACTGGAATGGGTACCTTCATGTACTATGGCATCAGAAGGCTGAGGGAAATACCTCAGATTGGTCTACAAAAAAAAGAAAAGCCTTCTTCCTCATAGACAAGCTCTGGAGTAACTGGCCTGGTCACCCCAGATCTGGAAGATAACATGTTTCCATCATGCTGTGCTCATTTCTCTGCAGTGGCAGCATCAGACACCTGGAGGTAGGACAGAAATTCTAGTATCCGATTTGTTTGCTTCCTCCATGAACTACTGCTCAGAGTCGATCCATGTCTGTATAATTCCCAAAAGATGCTCCATGGACTAAGTGCCTCCACCACATCACTAGGTTACAGTCAGAAGGATATTCCCCCACAAAATCTGTAGTCTTCAAAAGCTGTAAATGTATAAGCCAAAGCATTTGTCCCTAGTGCCATAAACAAAAGATAAGCTATGCCAGAGCGTAGTACAATCAGTTCCTAATAGGACACTAACTCTGTGATGCTAGGGAATGTGCTCCCATGTATCTTAACTTTCAGCATAGATATCAGAAATTACAACAGCCTTGATAGTCAAGTTGTTACAAAAGAAAAAAAAAGTGGCAGGAAGAAGGGGAGATGGGCAGTTTCCCTGTCTTAAGGCAAAGACCATATGCTAGAAAGCATAATCATTAACACAGACAAAAGTCAAAAATATATGCAGAAATGCTATTGACTTTTTTTTTTTTTTTTTACAAAAAAGATGAGATGAGAAGCCAAGAAGATTTAAAAAGCCGTAACAGTCTTTTAGAACTAGCAATATAAACTTTGAACAAAAAATTACGTATTTTAAAAGTTGCAGACAATATACAACTTACGACTGGAAAACCATACATAAACAAACAGCATGAGACAGTTTTCCACAGAAAGAAGAAAATGACAATTGACAAGTCAATATTATGCCACACCTCTTCAAAATTTTTGAAGAAAGATTATGTTTTCGAAGCTTGATCAATCTGTAAATTTCAAGGAAGCGGTAAAGAAAAAAAAGGGAACACTTAACAGATATACTAACCAATCTCTGTAAACAGAGCACATGAGCAGGAAACTGCAGCAAGCTGAAAATTGGGTTTAAACGTCCAAAGTAACTGAGATGTGGTAACACCTTGACTTTATTTCTACTTCATTTTTAAAGATAGGATGAGTTTAAATGAATCGGCATATCAAGGAATGAAACAAACTGTATCAAATTAAATTGGTCTTTGAATTAAGATTAATATAAGACTATCCGCACTAATCTCAAGTAAAGTCACACAAACACAAGCAGAAGAAAAAAGCTTAAGGTTTATCCAGAAATAAATATTTTTGGGAAAAAAAGACATAATTGCTCTTTTAAGAATTACTAAAAAATAATTCTGTATCATTTGTTTTATAAACAATAAATATCAAATACACTTAGCACAAAATTAAAAGGATGTTTTATTTGACTGTCAGTTTTGAAATTTCAAAGTGATATCCCAAGGTTTATGTCATATTCTTTCTAAACTGGGCATTAGAAATCACCTTCAGAAGCTAGCCTTAGCTAGTCTTCAGAGCTGACTTTTAGCTAAACATATTACTTCATTTCTAGCTTTTTCAGAACATAAACAATTTAGAGAGAAACATGGAACTCCACTATGCAGTTTTTAGACTAACATTTTCCTGGAGAAAATCACTCTTTAAAGAGCTCAGAAGGAGTAATTGCTGAAGGTGTTTTAAAATGAAAATCCCATTTGGACAGAAAAAGCACTTGCTGTCCAGTAGATAGATTAAGCACTAGAGTACTATCAAACCTAATAGCTAGCTCTTATTGGCACACAAAGTAGCTCTACAAGTAACTTAATCTTTCTTCCTCAGTTCCCTTGCTTTTCAGAACGGGCACATCACTTGCAGATACTTACACTTTTTAAAATTCAAAGCACTGTTTAAGAGCCAACAATTCTTTTAGAAGGTTCATTGCTCTCTCAAAATGACTTTAGTTTCTCAGTTTCCAACTCCACTAAAGCTTTCATATTCTTCTGTGTATTTAAAGAAGATCATTTAATAGTTTATCATAATTATTATAATTACCTTTTTCACTTCCATAATAATAGAAGACTGTCTTACTGATAGCACACCAACGCTTTTGCCATTCAAAGCCGAGAAAGCTGTGGTCTGCAATTAAGATAATTTGTGTTATAACACTTTATGGCATTATTAAACACAAATATGTTACTACTTTTCAAGGGTGAGGAAAGACGGAGGAGGGAGGAGGAGACAGAAAAAGTGCTAAGGAAAGGAAACCAAATCTGGATATGAAGGAGGGGAAAAGTATGACACTGAGAAGGACATTAAGTAAAAACCGGAGGTGAGAACAAGTGGAAATTTGAAATCAAATACAAAGAAAATGTGTGTGCCATTAAATACATGGAAATTATGAACAACTTCCTAAATATTTCCTAGAGTTGTTGCTGCATTAAGTGGGTATTAAGGTGACAATATAAGATTTATTGAATCAAGGTAAATATTGACTGAACTAAAGCTGAGATCAATACTTGCCCTCTTGAAGGAAAATAAATCTTGACGCTCACTGAAACATGAAGTCAACATATGACACTTTTGCATACGTTCCTAATGTTTTCTTCAAAAACTATCCAAAAGTCTCTGAATTATGGCTGACACTGGACTTTCACAGCATGATTTTTTTAGTCAATAAAGAAATGAGATTTTCTTTTAATACTACAGTAGCAATTATTTGCTGTTCTTTCTTTTGGATAATAATATTTCAATATTTCAACTTCTATTTCATTTTATCATTCCTGTAAAATGTTATTTGTGTATATAATTTTAAATACACACAGATGCTCCCTAATGTATAATGTAGTCTTCACAAAGTTAAACCTACCTTTTCTGCGCTTTTCAAGGTATCCAGCCTTCAGAACAAACTGAAGATCTTGAGCTGCAATAGGAGGAAACTGATTCCCTGGAAGAAAAATAAGTTCTGTAAAGCACTGCCTTTCAAGTAAAATATTATAAATAGCAGCATTAATGAACTTACAGATTTTACACTCTCAATACTCAGGAGGTACTGGAAAAAATTATTCTAGTAGCTACTATTGCAGATTATTTTAAGTACAGAAACAGTCTAACAACTACAAATGACAGAGCTGTTGCTTGTGTTGCTACACCAGTTTAGTGAGGAAAAATAGCTGCGTAGCAGGCCCTGCAAGTCTCAGAAAATAAACAGATAAATAAATAAAGCAAGGTATGGTAACTTAGAAAACATTAGCTTGCATTCTGAATATGCTGCTTAAAGCAAGCTGGATAATGAAAGTAGTGACTTTCAAATGTACGAACAAAAGCAAATTATCACAATTCAATACAATTAAATCAGGAATCTGATTTTCAATAACAGCCTCACATAAGAACGTCTTGAAAAACCATACAAGGTGCAAAACAAATTACACTGTCTACAAATGAAGAAACCAGATGAAGAGATGATAAAAAGTGGTGCCTGATATTGACAGACATTGCATGATTTGCATTATGACAGAAAAGCAGTTTAGACAAATAGGCTTTATATGGGGATACTGGATAGACCGAACACATTGCACAGAAGTCTGCAAAACTGTTGATCTAAAGATACTATCTTTAGGTTTTGAAAAAGAACATGGCTGCATCTGCAAAATGACAAATATATTCCACTGCATTTTTTCCTTTTTCTCAACTGCTAATTCACAGCCAGAAACATGAGACCAACCAGTCAACCCTGCGTCAAATTACAATAGAAATCTAGATGGTAAAGAAATGTGTCTTCCCCTTCTGAATCCCACTCCCCCTGCAAAGAGATGGAATTATGATTTAAATTAAACTGCTAGTGTTAAGAGCATAAGTATTTTAGATGTGTCCAATCACTAACATGCATATAAGTGTCATGTTTTTTCCACAAGCCAAAAAGCAGAACAAAAGCTATTCTTATGCTGCTTCTTATTTAAGCACATTTGAGCATCGCAGTGAAGTTCCCACTACTTATTATCATCAAATATTCATAAGAGTCACTGTAGGTAGGTGGCAAATTTACATGGCAGCAATTATTCATCAAAATATATGTAATCTCATTAAGTTCTACCAAGAAAAACATACAAAAGGACTGACATCAGCACACAACCCCTGTGTTAAACAAGTACTTTAAACTATCCAGAGCAGGTTAAAGATCAATTGTCCAACCTTGAACTAAAAACACTGTCTCTGGAAAGTGATGCATACTTCCTAGACTTTTAGGTTGTCCCTTAAAATAGAATTTATTTTTTATTGGTGCACAGAAATGAATTGATTTATGGTGGTCTTTTTTAAATACAGTTGTGAGAAGATGACGACAAGACAAAGAGGTAGGAGCATACAGAGAATATTATTTTTAAAAAATCTAAACATTCCCAGAATACATTCCTTAAATAACACAACTTGCTCTTCAGACAACAGATTGATGGGTTTTTTTGGCTACTATATAATAGTAAATAGAATTTTATATACATTGACATTTCCACCAAAACGCTTTTTCTATTTTGTTTTAAGATTAGCAGTACACTAGGTATTATTCCAGCTTCTACGGAATTCTTACTACTGTGTTAAAAATAAAAGAGCTATTGGCTATATGCACATGCCTTTCAAAATGATGCAGCTGTTCCCCCTCGCTTGGTAAGTATGCAACCACTGCACAACATTAAATGAGTATATAACACAAAGACACTTGCTGGCTAGCACAAGGCAAGTTTAATAGTTACTTAAGAAGATGATCTAATGATGATGATATGAGTGGGGAAGGTGAAGAGTTTTTACAATTATACATGGTGTGCTGCTTTCAGTTGGTCATTGGGAGGCATCAGTGTGCAATACTTCCCGCTTTACCTCATCCAGTAGGGCTCACTTTAGAACAGTGCATCCCCACAGATGGGAAAGGGATAAAACCTAATTAAAAACAAAGAAATAAAACTGGTTTGCTCTTTTACATTTTTGAATATAAAAATTTTGACATCAATTTGGATCTAATTTTATGGTTTGTTCTTTGTTTTCTGAAAAGAAAGTTTGGCAAGTGGTAATTCAGTGCCTTTAGAAACAATCAGATCCACAGAAGAGAGACATATAGTCCTAGGCAAACACGCAGGGGCTCCTTAATGTTATTCTGCCTACAGGCAGAACCTCATCTGAACTGACTATTTCAGAGAGCCAGAGTCTTCAGAGAGCCGTTCCAGTTTTGCCACTTCTGCGGCTGAGACAAGTTGGCACAAATTTAATCATGCCATTTTCTGAAGCTACATTTATTTTGCATAGGGCACTGAAAGCTTATGAGGAAAAGAACCTACACTGGAAAAAAAAAATGCAGACTTCCGCTGTTATTGTGGCATTGCAGAAAGAAGTCTTCTTCCCACACTCAACCTGTGGAGAAGCCAGTTTCTTTTTCTGTCACTCAAAGCAACTGAGGCAGCAACTCCATGAAACAAGACATGGCTGGTCAGTCTCACTGCCCATCAGAATCTGTAAGAAGCAGAGGCAGATCACACACATGTGATCAAACTTCTGTTTGAGAAGCCTAGGAACCACAAAAATATGAGGGAACAGTAGTGGAAGGGCAGGCGAGAGGGACCAAGTCTTAATATTCCAAGACATATACAGCTGTACATGAAAGGAAAAAAAGCCTATAAGCGTGGCTAAATTCCCGCTTTCATTTTCCTGTACATCCTTGGGGGTGGGGGGAGGGGGCAGAATAAGTACTATTAAAAGCATAAAGGAAAGAGAAAGAACCACCTCCTCGCAGATTCTCATTAACTGCAGGTGTTGTGCACATGTGGCAGGAAGAAGGCACACAGACCAAATCTTGCTCCTGCTCTGCAACCAAAACAAGGAGGGGAAGAAAGAAGAGAATGAAGACTGCCATGCTGGCTCTAGGCAGTTGCTGGAAGGAAGGCTCTTAAATTGCATCACCTCTCTATCTTCCATTTCTTTCATTACTTTACTCTGTTGTCCATGTTACAAATAGAAGGGATTAAGAGTGTCCTACAATCCCTAGATGTGGCAACGCGCAACTAGAAGTCTGAAATACCTACAGCAGGTTGCTTTTTGTTGTTGCTTTTAATCAAAACATTGCTTTCCTGTTCATTTAAAATAGACCAGGTTTGCCACAAATCTCTTAAGCAAACGTCTCATTAAAGCCATGCTTTATTATAGTAAAGCAGCATTTGTTTACATTACACTAAACACAGTAATACCACAGCTGAGAGCAGAGACTCATTAGTTGATTACTAGACACGACTTTGAGTAAGACAGCTTTTTCTCCAAAGAATCTATTTAACACAGAGAAAGAGTGCAAGAAAGAAAGAATCACTTTTTTTAAATGAGGAACTGGGAAGCAAATTAAGGAACTTGCTTCAAGTCACATATCCACTTAAAGGCAGGGTCTGAGATCTGAATTCCCAAACACCTGTCAATACTCTCTACTCATGCAGACCCCAAGACTTCCTAAGGAAGCTCTGTGGCTTGCAGCTGTGTGAGTACACAGGTGGAGAAGGGTACAACTGATGCTTCTGTGTGCCCTTCCAGATTTAATTCCTGTTATATCATTGCCTGGAAAGCGGTAGACACACCTGGAGTTGAGGATGCAGGAAAATATCTTTTCCATTCTGGAGTTTCTACATCGCAAATATCTTGGACATTCATCCTTACTCTTTTGACATGAAAATCATGCCAATACTATCCAATATTTAAGCTGATAATTAACTTGCATCTTCCAAAATACAGCTTAAATGAGGGAGGTCCATCTGCTTAACATTAAAGGCTTTCCTTATTTCTTGACCACCCACTCACAGATGAATCTCCCAGAATAGTTTCTCTTCCGATCTTGTTGGAAATTACTTTAATATACTCCAAACTAAACTCTGTGAGCTATGCTCCACGTGCCTACTCCCTACTCCCAGACTGATGTGTACAAAGACCAAACACCAGATCAGATATTTATGAGGCCTAAACCTTCAAGTTTTAAAGAAAAAGTAAATTACGCATATAATGCACCAGGTTCTCCCTCTTGGTTCTAGGCCCTTTTGCGCCAAGCGAGCAGCTAGCAGTTATCAGAACACTATTGCTGCCAGGCTAAAAATTCCTCCAGTGAGAAGAAAGTGGAATGCTTTCACTCAAGCATAAAGCCCACTTTTCCACCAACCATGCTCTGCCATCAGAAAAGTGGGAACACATTATTAATATAGGTGTATTAATGCACAGGTTCCACTGCATGAATCCCATAAATCCAGTGAGACTTCTTATGATTTTAGACTGCTCTACAGCTTATGGCACGTCCATTTTGCACCTTGGTAATCACAGAGCTAAAATCTTAAGTAATGCAATTTTGCACCCTACTGCAACAGTGAATTGTGCCCATTATTTAAAAGCAGTTTCATCAGTATCACTTTACATGATAAAACACATGAAATTTAACGATCACTCTCTGCATTTTGATTTATCAAAGGTGTTAAAATTTCATTCTGTATACTCAATAAATAACACAAAACCAGGCTGTATCATTCTATACTGTACACCAATAGGAATATTTTTTATTTCCTCAATGTGAGCTAAGGGATACATAAAGCAAGAAACAATTAGAGGTCAATGCATTCTAAAGAGGTGCTTAGCATGCTTATGGGAAGTTAAACAGGCAAAGTGGAGATAAGTGTAATTCAGTAGCAGCTAAGTAGTTGATTACAGTTTGCCTTTCTAGTAGAGCACCATAGCTCTAACTATTATAATGGTAAAGACTTCTTACTCAAATAAAAATCATTCACCATCTTTCAGTCCTTGTAAAGGAAAACCATCAAGCCAAAATACATTCATTTTATTATATGGAGAAAGAAACAATAATTTCTATTTCTGCATCTTCCCTTAAATTAAAAAAATGTATAATCACTATTTTTGAAATTCATTTCTTCAGCTTCCTTTTTACTGCACTGAAAACCCATTTATACAAGAAGAGAAACTGAAATCTATTCCTGTTCAAATTATCGATATTAAAAGAGGAAAGCATTTGATATCATCCAGAAAACAGAGAAGAAAACTGCTAGCAATACAAAAATGTATTCAGTAGTATCTACAAAACTGGATGTTTCTCTAAAAACAAAGAGCTGCTACTATAAATACTGAAATAATACCTGTTAAAATGGAGAAATATAGCTTTTTTCCTCCTCAGGCTCAGGACTTTTATGATTTCTCTCAGGCTGAGATTCTAAATTGGCAAAGATCTTCTGACAAAGTTTGTATTAAACTTTTGGCAAAGAGGTCATAATGTTCCAGCAACACAAAAAGTATTTTCCTCTTCCTCTTTTCTTTCCTCCCATCCCCTTTCTCACACACTTTTCCCAAAATTCTTCATATTTCTCCATTTCATTGTGATCTGGAAATACAGCATTTATCCATTTTTAATAGGGACTACAAAGGGATTCAATTATCTTTGAATTTGTACATACCAATACAGTGTGGTCACATCTGTTGCACAACTACTATGAATCTAGGTTAAAGAAGAGGTGTTTTACTTACATATGCATACCTTTTACCCTACAGTTCTTTTTAAAAAAAAAAAAAAAAAACAGAAGATTAACATTTACTGAATTTAAAAAAAGAATCCCCTTTCCAAGAGTCTTCTGATGAAGGAAAAGTGATCACTAGGAAGATCACGTAACATCTCATTAGCTTCATTAACTGTCTTAAGCATCTTCACAAAGATTACTTCAATATATTGCAGATATAATAGCCTAACAGCTGTAAATAAATTCAACATGCAAGAATCAAAAGATAAATCTTAAAGAAAACACATTTCATTTAGGTTAACAAATATAATGGAAAACATTTAGTTTTTGAAACATTTATTCAGAAAAGATAGCGTTTCGGTTTTTAAAGCGCATGTTCCAGGGACTGTCTAGTTCATGAAATTTTGCTATGGAGCCATCCCCAGCTTTCACCATTGTATTTTCTAATAGTTCACACTCATAATTTCCTCAGCACAGCTTGCCTTATATATCCCTCTAAGAAGTGCCAGCAGCTTATTTTATCCAAGAATACTTAAAGCAGTGTCATCTGTTTCTAGTTATTTTGTTCTTTCTAATTCTGGATCTGGAGTTTTGGTTACAAACATTAATACTACACCCTCAGAGGCCTAAATGCTGAGTGTTTCTTCTTGACTCCTCCCTTGTAAAGAGAGAGGGATGAGGATTTCTCCTCCTTTCCTTCCTGTAAATTCAGGACAAGGCAGTGGGCCAGGCAGCCTAAAAACCATTGCTACATATTATTTACAGAAATATTTAGTTCTTTTAAGCATTCCGCATGCTTGAAAAACTCTTCTAGTCGTTTTCATTTATCCCCTAATTAAATAACCATGTATTTAGACATTTTAAATCAAAAAACCTTACATCTATGACTTTTCAATGCTCATCTGTTTGGGGGGCAAAGTTTCTTTAGTAATTGTAACATATTTCACTTGACAAAGACTTGTTTTTATAATTTACTGGAGTCAGCCAGCCAGACTCCATCCACCAGGGTCCACAGCCTAGTGGAGTTATCCTGGATCATGCGCTCCTTGTCCAAACTTAAGTTTGAATTTACAAGATTTTTTACAAACCACTATTCTCTTGGACTTGCACATACTTGTGTTGGCTTTCAAACTGGTTTTCAAATGCCCACTGTTACATTTTAAATAGCAACTTAATATGCAGAGGGATTAACAGGTTCCTCCCCTTGATCCAGGTATGACTTTCACGTAGATAATTAACTATTAAAATTTCACAAGTAACACCCACAGCACATGCCAAAAAAAATAAATAAGAAAAAGTAATGTTTTCTCCTGTGAGCAGTCCCATCCCTCGGGGTGATGAAACGGGCTGTTGCATGCTCCATAGGAGCAGCCTCCCCACCTCTGCCGCTTCCCAGAGATTCTCAAGCAAGAAGAGAAAAAGAAGATACAGCAGTAAAGAAAAGGTCTCTCGTACAAGGCCTACTGCTCCCACCACTGTAATATGAGGCATAGAAAGTCAGAGTTTTGCTTAGATCCCTCCAAGGATCATTAAAGTTTAATCAATCATTCTAGAGAGAGACAGAAAGGTTTCAATCACCCAGAGGCCCACACTGCAGCTAACAGAAATGTGCATCAGTTGTAGGGACTGACAAAACAAGTTTTGCCTATGTAACAAGAAGCTTAGCTTCCTACTTTGTTGTGAGAAATAAAATATGCAGGCAAACACGCAGATAAGAACAATGCCTCTGCACTGCAGCTACAAGCAAGTCAAAATAGGCCATCGTGGATCAATTAGACGTACTGGAAATTCTCATGAAATGAGGTAGGCAAGCTGAAGCTCCCCAGCATCATCTCACAGACAAGCGCCCACATCCAATTTTGATTAGGAACCCTACGTAAAGATTCAGAATATCTACACAATATATGAACCACAGAAGGTGCTGTTAGCTCATGAGAGAAAATTAAAAGGCCAGGAATAAAGAGTCTACAGCTGGGGCATGACCAGCATTATGTCAAAATGCGTGTGGATAGCATCTTTAACCACATTATGATTCCTGTATTCCCGGATGACTAATAGGAAGAAAGTCCTATACGTTTATCAAGCAGCAAGTTAAAAGCTAGCATTTAATATGTCCAGGTAAAAACAATTTTCAGCTTAACATCTAAAACACCTAGAAAATTTAATACTACAATCCAATTTTACAATATATTTTACTACTATTTTTAAATAACCACCTGGAAAGCGTAAGAATCCCTTGGAGATAACCACATGTCACAATATTTTATGAAAAGAAAAAGTTAAGGTCGGAACAAGACGTTTTCTATTACTTTTCTGGGTTTGTTATAACTTTTTCAATTAGCAGTTTTAAAAGGACTAAAATTTCCTTTTTGAATGATTGCCACATTTTGTTCAGTAAATAAGCCTAAACAGAGACTAAACAACAACTAATATGCAAGTCAACATGAGAAAGATTTAATATGCTTTGGCAGAAAAGCTACCAAATGTCACTTCTTGCAAAGCTAAGCAATGAATATTCAAATGATAGTTTAAAATTAGTAATAGATGTTCTTTTAGTTCCAGGATCCTAGCAATCCAAATATTTATTAGTCAACAACATACTGACAAATCTATGAGAGCTTAAATTAAGTGAAGCCTACAACTCTTATCCAAATTTTGGTAATACCCTGCAAGCTAGGTTTTTCACAAGCCACACATCTATTAAACAAAAAGCATGGAATTTTCCTCCATTTCCCAAATTATTTTGCCCTATACCCTCTCCTACATCTGCTCCATTGCTTATACCTTCTTCCCTAAATTGTTCAATTTCTAGTTCCGGAAGCTAGTAAGCTCCCTTTAAAAAAATAGTAGTGCAGTTTGAGAAGTGCCAAATCTACCTCAACAGAAAAAGTGCCCTATGTGAATTTCAATTTGTGATGGAGACATTCAGGTAGGGAAATATTTTAACTACTGCTCTCATCAGAAGCATAACATATTGGAAATATAACAGGCAGTACCATAGTAAATCCAGGGAAACGAGGAACTTCTCAGACTACCAGCAAACACCAGTGAAAAAACCCAACATAAATTGCACGGTTTTATATATGTAACTTGATTATGCCAAGTGGCAGCCCCCTCAGATTAGTTCTGTAGGCTGCAAACTTCCAACTGTTCTGAGTCCGGGCCAAAGTCCTGGCCTGCTAAGCTTCGGAAGGGAAACATGAGTATACACTGCGAGTGTTTTAAATGCTCCAACAGCTCATATCCCTGATCAAAAAAAAGTTTTAACATTACTGCTTGCAGCTGAAAATCTTTCATCTGCACAAAGAAAGAGATCAGGATTCCTTCAGTCAGCTAAAAACAGAAGCAAATTTTTAGGAGTGCCACTTACAGATTTCACGGAGGACAGAGGCGCAGGGAAGCTCCAGTTTTCATTTTCTACATTTTGTGTATTCCTGCAAACACGAATGGTTAGAATGTGCTACCTCATTGCCTCATTTTTGATACGCTACTTCTAATACTGATAATTTAAGTAAAAAGCTGTGCTCAGTGATCAGTGAAGTATCACACTAAAAGCTCCTTTGCATTTGAAAGCTAATTTGGATTCACATGGAGGTACAGCTCTACAGTGCATTCTACAGGTACAGACTAGACTTTTTAAAATAAAAACAAAAGGAAAAAGTCTCACATGAGCCTTTCAAGTCTTCTCACTGCAGCACACAAAATGCATATCGAATACCCTTAAGTATGGAGAACTAGGAAGTTCTGGAAGTTCTGGTAGAATTACAGTCTCCTGCAGCAATGACAGTGCATTTACAAAAATTGCAGAGGAATATAATACAGGAAAGGTACTTTTTTTTTTTTTGAGCAAGACCTTGAGAAAACCCAAAGGTGAAAAATTCCACAGTGACCAACACAGTGTCTTATTTCTAAGTACTCTGAAAGAAGTAATGAAGATCCAACAGTTTTATGGATGGAAAACACACCCAGCTTTTTTCAAACCTCCTCTCAGCAGGCAATCGTTGCTATCACAAAGATAACAAAATTCTTCTGTTTGGCTCTGATTACATGTGACCAAGCTCAAAAAGGCAAGGGAAACCCTGCAAGAAGCCAAGAGAGTACTCTTACTTTTCTTGAAAGCTTTCCAGATGTGGACTTCAGTGGCCTGTTAACTGATCTTGGAGTAGTGAGAATGATGGGAAGAACCATCTTCCAACACCCACTCCAACTCTTCTGAATGATTACACTAATACTCTCACTCCATTTGAAGTCTCCAGAAGATACCATACACTTGAAGTTGCACACAACAAGAGAAGCTCTGGCACAACCCAGCTACTGCCTTCGCAGAGCAGCAGAGAACAAATCAGACCAACTGCACCAATTCTCCCACTAGGCCCCAGTTTGTTACAAGTAGTCACTTGAAGTATCCTCTTTAATTTTTAAGAGGTCTTTCGGAGTGATACCAGACCACAGCATGGACCTGCTTTCTCACACATGTGATTACCATCTTTCTCAGATGATTCTAACTAGCTCTTACTGTTTTTAGTACTAAAGTAGGAATACTTGAAATCATATCTTTTTTGTAATTAATAACAATTATATTCATTTTTATTCAGAAAAATTCTCTTGACAACATCTGAATCTCTTAAGAACAATACCCTTATTAAAATCTTCTTCAGATACCGTCTATGGGATTGAAATCCAAAAAGTGAAACAGGGTCACTTATACAGCATCTATTTTCTTCACTGGAAAAATTGATTTGACTTACTTGATGTCACGTTATCTTTGCCTATGGTATAAGCATCCAGGTTTCCATATTTTCAGTATCTATAACAAGAAATCCCGAAGTGTTAAAGTATGGAAAGTTCACAAACCAGAATTACCATCATATTCTGCAATGGGGTCACAACTTGAGAAAAAAGAACTGAGAGAATAGTGATGGTTGAGCTGTCTTGTGCCACGTTTGTTTAAGGCTAGAAGGAAGACATATTGAGAGAAACACAAGGTTTTTACAACTTGAATTTCTACAATAAAGAAATTGCTAAATAAATGTCAGTGCAGTTTTTCTGAACTCAATGAGCATTTCCTTTATCTTCAGCCTTTTATCCCATGCCCCTTAATCCTCACACCATCTGCAATTTTCCTTAAGCCTACTTCTACATATAAACCTAAATTCAGAATTCAAAAGACAAACTCCACAGTGAATGTACCACTGTTAAATCTTAAACTGTAGTTTAGTAATACGATGGTGTTCTGTGGATTTAGGTCGGACAAAGCTTGTAAGAAAAGTATTATCTTTATCAGATAACTATTAACACTGGAAAAAGCCAGACAAGCCTATGGATATATAGGCCAAAGAGCCCATGTATCGAGAAATTCCTCTATTTTTTTCAGCTTATATCAGCTGGTTAACACACGTACACTCCTCTACAAACCTGGCTTAATGAAGCTACAGAACATGCACAGCATCACTCAAAAGCTGCACTAAAAACAAAGAATTCAAGCCCACAATCATTTTTAAAAAAATTATGCACAGTATTTCCTTCCAAATTAAAAATTGTTGATTCAATTCCCTTTCGAAGTGCACAAAAATATCATCGGAGCGATAAACTGGTATTGCCAAATTTCAACTGAGTAAATTTTAAAGTTGATCTATGAACACTAAAAGAGTAAACAGGACTTTAAAGGAAATGCTGACATAATCTTAACTATGGCAATGCTGATGGCGCTGCTATAATAAATCTGTCTGTTTCTATAAAGCCTATGACAATCCCATTAATATGAATGATGTACGCTTCACATCGCATACTCCATAGCAACTGCACAAGTTATGTCATCTTCATCCTAAGTAAGAAATCAGTAATCAATATTTGTAAAAGCAGACTAATCCTTTGTAAAATCACTGGTTTAGTGATTGAAGAGTTTGCTCAATTTACACAGTTAATCCCTCTTCATCTGCTTGAGCCCTCTATTTATTCCAGCCACTTACAGTGGTAGTTATAGCAGATTAATACATACCCCCATGCTAAACATGTCTTGACAACTGACCCAGCATATTGCTGTCAGGATAATCTTTACAAACATTGAGCTTTTCTTACCAAGCCTGAAGGCAACATTCAGAAGTCAAAGGTTTACAAATAGTCTCAGAGATCTCATCACAAATGTTATCACAGTTCCATTTAATTATTTTTTAAGGACAGTATCTACTGTCATATTTTACAGCCCCAAAAAGTAACCATCTGGCTTTCTGATTCATGAAGTTAAAACTTATTACAACGAAGCCACTCAAAGAATTTTTAGAGCAAAAATTTTCCATGGAAAGAGAAAAAACAGTAAAGTTGTAGCATATTGTTAAGTGAAAGAGTAAGATGGCCATTTGAGTAAATACAAGTAAGTTTAGTATCACTAAATTAAGATTTTATGAAAGCTTTCAGATTTATGAAGGCATTTATGCTTAATTTGCCATTATATACCCCAGTGAAAGTTATATTATGCAACCAACAATTTAAAGGAAGAAATCTGAAAATATTTTTATGCATACAAATGAAAGAACTCATGTTTCAGGACAAATAAAGTAAAAACTCTTAGAAAGTTAATTTGCATGATTAATTACATCATAGTTCTTATGGTTGGTGGTAACACTCCAAAGAAGCTGATAGGCTATTATCTGCGTAGAACATAACTTCCATATCCATACAAAACTAAAGTCTCAGTGTTAGAATAGCACAATTGCCTAATTTCTAACTTTTTATAACAGGAATTTCTTGATCCATGGAAAGATAGTATAACAAATGGTGATAAAATCCAGGATTTTATTTTGTTTTTCTGTAAAATGGAAAAAGCCAAAGAAATATTAAGAAAGTAGTCAGAGAAAATGGTGTTCAGAACAGAAACTGAAACATGCTGCTTTGGCTGATGCATTAATTACTGGTCTACAATGCCTAATCTATCCAGCCGGCTTTAGAGATGCAATTAGATTCAGGGGTGCACTTAAACACAACTGGCAGAGGAGGCAATACAGGCTTAATTACTAGGTACAGTCACTGCATACATCAAAAATTTGATCTGCTTGATTTATAATTTGAAATAGATCCATAGAAAGAACCTATATTTGGGGCACTAACTTAAAGGGGCAATGAAGAACTTCAACATGTAAAGTCATTAAAACAGAGACCAAAAGAGGGCTTTATATTCTGTTTGTTTCACTATTGAGTTCTTGTCAATCTTAAAAATCAAAACACATCACTGAAGACATGCTACAAATGTTGAAAAATCTAAGGTTTATCATTTAGTTACAAAAGACAAAGGTGTCACTGTTGAACAATACCATTTAAAGGGTGACAGAGGTGAGCTGCAGCACAAAACAAGTCAGTGCATATCAAGAAAAAAAATATATACCAGTCTTCTGACTTTCTCTCCCCCCTTAAGAAGCCACTAGCCTTCTAAAACCAGTGACTTGATTCACCAACTGTGTCACCTGTCTGGTGACACAGATTCAGGGACAAATACTGAACCTCACGTCTGTGTTACTTGGGATGTCCTTTTAAAGTCAACTAGAGCAAGAGGAGATGTAGGGAAGAAAATATCTCATAGCATTATGAACACAGTACATGATCCCGCATCTCCAAGTGAATCAGTTCAGCACAAAAAACATTTTCTCTACAAATTCTGGAGGAGATATGCCAATCAGAAACTCAAATTCAGAGCAGAAATAACTTTTTTGAAATAAGAAATTCTGGATCTTTGCTCGAGGGGAGTTACGAAGAAAAGATGAAACCTGAATTTCATTGGTTAAAAGTAACTTTAATAAAAAGGATTTAACCCTATTAAGAGAAAAGGCATTTTGGAGATATGTGAAGGAGTAAGAAGTAAAATTGCATAGTGGTTCAAAATGATTAATATTTCTTCTCTTGTTCAGATGTTCATAAACCGAAGCTTACTGAGTAGAGCTAGAAGCTACTGCATAAAATATAGAGAAAAGATTTCTGTTATAAGGAATTCAATGTGGCCTAAAAATTTGAAAATTTCTATTAAAAAAAAAAAGCTTATAGGGGACTTCAGCACAACAGTAATGTTACAGCGCAAGTGTTGCTTCAGCATTCAGTTGGATTGTGAAAGAGTTTCTAATCATCTCCAATTTGAAATACACCTCAAGCAATCAGTGGAAAGAGTAAGCATGACAAAGATACTTATTGCAACCGATGTGATCATGATTAACATCTTGGACACTGGCTTTAAGATCAAGTAAGGGGGTTGCACTTTACCGTACTGACAATTTTACTAGCTGACTGTTGTTGGAAAAGCCCAACTGCACTTAGGCTTGACTGACTTGTGGAAGGGGAGTGAAGCCACCATTCAGAGGGTTTTCCTGAAAATTTACACAGGCACAGCTACATAGCTAATATCCATCGAGCAATTTAGCCACAAATTATGAGAAATTTTTTTTTTAAGTTACTTAGTGTTTTAGAGTCCTTAGTCTTCTGAGATGTAATCTGATGCCCCTAACTCTTCTCTACTCTACTCTTAAGCATCGTCTTATGAACCATTCAGTTTTAACAACCAGCAGTAGAGGCTGCTAAATGATATGAGTGTGCCAAAAAGAACAAACGAGTAAGCAAATATCACAGAGAAAGCCTGCTGCTGCAGCAAAATCTTAAAATATATTAGAGATCCACGAACTCTGTCCTACTGCTATCCAGTGAAACAGCCTGAAATTCGGTCAGGAAAATGTTTGGGGAGCCAAACTAACAGTTGGCACCACCAGTGGAAGACAGAACAAGGCCAGACATATGACTTGCAGCACCCCAAGGTGCCAAGAGGCTGCACATTACTTCTGCCTCCACATCTGTGGTGAAGGACTCGATGAGTATCAGGATAGCCAATGAGTTGCAAGTCTCTGCAAGGCTCAGCCAAGCAGCTGCTAGTATTGCTTGTGCTTAAGGCCAGGCTGCAAAAATGGGAGAAAAAGGAAAACAGCTGGAGCTATCAGACTGCAGGTGGAGAAGCAACAGCAAGACTGACAGGCCAGAACACTGAAATCCTCAGGCAATTTCTGAGAAGGCAGCAACAGTCACAAAATATTGCCTTAGGTGCCTGTTAACTCTTTAACGCAAATTGATCCTGCGGACTCCTCTAGTACTCCTTAGCTGGAACTTTGGCCATTACGGAATAAAGACTAAGACATTATAGGGTTATCATTGGCTTAACAAGACCTTTTTAGCACCTGACAGGCAATTAAGTCTTCAGTTTAGCTCTAAAATATTTACTCTGATCCTCTAGCTGCATATAAAGACATCTCTGAGCACATTAGAATTTCAGTTACAACTAGTAATGCCTCTTTTATGATTAAAAAAAAAGCTTTTAGAGAAGTAGTATAGAAGATGCATGAATTGTTTTAAGTCTTACATACGATTAGAGACATTCCCCAAAAAGTTTTGAACAATATGTATTTTCCCCAAGAATGCTGCAGCATGATGTACTTTTACTGCTATTTTGAAGCACAGCTTTATGCATTTTAAATATTCTAAGTAGTCAGCATAATCCAGTTTCCCTTGTCCAGTTTGTCATTTCATCAGCATAAAAGAAGAATGAACTATTTGGCTCTCACACATCCAACAGAAATAGACATGAATACATGACGAGTAACCCATTCCATGTTCTATATAAAGGTTCCTATCATGCACAAATAAGAGTGAAAAAGATGTACTTCAAGAAAAATTCTGTGTGGAGAAGGATCAGGGCTGATTAGGTACAGGGCAAAAAATATACATGGTGGTTGTCAACACTACTGTCATGTATAGAAAGGAAAACTAAGAGCCCGTTTGTTATTCTCAGTTCGAGAGGTCACTAATGTTATCTTGCACATGACGATTTGATGCACTATGTATGATTAATGCTTGTTTAAAGGACACTGCCAAGGTCTGTAGGTCAGACTATGACCTTCCATTTTTTTTCTCCAGATACCTATAAACAGATTATTAATACTTCTGTAAGTTCTTTCCTCCCTCTTAAGAATATTTCAATACTTTCCTACTACTAAAACAAGAAGTCCAACAGTAGAATTTGGCAAATAGCAGGAAAGAAATTCCAGCAAGGAAGCAAAAGCTTCAGAATCATATTTCTCATGTAATAAGTTATTTTGAACGGTTGGTCCAGCTGTGACTATTACAAGCAAAACACTTTTCATTCCAATTGTACAGGTTCTCACAGCCTCACATATATATGTATCTTAATGCTTTGGGATAAAATTCAATACGCTTGGACGCCAAGTGCTTCCTCAAAGTCACTTTGAGATGCTTCAAAATTTAAAAGACAAATACAAAGTGAATCCATTTATTTTTTCTAAAGAACTGAAAAGCAAAGTTCTTAAAACTCACTAAGATGTTGCATTTGTACAAAGTTCCTCATTGTGTTTTCCTATCTCTGGCTAGACTTTTAGTTCTTTTTATCTCCAATCAAGGGCTAGGAAGATGTATGTCTTTCAGTTTGCGGAGAGAACAAATCTATTTTTGTCATTTAATTTTCCTATAGTTTTAAATAATTTTAAAGCATAAGCTGAGATATTAAGAGACTTTACGATAAAAACACCATAGAAAAACAGAAAGCACCAAACTCATGTGACTGCCCAGCTTGTCACAAATCTTCAGGAACTATTTTCTGGATCATACTTGGAAACCTCAAGCTTATAGCAAACATGGAGGCATATAATTTTCTGCCCGCGGATGTGGGAATGGCTATTTGTTATCTACGTCAAAATTGCCTTCAAATGAGAAATAAGTGTTAACAAATTTTTTTTTTGTACAAAGCATGCCTACTAATAGTATTTAGATTTTTTTTCAAAAATCAGAGGACTACAAAATTGCTTTTAAACAGAATTTTTTCAACAACTTTACAACTCAAAGAGTAGAAGACTTTTATGAATCCTGATTAGATGGTACTTGCTTCAGATTTAAAAAAGTGATGCTGTTGTTGTGTTTTTCCTTTATTGCTATCCTTTTAAATGTTTAATAACAGACTGATTTCTACATTGTCCATGTATTCTTCTGCTTTTCCACAGGGTAGCAGTGTGCTTCTGAACAAGGCCACCACTGTGGGAATATGAATGAGTACACAAAATCCCTGCAGAAAGCAGCTGTTCCCTCTTGTACATATGCAAATGTAAGAAGGCTAAATAATGAGGGCAGCTTTATGTCACAAAAGCAGAGAACAACAGAGACGAAGTGGGCTACAACAAAGTTTTTGTAGGAAGCAGTGAACTAAAGTCTACAAAAAAAGGATACGAATTGTTCTTAATATTCTCAGTCGTGAGAATCATGCTGCTGAGGAAAATACTGATTAATTTCTGCAAAATTCATCCTGCAGGTTATTAAAAAATCTAATAGACAGACAGACTCAGAGGCCTTTTTTTCCTAAGACAGTGAGTTTATTCAAAAAAATTATCATGTAATTAAGACAGAAGTCTGGACATTTTTTTCCCAATACAATCAGTCTTACGTATGACCTTGGACAAGTCATTGAATCTAACTCAGTTTTCTTGTCCATAAAACGGAGATAATACCTCTGCCCAGGGCTACTGGAAAGCTAAATTCATTGTCCATAAACGTGATTTGAAATAGCAAGGTGAAAGGGCTTTATCAGTGTTACGTACTGCTGCATTTTTCATTGCTTTTAATAAGCCTAATGAAACCATGTAAATTTTGAATGACAACATTAGGCAGATTTTCAGGCCAGCTCTTGCTAGTAGTAAAAGGCATTACAGATTTCTTGAGATGACCCCGATTTGAGCTCTGACAACTAATGGCTGAGTCAGAACATTGCTATGTGAAGTACTGTGAAGAGCCTTCCAGATGTCAGTTGTTCTAACAGGGGACCGTTTATTTGATATTGGAGTGAGCGGTTGCCTCAGTGATAGAGTAGGAAGAAGAAATGCTAGAAAAGGAAAAGAAGAAGTGTTTCATATTTGCTTATTTGATAAGCAACAAGCAACACTAACATTTTTCAAAGCTTATGACTGGAATTCACTAGTTAAGCTTACTACAAATCACGCATCTCACCAGCAAGTGTCACAGATGACAAGAAGAAGTAATATATCAAGCCAAAAATACACAAGCTACATAGACTAAACTGCATAATTTCCCATAACGATCAACTATACTCCCTTATCATAAAAACCTGCCACCATAACCCCAATTTTTTTTTTTTTTTTTAGTAATAATGCATGTGCCTTGAATTCACCATTTCATAAGGAAAATCCTTTGGCAATACACGCTTTGCAGCAATGTGGGTGTCACACGTCTATCTCACCTACGTGATACATGCTTAGGGCCACCACAGCTGCTGCAAACAGAAACTGATCTCACCTTTTAACCTGCATAGTGCAGCAGCAGAAATAGTTATACATAACAAAGATACTGTTTTAGCTTGCATGCTCTTCCTGACATGCTCTACAGACATACGTTAAAAAAAGATAAAAATCTAGACCAAAATAATTTGTCCACTACCCTCAAATGTCACTTACAGAGAATATGCTTGTCATTGAACAAGTACGTGAGCAACATAAGCCGAAAAACTCTACAATTTGTAATCTCCTCCATTATTTCTTTTAGAGGGTTACTCGACAAACTAGTTTTGAAGAAAAAAATAGTTACGCTTTTTTCTGTCATTAAGTTTCATGTTTGCACTGATGTTTAGTAGAGTTGACAGATCAGCAACTTTCAACAGCGGAGTACAGTTTTAGCAGTCACCTACCACCTTACCGCTTTTGGTGGTAAACTATGAGATTTCTGTACATGTGGCAAGCTAAGCTGCCAGATAACCCCACCCCCCACTCCAGTAGCTACTACACTCAGATAAAATCATCTCTACACCACACACACAATGAGGACATTTTGGACACTACATCTGACTTGCTGCACATAGTATACAGTAAACTGAGTACAGGAGCTGTCAGTGTCTGAAGGGCTGCTTTAATGATCAAGTATTCCAACAGATGCAGGAAAACCAGACTGCCAAAGCACTGAAAACTACGGTACAAAAAGCAGACTTCCTTCTCCAACAGACGGTCTTAGAATAGAGTGCAGCAGAAAATAAGCAAAAGCTTGCGAAAGCTTGTGAAAACAAGAGCACTCCCACACGTTTCTGCAGTGGGTGCTCGTAAATACGGCACACGTTTTTTCATACATTTGTGCAGCTAAATTCCTCAGGCAACTAATTCAAAGTTTTCACCTCACCTGGGAATGAAATAGGTGGAAGTACTGTAAAGAGATGCCTTGGAAAACTCAGGGAAAGAGGAGGCTTCCCCCACCTTGAGACATGAGAGAATTTCTGATAACTGAGCAACAGGGAGAACAGCCACAAACAGGCTCTCCTTTGCCTGCCTAACTTCCATAACCCACTTCTCATTTCCTAATCCTGCTCAAGCCCTCAAGGTGGGAAACACCAATAAATTGTGAGGCCAGCTTGTGAGAGCAAACAAGGGCCATGGGAACATGGCCTGAAGTTCAAAGCTAGGAGCTGGGCCTGGCAGTGCTGTAAAACAATACACGTACACACAGGTTTCACGAAGCCTAGCGGGGAAAGCTGGGAAAATAGGAGAGAAGCAGGAAGATCTCTATCAGAGGTGGAAGAATGTACATGAGACAAAAAAATTTCAAGAAATCAATTTCTGCCATAATATTTATGGTATAAATGCAATTTGCCAGGAACAGCTGTATCTTCCAATCGTAAATCCAAATAGATAATGTGTAACCTTCAAACGAGAAAATAACTCCAACAGCTTCAAAGCCACCAAGCCTAGGACACTCTAGTTAGAGTCTAACTTGACCATTTCCCTGTCCAAAACCACACTCGAATATCAATCAACACCACATCAAGAGTGGGCTGTTCAGACCCAGCCTCTCTCCCACAAGCGTAAATCTCAAGTATAATTTAGACAGGTACTTGCACCCCAATGTGATAGAAGAGCAGGGTCTTCTAGACACAGTTGTAAATAGGACAAGTTACTCTTTATCCCTGGTTTACAGAAACACACTCAGTTTACTCCCATAAACACCTGGATTTGCAAAATAGAGATCTAAGGAAAGTACAGTAAGTTTCTTGCACAGAATCTAGAAGAAAAATATTCTTGCATAAAACCACTCTCCTTACCTCCATCCTTTCTACTCCGACCATTGTGTTTTCCGCACACTAGTGCTTGTCTCTGGAAACATCCTTTCTTCTGCACCAAGTCCTATGGTCTTACTCCCTCAAAGCCTTTCCTGTGTCCAGTACTCTTTTTCTAGGCTGCTTCCTACTTCTCAAATCTCTCATCACTTCTATTTCTTCTTTGTCTCCTCTTTCTCCATATTCTTAGTCCCAGCTCCCTAAGATCCTGCTCTACTTAATTGCTTCATCCATTTATGAACAACTGACCTCTCTACATTACCCAGACCACCTTGTACATCCACTTTACTCAGTGGCACTTATCCACATCAGGAAGATCCTTAGCCAAGTGAGCCGTTTATCTGTTCCTACATATCCCCAGTCTCTTGCCACAGCCCTAGTAACTGGGTGAGCGTGCCCACCTCCACTGGGCACAGGCCCTGTTGCCAGCTAGGCTCAGAAACACAATTCCCCAACCATCTGCCCAGGAGGGCTAAGGCAAAGGGATTGCACAGGTGTCTGGGACTGAGCTGTAAAACAGGTCAGTTGTTTTGGGGGAGCCACATCCAGCCCATCAATCAGGAGTCGCCTCTCCCCTAAGCAATGGCATTCCAGGGAATGAGGTAAACACGAAGACATTTGCTGGCTTTAACCTCCGCCCCCTTCAGTGCTCACTTTGCTCAGCTTTGAGCATCTCATTAGAAGTGCAACAGAAAGTATCCTATTACTTTTCTATTTTTAATCTCCTTTCCTCCACTGTGGTCTCAGTCTTTTATATCATACCCTACTACAGGTACAGTTTGCTACCATTAAAAACAGAAATGCTTCAGCTCCCAGAGCATATTATTAGCCAAACATACATATATATACATACATATATATATATACACACACACACATACATACATATATATATATATACACACACACACATACATACATATATATATATATATATATATATTCCTCCTACCCCTCCTACCCTGAGCCAGTGGGAGAGCATTCCATGCCCATCAACAGAAAAATCAGAAAACCAGGCCTGAAAGAGACCTCAGTGAAGTCTTTTACTTCACATACCTGCTCCTATGCCCAGATCAGTACTAGGTTTACCTAAAGTACATATCTGGCACAAGTTCAGTAACTGCTTCATGAACAGTGCAGCTATGTACGCAGCAGCAGTGCAGTACTGAGTGCAGTAACTATCAGCCACCCTCCTACGATTTCAAAACAAACCTCAGATATACCTGCACCAGCACCCAATGCCAGACAAAAGCTCCATTCTCAAAAGCAGTAACTCCAAACCTGTGCAGCTACCATGCGCATGCTAACTGGCCCCACTTCACAGGATGGCTACTTAGCCCAGGAGCAGTGCTGCAATGATAGTATTAGTCTCAGAACTAGAAATAGTGGACCCTATAAACACTGCTTTATGAGTATTCATGCGCTATGCTGGATTGTACAGTATGTACACACCTGCTTTTCCAGGCTACCTACCACAAAAGGACCCTATTTTTGATTGCTACCTTTGAGCACTAGAATAATGACAGCGGTAAAAATAAGAAACAAAGTGCCTGACAGAATTTGCATTAACAGATTTAGAAAGCTCTGTATAGAACAGGCTTTCCTTGGAACATATATTCTCTTGCCACAGTTATCCTCAAAACTCCTGGGACCAATACTGATATGAAAGTATTTCATAACTAAGAGGCCTTCAGACAGCTATAACCAACTTTCACATTTATTTATTCTAATATCATCTGCTGCATTCATAGCATGTATTTTATCAGCTTGCCTATATGAAACAGTCCACCGCACAAAAGCATGGCTGAAATACAGAGCAAAGAGCCATTGTAATAAATGTAATTAGTACTGTAGCAATACCATATGTACTAACTGTACTTCACTATGAAAGCTTACACAGATCACTGCAACATAAAAATGTCCATTAAAATAATGTTAATTGTATTTATTAGTACTGTATTTCATAAGTTAACTACAGCTGTTGCCTCTACTCTGTTAACACAAAAAAGGAGGACATGGACGTCTGTATTTTACAGAAACCCTTTACAGAAACCCTTGACATTCAGCACTGTCTAAAACAAGGGAGAAGCTTAAAAAATAAAACTTCAGTCCATTTAAGATGAATGTACTCACAGGAACCAATATAATCCCCAAATGCAAAAATCACATACAAGGCTGATATATGAAAAATGTGAACACCTTTCTTTCTCTACAAGCAAAATCCATGTGATTTTTAATTGCAAAGTACTTAAAAAAAAAAAAAAAAAAAGACTAAGTGATCATTTTCATTACTGAATACTTAAGGTTAAATTCAAATCGACATAGACTACACATTAAGACATACACTTCAAATGGAGATACAGGGCAGACTTCAACAGTTGTAGCTCTCAAATGCATACACCTAACACCTCTCAGAAACGGCCAGATAACGACACAGACAGCTATATGGCTAGAAAACTGAGGGACGTACCATCAGTATTTTCTAATGAAACTTAACTAAGTTCATTTACATCTTGAAAGGCCTATTTAGTTTTGAAGTATATCTGGATTAAATATGTGGTCAATATATGAGTTCCTGTATGGGTTTGGAACCATGGACGTAAAGGCTTGTTCCAGCAGCCTTTATTTTAATTGACATGCATAATGTTCTTTCATTTCAAGAAGCTACAGATTGCAGAACCTGAAAAACTTAGCAATTATTTTTAAAAGGTGAATAATCGCACTAGGCATGACAAGATGATTACAGTGCTAACCAGGGAATCTGATTTATCTTAAAAAAAAATATCAGTTTAAATCATCAGAAGTTGCATTTGGTTTTATTGGAGATTCATCATATTGAAGGATTTTTGAAGAAAACAGCAAAAATAGTTCTGTCTTAATGTTCAGATGGGTCACACTAATAGACAAATTATTTTTGTGCAAACACCTGTGTGCAGCTTTCAGTGGAGAAGTGGCTGAATTACAGACAGTTTTCATTTTGGAAAGGCAAACTAGTTTAACAAAGATTTACATGACTTGTCAGCTATACTTAGCATAATAAAACTTGTGCTTGTGGAAATACAGAGAGGTTAGCACTGTCATTAGGCAAAAAGTGGATGCAAATTGCAGATCCCAGAACATTTTCCCAGAAGTTCCCAACATCTTCCCAAGCTCAAATATCTAAGACGGAGGACATTCAATGCCACTGCACCATACAGTTTTGGCAATGAACTCAATTTCTAGCCTCAGTGTCTCCTGATTAGAGACTGTTAATCACATCAATTTTGTGGCAATTCTATGATGCTGTTCAAAGAGAAGCTGGGATAATATGAATTTGTGGAATGAACCAGCATACCTGACAAACAGAGATGAAAGCCAGCTACATTAGAAATTTAAAAGCAAGTAATATCTTCAATTAGTACTTCTGTATCATCTCAACGGCAAGCGAGCAACTTCTATTAGCATCAGGAGAAGTTAAACTGGGCAAGGAGAGAACATTCATCTTAAGCCTACAATGACCTGGGAGTTTAATGGGTTTTTTCTCCCCTTTTCAAAAGGACTTCGTAGGGCAGCAAGAGGTGACTTTAGCACTGTGGCTTTACAGATTCAGTCGTATGCTGGAATTGCCATACTCCTGAGTTGCTTCTCTGTGTTAGACATTTTTGTTACTTCCCAACCATAATGGACTGGTGAGGGTCTCATCTCTGGAACCTCTAATTATTCCCACTCTTTAACCAAGTGCTGACTCCACAGCCTTAATTATGTGCACTGAACCACAGTAGTCTGGGTTCCACTGGGTAGAACTCTACCAGGGAAGCAGGGTTTAACCATTAATTCTCTGAAGGTTGCAAGGGTCCCTGTTTCAGTGATCTCTGCCAAACCCAGTCAGTACGTACTTCTGTTCTTTCAACTGTTGGCTTATCTGACCAGAAGAAGCAGAATGCATAGCAGCTTTGCTGTTATTCGTAAAGCAATAGACTCTGAAGTAAAAAACACATTCCCAATCCCATGCAAAACAAAATGCCTACTTTTAATCACCTCCTTTCTTTAATCTTCATATAGATTTTTGTGTTATTCTTTACTGAGCTATGGAAACATAAAAATACAAGTTAGTATAGCTGGGTAGTCTAACACACATAAAATACATTTAACCTGAATTACTGCAGGCATTCACAAATACTTCTTTAAAGCAATTACAGAACCTTCCACCTTTGTGTAAGACGTTACTTCCACTAACAGATGTGTAGTAGATACAATATGAAATGAATTCAATGAAACAGAATGTAGAAAGAAATCAACCCAGAACACATGCATACCAGCATTGAAATCCTGATTACCTATTCCCTCATGTCAAAATCTGAAAATTAAGGGTTACTCATAATGCAGATTAATGACAAGAGCATGTGTAAAAAGATTATTACAGAGGTCTTATGTTCCTGCATTCCAGAATCGTAAGTCTTATGCCAATATTTTGATTGGTTTAAAAATCAGTTTTCAAAGTACCACTTCAGGGTTCTTTCTTTTTTCAGCTTTCTCCTCTAAGAACTGAAAATTTCCACTCTGCATCTTATTGCCCATCCATATGTAGATAACTTTCATTTTAAAAAAAAATGAGGTCTACCTTCTAGTTAAGAATTTCTCATATTCATAGGACTCCAGGAACCAAGTCTTTAAGACATCAAAATAACTCATGGTATCACGAGAGTAGCAATATTTCAACTGGTAAATGTTAAAGAACTAGCACCTCTAATTTTATAACCATGCATGAAAGTTAAATCCATATTTTTTAAAAACAAACACTTTTCAGGTCTGATTGAAAGGGAAGCGCAAGAAAAGAGGGGTTAAAAAGAGATCTTTGCCTCAAAGCTATGTTTCCACGTGAGTTGAATTGAAATTAATGAAGTTCAATGAATGTTAATCAGCTGCTTACCTTCAAGGTAAATAATGGAAAAAGTTGATAGACCTTTAAGGATATAACGAAGATTACAAATTTAAAACAAAATGCATAGTCATACCAGAAAGCATTATTCGCATAATAATTCATCTGTCTATGCCTCTACAATTCTATCCAATTTTAAATGAAAATCTCAGCTTTAAAAATAGAAAATGGATTTATATTATTATTGTTACTCTTTTCTCTCAGAACATCCACTCTATTTCCAAGCTTTTTCATTTTCTCAGCAAAATAATAACCCTTGGACCTTGTAGGCAGCCAAATATCAGGCCTTAACCATCTGTCAACTGGCTTAGATTCAGCAAGCATACTCCCGTAGTTTTAGTTCTAATTGTGTTTAATGCTGCACTAATTATTTCAATGGGGAATAATTCTGTACAGTCAAAGTTGACTCATTTTATAAACTGGAAGCTCCTCAGCTATAAATTGGCAGGTCTCATCCTTCATTTCTCCTAAGCGTCGTGCCAAAGGGGAATAAGTATATGGTTGCTCTGTGACCAAATGTCATGTGCTGGGCAGAAACATTGATCCTGGCTATTAATCACTCTGCAAGCCCTCCCAGTAATCAAAGGGCACAGCTGCAATGATATATGACCAGTGTCAGAGCAGAAAGCCCTTTACAAGACTGCATGCCTACCAGCTGATGGCCAGTATGTAGTACAGCATGCACACTAGCCAGCCCAAAATGCCCAGGCCAATTAATCATCACCCCTAACTGTTCATACTATCATTAAACACCTTTATTGGCTGAATTATCTGAGGATTCTTACGCCCTAATTACTCAGGTCTGGAAGCTACGAACCTTCTCACCTGGATACAAAAAGCTGCCTATTACCTGCTCTACACCAGCATGCCCTTTCATCCTCTCCTCAGTAAGAGTTTGCTGACCCAGCAGTGAACCTGTGACTAGGAGAAAATTGGATACTGTTGTGACTGATCTTGGTGTGGTTCATATCAATTTGTTGAGAGAACTAAATAATATCAAGACTGTCAAAATCATTAGGTTTGCCTTAAAAGTCTCAGGTTTGGATTTACACCCTCAGAGCTGTGATAGCATGTGATGAATTTCATATTATTTTCTCTAAGAAACCAAGTATATTTCATTGCAGAAAATGACGGAGTTTTTGTTAATCAAATTACTAGGGTTCTCTCTCTCTTACACAGGGGAGCTTTTGCTAGTATTTTTTCCTAGCAATACAGAAGGCTGTTCACTGACCTTTCACTGACAGTGCACTTCTTAAAATTCTGCCTTTGTTTCTGGTTATCAGTTATCAAAACGCATGCAAATTCCAAGAAAGCCAACAGAAATATTAGTCCGAGTCCAAAGAATCGCCTTAAATCCAAAAAAACTGATAGAAAAAACCCCAACACTCTCCTATTTATATAATGAAAATCTCTTAAAGTTCTTACATTCTCTCCATATTTGCAAAAATGTTGGTCCCATTATAGTAAGTGAAAAACTCACCGTGAATTTCAATGAGTGATGAAGGGCTAGGGAATCAGTCACTCCACCCCCACCCCCAATCCCTTCTTTACTATTGAGACAGTAAACAAGCAAGTACATGAACTAGAATTATAGACTCACCACTAAAGACCACGCATCCAAAAATACCCCTGAAGGAAAGCACATTTTTGCTAGACTAAGGGAAGACATGCAGTAGTTCAATAGCAATGAAAGAATCTTAGCAGTGCGTAAGAAAAATACAATTTTACTTTACATTCTATAAATGTATGCTATTCCTAGGTAAATATTACTGAAATAATTTTTTTCAGACACGAAATATTTCAACACTCAGATATTCCAATCAGCTCCCAGTAAAGTTAGTGGTGAAGCACAGGAGTATTGAATTCCATTCACATAGTATAGCACAAGGAGACATTCAGGGAAACTGAAAGGCAACAAATCTGATGCTGATAAGTAGGAGAGAGAGATACTTTAAAAAGTACTCCATGTACAGATTTTACTATCTAAGATTTCATTGAGAACCAGGATTTAGCAAGGCTGAAAAAAATGAATAGGCCTGGCTAAATTGTAATAATTACAGGAGACAGAAATAAAAAAAGTAAGGGATATCATTTTATGCTTCAATACAGAAGTATTTCACTGGTGCGGCCTAGGAAGAAACTTCACTTTGGGGAGTTCCATAGGACCCTATTTATAGCCACCCATTTCTGAAGCTTTTGATAGTGATTATAGTCAACTTTGGAAATTTAGGAGCAGGAAAACAGAGTGGTCTTCCTAATCTGGTACCTCTCTATGGAAAACTGACACTAGCTTCAAGAGGAGCAGGAACAGACACTAAATATTTATTCTGATAAAAAGTTCACATAGAATTTCTAGCATAGTTCAACTTACACAAACTGCAATTAAAATACCACAAAAATAAACAAACCAGTCTCTCCTGGAGATTGGTAGGCAGTGTTAGAAGAAAAACAAACATTAAATCTGCAGTCACAGGTTTTATGCATGCTACTAAAATGTTTTCCTAAAAGGTTCATAACCAGCAAAAATGTGAGCAGAACAGGGAACAAAATTAAAAACAAGATTAAAACAGCCTTTATTTATATTTGCTATGCTTGCAGGATGGAGCAATACAGAAGCAAAAAGCATGACAGCCACAGCAATGAAGATCATGATAAGAAAATAACTCATTAGAACGAAACAAACCCCATAGCAGTCTTGAAACTTAGCTTTAAAGTAATTCAGCATTAGAGAAAGATAAGAATATACAGACTTGCTAATTTTATATTAAAGCTTCAGAAATACTTTTTTCACGCTAAAGGCTAAACCAGCCTCTGAGGGAATAAATTTTCTGAACATTTTGACCAGTTTCAGAACTACATTCCTTCAAGTCAGAAATTATATAATTATGTAAGTTACATAAAAATGTAAGTTTTGAAACATATTATTTTCTTTCTGCTTTTAAGTATTTAAGATCAAATGTCTACTCATTTACAAACTGAGCAGCAGTAGAAACAAACCTGCACAACGTATTTTCAAATATGACATTTTCTAAATAAATTAGTAGCTTATCAATACACACAGGTTTTATTTTTTTTGTTTTGAATGCTTACTGAGTTAAAAATTCCCAGCATCTCTGATAAACTGACTTTTACTGAGAACTGACTGAGAATTTGATCGGCCCAATGAAAGAAGCAGTCATTTCTTTTTTTCCTACATGCAAAAATAAATAAATAAATATGTTTGTATTCATCCCCAAAACTTAACTTCCTCGTTGAACAAGCCAATGTTATTCATTTTGGAAATACATATATAAAAAAGTCTAACTTGGTGTCAGTGAAATGTAAAAGTTCAATACATTAATATTTATAAAGCACTGCATGAATGCAAGTTAAATTAATTCAAGTCAAAAAAAAGACATTACCCATTTGCATTTCAACAAGTGAAACTTTTCCATCCATTTGACAGAGTAAAGACTATAAAAGGTCTCAAATTTCTCCAATAAAAGTGGAAATTACATCTCAATATTTCGTCAGAGATTAAAAACAGAATTTTAGATGAATTATCTGATACAAAGACGGAAGCGAGGGTGCTGCTTCAAGATCTACAGAAGTAGAGCACTTTAAGACAATTAAATGATTTCCCTGCAGGCAATGTCTTTTCAATCCAAGCTAATGACATCATTTAAGGAGGATGGTCCATTTAACTGAAAGGATCTTTTACAAGGCAGACAGACAGAAGGCAATCCGGGAATGTTTTCAAGGACTTCCCATATTTCAGAATTATAATGGTGAAATGCCTACATCAAAATCTTAAACTCTAGCATTAATCAACAAAATGAAAGAGTAATTTTGTAAGAAAAATGTAATAAACTCATTTTAAGAAGTTTTCCCTTCATTATTTTTCCCTTTAAAGGAACCAATTCTCTCCTAATGGTAATTATGCTGCTTTGGAGTAATGATAATACTCAGCCAGCTCAGTTTTAGGCTGCTGTTTTTAAAGTGAAGCCAAATCACTTCTCTCTCTTGCAACTTGAAGAGTTTTCCACCAGTTTTGGCAAGTTAGCTATGATCTTCCAGGTAGAAAACATGTATACTATTATCTCCAGAACCTACTTTACCACTTTTGGTATGGCCTAGGTACCAGCCTCTGAATGGCACCACCACCTTTTTTTTTTAAAAAAAAAAAAAACCACTAAAATAAACCAGCAAAGGAAGACACTAACTCAGTTTCAGTACTTGTATCAGCAGTATAGTGCATAACTCCCAGGGAGAAAAAAGTTCCTATACCTTGTCTTATCTTAATGTGTTTTGTGATACTGAAAAATCAGATCAGAATATGGTATTTTTTAAAACACTTAAAGGGATACCAACATTTTCATATTAAAATAATATTAAGACGTTATACAAAACTACAGACACCTCTTGTACTTCAGAAGACGACACCAGCTGAAACTCAAAGAGGAAAGTCTTTTTACCATTTACAATAACACTCAAACCCATGGAAGTTGTATACACGTTAGGATGACATCTGTTAATAAATGATGTGGTTTTGAAGACGGAAACAAAAAAAGTTTACCCTATGTCCCTTTAATATCCATTTCAAATTGTCAAAAACTTCAGAAAGCTGGAAAATGTGAGACATAATGGAGCGCCCCTACCATGTAAGCAGGAGCTAGAAAACACAGTACCAGCCCTGGCTCTTAACCAGATGCCTTCTGCAACCTGGGACAAATTAGAACTACTTTGCCTCCACTACTCTCTTCATAAAAGAGAGACAATATTTACTTCTTTCCAGAAATGCTGTGAAAATGTTGATTCATTATGTTTCTTTTGTGTTGTTTTGGTTTTTTTCAACCACTTACAGGAGAAAAATGTATTATTTTCGGGTCTGCTATGCCGGTATTGCTTTGCCGATTCTCCCTCTGCCACACACATACCCCACAGCCCCCTTCTTTTTCAAAGTAACATAAGCCATTTTAGGAGGGAAGGGAGAAGGGGAAGAGCAGAGGTTGGCACAGGTACGAGACTGGGATTTCACATGTGTACCGACTCCTGCATTTCACAGAAAACCACACACGTTCTTCTCTGGTAGCTATAGCATATATCAACTTGAAAAAGAAACACTGGGGAAAAAGACCATGAAAGAGGATTCTTATGGTAAGAAGTACGACGATTCTGATCATCTACATTAAATGATTTTCCAAGATGACTTGCCAAGTAAATTGATTTTTGATTCTAATAACCACTTTCTCCTCCCTTCCCTTTTTAATACAAAATCAGGTCCGGTACAAATGCTGTTACCCAAAGCATACAAATTGTTCATTGAAACTGGTACAGTTAAGCACATATATCAAAGCTAAAATATTCCCTCAGTTTGAACACGCACCATTTCAATTCTCACTTTCACTCAAAAAACAAAATATCAACTGTAAAAAGAAAGTGTTTTTAGCTTAAGGACTTAAATAACTGAGCTTTCGCCACTCTACCCCCTTGCCCACCTCAGGAACTTTGACAGGTTGAGGTGGTGAACTCTAACACAAGCACCAGAACAAAAGAAAGCAAACAAATACACATAACCAACTTTTGACAAACTCAAAAATAACAGGATTTGCCACCTACGTATAAATTCATACCATAAATAGAGTAAAAAACCCTCTTTCAAATGCTATTGCTTCTCTTCCTGTCCTGGATTTTTGCTCGTTTGTTCTTAGTTAGAGCAATAAATTATTAGTTATGAAACCTGTGCATGATCTGATCTCTGCAAGGCCTACTGGAAAAAAAAAAGTCCAGAAACTGAGCCAACCAGACCCACATATTTGCTGTCAAAATACCTGCTGCCTCCATGCCCCAAAATGTTGTCCTACAGGTTGATGGTCGCTGGTATGTGTTTGCTGCAGGAGATTGCTGTGAAAGCTCCTACAGAGAGCTGCACCCAATGCTAGGAAGTATTCCAAACAGTAAATCCAGAATATAGTAATATGTAAATAAGCTATGTGGCAATGCACAGAATACCACCACATTCCTAACCAGCTGGGCTTTTTCTGAGTTGACAGTTACATTTCTAGGAAAGAAGAAAGAGATTTCTAAGGTCTTCAACTGAGAAGACAGATTTAATTCCAATCCCTGCTATACACTGCCTGTAAGCACAGGTCCTCCACTAGTATCTTTGCAATGCTGTTTCCAAACCTTTTCTCCCACTTTTTGTTTTCATTCAGATTAGGCTGTTTGAAGCATGGACTAATTTAAATTGGGTACACATACATAGAGTGGAAGATTTTAAAGCTGCCTTGATCCAATGAAAATAGGATGATGGATGAAAAATATTAAACACGTTTACTGGCAATTACAGAATTGGGTAATTTTCATAGTTTTTCATTTTTTCTTCACAGAAGATAAATTGCAGTTTTAGACTGTAAATAAACAGAATTCTCATAAGTAGCCAATGAATCTGTGACTATTAACAAAATTATACATCAATATAAAAAACTAAACATTATAAAGATTCCTTTCTATATGGGACCTTTAAAGTTCCTGCAAAAGTATTTGCATCTATAAATAGCTATGCTAATGCATTACCAGATTTCCATGCGTACAACTTACAGTTCTCTCAAAATAATATTCTTTGACAATAACTTCTTGAAAAACCACACACAAAATTGTTCTGAAGAACACTACAGAAAGTCATTCAGTGACATGGAAGTACCAAGGGACAAGACTCCAGAATCGATATTCATGTATTATGTGATACCAGTGCGTGTGTTTATATCACTACTGAAAGCCACTTCTCTGTAAGATCAGAAGTATATTGAGTGATGGGAATAGAATGACACATCACTATTCTATTTGTTCTTATTTCACAAACAGCATTTTCTCCAATATTCTATGTTTTAGCCGGTAAAACAATAGATTAAGTTAGTTCTGGGTACGTAATGGAAATGTAACACACAAAGATAACTGTTCAAAATCATTTAAAAATCACCAGTCTGTTAATAGCCAGAATAGTCTTACAGATGAAGAAGCTGACATGAAAAAGCCATGAGAGCTGGTAATTGATTCTCTGTCCCACAGGAACCATGAAGAACGACAGGAGGATCATCAGTGTAAGCATCAAACCAAAAGGACAAATTACAGCCTCATCTGTACAGCTGTAGGAACCAAAATAATGCTAAATTGCAACCACACCTTTCCTTAGAGCAATGCTTTTCTTAGGAAAGGAACGTTCTGTTTTAACTGTTAAAAGCAAGGGAAGGGGAAAAAAAAACACCTAAGGGGCTCCAATTCTGAGCTACCCATTTATTCATCAGTTTTCAGAGTGATTGTTTCAGCTTGTTCAGTTTCACACCCCCGACTATAACTTCTTGGGTTTTTAAATATTCTGACTCAATACACATGCTTCCTCTATAATATTTTCACCTTCATGTTTTAAATATGTGATTTGCTTCACCAAAGGCCATTTTTAATTTGAGATATGAATTGCAACTAACTGAAAATATATCTAAGAGATTCTCTAGCTGACAGTCCTGAGTAGAAGAAACTCACCACAGAACTTGGAAAAGGACAAGCTGGCTGAAAAAAGATTGGCCTACAGATTTCATTGAGGTTCAGGCACCCAGGACCCTTTCCAAAACCTAGCAAGCTGCTATTTGGTACCAACACGGTATGGTACAATTCACTGCACCTCATTAGAATAGATTATTCCCTAAAAAGGAAAACAAACACCACCTCCCCCAAACTGCTATTTCCAAAGGACAAAGGCAATTAACAGAAAAGAAAAAAAAATCCAATGACAATGTATTAGAGTGGCAGGGGAATACAAAGATGCCATAGTTATTAAGTTACATTTCCTAAATTAGGGCTTAAAGAAAACAAGAATGGTAGATTCCTTAGACCTCTTTAAAGTTAAATTTGAAAATATTCTGGGAACACAACAAAAGTGGATTAATTTCCTTTCTTAACACATGCATTTTTAAAGGTAGATATTTTAACTACTTACATAATAGAGATTCTATACTGCAAAAGAAAAATAAAATGCCACTAATATAAACATGCCAATAGCTTAGTTGAGGCACACAGTCTAACCAAAAGTAGGCATAATCATGCTGACTTCAGCCTTCATATGCTCAGTGTTCTGCACATCTCAAAATATACATCTATCTTTGCCTTTCTTGAGTTATACAACCAAAAATGATCCTTAATAATTTTCTATGTAGACTTCTTAGCATAATCCAAGGGACGCTTCTAAAGAATAATAAAAAATAGATAAATAAAAGATTCTTTATATGTACTATGGTAAGGTTCATACAAAAGTCAGTCACCCAATCTCTCAATGATTGTTAATGAAACTGAAAGCCTAATTAGCAAGATGAGGGGACTAACGCCAGTGTTCTGGCCCACCTCCAATTTGAATAATTGCATATACCTATGCAAAAATCCCTTGTCATTTCAATTAGGTAAGATATTCTTCATATCCTGCTCTTAAATTGCTGGGTATTGTATATAGCGTCATTGTAAAAGCTACTACATTCTATCCAGGATATAGTTGCATTTTCATTCTTGATAGGTGGCAATTCCCACATATTTTAGTCGCTCTTCAAAGAGCCTAGAGCTTGCAAAAGGCTCTCTGCAATAAAAAGAATACACAGATTATTATTAATTCACTATGCATATATTAACATTTGTATGGAACACAGGTAACACCTTAATAGGTACCTAGGAATATAAATATTGGTTACCTAGGTGTAAACTTTTCTTTGGGGCTTTAGCAGCACAATAAGCAGCCACCTTACCACTGTCACAACTCTGAATATCTCAGAAATTAAGCCAATGCAAATACCTCTCCCTACAGACAGTAAAATCCTACCAGTATGTTAAAACACTTCTAAAAATTTATTTATATATATATATATGTATGTAATACATATCATATGTAACAAGAAGGAAGAGAATGAAGCCTGTCCCCAGTCAGCCCTTCCAGAGCCTCCAAAATACAGTTGCACACACTTTTATGTCTTGCTTCTTGCTCAGCAATACGCACACCCTGTATATCTGTTCCCCAAACTGGCCACGGATTCCCCCTCACCTCTTTCACCTTATCTCACTGCTTCCTCTCCACCCCCAAAGTTCTCCTAAAAGCCTAAGCTTCGGATTACTATTTAAATTGTTCCTCTGAAGAAAAAAAAAAAAAAAACCCTACATAAAAAAAAATTGGTAGGTTTAAAGTAGACTTAAAAAGGGACATCTGGGGTTTATTACTACCTCACCACATCAGATAGCTTTCTTCCTCTTCTCTTTTGGCTCTGAATTGCCACTGAAATGGTTATGAGTAAGTAAACCCGTGGATGCTGACATTAGCCATGCTAATATGCGCCACTGTCCTTTTATTGTGCACTCCTGCTTTAACTCTCCCTATCCCTTAAAAGAAACAATTTTAAAAGCCTGTAAATACTATGTAAAAAAGTACTCTTCATTATTTTTAACCATAAAAACTAATTTTTTTTATTTAGGAAAATATGCAAGTGGGTAACTGCATCAAAAATCCACACTAACTGTACTTACTATTTCATGCAACATTTCAGTAACCATGTCAGCAATTTATCGCTGTGCTATGGCGGTATGGAAACTTCCACAATCAAATACAGGTCAGGAGGTGAAAAAAAGCTGTAAAACCATAAAAAGTTTGCTCTTTTCCTGCCCTGGCCTCCTACGACTGTAAAACTCAGACTTTCCTGAATTGTCTTTTTTCAAGGATTACCAGCGTTTTAAATACCTTTGTCTTCTGCTGACTAGACACATTTTCTTCTGTAGACTCACTTCCTGTGGGAAATGTCACACTGAAAATTACACACACACATGCACTATTAGAATCCTAACCGCTGATGCAGTTCTGCTAATATATATTTTTTTTAAAAAAAGGCATGAAGAACAGAACAGCTTTCACCTTACCATCATCTTAATATAAAATGAACAACCAAAATATCACTTTGAATGGGAGATAAAAATATACATATCAAAACAGCTTGTTCAATATAGCTACTTCAAAAAACAGTAGAAAATAATTTCTATTAAGTAGACCTGCTGGGGAAAAAGCGCACACACCAATGATTAAATGCAAGTGTGCATCTATCCTTTAAATATGCATAGCAGTAATAGGTTAAATGTAAGAGTTCAAATCATGGAGAGCTGCTGCATATAAAAATTTGCATCAGGCAATACTAAATTAAAAAGTACCTACTCTAAGTTTACAAAAGACAAAAAAAATTGGTTGTAAACTCTTCTGCATTCCAAAGATCTCTTTTGTCTGTCAATCAACAGTAAAGTATTATTCCACCATCACAAAAGGGAAACCTTTGGAGGCAGTATAGGGCTGTGTGTTGTGCAAATGTGCAGTTGCTAAGAAGCAAATATGCTTCTCTTCTAATCAAATAGCCCAGCTCAGCAATGCTGCTGGCTTGGGGCAAGAAGCAAATTCCACCAGCCACAAACTTAGAAACAGTCTTGAATTATTTGTTGCTGACCGCTGGCTGAACCCTGTCCTGATGAGCACCATCACCATTAGCCCCTTCGCAGCGTAGTGCAGCAGCCAATGGCAACGGCAGCACGCTGCAGCTCCGGCTACGAGGAATTGATCAAACAGGGTAATGAGACTATTGCTTCATGGAGGTTATTTTAAATGAATATAAATATTTTCTTTCTACATAATTTGCCACAAAAGGTCACTGAACTCCCTGTGATTCTAAAGAAAAATGCTGTGGTATCCCCTTTATATATTTGAGTTAGAGTATCGCCAACAAACAATTCTGGGCATTTTTGATGACCGTGTAAATCTTAATGAGGTGGCATCCCAGACAATTCATTAGCGGCAACATTTTATCTTCACATTTAGTTACGAACCAAAAGAAGATTTGATGCTATTTTAGAAAGTCATGAAATGCCCCCTTAAAATCTTTCATTTTGTGAAACTAAATAAAGACTTGCACTTTCCCTGTTATAATATATCATGCATTTTTAGCTGTACATGTCATACTTTGATACTACTGCTGTTTCTATAGAGTCTTTCAACTAGACTCATACATTAAAAATACCCATGTTTGTATCAGAGGCAAGTTATTGATGAGGAGAGCCACATTCAGACACACTGTCCTTCTCATTCTTCTTCTTTATAAGACTACTATAAAGAGACACCAAGAGATCTTTGAAACTTAATTCAAACTGCTACAAAATTCTCACCGCAGCCCTTTTAACATTTAAGAACTTAATCCTAAGATTTAAGATTTTTAGTGTTATTGTTTTCGGTACTGGACAATATCTCCAGAAAAGAACAATAAATAGTATTTTTTTTAATACTAGTTTATTAGTATTTTATAACACAGACATTGTGCCAGGGTAGTGTGCACATATAGCATACTAAGACTATGATAAATAAATATTGCTTATTATTTTCTACATTTAGGTATAATATTCAATATAAAAATACTCCAATAGGTCACTAAACACAATTGTTCATATTTGAGAGTTCACAGGGTTGCCTCGCACAATTGTAAGAAAGTACTTTCAACACAGAATATTAAGAGAAACTTTAGCTTCACACCCAGGGAGGAGTATAACTCATTCGTCTGAAACATAGCACTTACAAATGGTGGCTAAAAGAACAAATTTTTAAAGGATTAAAAAAATTAGTTTGCGCCTTCCCGCTTACTAGGAGTTTACTCACTAACACAATAAAAGAGGCGGCTTTGGATTTTTTTTCTTTCCTTTTTTTTAAATAAATCATCCAAAATATTAAAGGTGTTTTTTTAAAGTAGAATAAAAAATTGTTATCTGAAACTTTATTCTTCATATTGCAGTGGAATCCTCAGAGATAATTTTTTTAATTTTTCTGAACATTACAGAAAATAAAAATAATAAAAAGTGAATAATATTGAAGGAAAAAAAAGATTAGACCAAGATGTTTCTCTTCCTACCCCTCTCTCCCATTAAAAAAGCAGTTTTCTAACTCTTCATCTGTAACATCTTCATATTGTGCATGGCAGTGAAATGCATCTAAGACGTGAACGGAATAAAGCAACTCAGATGTGTTTGTTCTACTGTGCCACATTTCCAGAAACCATTTTTTTTCTTTTAAGAAAAGATGGCAACAAAAATAAATCTGCAGCACTGTAATAAAAAAAGGTAGCTCTGTTGGCTGGTTGTTCCAAAACATAAAGTTTGTCACATCTGTTACACAGATCCTTCAAATTCTTACAGTCTATCATAATTTCTTTAAAAAGTGAAAATTTCAAAAAATAAGAAGGAGCAAATTCTACATTAATGTTGAATATCTTTAAAAATCTGTGAGAGAACATGCTGGTAACTATTAAAAAAATACAAAGGTCATGACATAAACTGCATTTTAAACATAAGTAGAAAAAGCGAATTCATATGTGAATCCCAATTTTTTTCCTCAGACAGACCCCCATATCAGATCCTAACTACTTGCAAAAAACAAACAAAAAAAACCCAAAAAACACAGAACAAAACAAAAAAACACATAGCTCCAAAACCACTGAATATAAGAGGATCTCTTAAATCACCAATACAAACCAGTATTCGCTTTTTTTTGGGGGGGGGGGGGGGGGAAGGGGGCAAAATCAGCATCCAGTAGCAGAAGACATCTCACCAACTATCTAACATTTGATAAAAATCAGTGGAAACAGCAAAGGCACCAATACAACTTCTAGTGCCAAGTAGCCAGATGGCACTGCTGGAAAAATTGTATCTACAGACTGGCAGCTTGATCCTATGATTATTGCCCAAGGGAAGAGGAAGAGGAAAACAAGAGGTATTACAGTGTGATGGAGTAAATCAATTATCTCCAACTCACTATGGCATTTTCACATTATTTTTAAACCACATTCTAAATATCGCTGAAATGAATGAGAACACTGGAAGACTGCAGTGATTTGAGACGGAGGGAAAAAAAAGTATGGTATATTTTACCTATATGTGTGTGTATATATATACACACACACACATATAGGTAAAATATACATACACACACACACACACACACACACACACACACATAAAAGCAATATGTATTCAAACACACCTCCTTCTATCAACTGCACGACATGGTCCATAAAATTTCCAAATGAAACTTGTAGTTACATTGACGTTATCAAGCAAAGAAAGTAAGTTTTTATTTTGCAGGTTTTATTTACTGCTTTAAATTCCAAATGTATCTATACAGATTACACAAGAAATCTCTGCACTTGACAATATTACATCAGACTACATTATTTTGTGTATTTTCAAGTTCTAAGTTGCAACTATATTATACAAACAATTACAGAATAAATGTTTTTTTAAACTATTCCAAAAAGCTTTGATGAAAAATATTTGTGGTACTCGCACCAATTATTTTTCTGTTATATTATAATATTAAAGATAGCTTTTGACAAAGCTCTTAAATGGGAGAAGAAAAAAATACTCCATTCTTGATTTTTTTTGTCAGGAAGGCTGTTACAGAAATCAAAAAGACAAACTTTTTCCCTCAGCACCTGCATATGCATACATACTCAGATTACTAAACATAAAATAGACAAAAATATATAAGAATTTGTGTTAAAGCTCTCCTCTTGAAAACATGGCAGGTTAATTTTTCTTTTAATTGGAAGTCAATGATAACACTTCCATTAACTTCTTTCCCAGGCAACTGTAATAATAAGGCCCATTTCCTGTATCTATGCTTGAGAAAGAGTCATTTATCTGTTACCTACCAGAAGAGGCTTAGACCATCCTCACTTCACTTGTTTCTATCACGTTTTCATCTTATCACACAGTCTTACACACCATCCAAACATCATTCTGCCCCCAATCACATTCCCTTTCTACAGTAATCTTTTTCCCTTGCCTCTTAAATTCAAAGTCGTGGTGCACAACTGCAAATATGTGAAGCACATACGTTAACTGCATCTGCGAATATTCACTCTGAATATCTTGGACATCACACATGTTCACATCCTGAAATTTAAAGTTTTACTATCAAGTAACAAGCAAAAACATATTTTATATGAAGATGAGGATATCTGGAAAGTTTTTAACAGGTTGTGAGGTACTTTCCACTACATATGGAAAGTGTGTTCAAGTAGACAGGGTGAATATTCAGGAGAAGATCAAGAAAATCTTGTTTAGACCGGAAGAAGTTCTCCTCCATTAGACAGCATAAGATCACCCATAACTCCTTGACCAAAATGGGCCAAAAACTTTTTCTGACTGCCAGCAGTGCAGCCAACAGGGCTAGGATCCTTATGGGATGCTATATTTCATTATTTCGATATGGGTGAATAGACTCTGATTAAAATCAGCAAAAAGCACCGTAGTAGTAATTTACTGTTTGGAGAAAGGACAACATTCAACAGTTTTAATTTCCTGCTCTCCTATTACATGCAAGTAATCCAAGTGATTTTCTACAAAGAATTACCAACGAAATTATCAAACTGTCCAGTGACAAATGTCCAAGGAAAGTACAGTTCCTACTGCAATTTTATAAGCAGTGAATGATGCCTGCAACACCTGTGAGAAGGGCAATAATGAATTTGCCCATGCAGCAAATACCATGATTTAATTCGCAATTCTTTTTCTTTACACAACACTCTAATAAACCTTTTTATGATGTAGTCTTTGCTTTTCCATTCAAACTTAATCTCAAAATTCACAAATATTAATCCCCTGCAACCTCCCTCTTATTTGACACAAAAAACCCAAACCCATTAAATTAATGCCCAGATTGCAGGATGCCTTACAGAAAACAGGCTCTTTCTGAACTTGCCTAAGCACTACAGATGCACTGTGCATCTCTACAGAAAGTACATGTCAGTTAATATACAAAACCAGGAATGTGGTAAAATCTTCTTCTCTTCATTAAGGTTGATATACACCTCAATATGTACTATGAATTAAAAATGGCCACAAATTGCTAATCACCAATTCAAAGAAAAACCTACACCAAAATCTTTTTTTTTTTTAATTCTTACTTTTATTGCAAGGCTTTCGATTACTTTTTTTTTTTTCTGGTTGGTTCCTATATCCAGGCACTCTAAGGCCTCATCCTTGACAGGGAAAACAGAGTACCAGAGAGAGGACTGGTCTGCATGGTCTACATATTTCTGACTTAGTCAGAAATGGAGAAACCACACCAATTGTTTCTGAAGAGTTTGTTCTCCTCCAAGATGTTTGGGCCAGCTACATGACATGTTGAAGTCAGACCCCTTTTCCTGTCACACTTGGTAGACACCAGGAAGGAAAAGCTGCCTCTTCTCTAGAATGCCAGAGTAGCAATGGTCTGTTGGATGAGGACACCTCTGGCAGGGTGCTAGATTATCACCTACCTCAGGTACTGCTGATGAAGCACGAAGCAGTGGTCTATCGTCTACCTTTAACGCAATCTCTGTCTGGTCCCAGGAGGGTAGGAGTAAGGAGCAGAATGGATGCTGACCTCCCATTAATGATTGGCAGAAAGAAAGTATAGGGAAATCGGGGCATAGAAATTCCCTCAACTGAGAAAAGCCTTAATAAAAGTCCTAAATCCATAATTAACAGCCTTCAAAACACACTAGAAAACCTCATCTCGTATCAGGGAGATGGATGAAAAACATTCCCTCTTCCTTTTTATTTCAGCTATTTGTGGTGTATAAGAGCTGATCTAAAAAAAACATTAGGCCAGGAAGCAATATAAATACAGAGAAAAATCTATTGCACTTCAGCTTTCTGGTTTTACAATCCTGCTGGATATCTTGGATAAAATTATGGTCCAATATTCAAAAGAAATTGGTCAAACAGGTTGTTATTTGTTTTTATTGTGGATACTGTACTGGGTAGTGGTGGAGCATACATGACTGTTTTGTTATTGCTCAGTCACTCAAGCAACATAGATGAAATAAAATGAGCAACAAACCATGTCATTTCTCCCATGAGAGAAAGATAAATGTTAAAAGAACACAGGGGTTTATTGTTTAACAGGAAGTTTTTAAGCATGATAATTAGAAGTTCAAGCAATTTAGTATCATCAATTTGTACACACTGTTAACCTATATGATGTCTTTTTTAACTTTACTATTGACTTAAATAGCGTCAGAATTTCACTTAAAACTTCTGTTTCTTGGTCAGAAATTCATCTCTTCTGTTCTACACAAATGGTTTAAATCAAAATTAATCAGATTACTTTTGCCCATTTCACATGCAAATTTTTGTTTACTTCTTGCTTCTCCAAAATAAGTCCTTGCTGATCTATTCACTGCTATGGATCCTATAAACAAACAAATAAGCAGCTCAGTCACTTGTTTTTTTCCTAAGATTTCCACAGCATTTACATTTGGAAAATTATAGTCTTTTTTCAGTCTTCAAATATACTCATGACAGATGAAAGAAAAAGGAAATACACCATTTTCATGTTCTTAATGGATAAAACAGAGTCGAATGTCAACAGATTGACAAAAAAAGTTTTGGTTATATATTTTCTACTAGCAAGCATGGTGCAGCACTGGGGTAAGCTGCGTGGGGAGACTATGAAGCTGCACCACTAAACATTTTTAGGAAAAGATGAGACATCTGTCAAGAAACATCACGGTTACAGTTAAGGGGATAACTGACTTTACTCTTGAGGTCCCTCCTATCCAAAAAGAAGTCGATCATCTTTACAGCTTTTAACAATTCTAGCAACATCAACATCACCTTCTCCTCTGCTCAACATAAACAAACTTGGGCCTGGAAATTTATGCTTACAGGGTCCCACATGGACCAGTATCTCATTACTACTTTGAAAAGAGACATTAAGAGATGACATTGATTTTTGTCAAGATCTGAATTTGCAAAATGCTCCTCACAGTTTATGCCCCTCTTTAGTATGTTTTATTTTCCATTGCCTTTCATAAACTTGTAAAAGATTCTATTTTGGGTGACATGGTTAAAAATGTTCCTGTCTAGCAAAAATACTGAAGGCTTCAGATACTCAAACTGTCTGTAAGTATCTCAGCCTTATTCCCTAGTGAGCATCCCCTGCTCTGACAGCCTCAGCATACCACATTAGAAATTTCTGACTGAGGTCTCCCTGCTTGAAATTGAGCTGCTAATCAAGATTTTTCAAGGATTCCAAAAGCAGCATTTTTAATCAGTCCTACCACCTTTTCAGCCAGAAATTTCCCAGAAATGCAGAATCAGAATTTCATATATTGCAACACACAGTGTTTCCTCTGGCACAGACCATCTATTCAGACACAGCAAAATAGTCTACTAAATTGTTGACAAAAACATATATCAACACTGTTGTATATAATTACCTACATGTGTCAAGGTAAGAAATTATAATGATACTTTCCAGTTACAATTGTGACAGTAACTAGCATCATCTCAAAACAAAGTCAGTGTAACAAAGTCCAGTCTTCATCCATTTCCCATGAAACTGATGATATTGCCCTCCTGCAAGTTCCTAATAAGAGCATGAAGTAGAAGTCACTTTTTCCTCACCACAGACCAAATGTCTCAGTAAAGCTAAATCTTACTTCCCCTCACTGTGATACTTTTAAATCAAGCTTGAATATTCAAATGGAAATTCAGGTAAGAAAATGCATGGTTTTCTGCCTTCAGAAAGATCCGTGTATGACAAAAACAAAATACAACACCAACACCCCACCCTACTCCTGAAACAAGTGCTTCTTGCTTTTTTGAATGGCTGTCATGCTCTTAGTTTGGAACTACCTCTAGTATTACAAAGCAAATAACTAATCTTCTAGAGTAACACAGGTAAACTTCCAATACTTTCATTCCCAAGACAACCAAACATCCTCTCAAGTGTAAGTGATTATGACATTAAAATAGTGGTAAGCCAATATAAGAAGGGGGGAAAGGAAGGGCAAAAGGAGAGGGAGAGGACTGAAAAATCCTACCTGTATTTTCCATTCTCCAACCTTTGCTAACATAGTTCTACTATTATTTAATTGGCTCCATGATGGAACACTCGCTTATGTTCTCACTTAAATATAGTCCCTCCAAAATAAACTCAGTGGGAATGCAGTTGAATAAGGCGGGAAAATACATGTATTTGCATTGCGCATAGAAAAAAAGCTCTCATGCTGAACGCTACCCTTCCTCTGTGAGAGTGTTCTAAACTTTATCCCTACCAAATGGGGGGGGGGGGGGTGGAGAAAATGAAACTTAATCAGAACTTGTACTTTAGACTTAAACTTTCAAAAGAAGAAGCATGCAAAATTCAGTACCACAATTTTTCATTTGTAGTTCCACCATTCAAAATTGTAAATATGATGTTCATACAAAGGAAACATAAACCATATAAAATAGTTGACTTAAGCCTAGAAAGACTTGCACACAGCTTTTCCAAAGCCGCTGCATAAAAACAAAGTGCCAAAACCTGTTGGCTTGTTCAAAAAAATTCACATGAAAATACAAAAAAAAAAAACTTGTTGTGGAGAACAAACAATTTTACTCATTTCCAAGACTGCATTCTGATGACCAGAAGATAAAGCACAACCCCTTCAGTTATCCTGATTCCTCAAAGCTCTCCAAATGTCATATTTTGCTTGCTTAGACCCTACCTCCCTCCACCTGAACTTTGAGGAATGTTATGGGATGAAATTCTTACTCTATTTAAGAATTTTCTACTAAAAGGCATATTTTATTCATATGCTATAGCCAAATACAATAATTACAAAAAGCATACATGTCCCCAGACACATTTTAGTACTTCCTTCATCCACATGTGTTCAAGGCAACATTTCTAGAGCATCCATCGAAGCGATGATAACCTAAATTGCTTCACCAACATTCACTGTGATCTTTTTAGATCCAGTAATTACCAAATTACGTACTCCTTGCGAAGTTAAACATAGACGTATCTTCAGAAATGGTCAATTCACTTGCAGTGGTTACAAAAAATAAGTCAGAGTACTTACCTTGTAATAGTAATGGCATTTCCTAGCATGGAATCAAGTTTCCATACCACAAAACAAAGGATTTTACTGTTACAAAACTTGAGATTATAAAAGACGACTACATTGTTGATTGTTAGTTTCAATTGTACATGGTTATTTCAGCACAGCACTGAACCTATTTTAATATCATCCTAAGATAGTTGAAAATTAAATGAAAAACAGTGATATTTCCCCAAGAATATAATTTATTTTTCATTTCATTAATGTCTCAATTAAAAGTAAGTTTGCCACAAACTTTATTGAAAGTCTTACTGTTTTGATTTCTAAGTATTTTACCATGCTTTGGTTTCTCTTTAGAACAGAACAAGACATATATTTCCCACCACACACATTTTTCAAAATACAGATGGAAGGGGAGTAAGAATTTACACGACAACATTGTTATACAATGTACTATACAAAAACCTGTCATTTAAGTTGCAAGAAACCTACTCATCAATAAGTGGAAAAAATACCCTGCTCAAAAATCAATTATCTTGAGTCTTTTGTATAGAGAAGTAGTACACCTTTCAGGCAACTGGTATTAATGAGCAGACATGGCTATAGAATCTCCATCTGTTTTTCTGACAAAGCTGTGACTACTCCAGTCTCTCATTGAAATTCCATTAATCTGGTGCACCAAGGACCAGTGCGAAAATCAAAACTCCATCTAACCCTTTATCAGCTCACAATAACCTACGAGTGAACTCTGCCTGTTAGCATACAGCAAGTTATGATTTTGCTATCAATCAGGCTGTTAGCCAATTAAAAAAAAAATCAAGTTAAGAACAGAGTGCCTGGCACTGCTGTTTTGTCTTGTCTGTCTTGTTTTGGGGTTTGTTATTTTATTTGGGGGGTTTGTTGTGTTTTATCCCTCTTCCAATTTCTGTAGGGTGTCTGGACATGTAAGCCTATGCATCATTCTCCTTCCTTGTGATTTAATTGCTGCCAGCAATCAAGTCAAAGCATCACTGAAGTGTGCTTGAATTTCATTAGAAGATATAACTTATGCTACTTTCCTACAGTACCTAATAAACCATAAAGAAACCAAAACACATATGGCTTGAGGGAATAACTGGAAAATTAGGTGGCCATTTGGGAACTGAGTGAACTTTTGAACCAGAGGAACAGAGAAAAAGAAATATTAAAAGGAAAGACAGACTTAGAATGCACACAGAGATGTGGGGGTTTGACCTTTTCAGTACCTAGAAAATTACATTAGCATTATGAAAAATACATATCATGTTTAGAGTTTATAATCCATCAAAGTTTAGATACTTTGTTAGTGCCTACCATAAGGTAAAAGTCAAAAGGACAACATAACAATCAGATTTGACAAAAGGCCTTTAGGTGACCTGTGCTAATTTAGTTATCCCATACTTATTGTTAAATGGATTATCTCTCTTGTAATTAATACACCATTAGACAAAGGTCACACAAAAACTCCAGGATTTTACAATGACTGTAATGTACACATAATACACTAATTCTCTAGCTGTTACCAAGTGGGTGCCTTCACAAATTATATTTTGACAGTAACATTGCAGAGTCAAATAGTGATACTTTCAAAGATCATACAAATCAGTCTAACTCAAGCATATACAGGCAAAAAACATCTATTTTTAATAGAAAAGGTACATATAATGCTTATACAAAAAGAGATGAAAGGACTCAAGTATAAATAAAGAACACTTCTCAATTTGATTACCTACTGTTAGGCCTCTCTATTAATGCTTAACACCTTGATTCTGCAACTGGATATGCACAACGAGGTTCACACCTGCACAGAGCTCTGCTGAACTAAACTGGTATCCGTTTAAGACCAAGAGTCTACCTTACAGATCAAGACACTTGTGTAGGCTTTAAATACTGAACACTAACAGACTGCTAAAATATAAAAATATAGTACGATAGTACTAAGCTTCAAACGCAGCCACGTCCATGAGAAATGATGTACACTGCACTTCCAAGCATCAATCCACCTCTTATAAGATTCTCCCAACATGCATTTTCATACATGGTCTATGTGTCTACACTTGAATGACAGATTATATATGTTAAAATCAAAATGCCCCTAGAATGACACACTAGACAGTCAATGAGCAAAACAGAAACACTCTAACAATAAATTTAAGTATTTACAGACTACTGCCTTTTCTCAACTTTTACTCATTCTAAGTGCCCACTAGATAATTAAACAGGATTTATCAAAAATGTAGAAACAACAATAAGAGGTAATATCATCTTAAATAAAACAGATTTTTATCAACTGTATTTTTACCCACACTGTAACCAATTAGCCAAGACATTGTAGAGAAGCTATTACACCTAATCTCACAATTACAACTTCCAAAATGGGCTAAAAATTAATCATCCGTCTGTACAAACTCATATGATGTTTCACATTCTCTTGTACCAGCATTCTTCAGTCATTCGATACGTAGTTTTATTAGCATTTTCACTTTTTTCTTGATTTACAGTTTTGGAACATATATAATCATATATCCTATTAAGTATTCATACAATTTTGTCACGTACCCTTTATGCAATCAATACCATGCTGTTAAGTTACAATTAGAAATAATTTTAAGAATATGTTTGTAAGCAAAAATAAATAAATGGAAAGTCACATTCATCTGCAGTTTGGAAAATTAGCTTGGGTTTTATAAAAGCCATACTCAATTTGACTGATAATTACATTTCAACCTGACAACAAAAAGGCTTATTTTTATTTTTTTAATAGAAGGTCACATTGCCAAAATGCAAAACAAGCTCCACATGAAAGAAAATGTGTGATTATTATTGTTACACATTTTACAGAGTTCTGGATATATATTTAAAAAAAAGTGTGATTCTGAATCAGTGGTTAGAAGGTTTATCACTTATGCATGTACTTGACTTATCCCTGTTCTGCAATAGACATAATTTTATACCTCATAAAAGCAATTTATGTTTCCAAAGGGAATAATCTGGATAACATAAAATGTGGAGTGCTATGTTGCGGGAAGCATATTTTCATTCAGCAATTGTATTTCGAGATGGAGCTGCACAGTTTGATCATCATATCATGTCAGAAAACATCATTCACTAGTAAGTCTATCTAACTTCCAGTGCCACAAATTAATATACATCGTTAACTTATTTGTATATATTCTTAACTTATCATCATGTATTATCCACAGAAGGTTTTTACATTATGTATACAATAAATGAACCTCAAAAATATGGACACTACGCTAAAGCAAGCTTGTTAACTGTTGAAATATTCAATTGCTCATATCTTCAAAACAATCACATTTAGCATTAAATTTAATGAATACAGAATAAAACAACATGGAAAACAGCTATGGAGCTTAGAGGTTTTTTTAAAAAATGCAAACCTCAAATTTAAAATTTATATAAAGGAAACATTCTACGAAAGACTGTCTTAATGGAAGGAAACATTGTAGGAATAATTAATTTAATATTTTATGAACCTATTCTGCATCGAGTTTACAGAAAAATATCAATCATATAAACTGTTTCATTATTTATAAGATAAATAATACAGCAAGCCATTAAGTAGCACAATAAAATTAAGCAAGAATCTGATAATGTTGAATTAACAAACAATTTGTTACTACAAACATTCACACTGCTTTAGCCACTTATCTATCTTTACAAAGATATGCGTCTACAGAAGATATTTTGCTATGAAAAAACATGAGTTAGAAAAGCATGTATACTTCTGACAGCTTCACTATGCTCTTAGTACCACTAGAGAGAGCTCTTCAGTTCTTTAAAAGGTTCTTGCAAAGGTAACAAAACTGTCCAGCTGTGAGGCTTATCTGTTTATCTGATTTCCAACACTAACATTCTCATCATGAGGATCCTATTACATGAGTCTGTAGCAAACTGGCAAATCTAGTACATTCGAAGATAAACAGTGTCACATACCATCAGAGGGTGCTTCATCCTCTTTATCGTATCGGTCAGATGCTATTGAGACACTGTCAGGAGGTGAAGGAAAAGAGCCCTCAGACTCTTCCTCATCTTCCAGTTCTGCAAAAGGCAAAAACATGTTGCTAGTTAAAGGTCTATCATACACACACAGACAGAATCCAAAAACAGGCATTTTCCGAACAAACGCCAATTCTAACATACTCTTGCCCCATGCACCCTGTACGTTAACACGCTGTGGCAAACGCTGCTGTTCTACAGCTACATCCTCACTGGCCAGGTACTTTTTGTTGGGGTGTTTTTTTCTTTTTTTTTTTTTTTTTTTTTTAATAACACTGTCACATTAGTGAACCTACTCCCAGCACTGCACAGCTGATAGCTTCTCACACAGAGGGGAAAAAAAAAAACACCACAGCAAAGAGGTGGGCAAGGGAAAACACTGTCAGGAAGAGAAATCGGCAGTGTCAAGATCAGAGGTTCGCTCTTTCTAAGTGCAGAAAGGCATTGCAGCAACCTCCTCCAATAAATGACCCAACTACTTTTTACAGCGGTTTGTCGTCCTCTGCCCACTTTCATTTTTTTTCGGCGAACTACTTTGCAAATGCAGTACACATTGTACTCCTACCACGAAACACAAATTGGACTACAACTTCCAACAGCACCCAGTCTGAACATGTGGCTTAATGCAGCATATGGATAAATTTCTTAAACAGTTGAGAGTGCGGCTACAATACATGCAAAATCTACATTATAAGCCAGCCTAAGCAGTATGCTGATCGGAGTGCGTTAAATGCAAAGGTCTGGGAAAGGCAAGGAGAAATCAATATTACTTGAGGCTTTCATTTAATTAAACGAAATTAAAATTCTCCCTCCCAAAACTGGGTATATTTTCTGAGATTTTCATACCATCTAGGTGAAGAAGAGGTGGAAAAATAGCAAATGCAGGAAAAATAAAAAAGAACAAACTACATTCTTCCTTTTTAAAAAAATCAAGTCTTGGGGAAGGAGAAGAAAAACAGTAATTAAAGTTGATAATGTCACTAAAACAAAATCGTAAACCTGATGTGCCAATAGCTCAAGTGAGCCTTAATTTCCTAAAACAGCATATAAAGCTAAACTGCTCAGGCATATTTCTGTATATTTATATGCAGAAAGCTTTCCAGAGACCTCTGGATATATTTCCCTATTCATGTATTCCCTTTTCGAGTACTGTATCATGTAACTAATTTTTCAGAATCCAAAATAAGCCACATGCATAGTGAGGATATTCTTCTCTACACATGTATGAACCACATTCATCAGCAGCACTGTCTATCCATGGTGTAGAGTTTTGCCACTCTGCTTCCTATTCAATAATGTAAATTCATGGAAAACTCAGAGTCTGCACCACAGTTCTTAGCAAAGAGAAGCATATTTTCTCTGTAGATAAGACAACAAAGCCTGATTTCTGCTTTGCTGGAATTCTTTCGCATCCCAAGATTGTTGAATGTCAAATTGGATTTTCCTTTCATTAACATAGTATGTTTTTCTTGGGAAAGCTTCCTTTCAAACTCCAATGCCATATAACAACTGCTCAGAATCTGACGCTGACTCCAATCTATTTTTCATGTGACCATCTTCCAGTAGCACTCCAGCCATCATGTTAATCTGATCAAAATATTTGCATTTCATCACACCTGTCAAACCAATCAGAATTATCCCTCTCCAGAAGGATTCTCCTATTCCCTCCAGAGAAAACCACAGCGCAGAGAGCATATGAACAGAAACCATTATGCCATATTTACAACCTGCATGACCATCTTTCACACTTACATGCCAAAGACCACTTGCCTCTCTCTCTCTTTCTATATATATTTATGTCTTTATTAGAAGATAGACTCTGTACACACAGAGCAGACATGACATTCACAACCTATACGACATCAAGAGTTCTTTCACCTTTTTCCTGTCCCAAACTTTTACTAGTACTAGAATGCATAGCATATGTGTATATATAAACACAAACACCCCTAAATACTAAGGCTGTCAGTCAAAAATGCCCTATCAGCCATTAACAAATGTACCATCATTAACATTCATGAAGTTGCCAGCATAATTTAAAATATTAGGCTGTATTTCTAGAGGAAAACATTTCCATAAACAGCACACTCACCTCCAGCACTCAGAATTCAAGGACTGAATAGTGAGAGTAGATCTAAAAATATCTAAATGTGTAGCATTTGTGGATGACAAATTGGCAAGTACACATGTAGAAAGAACATTTCCATGAATTTTACCTCCGTCTACTACGCACAATCCCTTTCAGAGGACTTTGATTGTGATTTCTTATGCAAGTTTGCATATCTGCACTTTTAGCATGTTCTTCCATTAAGTTACAATATTATCATTTTCTAGTTATGCTAAGGTTCTTAAAGATATCAGCAAGCCCTTGTGCTCTGCTCAAAGCCCCAAAGGGGCTTTTTTAATACATATATACATATTTAGAGCACACCACGTACATACTCTAGGTATACACTATTTGAAACAACAACAAAAACTATGGGCACATTAAATGTACGCTTACAATAAAACAAGTTTGCCATAAGTCTACAATATCCAATTTCAAAAAACCCTTTAAAAACAGTCAGACAAAATATTGTCGAGATATTGTGAAGAAAGTTAGAATTCAAAATTACATGCTTAGTGTTTTGAGCGTTTATCATCTTCAAAGCATTCTCTAGACGTTCAATTCTAAGTAAAGGTTTGAAGACATCAGTGAAAATTTTTAAAACTTATTCACAGAGAAAGACAATCAGAACAAAAATACAGATCCTTGTACAAGAATATGTTTGGATAGCCTCACTTTATGTGTGAGAATCATGGAAAATAGGTCCCAGACACTAAAGACAACTAACCCATGGCCATGCAAGACAAGATTAAACAAAGATTCTTCCTTTCTGCAATTTAAGATTAAATAAGAATATTTGTAAATTCACATTATATGCTGAAATGCAATCCCTAACTCACTCAATTTGTATGTAAGAACTGCAAACATTTTAATAGGACAGCTAACTAGATGTGCTCTGGAGCTTACACAGGCAACAGTTCACAATGTTTTTTCATACTCGCACAAAAAATGACTACAGGATAGTAACGATTTCTTGCCTCCTGATTTTGGCAGGGTTAAAAGACACTCTTAGGAGCGTATGCTTTTAATATATAAGGATGTTGCCCCTGACAGTTTATACAGAGACTCCCTGTTAATTCTGCATGGTCTCTTGCATTCCCGAAGTATTCACTTCCCTCTTTCCATTTAATATTCTCCTCCATCAAGGTACTGCACTGCAGCTTATATTCTACCTACTGAAGAAGACTAGAAAGAATTGGATTTGAAGCTATCAGTGTTACTCCTTCAACAGTCAGAGGAGTCAGTGTTGAGCAGCACAAGTCACTTCCCTCTTCAGGTGCCAAGTACCTAAAAATACACCCAAAAAGCATCAACAAATTAAAGAAAAGCATTCAACTTGCATTTATGTAATAGAAAACTGAACTACAAAGCAACAATGGGCATCAGGTAAATGCATCCAATACAATTCGCAGGCATAACTGAAAGTATTACTGCCTAATCAGACATCTAAAAGCAAAGCATGCTCAAACGAAATGTCTACAGACTCATTAGTTGGCAGCCATTCCATTACAATCACACATAATGTCAGTAGTGCCTTGAACCTGTGCCAATGACAACAGCATATATTCTGCATCTCATTTCTGTGGTCATAAAATTAATGATCAGTTTAAAAATACTTCTTTGCAAAAGTTATTGCACAAAGAAATGACATGAATGTGTCCCTGTTATGTAGTCATGAGGATAATTAAGAAGTTAGTGCTCATTAATACAGTTTCTTGTTTCCCCAAAATACCGTATGATGTATCTGGAAGTTGAAAAAAGTTTAATTAACGATAGATGGTTAACAGTTACAACAATACAAAAACGTGTATATACACTATTTTATCTTCCAATTTCTGCACTTTAAACTAACCACTTATAGGTTTGATAGCAGAATCAATATTTTATGTTACCCATAACAAAACATACAAGACAAAACATACAAAAATGTCTTTCCTTATTAACGCTACTTTTTCAATTACAGCTTCCTTATTGATACAGAAAATGATGCACGCCAACGGCAAGTATACCACATTAATACTGGAGCATTAGACACAAACTCTCCTCATTGTAGCAAGGGCTACACTTAATTCCCTGTTCTACACTCTGCAGATTTTCAACAGGTTTCATTGGTATAAGCTGAACATAGCAAATAGGACCATATTATAGGGATCAAGTAAAAAACAGACTATTGTTTTTTTCTCCAGAAATTCATTTTCTTTAGCAATAGCCCAATTATAGTAATGAACTCCTAAACACTAAAGATACTGCTTCAGGTACTAAACCTAAAAGACAGCAGACAAGATGTTTCAGCCAGTGCCTCTGAAAGAGACTCATGCTATTTAGAGGTCCTGAAATGGCTAAATGCTTTTACTGTATTTCTAAAAAGTCTAGGGAGACTGACGTATAAAAAATTGCTCAAGCCAGCAGTCTTAACATCCTGCTTCTTGCCATTTCAGAAGGTCCCAAGTCACAGCAGGTTGAAATAATTTCCTTCTGTCCAATCACTGCTGCTGCGAGGACTATATGAACTCACCTAGCAAATAAATGCAAGAGTCTCTCTATCCACTTTTTCACAAAAATAACTGGACAAAGTTGCTTTCAAGCTGACACGTGTACTTTAGCCCCTTGATGGCTGCAGCTTATTTTCAAAAAGATGCTACTGACCCAATCTACCAGTCACCCTGCAAGAATGGACTTTTGGGGGCAGCCACTTTCTCAGCGTATGCTTTGCTATGCAAACTGCTCTAACACGTTAACATGATGGCTTTAAATTGCTAAAAGATTCCTACTTGACCTTTACAAAACAAGCATCTATTTGTTAAAACACTACTGAAATAGCACTAGGTTTGTAAGTAAACATGCTTCAAGCACAGGAAAGCAACGTAACCTGCACTTGCTGAGTACATGGTTAAGCTGCCTCTTGTTCTGATGGGGCACATCAGGTTAAGACCATTCATTGCTGCACCGGTGGCTGTACCTTGTGCTGCCTGAAATCGTGCTTGGCATAGACACTTCACAGGTAACAGCTCTGTGTAGCTGAAAGGGACAACACTGTGACTTGCCTACACCAAAACACTCCAGACCTCCAGGATAAAATGCAACTGGGACATTTCTAACTCATATGGATGGTCTCTCCAGAATAGACCATAAGGATCATAATAGACCCCAGAGGATGGTGTAACAACTGAGCAGTACCCTTCCCATTTATACTATGATACTAATAACGTATTTATATTCCTAATTCAGAAATTTCAACTGTGTTAAAATATACTACTCGTATCCACATGTTGCTCTGACCACAAGCTACTGCCTCCCTTTCTCAAGTCCAAAAAGACTCCCAAATCCCTGCTGCCATTTCCTAGAGAACATAGTGTACCAAGACAAAAAAGGAAGTATCACCTCCCTACAAAACAGTACTTTTTGGTCCTGACATACAGGCAGAAGAGAAAATACAAAGCCTTTGCATATAGTGCTACCCCATCAGCTTGACTACACCGAGGAAGCAGGTGTCTCCGGCCGCAGACACTCATTGCTCCGCCAGGAGCCACAGAGGCACCCGAGTCATTGACAGGGTTCCCAGAGGTGCTCCTGTTAATTAGGCGAAGAACAATGCTGATGCTCCAGAGATAGAGGTTTATCTTCTATTGTGCCAAAGTGAAATGAAAATGAAAATGGACCTTCATCAGCTTTTATCAGCCTCAAAAGTGATCATTCAGCATAAATGCCAAATCATACATTTTCTGCATAAATACTGCCAAAATCGTGTGTTACAGATCAGCGAGGAGGTGCACTGAGTGCTTTACAGAGAACTTGTTCTACCAATTCCCATATTATGACTAGATTTGGGTAGTGCTTTTGGTGACTTGCTTTCAGCCTAAAGCCAAAATTTTTCATGAAAAGTGATTAAAAATATATATTTTGCTAGAATAAATGCAAAGAACAGATGGCAAGTAAACTTCACACAAATACAGTTTCTAGGACTTACAGTGCTTCTGCCAACTTTAGCACTATTTTTAGCATAAACTGAAAACAAGGTTCTTTTAACTAAACATTTTGGCAGCCACAGTATTGATTCAATTAATCTCAAAACAGAGAAATGCCAAAAACTGTATTAACTCAGAATCTTTGACAAAGTCCAGACTTTTCTATCCCTTGTTGAATATTAGTCTTAATAAAAATGAATCCAATTTGTATGAAAATTATCTTAGTTTTCAAGTTGCTTCCCAACTCACGATCTAGAACAGGTCACCTTACATGTGACCATAACCAGCTTTTTGTTTTTACTTACGATGCCTAGATGACAAGTCAGATATTTCAAAGCAAAAACACTTAAAAATGTCTAAAAGGAAAGTAAGTTTCTACTGAGTTCCTTAATTTAAGAATGAAAGCAAAATTTGGTGAGAAGATTAGTGTTTTGTATACTAACATAATTATACATTTCTGGGCATGACACCACAGGGACTTTGTTTGGAAATCAACATTATGTTTAACTGTAAAAGTCAGTGTAAAACTGGATAATATGTCACACAGTTAAACAACATTTTCCTGTACTGGGAATTTAGTGTCTTGAATTTTCACAGGCACCCCCTCTCTAAAGCTTCATTTTCTTTCAGTGTGCGGATTCACTTGCAAAGATGCCTATGCCAGCATATGTAGTGACCTAACAGAAAACAACATAAGAAGATTTATTTTTAAGAGGAGCAGAAAAGTGTCTAAGTTCATCAATTTAGTGGCAAAGAACTATGCATGCACTTTTTAAAAATTAGAGACATGCACGTGGATGATGTCGGTTGTAAGGGGCCTGGTTCTACTTGTGCACATGCTCCTCAATTTTTATTTTTTTTTTAAACTGTTTGCCAAATGTTTTATGCAAGATAAGACTCTGCATGCTAATGGCAAAAGCCCATACATCAAGAGCTTACATGCAATACCTTGGTCAAACTGACTAGTCACTACATGCAAAGCCAGTGGAACTTCAAGAACAAGCAATGATGAAAGACAGCGGAGTGACAAGCTGATACCCACAAAGCATACTTGTAAAATAACTCACAACCTAAAAGAGCTGCTGTTTGAGAGACTGGAGTCAAGTTCCATTACGTTAGACAGGAAATGTAAGAATTTTAACAGTGTTAGTCAACTTCTTTCAGCCTCCAAAAGATTCTTCTAGATGCCTTTGGAAAGATGATAGGTCAGGACTCTCAAGATTCTTAAAAACAGCTGGTGTAGTATGATAAATAGTATACCATGGTAATATAGCATATACTGTAAATCATTTTTCACCTTTTCTTTCAGCTACAAAAGTTATTTTATTTACATAAAAGATGGAGTAATTGCTACCACAAAACAAAGAATAGCAGCTACACGGTTTAAACATGCCATTATCTCTTCTATTCTCTCTGTTTCAGTACCCTTCCCACATTCCTGTTTCCACCATCTCTCCTTGTTTCCCAAAAGATGTTCTCCTATTCACCATATATTTTGGTGTATTTCTTCTTTGTTTGAGGGGTGGAGGAACAGAAAGAGGTCTATCCATCACTACTGCCTCCACTATTAATCTTTTCTCAAATCTTCCATTTTTCAAAGGTCTAGATGTACACATAAGTATGAAAGGGTACAAAAGTTGACTTGACTCAGCTGCTGTTGCTGCTGCTTTATTACACTAGTAGCTGGCAAAGAAGCTGACTGCCTACCTCCACCTCGGTCCTCTGTCCTACACAAATCACACCTAATTGGTACAGGTCTAAAAGTAAGAGTGACACAACCAAATACAGTTTAGCACACACTTCTTGAACTCTGGAGGTTGTACGGACAACCTGTACCAGTGAACTACATTCCCTCAAACAGATTTCAAGTAAGTGCAGGCTCCAATTTCTCATGAATTTTTCATGTTCAGGCATATAAGTATACACACATTCAGACAAATTTATCCTAGCTTGTAGAAAACAATGGTATAACTTTAGAGCCCTCACATTTTATTGACAAATACTGAAAGAAAACTAAAATGTCAGTGTTCACAAGCTTTGCCATCTGTACATAGTTCTAGCATCTGAGCCTAAGAGATGCATCATGAGAATTAAAATAATCAAAAGCAATCTATCCTTCTTAAGAAGCAAATGCACTCTAATAAAGAGAATAAGATTGAACACAATTTTCACTGAAATCAGAGCAATTTGTACAGTAATGATTACAAACTATTTCAATTAAATTATACATTTTACTGGAAATAATCTCATCTTTATTAATCTGTTGAATTGCAAATGAAATTTTGAATTGAATTATCAAAGAAGAAAGTACAGTAGATAGGCTAGAATTTTCTTGTACTTCAAAAAATAGCAGTAAATAAAAATTCTGCTCTTTGTACATAATTCGTGTGTTTATTAGAGTCTCACAGATTCAAAAATCATTTAGGTACATGCATTAAACCTTCAAAAACATAAAAAATGCTCTCCAGAAAGTCAAATACATATGTAATGAAACAACCCTGCCACCTGATTTCATGTTAGCCATTTTCTGAATAAAATGACATTTGACTTTTTCTCCCTTAATTCTGTCTGGCAGTGGAGGGAGGAGGGAAATCACATCTTAACTTCAGTAAGGGTGTTGAGGTGCAGTATAAAATAGTAGCAATAATTTTAATATAACTTAATACAGTCATATAGTTTGAGTTTACTAAAACTTGGCAATCTCCAGGAAGTTGCAAGTTAAACAGAGGTAGCAGGCCAACTGAAAGAGAAAGTATAACACAAGTTATAAGAAATGTATGAACTTTCTGTACCTTGTTATAGCTTTACTTAGCTGAATATCTGATTTCCATCAGGTATATTCACGTTATCAGGAGGCACAGACGTAGCCTACGCATTTGAACCTCCCTGACCAGAAAGAGACAGTACTCAGCCACTGCAAGAAGTGAAGCTTTGCATAGGCTTTTTTGACCTCACACTGTGAACCCTCATACCAGCAACCACAGGCTATAGGTCATGACCTCAAGAATTAGCATCATGGAAATAAGAGCCCTTCCAGGTTTAGTTACAGAACAGAAGACTGTAGCAACGCATGCAGCCTTTTCTAAGCTGAACCCTGCAGCTTTGTTTTAACTCCACTAAAAGACAATAGATAACCCACACTTCAGCTTTCATTACTGGCACACTAAATCGTCTCCTCTTTGGCTAAAGCTCCGGGTTCCCACTACACTATGGAAACATCCATTCAGCGCGGATCAAAAGCCTGTATCATATTGCCACTAGATGAACCTATTAAAAGGTTAAAGAAATGTCACTGTGGAAGTGAAGACTTTTGCAATCACTGTTAAGAAAAAAGGCTGAAATAAATTATCCTGCTAACATTTGATCTCCTAAGCAGACCACTTTGCATACACTTCCTCTGAGAAACCCACCTCACTTGCTTTTACATGATACTAAGCTATTGCTAATTAAATCAGACATAACAAGCTCCATCTATATGAAATTCCGAACCATATTTTTAGACTAATCTTTTAATCAGTAGGCGTTCTCGGATGTGCTTAACAAAGGCAACAGGACCTAGTTTTAGCACGAAGTTTGCACCTCGGAAGCTTTTTTCCTTTTCCCTCAGCAGGGGGAGCCAGCATCCTCATCCTTGTGAGTCACTCACGGCACCGCCGAGCATTTAAAACACAGTACGGTCTGTTTATTCCCCTGAGAGTCTGTCAGTGGGTAAAAATATACCATAGCGAGAGGGATGGAGGGGAAAAAAAAAAAAAAAAAAACCACACATGTGATTTACCTTTATCCTGGAATTCTTGAGGATAGCTGCAGAAAGAAGAAGAAACAACATAAAGCAATACAGATTTGCAAATCCCCAGAACAAGAACACAACATAATCACTAGTTTTCTACAAGTTTTGTCATTGAAAAGTTAGTGCTGCAAATTTCTCCTATTGATATTTGTTAAAGTATTTAGTTTTGCGCATAAATAAAAGCCACTAAACACATCTTAGAAATAACATGGTATATCAGTAGGAAAAAATCCACAAAATCTGGATTTAGTTGTAGTATTTGATAAAATCTGAAGAAAAAATATTAAAAATTAACCAGAAATTAACAAGTGATGTTTGCCTAAATACAAAATCATTTTAGAATAAGAAGGTCTCGATATATTTAATGCCTAAAAATAAATCTATCAGCCAAAAGAAAAAAAATACTACTTCTCCAGTACTGAATCTTTGATATTTCAGAAACAAAGCAATCATAGGATACAGCTGGATGTATAATGATAAATAATCAGGACAGAGTCATGCAAAATGGCATCTCAAGAAGCATGAACTGACTACAGAGTTTGTGTGAAAAGTAGGGGATTTCACTAGAATAGACTAGCGAACAAAATGCAGCTGCAAAGATCATCTTTATGGACAATAAGCATTAGTGCACGCATGAAGCTAGTCAGCAAGGACACGCTTACAAGTGACGCACAGGAGAGAAAGGAAGAGTCTGGATGAGAAATCGAAAAACACAAACACAGATAAAAGGCTAGATCTAAACTGTCCTGTGTAGGAAGCAGCAGTACTATTTGGACACAGCCTGATGTGTGGGATGTGAAAATCAAAGACAGATACAATGTGCACACATTTGCAGCCAGCCTGAACGCTGTTAACAGTGAGTAATATCACAGGAGATCACGAAGGTTTAGCAATTAAAATAAGAGGTGAAATCATGGGGTCTTATAAGTGAATAGCAAAGGATTCACTGTTAATCAAGATCACAACTTGCAGGTTCCCTCATCTAAGACTTCATCATTTGGGGGAGAGAGGAGGACAGCTGAGTCATAAACCTGAGTGAAGAAAACAAGTCAGGAGTGCGCTATCTGCAAGTCATCTGTGCAATTCCTGTTGGCTCAATAAACCAGCAGGGAAAGCATGAGAAAAAGAGAAGAGAAACCCTGCTCCCTTGAAAAACTGGAAAAGTAGTTCCATAAACATTCACGGGCTGTATCAAAGGCACAGAAATCTTCAATTATCAGGTTTTGAGACAGATGTCATGTCTTTCTCCAGTTAGAGTGATACAAAGAATGATGTCCTCACTGGATGATCGTGCCATCTTAAATTTGTAAATAAGTTGTCAAAGAGGTAGGAGCATGTCATCAAACCAAAGGTTAGGAAGTATCCAACAGGAGTATCAGTAGAAAAATGCTTTGGAAGCACTCATGGAAAAGAATGGCAAGTGCCAGATTACACCATAGTTCAGAGTCCTAAGACAGAAGATTTTGCAAAGAAAGTTTTGTAGCACATACAGAACTACAGTGAAATCTCTGCAGCTGAATTGACTGAAATTAAAATCATAATACAGCTGAGTCCCAAATCATACATAATACTAAAAACACAATTTTACCTGGCTCACCCTAGTACTTTGCTATTTTTAACATCACTAAAACAAGCTTGTTATCTAAAATTACTTTTAAGGTATATTTCAATTTTTTATTACAGACAGAGCTAAATGACCTAACAGATAGTAAAGGAAGTCATCATTGAGTTATGCTTCCTTATACCAGCTGAGGATGACAGCAGGAAGAGCACTCATATACTCTGTGCATTATATTTCTCGTGTTTTAATGATTTTTACCACAACAGATGTGAAGGCAAGCTCTAACCAACAAGCTTGCAATCAGGGTTCAGAATATTAAAGCAATTCATTTGGGACGAATCCTTATGGTCCCATTTCCTGCTGAATGCTAGCAGCTTCAAGAAAGACATAAAAACTTAAACCCATGTAGATTTGACAAAATTAGGACCTAAATAGATTGTAAAAAAACTATTAACAATTAACAATCTTTTAACAATAAGTTATCAGAGGAGCAGTAGGTTATCTGATAGTATATTGAAGCAATAATTTCTCACTTACCTTGCCTTAACATCTTTTAGCTTCTTAAGAAGCACATCCTTTCTTTCCTTTGCTTTCTTGGATAGATTTTCTCCTTTTAGGGTTTGCGAAATAAATATGTCTACATCTAAAGTAGGAAAAAAAAAAAAAAGAAGATGTACCTCTCAAGCAATAACTTCCTAAAGATAAATACTGCTGTAATGAGTTTGCCCCAGTAGTACTATGGAGAAACTAATAACATTATTTTCAGGCCTACCCACAACACAGTTAACAGACATTTCAGATTCTAAATAGGATACATTTGTTCTCTGATCTACTTATGCTTAGCACAGCAAATGCTATGTTGACATTTGATTCTTGCTCATTTAATTATGCCAAATAAGTCCTAATAAATTGCAGTACTATAACAATTACTTTCCATCACCTAAAGAAAGGGATAAAGCTAAAACATGTAAATAGCCTTTATGCATATATTACTGCCATGTTATTTCAGAAGTCCACGTTACAAAAAAATGGTTGAGTAATTCACTGTTGTAGTAGTAATGCTTACACAGCTACTAATACAGGTCATTTATTGATTTTATTATTTTCAAATGTTCTCACATTGCCTCTGAACTACTAGACTAAAAGTCCATATACAAAGCTCTAATCCTGAATACAATTAGGTAGTCACCACAATAACCATATTGAAGCAGTCAGGATCAAACATGTACTTGAAGTTAAGCGTATCTGCACTTGCAGAATTACAGTGCAGGCTAGAACACAGTTTGTAATTTTTTATTCTTATACAGAAGATATGTTTACATAGTCACGCAGAATCAAAGCATTCAATAACAGTTACTGTAGTTCTTTCTAATACAGTAAATATCCATTGTGTAAGTTAAAAACAGTGCATTGAGTTTCAGAGAGTGTAACAGCACTGGTAGTATGTTTTCTTGATTAACAAAAATAATTGCCAAAGTTAACTGTAAAAACTTCTTACCGTTACCAATCAACATATGATTATCCTGAAAACTAAAAAGAAGAAATAAAAAAACCCCACACACTTGCTTGGCAATTTAAATTTTTCACCTATACGGACAATACCTGTTCATTAAATATGGGAAAGCATACGTAAGTCAAACACTCCCACACTGTCCCCCCTACACATTTGCCAAATATGCATGTACACTGATTGTGCCAAAGTATGGTATGGATGGCATTATTTTAATTCTGTAATTTTACATTAGGCAATCGTTGTCAAAACACAAAAGAGCCAATTAAGTACTCAAAAGTTTGCATGGAAAAATTTACATTTTAAAACAACATTAAGCTGAATGTTTACTGCAGTTTTCTTAACTGAAGCTCTAATTCCCTGGGTTATATTTTCTTTATAAAACATTTCAGGCTGTAAAAAAAATAATAATAATAAGTCAAAAGTTACTGTTTGAGAACCCTAGCATAGCCACTACAAATATGTCATTCTTTAACAGTAACTTGCCAGATTACTATTTAGATGTTTGGATTGGCTTGCTGTCTTCACCAAATGTGGCAAAGTCTTCAGCTTTGGTTCGTTTTTGCTGTTTTTTTTTTTATGTTCTAAGTGTTTTCTTAAATGTGTTCTGAACAATGATATTGTTCCCCCTCCTCATAAGACAGAGAAAAAGAAAACCTTATCCATTACATGTTCCTGAAGACAGCAAAAAAAAAAAAAGAAAGAAAAGAAAAGAAAAGAAAATCCCAGTTCTATGGCATTCCTTCTTTACAAGGACAGAAGGAAAGGCACTTAACATGGGTATTAATGATTCCTCCAGACACACTCCCAACAGCCTCCATGCTGCAAACCAAGCATCCCTGGAAGCATTTTGTCCTAATGCACAGAAAATCCATACATCTTCACAAACTCCAAGGATTATAATTTCTGAGCAAAGGGGCATATGAGGACCCATGCAATTCCAAGCCACTCACCATCCACAAAATTCCAAGCCACTCACCATCCACAAAACCTCCCTGAGGTCAAAGGATCTGATACTCTTACCTATTGAAGGCAAAAACAAAACTGCCAACAGCTTCTCTCAGTCAAACCCAAGAGGATTTTCCAGTGCAGACCAACCTCCCACTCTGGAAGGGACATGCTGATGAAAAATCTGTTCCTTCATTCTTTTACACATTTATTTCAAAAATTGGATATTAATTTCATAGTGTTACTTAGACAGCAACACGTGAAAGCTTAGTGTCACTGGTCACATTCATAAATAAGGAGTGACACTTACACCGTATTCTTCAGACACTAATTAATCACAGAACTCTGCCTCAGAAGTCTTCATTTAAATTCAGTGGCCTCCTTTACTTCTCGGAAAAGCTCAAAACCCAGCTGAGAAGTCTGTCATCTCAGGTTTGATTGACTGTCAAAGCTTTCTTCAAACACAAATCATTAGATAACCCAATTCATCAGAATGTGAAGAAGTGAAACCATGTGGATTATCATAAGCAAAAATTATCATATCCAGCTTACAATACATTGTAGATACAAAAAGGTGAGGACTAACTACATTGATGGTAGAATCTGTTCTTTTCTGCGAAAGCTTGGACTTCAAAAGCAGAAATATTATCTAATAGTTCTCAACCATGGAGGAACAGGGCAGAAATAGATGCTCCATCCAGTCTCAGTGTTGTCATCTCAGAAGATGACTTGGAGGGGAGGGAGTGGATAGTGAGAGTGAGTAGGAGAAACATGGGGAGAAAAACAGAGCAAGCATGCACAGGCTCCTGACACATCTGTTGTTTCTAAACAGCAGCAGTGACAGAGAAGACATCCCTGGGATATCTTTGCTCTCCTATGAACTTGCAAAATAAGTTCTTTGAGTGAAGGTAGCCACAAACAACACACGTTATAGTCATCATGCAATACAGTTACTTCTGTATGGGCAAAGAAAGCATCTAGCTTGATTCATCATCATCCCTGAATAGAAGACAGAACCGATGCACACATCGTCTTGAACAGAATGCTGAAGAAGCTTGAAAATACCACATTCACTCTACCATTGATTTTCTTAACTGCTCACAGTTTTACAGAATGTTGCATAGTTTGCTCTCTTCTACTTTTGTAAATCCAGTCAAGATGTGCCAAATGCACACAAGGCAAGCAGCTTATAAGCTCCTTGGACAAGGGAACATTCATTCACTTTATTTCTAGGATGCTCCTAAAAGGGACTTTCCTTAGAAGTAGAACAGAACATGGGACTTCAGTATGACACATACAAGCCTCAAACAGTGAACTTAAGAGAGAACAAGCAAAATATACCCATTTCTCACCGCTATTCAAGTCACTAACTCACTCACTCCTCCTTCTCCAAGATGATCCAAAAATTTGCTCTCTCCTCTGCCACTGTAACACTATACAGAAAACTAAAATGTAAGCTACTAGCCATAAGCACTTAAATGTGAATGTGTTTCTTTCATGCTTCACTAGCATTTGGTCCATTGATGAATTTAAAAAAAAGCTGTACTCCAGACAGAAAACCTCTTTGAACAGAGCACTCCTGCTTATCAGTTGCCAGGTAACACAAACAAGCAGTGTATTTTCATACATTTTGTTTGTTTCTAACTAACTGAGCAGCTATTTGGTATGCTACTTTGCAGAGTGCATATCATCGTCACGGACACTCAGCTACAGTTGACTCTTTCTACTGAAAGTATTAGAATTTCAAAGAGAAATAAACTTTGAACACCTATTCAATATCTCTCAACTTTCTAAAGCTTGTGCGTTAGCCGGCGTGATAGCTTGAACACCAATATTTGTTGCTCTGCTTCTTTAAGCTCATGATATTAACTTTGTCTGAAGCGCGCCCCAGAGAAATTATGTGTCTACAGAAATGAACAATAGATGCAGAACTGAAAGATTCAATTGATAAGATCCATTCACAAAGTGCTCTGTCAATACAGGTTACAAACCGATAGAAAAGAGAAGTCGCACTAAAATATAGCTCCATCTGCTTCAATTGTAATTAAGCAAATTGCTCATAAAGTTCAAAATTTAACTGCCATTTCATACAACAGTCAAAAGCCAAAAGGCCGTTTTAATTTCATTTCCATCTACATTCCTTTTACGAGGAAAAAAAGATAGGTTTTGATTTTCATTGTTTGTTAAAACGTTCTGTGCTTCTCCTTATTTCAGTGATTACAAGCAGACAACACTGCAAGTTTTCCATTGTTTTACATCTTTGGCAGTCTTCTTTAGTAAGGGCTGAAACTATGCAGATGGAGGTTTTCAAGATTGTTGTAAACTTTTAGCCCAAAGCACGTACTGCATTCAGGAGCGCTAAATTAATCATAATGAATCATGGCTTTTTGTTGTTCATATTGCTTACTATTCCAATCCCCAGTTGCTCTTAATAAATACACCTGGGACAGAACTACTTAAGCTTTGTGTGGGGGGGCCCGAGCGGGCTCTTGCAGAGGCACTCGGAGGCTGCGCGGCCTGCGCCTTCCCTTCTCCCCTCCTCCTGTAGGTAACCAAAACATCATCTTTCATGTTATCAAAATGTTAGTCACTTCCTCATCACCTGACGAATTCATACCACTCAAATGACTGAGAAAAATTATAAACTGGCCACAAGAGAGGCGTGTTTCCAGTCACGGGGTAGGAAAGGCACGCAGCCACCTTTACATGACCTGATGAGAACACAGACTCCTGCTGCGCGGCCTGATACGCGTCCATCATACAACAGGGACACCAGGGCCGGGTCACCCGGCAGATGCGCTGCCAGTCACGCATGGAGGGAACAGCAGGTCGTCCCAGCAGGTCCTACAGCCACCAGCCTGCTCCCACCTCTTTGGAGGAGGTATGTCTTCGGGAGAGGGAGAGCCAGGAGCCAGCAGCGAGCCAGGGCATTTCTGAAGGCAGGCCAGGGAATTTTGGAAGCTAGTTGCAAGCTAGGCACGGTTGTCCATACACACTTTGCAAAGGTGACCAACATCCGACAGACCACCACCTATCTTTCAGCTCTCCATGGGCTGGCATTAGAAAGCAATTAATTAATTGAATTTCAAACTTTTCCTCCAATTCATCATTATGGAACAGGCCTGAAGACAGATTATCAAGCAACGCCAGCAATTGCCTGTCCCTCTGCACATAAATCTCGTGTCTTTTGAGCCAAGAAATATCTGAGGGTTTTATTTTTGCTCTTCCCCTTCCTTCCCAACTATATTCAAAAGTTTCTGCCCAGTTTGCTAACCTTTCTTAAAAAAAAAAAAGCATACTTATACAGAAACAGAAGACATAATGTAAAACAAGCAACTGATACTGTAGAGCATCAAAAAATATCACATCAATCCAGTCTAATAGGCAAACATTCATTTTAGTGCAAAGTGCTGGAAAGAACTGCCTTTAGAAGCTGTTGTACCTTAAACTTCCTTAAGGAAGGCTACCGTTCTGTTATCACAATCAAAGTAAATATACTGAGAAAAATTGATGATCAATATCTTCTGTCAGTGACATATAAGGCAGAAATACACCTAAACTGATATGATGCGTGTTTACTTCAAATGAAGTAAACAGCACATCTCTTTGAAAGAGTAAAACATAATTATTGTTATTATTATTATCAAGGACTCTATTGTAACCTCATTGACTAGGGAGTTGGGCATCCTCTCCCTACATTAAAGAAATGAGAAAAGATCAAGCTGTAGCATATTAAGCATATGATGAAAAAAGCACACTAGCACAAATCATGATCAAGTTACAAAGTGATTCCAAATGAACTACAATAAAAAATGTTAAGGATTAACCTGAAGATTTACACTGTATGCCACATTATGCTGCATCTATTGTGGTTTGTTGACATATGATTGGAGAGAAACGTAAACCCAGTCAGATGAGAAAGATAGACTCCATGTTAATTGAAAAAGACAAACTAAGTGAGTAATGAGTATATAAAAAAATAGCCTATGCCATTTTTATCACCCATATATGACACTTATTCTCAAATTTATGGCAGAGACAATTGAACTATGTTTCAAATCACTGGAGCTTATTTCTTACCAGGAAGGCCTCTGCGCATTTTTTCACCTCACTGTTTCTATTCTTATTCCATTACTATTGAAATATATTGCCAAATCTGTAAACACATGTCTATTTAGATGATGTCTACAATAATCACCCTGGCTTATTTTGTGAAGATGGATTCTTCTGCAAGAATCAGCATTCATTATACCCATGGAAATGTGAAAATACTATACCGTTGTTGAAAACTTTACTCTGCTTTGTTTAAAGTAGTATTACAATTGAACCAGCCAACGAAGAAAAGCTACATTGCACCTAGGTGATTTTTCCTGTGATAGGAATGTAAGGAGCAAGCCCAGCAACAGCTAACAAGGAGGTCAAAGAAGGGCGGATAGTTTTCTGGGGATCAGGGGTAAATATAACTACTGCAGTGCCCAAAAATAAAAAGTAAGCATAATTAAACTCTGACGCATGCAGTGGATCCACCATCTTGTAGTTCTCTCATCTTGCCTTCTCTTGCATGCTATTTTCCAGGATGCAGCGAGACAAGCGGGTAAATTACATTACTTTGAAGAATGTAGAGGGAATACCATGAAATAAGGCAATTAGGCAATATGACTAGAGATTTTAAAAACCTGAATAATGTCTAGGTGGAGATAGTCTCAAAGGCAAAACCAGAGAGTTTGCATAAGATCCTTTTTGTTTAGTAGAACACAGAACAATGAATATAGGAGCTAGATATTATGTTCTACATGACTAGAGGGAGAGTTTCGTTACATTTGCACGAAAAAGACCTTCGTAACTTTCTAAATATGAATACAGAAGTTTCATTATCATATTGGAAATGCTGCAAAGCATGAAAGCAGAAGTGAAAAAAGTACGTCTTTCTAGAGTCATAGTCACAAAGATAAGAGAAAAAAGGTTTTATATATATAATGATCATGATGCCATCAAAATCTTTTAAAAATAAAGAACTCTTAACTCTTCCAACTAAATCCGCGTTACTAAAGACACAGTTAAAAAACTTAAGAAATTTTTTTCAATCATGATCACTGAAGCAACCAGTATAATTTATGTTACAGAAGAAGCAATATGCCTTTGGGGAAAAAGAAACCTCCAAAAACCTTCTGAGCTGCAGACAAGTCGAAACTTAGAGTGTGCATCAAGGAGTAAGGCAAAATAAAAATAAGCAGGCCTCCAACAATCTGCGCAGTCAGTAATAACTTGGCAGCAAGAAAAAGACTAAGAAGTAATACCCCACTTTGCCAAACCAATACCTACAAAGAGATACTGAACACAGAAACACAAGAGAGGATGCCTTTTTCAAAAGAAAAAAAGGTACAGCAGGGCTGGGCTTCCTTCAGTAAATTCCAAAATTCACATACCATCTGGAAGGTGCAGAGACACAGGTAAGCAGTGAAAAAATTACACACGCTGTCACACACCTCCCAGATGTAAAGCGGGAGGAAGGAGGGCAGCAAACTGACTTCATCCTCTCCCCAAAAGCTCAACTCATGCCCAGAGGACCCTGTTTCTGTCTCTGATGCTTCCCTCCCACCACTTAAAGAAGGCAGAAGAGAGAGGACGGCATTGTGCAATCCCAGCACTTCTCTGCAATAAGCCCACTGCCGCACCAACCTTCCCCTTCAGCTTTACAGAAAGAGTTTCCTCCTGCTTCCAACCGATGTAGTTAGTGCTGAGCTCAAGCTGTGCACCTGCCTGGAGCATTTCAGTGCCACTGACATGCAACTGTAATGACCCTGCCAGCATGTGTGACAAAATTTGTTTTTGTGTTAAAGATATAATTTTGTTTAGGTCAAAGTAAAGCACTCACAAGTCAGAAAGTTTCCTGTGCAACTTTAATTCATGCCCCAGTATGTTTATTCCCATCATCACGATGTTTAACTACAGGAGCACCAAGTACGCTTTCCAGTAGGACCCTTACTTGTTCAGCGTAGTGGGTGGACAGTACTCCAGCAATCAATCAAGGCCAAGCAAGAGTAAGGAAATCCGTATGATTGCCCATGCCATTTGTTGCAGAAGCTGAAAATGCACAGGAAAAAGTACTGAGGAGAGCAGGAAGGGTGCAATATTTGAAAGATTTTGTACCTGTCCCTGCCCCACTGCTATGCGAATGCTGCACTAAGAACTGTTTGTCTCCAGCCATTAATGTTCCCAACGTGAGCCTGTTCTTCCCAGAACCTGACGTGAAGCAGTGCCAAGCACTCATAATGGCCATTGAATAAAGACATCCAACTGACATTATTTTACTGGAGAAACCAGCACAGCACAGAGGCAGGTGAATTTGAATTCTAATTCTGTTCTACCATTGATTATTTTTTGTGACCTCAGATCACATCTTGTTTATTACACTAATTTTACTGACGGGAAAACAATATTCTCTCATCTCAAAGAGGTGCTGAATCAATATTTGTGAGCCATTAAAATAATACATTAAGAAGCACCCTCGAAGAAGAGCATACAAAAATGAATAGCTATTTACTGCAGTCTTTGAATTGTGTAAGGGTTGCTAAATTAATAGTAAAAATATTACAGAGCTCCCTTCCCTCCTCTATTACCATATATCTTCAGAACATTAATAGTGTGAACAAAAAGCAGGAGACTATATAATTAAAGATTACCAGAACCTGAATGTGTTAGCAAACGAGCTGCTCATACAAGTTGAACTATTTTAGTTTCTAACTTTCATGCACGTGTGTAGTAACCTATAAAAAAAAAGGAAGGACAGGTTAACACACAAACTGCAAAAAGTAATCCTGGGGAGGAGGGGTTGAGCTTCCCCTCCCCCCCCCCGAAAGGGATCAAGTTATTGAATTTTTAAATTGCCACAATTTTTAATAGCCACAATTATTTTTACATTGGTTTCTCCTTGATAGTTCAGCAAGTAAGGATTAAAAATCCCAAACTATTATTTGTTCCTCACTACCCCATCTCCACCCAGCTAAATTTCTGCCTAATCCATACATCACTGACATAAAATTAACAAGTGTTGAGCTCATTTTGCATCAGGTCCCAAAATAAAGCTGTGTGTGAATGCAAGCTAAACTGAATGCATCTCTAAGACAACACCACTATTTTATGTAGTATTTACACAGTCATGATTATAAAAAAGAAAGATTTAAAGATTTTTGGTAAATCATTCCATTCTCTTTTTAACTTAGGTACTACAGACAGCACTAATAAAACTCTTTTTCTTCTAGAAAAACTGAAGCTCAAGGGACTTGTACTTGCACTAGACACCTTTATATAACTTTGACCATTGATCTCAGTGACTCTGAAAGAACATGTATACATCCCCCTTGGGGCAAAACAGGAGTTCTCGGTCTCACTTCAACCTCTGCATTGCTCTCTCTATTGGAGACTGGATAAAGATGAGGAGGAGAACAACGAGACTGGATAAAGATGAGGAGGAGAACAAGTTACCTAGAAGAGGCACCATGACAAAAAACAAAACGCAGTTTGGAATTATCCCACCTGCACAGATCTCCTCAACCCCTCCCACCCCCAAATTCTACCATCCTAAGCTTGTAATAATGAAGAGTTTCTAAGAGCACAGCTTCACCGAACATGAGGTATATTTACAGCTCTGACACAAAAAACAACTACATGTGATCATAAGTCGAGAATATACTAATGCCACGGAAATAAGCAAGGTTTGGAAAGGCCCTCCAGGGCTTTTTTTTTTTTTTCTAGATGATCAAGCCTCCCACGGTAAGAAATCATTATAAGGACTCCTTTTTTTCTGGTGGCCTTTCATATGAGATTCTACTACAGAGGGTATGATCTGCAAATATGCGTTACCAATACACTTAAGAGTGCTGGCAGAAGTGCTTTAAAGATAAGATGACTGGTAAAATCAAAATGTTTCAAACATGAACTCCTACAATCAAAGTGCTTAGAAAAAGAAAAAAAATACAGTTTTCAAAGCTGATGAACTGCTGTAGATTCTGGTAGCTGTCTAGCCATGTAGTCAGGTACTTAATTTTAGAGGCAAGTTTTTGAAAAGCATGGTTAATTTTAATGGCTCAGCCAAAGCTCAAGATGTTCCTAAGGCATAAACAGAAGTTGTCAAAAGAAAGATTCCCCTGCTCCAGTTGAAGTAGTTTCAGGATAGCAAAGCCTCTCACGCCTTTCTCCACAAGGATAAAAATCCCCCCAATGGGAAATATGCAAATTATTTTAACAACAACAACAAAAATCAGAAAAAATGAAATGTAAGTTTTTGCACATGAAAAGAACACTAGTATTTTCAAGCCTCCACTAACACTTCTGCAGATAACATTTCATGGTGAGATATCATTCCATTATACTACTCCAACATATCCACGAGAATATGGACCCAGAGTTGCTAGCGTGGGCATATTTGATTGATATGACCACATGCCTACAATACAGGAACATCTTAATTCACTTCAATGACGTTGACCTAAACTGTTCAGCATGGAACTTTCAAAAAAAAAAAAAAAGAAAAAAGAAAAAGAAAAGAAAAAAGGTAACTTGGTAAAACCACGCTGGTGACACCAGAACATGCTTCAGCTTCCAGAAGTGACTGACAGACCACCCACACGCCTCAAGGAGGAGAAACTTTCACTCGAACCAGTCCGGGGTGGGAGGCGCACCACCGCCGTAACTGCCGGCGGCCCCCGCAGAGCTCCGCGCTCCCTCGCGCCCCCGGCAGCGGCGCGGGCGGGCCGCCACAGCGGGGAAGGCTGCGAGCGGCGCCGCTCGGCGGGGCCCGGCTGCCCGCCTCGCGCCCGCCGCAAGAGCCCGCCAGGGGAAGCAGGCGGCAGCGCGGCCCGGCGCCTCGGAGCCGGCGGCCCTTTGGGGGGAGCAAACCACGCAGCGCCGCCGCTGCGCAACCGCAGGCGGAGGGAGGAAGTAACCGGGAAGAAGGAACTGACCAAACCCATTAAATCAGCAAACCCCCCCCCCTTGCTGAGAGGCGTCCCCCGGCGCCGCGGGGCTGCGGCTCGGGGCCCCCTTCCCCCGGCCCCGGCTGGGAGCCTCCGCAACGGCTGCCGTCGCCCGCCACACCCCGGCGCGGGCCCGCCCCTCGCCGCCCCCCACCCGGGCCGGGCCGGGCCGGGCCGAGCCGGGCCTGCGCGGCGCCCCGCCCGCCCCCCGCCAAGCCCTCCCCCCGGCCTCACCTGCCAGGAGGCTGCGGACGTCCTCGGGGATGGCGAGCGCGCCGTGCATGCTGAGGGCGCCGGGCAGACCGGGCACGCCACGGGCGGGGCGGGGCGACCCCGGCCCCGCCAGGGAGGAAGCGGCGGCCCTGCCCCGCCCCGGCCGCAACGGCAACAGAGGCGCCGGGCCGCGGGGGCGGGGCGGGGGCGGGGGCTGGAGTCGCGGGGGTGGGGCCTAGGGGCGCTCACGCTTTCCTGTCGCGCTCCCCGTCCGGAGCTGCGCATGCGCCTCGCTCCCTCCGCGTGTTTACACCCGCTGCTGGGCTTCCCCCTTAGCAACGCCCCTCCGCGGAACCACGAGCCTTCCACGTGACCGTTCCCAGCGGCCATTTGGCGTGAGGGCACCGTGGGGGCGCGCCCCCCTTTGCCAGCATCAAACATGGCGCTCCGCGTTGGCCCTTGGCTGGCTTCCCCCGCCCAAAGTCCAAGAAAAGTTGACTATTGGGCGAGAATCCCCCGGAAGTTTCTCTCTGATTGGTCCATTGATTATCCCCGCCAAACCACCGCCCTCCCTGGTGCTGCTCCTCCCAGGGCTGGTTGAGGGACTGTGCTGGAGGGGCCCAAGGATGATGGGGAGAGACTTGGCCCAGTTTCTTCCAAATGGCTTTTCTGCCCTCATTCAGAGCATGGCGCAGACCTTACCCTTCCTGTTGGCAGGAGGGATAGCACTGCTGAGGGAGCAAGGGAGAGGACAGTGGCTGCAGTGTCAAGCAGGGTGCTGCTGGGGCCTCTTCTAGCCCATCATTACAATGTCAGGGTTTGGGGCAGCAGAGCACAGCCTGCCTTGTGCCTCAGCTATGCCCTTGTCCAAACAGTTGTAGCTGGCAAAATCAAATCAAGATGGGAAGTCACATACACACCTGACACATAAGGTGAAGTAAGAAATGGAAAGTTAGGTATTTGGAGTAAGTGTGTTGGTGCAGGCTTCTGCTGGCACAGATGTGTGGGCACAGGTGGCTGTTCCTGAGCAACACAGCTGGGCTGATAGAAGGGCGTACTTTATAGCATCATTATTTTGCATATGTGTACAGCTTTGCTGTATTTTCCCTGCAGTTCTTTAGCTGTCTGTATTTGGAACACATAAGTGATGTAATACGTTTAGTGTAGAAATAGTCAAAGTAAAACTCTTAGCATGTTCTTCTGTGACCTTCATGGTTTTGGCTGTATCTGTGTTATTATAGAAAAGTGTTTGTGTTAGAGCTGCAGCTATGCTAGCACATCTGTGTATTATACCAGTGCAGAAAAAAAACCTGCAAGGAAAATAAGTTATGTTTATAGAATTTCACCTTTACACCAGTGAAACAATATCAACACTTGTGGCACAGCTGGCAATATGGCCGTATCACCCAGGTATTAAACAGTTTCATACTTCTGATTAATATAGCTGTGCCAGCTGAAGTCGGCAGTGTAGACCTGGTGTTAGACTGTCTTGTTCTTCTGGCTTCTCACATCCCTTTTAATTGCATACAACAGCTCGTTTCAAATACATCTGGGTTTCCAAAGCACTGCAGCTTTGTTACCTGATTTTATGGCCATCTTGATTGAAACTCAAGCAGTCAAGTAACTGACCTGTATAATGTTGCACAAGGATTTTTTATGTCAGTTCTCTAATTTCAAAATAAACGTGCATGCATCTGGATGCATATATGTATACAGAGATCCTTCCTTTCAATATTTATGTTAAAGATCTACTACTTTTCTGCTACAAGAATATTTATATTTGACAAATTTTTCTGCACTTGGCAAGTAGGGTTCTTTGGGCTTATGTTAAATTACACATTTCAGATGTGCAGTCTTGGGAAGTTGCCGTAAGGAACAAGAAAATGGCTTCCAGTCTAATTTACTTGCCCTTTTCAGGTTAGTTTTAATCCTACTTTCTTTTGTTGACTTTATGGCTCCAAACATTTCTCTTCCAGAAATGAATCAAGGGTGTCACTTGAACTCTGTTGTAGTCTTTGTTTTGGGATCACCTTTCCTGATAATTTATTCCATATGTTTACCATTTGTATGAGCTTTCCCTGAGTTTCAGAACATAAAATGAGAAGAAATAATTACCTTTATCATTTTCTGCCCACCATACTCTGGTCACCCTTTTCTTTCTACTTCCTTTTTTTCTTAAAGACCTCCTTGTCATTGCACTGAAGACCAGCCCATCACATAGTTAGCAAGATTTGTGACCCAGGCCTGTTTTAAGCCTTGTTGAGTTCCAGATTTACTCTTAGTTTCCTAATTTTTAAATCTACCACTAATAGGGAGCATAATTCAAAACAGACTGCTTCACTGAAATATGTCTGGCCTCAGAGCCATTTCAGCCTGTTTTCTGGGGATTCCACAGCTTGTGCCTCATCGAAACCAGACATACCACTTTGCCTAATCAGGCCCATAGATCAAGGATTCTTAATGTGCGGGGAGCAACACCACAGGGAACACACACAAGTATATTGTCCTTCTGTGTGTGTAGAGTTTCAAAAACAAGTTAGTCATGAAGAAAAGCCTACCTGAATCTGCAGAGAGCCTGCAGGAGGAGAAAGCCTGTAGGAAGAAAAACATTTCCATTCAGGAGCAGCATTGTCACCACTTTGTCTCTTTGAAGAAATCTGATATATCCAGTATGGTGGGAAATGCAGCATTTTCCCATGTGATGTTCCATTTTTCCACAGCCAAGCTTTTAAAACTTAGATTCCAGGGAAAAAAAGGAGACAGGACCTCTGTGCAGCTGCTTCTTATTTTCTACATGTCCTTTAATAGAAAATTAATTGGATTACAGTGCATGCTCCCTGCACTATTTCATGCAGGCAGGCAGCAGGCTTGTTGAGACTACTCTGTATTCTCATCTGTTCATCCCCTGTTTACTGTCTGTCTTCTTTTGGCAGATTGAAACCAAAACAGCTAGTCAATAATCAGGGTATTTATATTTTTTAATTATTTAGTTACATTAAACAGTAGTTGGCAAATATTTCTGAGATGCACATATAACTGTTAAAAGGAAGGAGTACAGCACCAGTTTCTTTACAAAGAAACTCAAAAACATCTGTGCTTAAAAAAATTATATGGCAGTGCTCTAAACATGACAACTCTTTATGCGTCCTGGCCACGGTCACTGCACAGAAGAAAAGCTGTGGTGCCTCTCACGGTGGAAAAACATGGTTTGCACCATTTGCCCTCTGGCAAAACATCATTAATGTTTTGTTAGGATTTGCTGCTACTGCTCAAGTTAAAATGGTTTCCTTACAGTCAGTGATATATTCAGGACTTTGCTGCAGTTGTTCTGAGACTAAGTTTACAAACTAATTTTGAAGCATGAAAAAGAGCTGGTACTTCATGTAACATCTGGTAACATTCCTCTTCTACTTAGGATCCATCTCCATGAAAACTTCCTATCTTGCTGCCCCTTTACAGGCATTTTATAGAAAAACAAAATCTTTAAGGCTTTCAAGTATCATTTGCACAGCTGGGTTGCATTGGCTGTACTATGTTAAGATGTAGAAACATGGTCTTGCACTTAGCATTCAGCACATTTAATTCAGCCCATTGAACACAAGGTGAACAGTTCATGGGATACTTTGATGATCACAAGTGGAACTAAAATGTACTCAGTGAGACTGCAAAAGTTTTGAACATGAAGTGCATGATTATTAGTTTACATGATGAAAAATTGCTGTCAGCAACCTTTTTTCTACATAGCTCGGAGATTTTGGTGACACTGTTTTACATGTTCTGAGTTACAAAACTGATGTATTTTTCTTAGTGAAGGTGGCTTGGCATTTGTGAAATACTTCCCAGGTCAGTACTCCGTAAGTCTAGTATGTTTTGAGACCTCAGCCTGAGGATAACAATTTTCAGCAGGATTAGAAACACCTATCGAGAACACAAGTCTTTCGCTTCTGTCTCCCATGTTTTCCTTCCCAACTAAAAGATCACAGGGAGGTACTGACATGAAAAAGAGAACCGTTCCCCTAGATCATTTACAATCGGCTATATCTTGGCTAACTGCTGAGGCGTTGGTTTTTAGGCTGATGTCTTCATCTTTCCACATAAGGAGTAACAAAGGCATAATTCATATTTTTGTAGTCTGATAAATTCCAGGAATATCTAATTTTGCATAATAACTACCTCTGGAAAAAACGATTGGTTTTTACATAACCAAAACTATAGGATAGTAAGCATAACATTGCATGATATTTTCTAAACATTAGGTATCATGGGAAACACTTCCACTTAAGCATTTTTTTTACCTGAGCATCCCTTAGCTGGCATAGGATTATGCATTATCCACCAAGATGGCAGAGATTAGGTAAAAAATATTTTGCATCTCATCAAGTTCAAGTACAGTCTCTTTTTAAAAAGTTTTCTTAAGAAAGCGCATATCAAATATAGACTCCAGAGTTTGGCTCAGATCCTGTTTTGAGAAAGTTTTCCAGCTGGATTGATTCAGATGGAACATCCCAAAGGTTAGTTTTGGCATAGGTATAAGATTTCAGTGGACATTTTGTCTTGCTAAAGTCTATGAAAGCAAGCCAAAGATGATTCCGCAAGTATCACACAGAAAGACCTACACTGCTCATCATGCAAATAGTTCCAGTGAAGTACGGAGACAACCAGCTGAATAAGAGTTGCAAGATTTCAGCTCATAATAAATAAATGTTCCTGTTTGTATTTAGCCCTTTGTTCTTAGTCATCTTAAAATGAAATACCAAAGAAAGGAAAATTCTTCCTCTCCCCATTTCTCGTGTTCGAGATATATAGAGATGACCTGGTGGGTTTCCTTCTGCAGCTGAATGTGGTTTTAGGAAGAAAATAGAGAGGGAGGTTCTTTTTGGCTCCCCTCCACATATCTTCCAGTTAATAATTTAGAGTCTTATGTAAACTTTTCTTTACCTCTTGTATAGCCTTGATATCTAATGACTATTTTGGAGCAATAAAGAGTCTTAGTAACACTGAGGTGAGTAAACTTTAATGAACATTGTGTTGCATTCTCCAGAAGTAAAAGAAAAGATTCTTCCTCATTCTTCTAAAGGTAGATGAAATAAGAAGAAAATATAGATAACCTTTAATCTAATTTTTAATATTCTTTCTACTTTTAGACTTTTGTTACTTGTGATATAACACATTGATTCAAATCTTAAACAAGTTATTCCATAGATAATGAAATCAATGAAAAATAGTTTCCCATGAGTGTCTGTATTAAGATCTTATTTTCCTTTCCCATTGCAGTAACATCACTTCAATGCCCTATGCCATAAGACCTCCACCATCCTCTGAGCCACTACCCTCTTTTGCCTTCCATGCCTCTTATTTCGCCAGTGAGAAAGAAGCAACATTTTTTGTGGCAGATTTGGAGGAATTTGTGCGCTGACTGGTCTGTCAGTGCACCTCTGCCAATTGACCAGCCTGTAGGCCAAAGAGAATAGATAACTGCTGAGCCTGTGGGACAGGCTTTTCCTCAACAGTGTTGTTAACCTGACTCTTTATTTCATCCAGCAGCTGCTTTTTAAGAAGTTTTTAAGAAGTTAATGTGTGAACACTGTATCTCTCTATCAAATTTGTTTGAAATTGGCAATCCATTTTCAGGGAGAAATCAATAGATGGACATGTTTCCTCTAGTAATCAAGCAAAAATTGTTACTTTGGAGGCTCGAGATAAGATCGACAAGAGTTAGCAGAAGCCTTGAGGCACAGCTAGCTTGTGTTCCTTTTTGCTAATATCATGTACTTTGTGAACAGCAGGGTAATCCCCTTCATAAAGTTCCCTCATCTGTAAATTGTAGAAGGAGCAGAAACAACAGGGAAAAGGGGTTTCCAGAGTTGCCAAACTTTTCTATGTAATGTGCATTTCTCTTCACAGGGGAAGTAACACTGTCGCTTTGGTTTAAAGCGGAAGTGAATCAAATCAGGGTAAAATCTAAATAAAATTTCGGCATTAAACTATGGACTACTGGTTTGCAACCTCTGACTTGCCGGTCTTTTAACTGAAATAATAACAAAGAATTTCCTAAATATGTCTCATCTCTCAGAGAAAAGACATACCATTAAAAATCCCTCTGAGTTGAGAGCCTTCCACTAAATGTAAGCAAAGTATTAAGTTAAGAACTAAGAAAGGTAGAAGAAGCTGCTGTTTTATTTTTATTTTTAAAAAGTTAGTGTGCTTTAAAAGAATCCTTTCATCAGCTTAAAAAATGAAGATCTGTTACATTGTCTCGCTGACTGTACTAGTCTTGCTAACAAGACAAGCTAACTGTTTTATCATATGCAGAGGCATTAGCTCTCCATCTTTCTTCTTACAACAGCATGAATGAATTTTTGTCTCAATGTGCTTAACTCAGTGTTTTTCCTTGCTGCGTTCCTGGACTTATTATTTTATTTGCTGCTCTTACATGATTGCCACAAACAGCAACAAATGAGGAAAGTATCATAAAATTTCAAATGAAACAGCTATTCTTGCTGTCTGAATTCAGCATTGTTTCTGGGAAACAGATGAAAATCTTCTTCAGACTCACATAAAGAGGATGGATCAAAGTGAGGCAGATGTATACATTTATTTATTGCCATGCAAACTCCTTTTCTGTAGAAGAGGACCATCATCAATTACTTCCTTTAAAATGATACATAGATATGTAAAATATCATGACAAATAAGAAGCATTTGTTTTCTCCAGTAGAAATTGCATTAGTTCCCATTTTATTAAAGTGCTAGACAGATAAACTTCACCTCAGTGGATTTAGTTTAAGCTGTGAATTATTACTTTGTAAAATAGAGAACCTTGAAAAACTCCTGATGCAAATACACTTTATTTATAAAGTGTCTTCTGGGATATCACATGGTTTACAGTGAGACTACTCAATTAATAAAATAGCTTTTCTCAGCAAGTATTTCTACCATAATGTCCATAAACTACTGCCTGGCTAAAAGTAGTCCAAGACAATCACAGCAATATGCTAAAGGGGGCATCAGACCCCAAGCCAATATTGTCTTACTTCTTTTTTCTTCTTAATTTAATAAAAAGCCCTCAATACAGAGACTGATGGGTTTTCAAGTTCTGACTGACAGGTTTTCAATTGATCCAGGTACTTTATAGCCCCCAACATGTGGGTAAATAAGCACCTTACAAAAACAACCAAAGCAAAAACCTTGTGAGGTAAAGAAGCATTATCTCCCTCAGGCTGTAGAACTAGTGCTCAGAACAAGAAGTGATTTTCCCAAGATCACCCAGGAAATATGTGACAGAATATAGTTTAGGACCAACCTACCTCCACACCAGCTGGCACACTGCATTCCTGCTAGCTTCGCAGAACTGCCTCCATCACCATTTCCACAGCTTCTTACCTTTCTCAGGTATGGACCTGATGTTAACAAAGAGCTAAAAAGCTAAAAAAATTAAAAGGACACTGCTATGTTATTTTTTTTTTAAGAAATCAAAGTGCTATATAGAACTCCTTTCTCAGAATTGTTTCCAAAAAGTTTACGTTTAGCAGCATCTGTACAGATCTTCCCAGATGCCTAGCCGTGGCTTCAACCATGACCTGAAAGAACCACCTCAGTCTCATTACCCATCTCTCCTTGCCATTCCCAGTGACACTGCTGACGCAAAAAACAGAGGTCAGTTCTGTGTGCTGAACAAATGCCTCCGTGATGTATAAAACATACAAAACCATAAAGCAGGACTGTGCTCTCATCTTACAACTCACACTTGAAACTTAAGCTATTGTGCTCCCATCTGACACTATTAAGCATTAAAGATTCAACATCCTAGACCTAGTCTCTGAAAGACTAAAAGAAGAGGAGGCTAGAACATATGTAGAAGGCAGTCTCAGGGCTTCCTAAGCAACGGCTAGGAAGCTTGATCTTGCCTAATACACTGATCCATCTTACCCATTTCTGCTTAAAAGTTTCTCAATGCAATTATTCCTAATGAAAGTATTAAACACAGTGCCAAACTCATGAGCCAGAGGGCTGTTTTTTTTCAAGCGTTTCATTACCTGCTAAGTAAATTAATTAACACAAATGAAACTCTAGTGTCATAAAAAGTCATAAAACCACATCCTGGTCTACTTGAAGACAATGGCAAAACTGTCTTTGACCTCCATGGGAACAGGTTCAAGCCCATAACTTTCATATATCGTGCATTAAGCGACATAATCAGAAATACTATCTTCTCCCATTAAAATGATATATATATATATATAGCATGACAAGTAGCAGCACAGGGACTCATCTGATGGCTGTAATTAGAGTTTTTTAATGACAGGTTAGGTATGTTTAATATGCAATTCCACATTGCTGTTACACTATCAGATTCTATTCAGGATCTTTACACGTAACATAACTAAATTCAGAGACAGATGAATGTTCCTGATATTTCAAATTCAGCAGTTTTGCTGATTTAGCTCCTTCTGAAGCACACACCATGTGGTGAACAAACACTACAAGAAAAGATGTTTTCCACTGAGATTTGTCATGGATTTAAATCATTAACACCTTCCTGCTCTCCTTACTGATAGAAATAATGTTGCTTTCTTTTTCAATACAAAGAGCTGTGCAATCATTCTAATAGGTATCATTTCATTATCTTTGAGGAATTTAGGTGTGGAGCCAAGTCCATGTATTAGTTAATAGTCAATCCATTATTTGATTAGGTGAGTTATAAGAAGAAAGCTTCTCATCCATAGATTTGTCTGCTATGGAATTAAGTCAAAGCAAGATATTTAAAAGATATTTTCTTCAGGTTTCAGTGTCTTAAAGAAAAATTATTGTGCCAGATTACAGTGAAATATTCTGAGGAACAATACGTGCTTTAAAAACAGCAGTTACTACAAATGCATAAAACAACATAAAAATAGCCCAACGTACCACTAATTAAGCATGAGTCAGTGCTTCCAGTAAATTCCTGTCAACCACAAGCAACAGAAAAACAGAGTTCTCTGTCCTGAAGCATTGCCAATTTACTGTAGAAAATTGATTGATCCAAAGGGTTTGAACATCTCATGGATATAAGCTTACCAATTCATATCTACACATACAATTACCCTCTCTTGGGAGTTTCCTTTCTCTCCCACAGTTACCAGCAGCTCCTTCAAAAAGTCTTCACTGTCTGACATAGGGAGATTTAGGAATTATTCTATGATCTGATATGTTTCTTTTCTTGACATTAGTCTTAGGAGTGTAGTTTGGCCAGAAAGCCTGAAGCTAAGTAGCCGAGCATTCATAAACCATGCCAGGGATTGTTGGAAACACCTGCACCTTGCAGTTATCCAGCTGGCTTTGAAATATGTCAGAACACTGTTTATTTGCACCATGTCAACCGCATGGCATCTGAATTCATTTTCACATTCTTGTCCTGATGGGACATGGCTCTAAATGTAAAAATTGACATATACAAGTGCTGTATAGTTAAAGAGATATTGATGCTTTCCCAAAATTACCAGATAAATCTTTGCTGACCAACAATAATCTAATTAAACTAACATACTTTTGTGAATTATGTATGAATAGTCTCAGTTCACAGACATGTACCTATGTTGTTTAGCAGAGAAAACACAAAAGATGCATGCATTGGTGACGTGAATGAGTTGAGAAGTAGTGATACACCAATACTAGAGAAGTGTCACAGCCTTAAATAAGCACAATAAACCAGTGCTTTTCAGCACTATCTTGCATTACAGCCTACACCTTGAGGCAGGTCGTTCACTCTCAATTCATCTTCTTCAGCAAAATTAGATTGTTTGGAGAGCAGAAAGGAGAGGAGGGAAACCATGATCATCTACAGTCCTCTGAAAGATCACTGACTTTCTGTTTAAAAGGTTTAATAACTTCATAATAATAGCTGGTGCTGGAATCAGCATCAGAGAAGATTCAGATTACAGCACCTGGACCTCAAGGAGGTTGTGACAAGATTTGTTGTTTCCTGCTTTGTGGTCTTAGGACATACAGATCCAAGGCTGCATTACCAGGAATATTGTCCTTTTTCTCTCATTATCTGTCTCCTCCCAATATATTGTTCTTTTGGCTATGGGACACTAGCACAGTAAAACCTGTAGCGGAAGGCTTATCTGAAAGCAGGATTACAGAGGGAGAGTATGATCTGTACATTTTTGGTATGGACATTTATTTCTTGCTAAGTATTTGTCTGAAAGTAGTAGGAATGCAGTACTGGTAAGCACAGTGCTTTTACCACCCATGGGAATGGGCAGCTTTCTATAAAAGAGAATAAATATTGGTGTCGAGCTTGACATTTGATTTTAACTGTTCCTAAGTCAAAGAGGAAAGTTGAGGAAGTCAGGTAATCATTTGCTTTCAATACAGGGAACATCCCTGTTACTGGGTTTGCCTGTAAAATAATACATGTTCTCTGAGGGGAATGGAAGGTCCTGCCAGCCCAGTGACCCATCTGGCCAAGGATGACTACTGAATACGATCAAGGCACTCCAAATCATATGCAAGTCTTGCAAAGGAATGGGGGGTATACAAGCATTTGCATTTGGTCTGTTTTTTTACAGAATGTATCACCATTCTTTCTAAACAAGTAGCTTTCTGAGTGCTGGGACTACTGAAAATAACAGATTTTTGTCTTGTGATTGCCTATGAGCTTTGATTAAAGTTTGTTCACAGGCTGAAACATGTAAAAGATCTTGCTGTCACCAGTATAGGTTCCCTTAGGTCTTATAACTTTGAACTTGCACTTCAGCCTCTTCTTTTTACAGAACTTACAGGATCTCTTCACCTATTCGTGTTGATATTTTCATGAAATTTTGAAGAATTTAAGTGTCTGTGAAACATTTGCCCATTTCAAATTAGGTTGAAACTGAAAAGGTTAAAAAAAAGGATTGGGTACTTAGATAGACAGGTGCAAACACACAGAGGGCACCGAGGACATCGTATTTTCAGGTAGCCTTGTTAAGACGACAAGGTTGCTAAAAACACTGGACAGCAGCTGCCTGAAGGAATTGCTGTCCAGTTCCATGTTTAAAGCTGAATGTATTATCTTTAATTATAATAAAATTGCTACCTGTTTTTGTTACAGCTTCTGCCTGACCATGTGCTAATGTGCCCATGGCAAGGAAAATATTGTTTCCATTCCAATTGGCGTAATGAGAAAATGCGTTTAATGTGCTGGCTTTAACACAGTATTTATGAGAAGATTATCCTCTGAAATTGTCAGTTTATGTCATGATAATTAGATCTGTTATTTGAAACCTGTCAAGTAAAAGGAAGCTTTCTTCAACAATTGTATTGCGCTTCACTTCACAGGTGGGACTTAATAAAGTGAACTACTGAAAAGTGTTGAGGCAGTAGCAGGCTTGGCATTTTTAGTAAAGTAATCTGAAGACTAAGTGTCAAGAAATTGCTTGGCAATATTTTCTACAGATAAGCTTTCTTCATGACTTGATCCTTCCCTTTACAAACCAGAAGGCAGAGGACTGCATTGAGCAATAAGGGAAGGGAAGGGAAGGACATTGTAGCGTAACTTGGACAAACTGCAACTCTCCATCCTGGCCCCTCCAGTTATCCCAATGCTAGCGGTCCATGGGAATTGATTCTTGTCCTCACAAAGTTACTAAGTGAAGAGAGCCGCTTCGATGTTGAAGAGATATGGCAAACCTTTGGGAGAGTGGAACAGGACCACATTTCTTGGAAGATGTATTCAAATCTGTGATAAAGTGTTTCTCTTTAAACATTTAAAAAGGAGAGAAGTAATTAATGGAGCTATGAGCTATGAACTAAATTTTAATAGCAATGCTCAGATATTGACTTTGGTGAAGTATATTTTGTTAAATGAAAAAGTGTGGCGTGGCCTAACCTGGCCAGCTAACTGTGTTCTCGTTCCAGCTCACAAAAATGAAGTATTTTCAATTAAAGTACTTTAAACAATAAGATAAACTGGGAAATACTAGGGGAAGTTTTTCCACCTCCTGGAACGGGAATAGGGAGGTAAAAGTTAGTCATTAATTCTAAGATAAAGTACATTTAGCAGCTATTTCCTTCATTCAGGTGAGGCCATCACACTGTTGACAGTGATGAGAGTTGACAGAGCTAGTCTGAAATGTACTGAAAATTATAAAATTCTGTACAAATACTAATTTGCTTAATATACTGTCCAGTGAATTACGTTCATGTGAAACATACGAAAAGAAAGTTCTCATAAAGGTTAAGACTTTAATAAATTTTACTGATTAATTCCTTAATTCTAATTAATAGGACTAAGGAATAATACTGCCTCTTTCTCCACTGGCTAAGCAAGAACGAAGATGTACCTGAAATAAGACATCACAGTATGCATATAAATAGCAATATCTTAGATATCTGTGATCTTCAACTGCAGCATTTTTATTCTTTGTTGCTGGAGCCAACTAGATGATCAGAAAAAAACAGGAATTGCTTAAAGGCACCTAGCAGCTGTGAAAAATTACACCCGGTTGTTCTGAAGGGTCTCTCTCAGAGTTTGAGATCACAAGATCATGAGCTATCTTAATAATTACCTTTTTTTCTTGTGATTATCCCTGCACAGCAGACTTAGAACAATGGCAGAGGGTCCCTGTTTACATGAGGTATTCTGCATCTAATTTCCACTGAAAGCAGCTATGAGACATTCTAGACCATACAAGTTAATTAAAGAATTTCTATGTTTTCACCTAAGTTCTTAAAATTATTGAGTTTCTTCCATTCCTGCTGCCAGTACTGACCACTCATTCCCATAATGCACGAGCAGGTTTATTTATAAAATGCGATATTTATGTAGATATTTATCTTTTGACTTCATGACGATTGCAAAGAAAAACAAATCCTGGTGATTTCTTGCATTGCACAAATCAGTTCCTAATTTAAAGTGCTCTAAATAATACCCTGGCCAGTTAATGGTGCAGTCTAGCATTTGAGAGAGAACAGAAGTGTAAAACAGTAATGCAGCTGTGGATCTGTGGACTCTTGGCAAGGTCTTCCAGAACATTGAGTTCATGGCCCAGACTTTAAAAAACTCAGGCACGGGGCACATAGAAATATTTCATCAAAGTATGTTACTATTTTTATTAAAAATCTGCTTCATTTATGCCCATGAAATGCAACAGTCAAATGCCAAAATTCAGAGCTGTCTCTATGGCTGCTCTTTACTTCCTTCATTTTTCTCTTTCTTAGCCAGAGGAAATCACAAACCATTATGTGCTAAGATACTGTCTTTATAAAATTTTAAGGGCAGTAAATTGTCATCGCTGATAGATTGAAAATTCTGTGTATCCAACCTAAATATGATTCACTGTCCACATGCAAATAACATTTCTGTGTTATTTTCCCTTTCCTTTGTGGCAGGTGCTTAGCAGAAAAAAAAATACAAAATACAACTTCAAAGTATTTTTTAAGGGTAAAATTTTAGTTTTATGGTTACTCTTTCTTAAATTCACTAAAACCAAAGACTCCACTGTCCAGAAGATCTTTATCTGGATCCGTACAGTACTGATAGAGGCTCTGGATTTCTGAAGACCCAGCCTGCTGTATTGCAGTTTAAATAGAAGTAGAAGTGCCCATGCTTCAAAATTATCTATATTTCAAAATCTTATCCAAATCTGCTTTTTATTTAACAGAACTTGTATTTCTAGATGAATAGTCATTATTTTGAAGCAAAACTTATGAGATTAGTTTCTATGGCAATTGTTCTTCACACATTTGATCTTCTTTAGATAAACTCCATAAACCTGTTAAATAACAGGACTGTCCGTCCCATATTGAACCACCTTGACTAACCAGGTACAGTTTTCTTCTTTGACGATGAGCGATATTCTGTGCTTCAGAGGAAGAACAAAAACTTGTAAATTCATATGCTTAACTTTGTACAATGGTCATCTCATGAACTGAAACATGGGATTTTAGTAATATATCTTCTTGTAAATTATATCTCTTTGGTTATAATGCAATGACATATCCAGTAGGTTGATGCTATAATACATGAAGTACATTTTCCTTTTATTCATTTTTCTGACACACAAAAAATCAGAACTCCAGAGAGTTCTTTTGCTTGTAGTAACCTAACTTTGGTGCACTTTCTGTACCATTTTTAAAAGGATTTAGATGTTGATTCACTCCACATCTTAAGCCTAAATAATTGACACAGTTAAGGTCCACTTTGAAAAAGGACTTAGACACCTTCAGTAACATTGACTTACAGCAAAACTTAGGATCCTAAGTGCCAGAAACGTATCTAAAAATGAGTCTCAAACCGTGCTACACCAAAGGCAGCAATTGCTTGCTACTTTTAAAAATCTAGGTCCAAATTTTAATCAGTGCCTGCATAAACATTCAGGACTTGGTTCATAAGCTAAACTGTGGGAAATCTGCCCTGAAAAACACCAGGGCTTTTGCCTACTAATATGCCCAAAGGTGTGCCTGGAGTCATTAGGGAACAAAGACCTGTCTGGGAAACATTATGAAGATTAATAACTGTGCATACAAGATTGGAAAGGAGCAAGCAGAGGGCATATTGCTTATTGCCTATATCTATTTGGGACTGGGTTGAAAAATAAATCAAATCCAGAAAGGCTTTCAAAGAGGTTTTAGAAAAAATAAAGAAACGGGGATGATGGGGCACATGTTCCTAGTACAGTTAAAATAGTCTTTCTTCTGATCACCTGGAGCATTTGAAAGAAGACATGTTCTGTGAGATGTAGTCTAAGAGTAAAGTCCAGATATGATATTTTCATGTTCATTTAAGTAACACAAGAAATTTTCTCATGGATCATATGCACTGAGAAGTCTAAGTTATGAAAGCTTAGGCATATAAGTCAATTAGGTGCATTAGAACGTGTTGTCTGTTTTGGGGCCATTCTGTTTTTAAACTCGTCAACCCTACTTAGGGAATACCTAACATAGCTATGCGTAAATGGAAAACCTAGTAGAAGGCTTATTGCCTTGCATCTTTACTTTATTGCACATTCAAGATAGTAGGCACTAAATACATTGAACAGTCTTTTGTTCTTGCACTTAGAAGACAAATAGTTAAGCACAGATACACTCAGCACAGAGTAAGGAAGCAGTTTGGGAACCCTTACAGAGAAATGTTCAATTTCACGATCCACCACATAGTGGTACCCTCTCAGGTGGCTAATCCTTTCCTTGGATGGTTCAGCCCCATGGGATGTGTGCAGAAGAACTTCTGGAAGAGAAAGAAAGAGAGAGAGAGATGTATGGCTATAATGTCAGAGTCATGGATTGCAGTTACTCAACTTGGATTCTTTAAAATTGCTCAGGTCGTAGGTAATAAGATAAAGGGAAATTGATTCAATCAGTTTTAAAGCAGTTTTCCTGAGTTACTGTAACAAGCACTTGACTGCTTCTATCCCTTTTCTTAGGAACAGTTGAAAGAAGAGGGATTTTCACTTGACAGGGTGTTATTCTTAAGGCCAAAGTTATCTACCAGAGCAAACCCGATGTGTTTTCAAATATAATTAGCTGCAAAGGATTGAGGTGTGCACATGCAAAAGAGAGAAAGGAGAATTTTCTAGTATGTAGTTCATTTCACTGATAAGTATGATTTCACCTAACAAGCACCACCTTGCTGCTTGCTGCAGGATTAATCAGACAGGTGCATATGCACAGGGTTAGACTCTGACAGGAAATAGTCACCGAGCCAGCCATTAGCTTTGTTGGTAGACTGCCTTTTTGAAGCATTTGTCCATGGGGATAAATTCACCTTGGCTGGGAGCAGGAAATGCATATAGTGCATGCCTGCACTAGGGAGGTTTGCTGTGCTCTTTTGGGATGTTTATCATTGGATTTGCTTGAGGAATATACTAGAGATGAGAGGCTTTAGTTTTCATCAAAGACTCTACAGTACTGCCATCAGCAGAGGCTGTATGGAAGACGTGCGTAATCAAGCCACATCCTTTGCTGCTGGCATAATGCTCCTCTGACATGACAGCTAGTGGGATGGGTCTGGTTTTCCAGCCAAGAGTATAATTCATATGCAAAATTAAAAGAAGTTTTGTTACAAGGTGAGAGCAATTCAGATTTCAGGATGGTTTAGAGAAGGAAATCCTTTCTTACTTTTTATTGCTTTGCCCTTGACTTTTTCCTTATTTCTGTCATTACAATGTCAGAGTTCAGAGGGTAGGTGAAGGGATTCAATACAGAACACTTCCACTCTATAGAGTGATTGTGGCATTTGCCCTCACCAGACCAGGTACAGTTGGCTTCTTCTCTTTGCCCGGTTCTATACCCTCTAGTTTTTTCAGTTCTAGTCTGCCCTTTAGCAATGTCATTTTACAGTGTTCCTTTCAGCATACCATTTGGCATCTTCTCTCTGCTTTATCCAAGTAAGTGGGAAGATACACACCATTTGCTGAAACATATTTAAGCTCTCCAAATGACCACTAATTTTAACATTGACTTATGAGAAGCAGTCTTAATGCTGATGGTGGTAGTCTTGATCTTGCTAACTTCTCTGAATGTCAGCTGCAATCATTTGCCTCATAATTGGTTCTGATTACAACATTTATTTTCATCCTTTTCTTTTTAAAAGCTCTGTAGGGTTGATGATGAAATGTATTGAACGTAAAAAGCATACAACTTTTTCTGCAGCTCCTCTGAGATGATTCCGTGGTGTTCTTGGACAGCATGGAATATGTCATAAAGAGTATATTTGTGGGTATCTTTCAATGGAATTACTAACTGATGAATTGTAGTATTATACAAGAAGCACAGCTGCTGTATAACACAGAGTCTTACAGCTAGAAAGCACTCTACAGGAGAAAAACCTTCAAAATATAAACCTTTTACTGTCATCATCTGCAGAATACTGGACATTCACAACACGCAAATGCCCAGGTTATAAATGTGCAGGCTGCATTAATGTGGCAGTTAAATTTACTAGCCTGAAAGCTGCACTTGTAAAATATTTATGAATACATGTGGTTGTCACTGCAAAGAAACTGCACTGTCAGCTCAACTTCTCTCCCCGGTTGTTTTCTCTCCCTGTCTTCCCTCCCTGGTTTGTATTCCATGAAATTCACAGCATGAGCCTCAGAATTTTACTTCAGAAATATCCAAGTAAGAGATGTTACACCAAAAAAAAAAAAAAAAAAAAAAAAAAAGGGGGAATAGCTGCTTCCATGGTATTCTGGTGCAGTTGTTATATTCACTGTTTTATTCACTCAGAAAGGCTTCAGTCTGGTATTTCAGACAGAATTTGTTTTTCATATGTCTGGTTATCTCTGTGTTTTTTCAAATTAAAAAGTGAACTGTGAAGAATGATTTGAAAATTTTCCAGAAAATGTAAGCTATTACATCATTAAATGTGCTGCTTTTGCAAGTGCTCTGTGTAGATACCTTACTGGGTATGAGAAGAGGATTGAAAATCAGGCTAGACGGATTCAAATATATGCTACATGTTTTAAATATATATTGTACCTCTGCATATTCTTTGTCTCAAAGAGGTCACAACTTTGATCTTCAAACAGTGACGAATTTTACATATATTTTGCATATGAACAGTCCCATTACTGTCGAATCTCCCCATGTACATTTTAGCAGGTTCAGAGACTAAACAGACAATAAAAAAAAGGGAGAGTGAGGGAGAAATTTTCTGATTTCCTGAGTTGATAGCAAATTGACATTAGTGTGCTTTTTCTTCAGAGAAACCTTCAGTGTTGGATCCTCTCCTAAGGTAATACTGAATTTAGAAAAATCAAGGAATTAAAATGATAATATTGTTCTTTGAGTTGCTGAATTGTGATAGCATGCACACAACAGGTATAAGTGCATTTATTTAGTACTTACACATCCTCAAACACTGTAGCACAAAGTGAAATGTGTTTGTCAACACCCACGCTGAAGCTTGGGGGTGAGGGAGGGTTGGCAGATGAGCTCTGAGTGGCAGTTTCAGTGTCTCTTGGTGTGCATGTCAAGCATTTTAACAACAACAAAGTTAGGAATGCCACTGCCAAGAGTAGTCCACCTCTGCCAACATGTCCCACTAAACAGAGCCCACAGCATGATGCCCACTATACTCTACAGCCTCCATGTTCTCATGCCCACTTGCTTCACCAAAAATTCTGCTGCACACGGAAGATTTACTGGGCCAACCATGCTTTCAGTCCAGCAACAGGATACTGTAGAAAAATAGCCTCCTTTTCTTCACAGAGATAACGCATAACGCCTTTTCCCTAGAGAAAGTTTATCACAACCATAAATGCAGTGTTAGAGTGTAAAGAAGATGGAGCCAGACTTTTCTCAGTGGTATCCAGTGAATGGACAAGGGACAATGGGCACAAACTGAAATACAAAAAATTCTATATAGACATAAAAAGCCTTCTTTACAGGGAGAGTGGTCAAACACTGAAACAGATTGCCCAGAAAGGTTGTGGAGTCTTGATCTTTAGAAATGTTCAAAATCCAACTGGAAAACGTCCTGAGTAACCTGCTGTAGTTGACCGTGCTCTGAGCAACAAGGAGGCTGAACTAGATGATCTCTGGAGGTCCCTTCCAACCTCCACCATGCAGTGATTCTGTGATTCTGTAGTGGTTTGAGTCTGACCATGGTCCTTATGGACTCTGGGATAGGACTGCAGGGTACATATGGCATGAGACAGAGTTTGTGTGGGTGTAAATGTGGCCAGGGAAACCTATATCCTTTTAAAACTTTGGACCTGGGAAAACCCTTTTCTGGGAGTGCTCTTTGATCTCTGCCCTTCTCAGTGCTTCTAGTACCCTAGATCCCTGCGGTGAAGTTTGGCTTGTCTCCTTCATAGCAGCAATGTTTGGAAGGCTGCTGAACTCCTCGTCTACACCCCCCTATCTGAAAGGGAGAGAGTCCTTTGGGGACCCATTTACATGGAGTCTCATTCACCACAGTCCTGGCTGTGAAGCAAGCATCACCATACACTACAAACCATCTGGCACACTTCTGAACCTGTGAAACATTGATTGAAGTGTGGATTAAGAGCTCTGGCACGCCACTCTCTGAGAGCGCTCTAAGCAATAGCTGGTACAATGCTAGCATGAGCATATGCATTGGCGTTTCAGTCCTCTGCTGCACAGGCACTGCCTATAATGATATCCTTGTTATATAATTCATGTATAGGAGTTGATATATAGTCAACAGTTTGTGTTTCCAGGGGTGAATGTTACCAAAAACTCTATTCATATTTAAACACGTGATATAACTTTTCCCTCCACAGGAAAAAAATGTTACTGCAGATGTCCGTGACACTTGAAAAATCTAAGTCTTTCGAAGTAATAAAGGCAATGTTGAGAAAATATTATGAACAGTAGCCCTACTACAGTATTTCCTTTAAAGACACATCTGGGGTGAATTAGGGTGCTGCTCAGACTGTGGCACTGCTACAGATGTTGAGGTGTAAACGTGTTTTGCAGGGACTGTAGATATGTGATCATGTATAATGCTTTCATTAGGAGCTCAAGCACTATATTTCCAGTGATATGAAGAACGACAGAAAAGAAAAATGCCTTCAGAGTTTAAATTACAACCACATCTAATGAACTCAGAGGTGTTTTCACTCTACTTTGGTATTACTTTTCAACTCCTGCAGCTTAAATGAGCCTACTGATCATAACAGTAAATATGGGCTCAAAGAATATCCCAAGAGGTGTCATTAGGCACATATTACATCCTTTTCTAATTTGTACACTTACTGTGTTGTAGGATTTCACAGAACTGATGAAACCTCCAGAACTTCATGTTTCCCTCAGCAGTCTACAATAACCCTTAGTCTGAATGACATGTATTATTTCCTTGTTGAACATGTGATGTAGAGGGTTTAGTAAAAGATTTATTGTAAGGAAAACTAGATGTTTTATTTCCAACCTAATTGAATACATTATTGCTCTGAGTTTAAAAATGCTGCAGTGATATATTACACCTCAGCACAACTGTACACATGAAATCTGCAGCAGAAAAGCTTATTGGACTGCAAATCAGAATACATCTGTTGATAGGAAAGCCGTGTATGTTAAGTTACAATATGTTACAATAAAGTTTTACTGTATAAGTCATAATGGGGAACACGATAAAAATCCAATAAAATAGTTAAGCTATTTTTACAGACTAAAATAATGGCAATTGCTAGAACTAAAATCTTCTTTGTTGTATACAGATGATAGAAGGGCCATAGTGAAATCTTCCTGTCAATTACATGGAAAGTAGAGAGAAGGCTCATAATCCTGGCAAGGTTTAACAGCAGAACAGAGCAGCTTCCAAATTCACCCTAGAATGGAAAGTCCTCTCTAAGCTATATTCATTGCTTGCGAGGCATTTGGACACTGTGCAGATGAAGTGCAGAGCAGTTGGGGGATATGAAATTCTCACGTCCTTCAAGAGGGGCCCAGCATGCAGAACTGCTGTGTAGCTCGCCCCACGAGCTGCCGTTTCACCTTCCTGCACGGTCACACAGGTTGCTGGGTCCCTGAGAGCCAGGTCCATTAATATGGCTCAGGGGCTCTCTGCTTCGCCTCCAGCCCTTCGGCCTGCCTCCATCAAGCCTCATGCGACTTTCTGCAGCTGGATACCTGCAAAAATTGGCCCTGACGCCCTTCTGCATACAACAGCACCATGTTTGGGATAGTTTTAGCAACAGAGCCACTGCATTGCCTTCTCCTTGGGCTTTAATGATGGGACATAGGATCTTATGAATACATGTTTTTTTACAGTAAATCTTTATTCTAAGGCTTAAGTGATGTCTACAGCATTTTACTCTGGGTTGAATGTCACCTGAAATGTTATCTTTCACTCTCCTCTCTTATCTTCTTTTTTTTTCCCAAGCAGATATTTGGTACGTAATAGTTGGTCAAATTATTAACTCTGCTGCTGAGTACCAAGAAGTCTGGAAAATCACAGTGCTGGATGTTCTGAGGCAAAGAAGAGAAGTTGTAGCTGACTGCATATGATTGCTTTCTGCATGTTCATCACTTCTCTTGCTTTGTACCTGAGCTACCTGCTTTGTCTCCATGTAAAGCAAAAAAAAAAAAAAAAACTAAAAAAAATTCCAGAGAAAACAGGTCCAGAGATCTGCAAAACACATGGCTCTGCTATCTAATACTGTGATAATATAGAACTGTAACAGATTTTAAGAACACTTAAGGTAAATGGATCACCAAGTGGAATTTGTTATATGAATATAACAACTGGGTTGCAGTCCTCTCTGACAGCACTGGGCCTAGCTTCAGTTGTAGTAATGAAATGTTTATTCCACATCATTAATGTCTGAGTTCAATGGGGGTCCTTACATGAAAGTGACACAGAGATTTTCCAGATAACAGTATTTAAGTAGACATTTTAAAGAAGATGGACCACTCTGTTAGCTCTTAGGGGTGCTGTCTCTAGCAAGACAAGTTTTCTTCTTTTGTCAAACTACGAGTCCAAGGCTTAAAACCACACTAAATATCTAAATGAATGCCTACCTTTAGATGCTTGGTGAGCCTGAGGGAACTATCCACTTCTCCATGCTCTCTATTCACCGAGTCCTACAAGATGGCCCAACTGCGCATCCCATCAAAAGTTTACATGCAAGAATGCTTCAGAGGCTGTCCCATCCTTCCTCCTCAAAGTCTTCCACTTCTCTTGCCAGTGCCATCAGATTTCCATTAAAAATAAAACTCTCAAGTCTTCATGGCACACTTTAAATACTCTTCCATAGTGAAGCAGCAGCAAGAGGACTGTAAATTGCCACCATTACTTCCATCTGACTAGCTCTGTCTTGCTTTCCTTCCTGTGTTTTCGCTACGGGCCTTACATGATCCTGCCCTTACTTGGCCAAATCCGCATAGTACTGGCTCTCGCTATTTCTTTTTTGTTTAACTTTACTTCTGTTCCAAATCTTCTTTCATGGGTTCTTTCCCTCAGCCCAAGCAATATAATGTTATCTGTCCCTGAGCAAGGAGGACAGCCTTTTTTTTCCACTTGATGCACCAACTTTCTGAGCTAAACTCCGTTTATTGTTTTAAACAATTGATCCTTGGGCAAAAATGGGAAAACAGAGTAATCCCTCATTTAAATGATCAATGGAAAGGAATGACTGGGAAAAAATGTTGATCACTGCTGCAGCCCTAATCATCCAAAGTGTTAGTGCAATTCAGAGACAGGAGGAGGGGAAGAGATTTACAGCAGTAGGAACTCCCAGGGAAGGAGGTCTGTAAGGAATGGCTCCCATATGGAATTGGAATGCTTTGTACACCGTGACTTAGCAATTAAATTTACAAGGTGTTGCTAAGCAGCAGTATCCCTGTAAACTCAGCAAACGTTGGAAATGCCGTTACAAAACTAGGGACTTTTTTATTGCTTCTCACATTTCAGTGGGGAAAAAGTCATTAGCAGAAAGCTGTTCTTTGTACAGACTTCCCTTCTGGGGGGCAGGGGAGTATTCTGATAAAAAATCTGTGAGTGGGTGCAGTATGGCCCATCAGCAAAGGCAGATTTTTCAGCAGGGAAAAAAAAATATGGAACAAAATAAGTATTTTGATCTAAATGAGAAAGTACTTGTCTAAAATGGCTGGACACCAATCTACTTACACACACACATATGCATATATATGTATATATACATAAAAACGTATAGACATGTATGTATACACATTTCCCCTTGGAACAAAAACTGCCTTTTAAATTCTTCTCAGTCAGGTTTCGCTGACAAACTTGCTTGACGGGCATCAGGGACCTGAAGCAGGCTTCAAGGGAAAAAGTAGCCATCACTCATGCTTCATTGGATTTCTATGACAGAATGATCAAATTCTGTAGAACCTGGCATAAGCACATCATTATCAAACCCTGCCTTAGCATTTCTTAACTGATCACGGAGGCTGAGGTCCTTGGTGACTACTGTTTTCTGGCACTGTTTGTAGTTATTTGACCTTTTCTCAGTGGATAATCCACACAAAAAGCCCTAATTACTTCCCCAGCTTTGAGCGGTCCTGCACTGTGAATAATCAATGACACTGATTTAGGTATTGCACAATCAGATGCTTATGGTGTTTAAAGAACATTTTTCCATTGACCTGCCACAGCCGTAGGACAATACGAAGCACTGAAGTTGCTGTTGTAATCACAAGCTGACCAAGTGACCTTGGGGGTCTGAAGTTGATTACTATGGCCTTTATTTGGACGGATACAACACATTTTTAATGATTTCTTTATTTTTATTTTCTTAGAGCAACACTTAGTCAGGATGCATCTAGCAAGATGTTGGTGTACTAAGAAAGATCAGACCAATATTTATCTACAGACATAGCTGAGAATTCTCTTCTTTCTTAGTATCACCTTAATTTTTATTTTGGCTGTTCAAAAACACTGTGCTGGGGGGTATTTGTTTCCAAATTTTATTTTAAATTCATCCTTTAAAAAATAGCATGATTGGGCACTTAAATGTCTATTTCCTTCAAAGATGTTCAAGAATGAAACCAAGAGAGGAGAAGAGGAAAACAGAAATTGCCTAGATATTGTTACAGATTGAAAATTCTGAGAGAAGAAACAAGTAAGGATTCCTAGAAATTAAACAGTATCACATTTGGTGTTCTTCTCACTCATTCATGTAATGTGAATGTATTATTTGGTTTAAGTTTACCACCTGCTCAGTTATTTCAGCTTGAAAAAATAAAAAAGAGGAAGCAGTCCCATTTTTGTCCCAGTTTGGTTTGGAATGAAAGATTTGCAAAATTTTTTTTGTAAGGAGCCATTTCCTTGGACAAAGTTTATGACAGAATAGCCCGTCATTTGGGGATGATGTTAAATCACACAATTCTTCCACCAACCAAATAGAAAATAAAAAGTGTCAGTGAATATATGCATAGAGAGGAAAAAGGGGATTTTCATCCAGCAGAAATTTCAACCAGCCCAGAAAGATCTTTCGTTGCACAGGTTTTATTGAAACAAAACCTATTTGTTCTATTGAAAGGAGTATATTGCAGCAAAAGATGTGAAGGCATATTTAGTTGAGAATTTTGCAAAAATCAACGTGTTTCACCAGAGAAATCCCAAGCAATTAGGAGTACACCCTAGAAAAGAGAGGCACAGCGTGTGTACCCACACAGTTTGCTGAAGGGCTGTGGATAGCTCCATCATCTTCCCGCTCCGAAGACACAGAGGAAGCCCTTTCTCGTTGCATGGCAGCTTCTGAAGTAGAAGCCACAGGAAGAAATAATTTTATTGTGGCATTTCTTGTACTTTCACACTTCCTGCCAGGGGATGAGCGGGAAGATAAACAGCAGCATCTAGGAGATGGGAGAAAGTTTATCAAACAAGAAGCTGCATTTGTCTCTTCTGTAGGAAAGTCTGCCTCTAGCCAACTTGGCTCTTCTTTGAGGACACTACTACAGTTCAGTCCTCCCTCAAATGAAATCTCTTCCTAAGATGCCTGCTTATTTTTGCATCTATCTTGATCAAGTCTAAGCAATGACGTTTGATGGAATGGTTGAGGAAGTGCTTATTATAGAAAATTTATATAGTGGAAGCATCATGAGGACACAGCCATCTTACAGCCCATTTTGGTAGATGCTGGACAAGCAACATATATCACATTCATTACAGTGAAGCACTGGAGCTCTTCACCTGCCGGTGTACATTACTGCGTGATTCTGAGGCAGATGGTTATGGAAGAGGAATTGAATAACAGGCTTTATGTCCTACCTGGGAGCTTTCCCCCTGCTCAACAGGAGAACAGGGAAGAAAATGCTCACCACAGAAGAATAAAATCGTAACACTAAAGCTAGTATGGCTAGTGAAGTGAAAGTAGGCACTGACTTTGCAGTAAGCTAGTGAGGCAGGTGAAGCAGAGTTGTTGGGACAGCTGTCCTCTGCTCTGCTACATTCACATCCTTCCCAGGCACATGATTGTCTCCTTACATATACAAAGTCCTGTTGGATATATTTGTGCAGTCAGGGACTACACAGTCCACTGACGGCTTGAAGGATGGCAGGAACAGAACAGCACCATTTATAAGGAGAAAAATACTGGAAGGGAGCCTTAGAAAGTGTACGGAATGCTCCTGGTGATTTCAGTTTGCATGCCTAAGTTCTTGAAGCAAATAATCTAACTTTCCACTGATCTTTGCCAGTTTAATTTGGTAATGTTTTTAGAACAAGCTGTTTTTGAACAGTCTCCAATTAATTGGGCACAAACATGCTAAGTATGTGTGAAGTTGTTTCATAAATCTTTTCTACAAGAAGAATATTTAGGCTCAACAAATGCTTTGTTTCTAGGGTGTCACAAACTGCTATTTTTTTTCAAAAGGCTGCTTACTTTGTAATTGGTCAACACACTAATTTCAAACTGGTTTAGTCTGCACACAAAATAGCCTTTCTTCTGAAAATAATTCTTTAGTATTAATTGATCTGAGCTGAAACTATGTGCAGCAATGCGAACTTTTTTCTAATTATTGACAGATTCCATATGCTGTCAGCATGCTGGGATATTGGTAGTCTTTACTTCACATCTCATTTGTCATGATGCCCCTTTGGATGGTTGTACCATGCGCAGAGAACAATTGTGCTCAAAATTCCCCTGAAAAGTACAGCTTTGGGTAAGAGTTGAGCTGCACTTGCCTTTCAGCAGTTGCTGAACAATGAGAGTTTAAAACAGCCTGTTGGTTTCTTTTCTTAGCAGTGACTCTATTTCTTTGTACCATATGGTTATGGTTATGTTTATGTGCTCTGTTGAGGGAGAGCTTTCAAGTCTAGTGGTGTTTTCAGTACCAGAAAAGGAGTGGTTTTCTAGTCAAACAACAGATCTGAGCTTAACATGATTTTGAAGAAATGGCATTGTTTCTGGAATGCCACTTCCACTACTTAAAATCTGCTCTTTTAAAAGCTGTTTAGTCTATTTTTGCAAATAAGCTATGATTACAGTTGTTGGGGTTCACTAAATAAACCTTTTCTTTATTAATATATGGGTCGTCTTTCTTCTATGCTGGATTCACTACTATACAACTGAGCTGAGCTGAAACTTAATTGAAATAAATAATCCTCCTCCCAGTGTCCTGATTGTTCTTCTCTGTTCTAAATCAGATAAAAATGTGAATGAGTTGCTTAGCCTTATTTCCCCCAAGACCAGATGTTCTCAAGTATTTTAATTTCTCATGTCTTCAAATTGTTGGTAGGCCACTACCTCAGGTAATTTCCTTGAGATGAGAGAAATATTGGCTATCTTGCAAGCTGTCTTTGTGGATGTTGACCCGAACATCAGAGTAGCTGAATATTGGATGTCTGTTCAGCAGACTTCCTTAGGAAGGTTTTTTTCCAGAAAGTCTGAAAATCAAACAAAATCTTAATAATAAAAAACACTTGCCAAGCTACGAGTGGTCTTCACTGTGTAACTTTGCTATTAAGAAAATGATATCTAAATAGCAGGCACTTCACTATCACATTCAGTGTTAGTGCTCAAGAGATATAGTCACAGGGTGTTTACATAGTGGTTCAAACAGTGATAAGACTGTTGATTCTTAAACTATCATGTTAAGTAGTAACTCAGATGAATAACATACTTTCAATTTATTGATTCCAGTCAAATAAAAGGTGTATGATTCATAATGGAAATACAAATACAGTGGCACATCACTGGAGTTCATTTGGGGTCAAATCCGAATTCTTGCACACGTCAATGGGAGCCTAAAGGTTAGATTATAGCACTTCATTTTCTGGTTACCATGATAGTTCTTTAAAACGATGATTCTTAAAAGATAAAATAAAGAAGATACTGTTTTGACTTTTCAAACTGTGCTGTAATTGAAATATGCTTAGTGATCCTGGCCTGTAGGGACAGGGGAGGTTTGTGCCTGTGTTCAGCAACAAAATCTGATGGAAGAACTAGCTTTGTTATTTTATACCAAGAGCACAGGCGAATCTTTCATATGCCTCCTTACCTTTACACCTCATGTCCTCTGCTTTGTTCTGCTCTGAGTCTTAACGGAGAACAGCACATGTCTTATGTCATGTGACACATCTACAACTGCTGAAACAAGCCTTAAAAAGCCTGTTTCCATTTTATGTCCATTTTACATTTTTACAAAATACTTTTGAATCCTTTCAGAAAATAAATACTTATAAAGAATATATGCTTCCTAAATGCAAGATTAGGAAATATATGCTTCCTAAATATAATATCCTCATTTTTCTGCTGAACATGAAATTCATTGTATCATCAGATCTGATTGAAATTTACAGAGTTACTTATAAAGTTATTTTGATATATTTGATCTATTTTTTTATTGCATTGTGGAATAGAAAATGTGTTTATGGCTTTTTCCTATGAATATTTTCACAGGAATTTAATCAATAAATGTTTTAACCAAGAAAGTTTGCAGTTCTTCTATTTTGAGAGTCATCTCCTCAAATGCTTAATCATTTTGGCAGAAATAATTTTTCCTCCAGATAAACTTCCCTTTCAAAGCTCATGTACCTGCTACTTATTCAGAAAGACTAGTCCTGAGAATCATTTCATTTCATTTGCTTGAGAATTCATATGCATTTCCCCCACATGAATTTAAGTACAGTCTCTCTGTGGAAGGTTATTGTTTACATGACTTTTGCCAAAAAGCAAAATGTACTTAGCAAGTGTTCTGGGCTTCATTTGTAGTTTAGTTGAAGTCAAAGATTTTAGATTTTCTCAGCCAGTTAAAAATCCATTTTTCTGTAGAGATGCCAGTTCCTGTAGACTTAAAATTAGGTAGTGGAATGTTTTATGGAGCATTTATGCTACAATCTAAAGGAGAAAGTCAAAGGAAAAGAGCTGTGTAGCCCCTCTGAAATCCAGAACACTGTAATGGTTGTTATTGTGGAAATCCATGTAGAAATTGTTCAAGCAAGATTGCTTCCTACCATCACACAGGGACTTCATTCAGGATGGACAGGAGCATTCTGTGGAGTTTTTACATCAGGATAAGACCATCTATTAAAGCTATGATTAAAAAAATACAGAAGCTAATTATATGAGATTTCTTATATATATTTAAAATACACATTTTAGGTATTAGAATTTAGGGTTATACTTCTGGCTTCTTTACTCACATGGGCAGTAACGCGTTCCACAGGCACTGAAAGCAATAGGACCAGCTGTATAATATTTTTGAATTGGGCTGTTGCCAGGATGCATATAAATACTTTATTGTATTCAAAGCTTTGGAAAGGAGACAGAAGTAATCAGGCAATTTGGAGAGGGGCTATTCAGTTTATCAGCGACTGCAATCCTGGAAACTTCCTTTTCATAACCAAATATGGGAAATTCCTGGGTTTTTATTAGCTGAACTTATAGAAATTTGGACAGAAACAGCCAGGTTGCAATGCCACTCCACAAGCTGGCTTTGAGGTAAGGGGGACAAAGAGAAAGCTGTCTACGCAGTGAGGTATCCCTTCTAGGCCTGTGCTTGGGTTTTCTTCATTTTCTAGTTATGCCTTTTCATTCCAGAATTTCTTTAAAATGTACCAATAAGAAACATACCTCAAGAAAAACGGTGTAGGTTTAGTGCAAACCAGTATTATACCACACAATGTGTGCTTTGCCTTCAGCTAGGTTTGCTCTGCAATTTCCCATTTTTTTCACTATGGCCAATATTCACTTGATACCCCAGGAAACGCCTTTCTTTCCAGAGCAGCAGAAATTTATAGTAGTGAAGTAGGTCTGAAGCTCAAGCCAGATTTGCTTTCAGGGAGAGGGTCGTTGCTTGTTGTAGCAACATGTGAAGAGAAAGAGGAGCGGAGGAAGGTGAATGGCAGTGGCACAGAAATAAAGCATGGACTTATTAGCGAGGAGAGAACGGTGAGTGGCTTGCAGGGTAAGCCATGGGACTGCTATATGTAGCTGGTTGTCATGCGCGGCCCACAGATCCCGGAAATTTTCTAGGATGTCCGTGAGAGGAAGGTGAATGAAGTAGCTTGTGTTTTCTGTCTGTCTCTGTGCTGGCCAGTCCCCCATCTGTCTGTCCTGCTTTCTCTGCTGAGCTCGCCAACTAATTCCAACCAAGTTTGGAAGAGGAATGAAGGTCTCAGAAATATTAAGTTCTTAGAGGAATCCTGGAAATGATAAAGGAGGGAAATCATATAACTGGATGTGCATAAGGAAAGGCTGTGCTCAGCCCTTATTAGAGGATCCAAGCACTAGGCACAAGGCTGTAAAGGAGGCCTCCCCAGTTCAGCCAGGAACTTCTGTTACCCACATGATGCGAACTCACAGCTCATTTTATTAAAAGCATTTGCAGATCCTTGACAAGGGCATGCTTATACTCTACCTTGATGCTCCCAAATAACTGCATTATTCTCACGCTGTTTTTGACTTGCAGCTTTACTTATGCCTAACCATGTTTAGCAGACTCCTGTAAGCTGGAGTGGATATTGTGCATTTTCTCAAAGGTAGCTTCAAAAATAGCCAAAGAATTAATACCAGCTCTCTTTTGCTTGTTAGGTTATGACATTAAATCAGCAGTGCCACTGCCTTCTAGATTGCTTTTCCATCATCCCCTACATACAGGCAGTCTTTACTCATTCAACACTACAAGCTGAACATTGCATTTCTGCATCCTTGCACATATCGGAATTGTTCATTTCTTTCAAGGAGATCCTTCTTGTCACGTCATATTCATAGACAGACCATATGCAGGCATTCTCATTACTAGAACTGAACAAACAACTGTTTTTACAGTTTGCAAGATGAATAAAAATTTTAGCTCAACACAAAAGTGTCCTCAGTTTTCTCTGTGAAGCTACATTATCCTTCATCTCTGAAAAAGTAAAGAATACCAAACAAGAGTCAACTTTGTATAACAAAAATGCTTCATTTAGAGATCAGGGTATGGGGGAGAGTGTATTAAACCTTCTCTTTCTTTATTAAATTAAGGCATGCTTAAACAAAAGATAAAATATTTGGGCTGTTTTAGAAAAAAACCCACCACATTCCTCAAACTTGGCATGAATTTGCCAGTTATTTCAGCTGAAGAAAAACTGATTTCTGTAGTGGACAAACATTTTGTTCATGAATTTGGACTAGTTGTATTCATTACTTTACTCTTTAGTGAGCATCGGGCCTCTGTGGCGTTGTACAGCTAGCCAAACTACTTGTTATCGTTACTGGAAATGATACACATGGAAGGCTCAGCCTTGGTGGTAAGATTGCAAGGGAGGGAGCAGTGTCTCAGTGTGCTGGACCCTGATATCTGTCCTAGCCAGCCATGGGGAGGTCCCAGATAAGCCTGTCATCTTGACAGGGCAAATCAGTGCTGAAAAGCCTTTGCACTCCAAAGGGCTCAGACTGTTTGATATGCCAGAGCCATCCCTTGATAACCAGAAGCATCCTGCTTCCTCTGCCTCCTCTGCGCTCCCCTCAGCCCCCTCTCACCTCGTCACCTGGGGGTGGGCCACCACACATGCTTTGCACTGATACACGTTAGTCCAGCTAACAGTTGCAGTGCTCAGTGTGTTCACACAAGGATACCAACACCACTGGTATTTTTAATCAAAATTACTATACGGGTATCGTCCCTGCTACTGATGCAGTAAGCATGTTATAGCCATTCCCTTTCCTTATTTTAAGTTATTGATACTGAAATAAAGCACTTTTATCCTAATAAAATTACACCCACATTGGCATGGGAAGAGGAGGAAAACTGTACTGCATTTTTGGTACTAATATGGCTCAAGTGGCACATTTTTTCTATCTAGTTGCCAAAACACAGTGTGTTATGCCAATATGTTGCTGTTACTGTGTTCACACTCAAGGCTACCCCTATTTTACCACAAAGAGAGTTGCAGAAACTGTGTCTAAACAAGCCCTTAATCTCTGGAACCTGTTAAACAATTCAGGCAGTGGTAGAAATTAAACGGCAAGTTTGAAAGTTTGAGTGGTTGATTTTAATAGAAAAAGTAGATTTGTAATCCTGTCCATAAATACAACTGTAGTAAGAGATACAACCTTCTGCACATGATCTATTTAATAGTTGCCTATATTAAGAATACTTAACATTTCTTGAAATGACATTTAACTTCAAAGGGCTTGGTAAAGATGATCACTTTGACTTTTTTCACAAACTGTTACCATGATTGTGAATTATTTTCTAACATTTTGAACAGAAGCATTCCCAGAGGAATGACAAATTAGTTGATGGTGCTGCAAGAGATGCTTTGCAGTCCTCCTCTTTTGAAGTTCTTAATGATGTGAGTTTCTCAGTGTTACAGTCCTGGCTGCTGCTTGCCCCATTCATTTAAAAGTTATGTGAAGTGAAAATTATGCATAGGCTTTTCTTCCTTTACCCCTGCTCCCAAGAGTTGTGACCAGATGCAGATGTGATGATGTGCCTGTGCATGCCACTGTTGCTAAACTGTAAGCAAAGCAAGAGAAAAGGCTGATTTAGAAAATAAACCTAAGGTGCTTGATGAGTGAAATGTCAAGTAGATTCATGTCTGGCAAAGGACTCTTCCTTGTCCATCATCATCCAATCAATGACACTTGAACCTGGGTTGACCAGGTCACCACACCACCTCTGCTCAAAGCAGGGGGAAATTTATAGGTCACCTTTTTGAATGACAATTAGTACAAGAAGATATGGTAATCCTGCTGCCTTTCAAAGTGTTATTGTTTTACCATGCAAAAGTCTCAGTGTACTATGCACAGCAGTGTACCTGCTCTCTGTGTTCTTTACCTGAGGGGAAACAAAAGACCTTTAGGAAACTATCTCCCTGGTGGCTCTTGTCTGATTAGAAAGTCCTCAGGGGATTAGCAGTATGAATTTCACAGCTTGTCCCCCCTACTCCCTCCCACCTCTCTGCATCAAGGTTAGAAGGATGTGCTTGGATCAAATCAGAAGGAGATTAAAGGAGAAGAAGCCCCAGAGCAATTCTCTTTTGCATTTGAATGAATATTTGTAGTCAATAGTCATTTACCATTTCTTTTAAAATATCCTTCAGTATTAGTGAAACCAACTTCAAATGTTGCCATAAGACAGTAATACCTTATTCTTCCATTTTAGATTAGTTATATCATTTACAGTTAATTTGTTATGCTTGTACATATTTGCTGTTGCATGTAATCCTTCAATTTGCTCAAGAGATTTCATCAAGTCCCCAACAAGATCAAAAGCTTTAAAGGTTTTGTTTGCATTTCCATGTAAGACTTACTACTTTCTCACTGCAGAATGGCCTAGAGAGCATTCTTTAAACCCGTGTTAAGTGCCAACAGACAGAGCCTGCAGGGGACATCTTTGAGGTGTGCACGATCAAACAGAAATAAATTTTAACCTTTTGTACAACAAAGTGAGGAAAAAAATCCAATTTCCTACAAAACCCTCACTACATTGCCTGTGAAATCTATTTCACCAGAGATGTTGTTTAAAGGGGCAAATGATGCAGATAGGTTTCCTTAGCAAGGAGCTGTAAAGGATGTCTTAAAAAGCACAGTATGGTACTAAAAGAAGAAAGATGGGGAAATGCTATTCTAAGATATATTCATTTATATTTGCACCTGTTACAAAACCTTTGTAATAAGAGCTGGTCCCTGCACTAGTCTCATGATGCTAAGTAATATCATAAGTCAAACCACAGATTCTTCATAAAGGGAAAAATAGATCACCCTTAATGTAAGCAGAGAGAATCATGGCTGCAGAACCGATATACAAGTGAAAACACTCTGGATTCATTTCTACTCTTTTCTACAGCTGGATAATGTTATTTCTCTGACTGGGTACAAATGAAAACTAAACTTAATCCACCACATGTTATAGCTTAAATAATCAGCTGGTGAAAAGGTAAAATAGAAATACAGATCCTGGAACAGAAAGTGCTCTAGGATTGGCTTAGAGTTTTGAAAATGCTCAGCTTTTCCTCTAAGCACCTAGTGATCTGGCCAGCTTTTAGTGGGAATTTCTCAGTTAGAAGTGCTTTGGCAGATCCTGGCTCCCTCACTCTCTGTGTATATTTTACTATGGGAGAAATCCGTTGATAAAAGAAACCTTTAGAAACAATGCATGCAAACAGCAAAACAATGATTTATTGCAGCCTTCCTAACTTGGATGTGAGACGTTAGCCCGTTAAGTGATTTGCCTTATGGTGTGCTGAGCATGCAGCCCCATACAAAAAGCAGTGTTCTGTGCAGTTTTTAAAATAGCAATTCCCATGCAGTTCTATGTATGTAAGATTGTAGTGACCAGACACCTTTAGCCTTTAGACTTCTGAGGTCCTTGGGAAAAGGAGTTGGTCCCTCTGTCTCCCGCAGCCAGCACTGCAGAGTGGCACAGCTCCCTAAGTTAGGGTGCAGTTACACAAACATTTTCTCTGGCAATAAAGCCAGCTGAAGAGCTTTCTGCAGCCTCTGTTTCTCCCTCTGTATCCTCCCAGAGTTCAGTGGTCTCTTAAACGTACTGTTTTAACTGTTTGTGAGATTGTGTTTTGAACTGGATCAGGGCAGTGACTGAAGGAGCTTTTCTTTCTGATTTTCTTTGTTAATAGTGTTTTTGGAGGCATTTAATCTAGAACAACTCGCCATATAGCAAAGCTGCACTTATAGCTGCCCTTAAGCAACTCATGGCGTTATGCACAGAGAGACGAAGGAGAAAATGAGCAGCCATGCTGTGGCCTTGAATTGCCTTTCCTGCCAAAGAAAAATGTTCACCTTTCACGTTCCTAAACTTAGCTGTTACCGTGATTGCTTGCCTTTAGCACCATCTCTGCAAATGTACATTTGCCTACAAATAATGTTAGCAGTATGGCTTCCAGCTAGTGTTCGGGTCAGATAGGAAGTATTGCACACCAAATAAGTGCAATCAATGCAGATTAATGATGCTTGCTTTCATTCATGTGTAGGTATTTCAAAGATGCAGCTGATAGCCAATCTTTCTTGCTTCTATTTATGCAAGCCACATTTGTTTGGTTAGCTTTTGGTTGATTGATTTTGTACTTCTGCTTGTTTGGGTTTTGTTAGGTTTATTTTGTTTCATGACAATATGGCTGATTTATTTCTGACAACGGTAGCTGTTTAATGCAAAAGATTATTGAAAGCTTCATATAACTTATGTTTTTAATTTCTGGAAATACCACCTAGAAGCTGTAGAGAAAGACACTATATAAATCTTAAAGTTAAATAAATATTTACTGTACAAGTGACTTGTGTTAATGAATATTGCAGAGGGAGTGGAGCACATAGATTCACCAGGAAACAACTGCACAGCATAAAGCATCCTCTGTCATGCAAGGGCAGATCTGATGCACATTCAGACTGGCTTTGCCTTGGTTTGCTCTGCTAGGGCCTGCTGGGTAGAGGTACTCTTGGCATTCGCTGGTAGGTGATGGCAGGAGAGCCTTTGCCAAAGGGTGGTGAGCGTGAAATGTTACGCACAAATCTTAAAATGAAAAGGAAAGTGATGTGGAATGAAAAAGCAAGTAAAGTCCTTCTGCAAAGACAATACAAACAGGACCTATATAAAAAAATGTGGTTCAAATATGAGACTGCAGACCTAGTCTCCTTTCCTCAGGAGTATTCCTGCTCATCTGTCTTTTCTGTCTACATTTTTATACCTCATTCAGAAATGCAGTATCTGAAAACCCTCCAAAAGTTAATAGAGAGAACGGATATGAGCTAAGTATTTCTCCTCATCCTCACAGCAGGAATGGAGCAGAAGAGGTCTGAACTGCTGTGACTTGTTTTCATAGGAATGAACTTAATAAACATTCATGCACACATACACCCGCACACTTGCACACACGGGTGGACTTCTGCCAGGCAAGGCCAGACCAAGCTAAGGTTTTTTGCACAGGAAGCAGCAAGGCGCAGAAGAAATCTTCACAGCAGGGAAGAGCCCATGTTCAAGCAAGGCAGCCCCAGAGGGCCGGCCTCGTCCTGCCGCCTTGTACTTTCTTTGCTTGTTCACTGCCAGGGCACATGATGAGCAACGAGCATCTCCCCTTTAGTTCAGCAGAAGAAACAAGCTTTAGACTTCAGCAGGCTTTCTGGGCTGCTTTTAAGTTGCAGTCAATGTGCCCAACACCACAGAAAATGTTTTTGCGTTCTCCTTTTAATCCTCTGTGTGCCTTTGTTGTATTGTTTTATATTCCCTTCCATTCAATTGCTCAATCCACTAAGACTGCAACACCTGAGTTTATGCAAATTATGTCTATTTTGAATTTTATTGCTCTGCTTCATTTCCTCTCAATTTATCTGAATTTCCTCACTTCTTTGGTACATCCTTCTGCCTAATTTAAGACATGAATAAAATGTGATCCCCATGGCTTCTTACTATTCTCCTCCATGTGCTTTGAACTTTAAACAGTGACCAACACAAACTGTGGGACTTTTGTTATCTGTGGCATTCTTTTATCTGTCCCCCAGATTTTTTTGCCATACTTGCAAGTGAATCATTCTGTATTGTTAATTTAAAAATAATAAATTTTGTAGACATCTCATGACCAGTGAAATTGTACATTTCATGGTTTAGGCTGGCCAGATGCAAATGTGAGACTGCTTTTTTTATTGCTACATGACAGATCCAAAATGAAAAATCATTCAATAAAAATGGAAAATGGAGGTTGTAAGGTGTGAGAATTTTCTTCCTGGTGAACATTTGTGAAACTTTTGTTTCAAGATCTTTTCTTTCTGGTGTCAATTTGATGGAACAAACAATGACAGAAGTATTTATGAAGCCAGAGGAAATCAAATCAGTGGTGTTTTACATGTCCTGTAGTGGGAAATAGTTCAAAGTATTTCTTGCCATTGTCTCAGACTGGAAGCCGGCATTGGAGGGGTGGTGAAATATTCCTTGGATAACATTCAGCCTGTATCTACATCTTTGATGTAGAACTTTTATGACTCCTTCTATGCTTAGTAACAAGCTTGATTTGCATTCCAAGGCAATCAGATCCATTGCTGATATCTCGAGTAGGAGTTCAAGCCCCATTGAAGGAATCTCACTAAACCATTAGTGCGAGCTTTAACATGCATTCCTTTTTCCTGTTGACCTCCTCTTGGAGGTTAAAGTTGAGTAGCTAAGCTTTAGCTGCTGCCTAGATGTGTTGAGTGTTTGATATACATTGTCATCGTAAGTCCATAAGTCACAGTTGCACGTGTTGTCTTTGAGTATTTTTACACATGTTTTCTGATAAGTTATTGAAGATGCAAACACTTTTCTAAGCTCCTTTACCAGATACTAGGTGTGAGGGTGAGTAATACTTAAAGCAAAGCTAGAAAACCATTTCCTGAAAATATCCAGAAGACTTAAAGAAACACAAACACCACTTCCATCTTTACACTTAAAAAAAGCAGGGATTATGATTATGATTTTATAATTTTAATTTTTATAGAGCACATTTTAAAATTGATCTTTTGCAGTACTTCAATGGCAGTAGCCAGATCAAAGGCATTTTCCACTTCATCTATTGTGTCAGTCCTGAGAATGTCTCATTTTAACATGCAACCCAATTTACTAAAAAGTCAGGTTACTTAATTAACTACAGCAATAGCACCTTGAAGCCCTGACCAGCACAGCTTCTATTATATCGTTGTACAAACATATAGTGACATTCAGGCTTGAAGCATTTACAGCTGTATCGACAAATTCTACAAAGGGGCTGAGAAACACAGAGCACCACAAATAATAATACTAGATACAAAATTTGCATCATGAAGGTGCTCCTTATGAAATTTGGTAAAATACTCTGGTATTTTGATAGGTGCAGGAAGAGAGGAAGCAATAAGATACCGCTTTGCTAAAAGTTATCTCTTACTTAGGACGAGGCAGTAAAAGGGATGAATAGTCAGTGTCAGCTGTATCCCAGGTAGCCATCTGCCTCCCTGGTAAATCATAAGTGAAACAATAACAGCCTTTATTTGAACAAGCACAAAAATTTAAAGACTTGTTCGAATAATAGCAGATATTTTCAAAGGTCCTGAGAAAGTCAGGCCCAATTTGCTGAAAGTCAGTAAGACCACAATGCCTATTTCTCTATGAAAATCCATAGTCGTGAATATCTGCTAAAGTGTTTTCAAAGGCAGAAGGGGAAAGCAGCACAGCAACATGTTAAATTAGTCACCTTCATGGCTGACTTCTTAACATTTGTCACCTATAGCTATGCAGTAAGCTGCCTACAGCCCCCAAAAAGGGTAGGATGTTTCATGCCCACAGCTTAGTCAGTAGAGTAACTCCTGTCTGCTTCCAGAGCAGCTGCATCTTGGATCTTGTGAGGAGGTGGATGCTGCTGCTTCTCCAAACACTTGCCCTGACAGCAAATGAGAAGAAAGTGGAGAGGAATTGTCCATTTCTGAACAACAAGTAAGGTGGAAGTATCAGGAGCAACACTTGGAAAGAGGAAAGATAAATGCAGCAAATCTCAGTGAATTCTTAATGTAGGTAAAACTCTAAAGTGAAGAGCAGAAAAATGGAGAGTGGGTGATGAAGAGTGCAGGGTTCGGGAGTCAGAGAGCAAGTGGCTGTACTCTCAGGTATGTCCACACCTGCCAGTAAAGCCCTCCCCAGGCAAATGAAAAAGCTCTGAGAGGGCTGGTCCATCTACAGCACTACAAAGAGGTACGAGCTTGGTCCTGAAGAAAGTTATGCCCACAGTGACATAAGGCTGCACCTGAGTGGCTGCCCTGCCACTCAGCAGCCCACAGCACTGAATTAATGCATTGTATTTTTTCTAGGTCTGGAGCAATTTGCTCCCGGGTAAGAAACTCCTATTCTGCTCCATTGCATGGTATAGACCTTAACACACGTGAGCTATATTTGATTTGAGCTATTGCTGCTTGCATGTATGGGAAAGCCAGTAGTCTGAGCTAAGAAGCAGGAGAGCTTGCTAGACAGCATTTAAACCAGAGAGAAAGTGGGATCTCCCTTAGTCTTGTTTCCCCCATCCGCTATTCTGCCAAGAAGAAACTGTACTATAAGAGGTACGATATTTCCTGGGAGTTACCAAACATCTTCACCATTTCTTGGGACACTTTTATTCTCATTTAAAATGGTTTTCCAATGGTCTAACTCTATTGGCTTCAGTGGAGTTACCGTAGAGTTACATTAAATGAGGGCAGAGAATTTAGCTCGTTGACCTCAGTATCCAGTGAAATTACTCAGCACCTTGCAGACTGCATCTTTTGTAAGGAATAGCTGGAATATCTGCAGAGACTTTTTTTTTTTCCTGTTAAGATCACTCCTCTGTCCTTATCCTGTATTCATTGCAATGAAACATTAACCATGAAATGTTATGAGCACCGAATTTGCTGCTGACCAGTTAGGTAAAACATGTAGCTACAGTAGGAATGGAAATAGGGTTGGAGTACCATCTCTTTTTATTTTCCTGTCCTATCCCTGAATCCAGTATGATTTGTAAATTACTTCTGTTAGTCTGGCTAACATACTAGGCAAGAAATCCTGGCCCCGTAAAGCCCATAGCAAGAAAGTTATTAATTTCAGTGGTCATAGTTTCATCTTTTGCTTCTAATTACGAGCAACACATTTGATAGAAATCTCCCTTGTAATTATTTATTTTTATCCCTTTATAAACACACAGATTGTCTCATCCCTCATCACTTAATTCATAGTAGACAAAAGTCATATGAACATTATTAGACTTTTTTTGAGCTAATGGACAAATAAGATGAAAAAAATGCAAGTATTAGTTCAGTTTTCCTTTCTCATCTTTTCAGAAAATGAGGACTTCACTGTTGCACAGCTTAAGCAGAAAGGAGATATGCTATGAATGTGTTAACTTTAAATAGCAAAGGTGGAAAAAGGGCTTCTCCTTTGAGTTTCAGATGGATGATGGATGAAGCGCTTATTATATCTCCAAGTTAATTCTAAGATGTCTTCTAGTCTTTTAAATAAGAAACTATATATCTCACTTGTACTTTTGATCATTAAGGACATTTAATGTAGAATTCTATTCTTGCCTTAGAAGACGTTTTCCAAATTAGAGGCTGAAGGCTTTAACATACCTGGAAAGGTATGGCAGCTTTTGTGCCAAAAACAGGTATAAATCTTTCAATTCAGAGCACACTTGTTTATCTCATGTCCAGTTGTAGCAATTTTGCTTCAAATTTATGGATACAACCTGGCCAAGTCACTCATTTATTACCTTTGACAATCAAAAACACAATAAAATCAATTTATGAAGTCACCACTGATTTTCTCTGTTGTAAAGTTTTTGTAGGAATGTTATCGTTCTTCTACTGTCCACTTTCAGTGTGATGGTAAAAATGGAACCAAAGTTATTTTATGCTTGGACAGAGAATATAGGACAATAGGGTTCTGGTCTGTAACAGAGCTTACACACATCACTGTATTCTAAATAATAGTTCTAGATTTGTTTATTTACTTGCCGCTGACCCTGTATAGCTACTTATGCCAGAATTTTTCAGGACTGTCATAAAATCTGGGCACCTTTAATTTGCATCTTCCCAAAAAGAACATTAATTCTTAAAACTCACTCTAAGATTGAAGACTTTTAATGTTAATTGCTGTTTCATTGCCCTCCATTCAAATTCTTCAATTTTTCCAGCAGAGGACACCTAACTCTACTGAAAACAAGTCTATTTATTATTAGCCTTTAATAGGCCTGTTAGAAGTCATCCAGAAACCTCCAGAGGAGGCCAGTGGGCAAGAGAATGAAATTCATTGTTCTAGTCTAGCTTTTTCCATACATCTGCAGGCTAAGAGGCACTGTGGCTTGCAGACTGTGAGTAAGCTAGGTTAGTCTTGGGTATAGATGATTATAAAATTTTTGACTTTCATAGAGTTACATGTGTTTGTCACAACGATGGTTTTGTGCCTTTCATTGCATTTGTGTATATAGATGCAACATCTTTTGAATTTCGTGGTAGGGTGTATCAATCAGTTTGGCTTTAGCACAGACTACGAGGATGGGTTTTTGAAGTGCCTTCAACAAATATGTTCCTAACCCAAAAGAAAACACTTCTAAAAGGTTATACGAAATACAGCCCTGAGTTGTAATAGCTTGGAGAAGGAAAGAATGAATATCATCAAGTGATTATACCTAATCATTTCAGTATAATCGTAAGGACACATCCAAATTCTGCACACACTTCTTAGTAGCTCCAGGTAGACATTATGACAACATCTCTATCTGTTAATTAAATGTGCTTGAGACAACAGTCACTGAACAAGACCACACTAGGGACCTTGTAGTAACTTATCAGTAGAGATAACAGAGGTCCAGTGCCAGGAACATACCCAGCACTGTTTGCTTTACACATTTAGCAGTAGAACTACCCACTCTAAAAACTCACCTATGGAAAAATATGACACTTCTGATAGGATTTCAGTACTGTCCAGAGAGGTGCTACATTTCTGAGCTCCGGTGTTCTGGTTCACTGTAGATATGCAAGAGGGCTTTCCTGCTTGCTGTCCACTTACAGCCATCAATAAATCTTATGTTATTTGGTCTATTTATTTCAATCTATACAGGCATAATTCCTGTCCATAAAAGCCTGTTTATGTCTAGAACAATTACAAACTGAAAACCTTTAGTCTTCATAGCATTCGTTTGACTATACTAACAGAGATTATTTTAGCATCTGATTTTACTTAGCATCCATTTAGTCACTTTACAGCGTTTCTTGCTTCAATTAATAGCAAGGGGTTTTTTTATTTTTGATTAAGGTAGTTGTGAATTCATCAGAGGAGGACAGACTATATAGTTATGCCCTAAATGAAAGCTTTAATGTAGTAAGATTAAATTATGCAAATCATTTAAAAATCTTTTTAAACAGGCATTACTTCAACATGTAGATATTGGCTAAAGCAGCTTTAATATGCAAGACAGGATGTTAGGTGCTTAGCTGATCCAAATGCCAGTCTATAGATTTGAAAGACTAAAGATCACATCACTGGGAGGTTGACAGAAGTGACACTTTGCAAAGTGCCAATGATTTATGCCAATGTCTTGCCTGATGATACTGTTATAGACAGCACTGTCATTACAAAGTCCCTAACGACTTCAGTCTACATTTATGGTGCACAAATTATAGGTGAGCCCGAAGACTGAAACCTTCCTGACTTTTAGATTTCAATGACCAAGTAATTCTCACTAGGTTCGTTTCTTGTGTGTTGCCTGATGTTTTCCTCCCGCTTCTTCAGCATTATAATTGAATCACATCAAGCCAGGCAAAGTATACATTTGTTATATATTACCAAGTCTTTTAGACAACATCATGCAAAACATATTAAGCCTCATAATTCCGATGATTGTCTTTCACTTCAAAAAGCAGTAATAGAGCTCTACAATTTGCATCAACAAAAATGCTGCAGCCAGTTCTGCAAAGTACCGAGGGCCCTTGTGCAGGCTGGTTGGATCCTTCGGTTCCCGTTTATGTCAGTGCTGGGGAAAGGGGGTGCTCTAGATCAGGAAGGATTAGGCCTGCTTCTAAAGAGAACCTCTCAGACCGGACTCTAGTGTAAGCTATCAATGTTATTATAGATTGACCTATGATTCTGCAACATGCATAATATTCTAATTTTGTACATTTAAAACATTCTTCCTGTGCAACATTATTCCAGCTTTAGTTATGCCTGAAGTGATTGCTGATGCTAAAGCAAATTACAGGGTTTTTTATTCTCTTCAGTAATTCTGTTATTTTAAGAAGGCAGCAATTGAGGCACTAATTTCATTAAGCATACAGAGAGGGTGTGTCAACTCCCAGGTAGCACTGATAATGGGAGAGGACATCAGTTAAACCAAGAGAGAAATGAGGTTCCTCTGGCCATTTAAAATTAAGTCTATATTGCATAGTGCAATGAAACAGGTGGAAATTTCATGAGAAGGTTTACCGTGGAGTTTGGCCTTTAGTAGCCTGGAATTGTTGCCGCAGTTTTGTAGTTTCCATGCCTTTCCCTAAATCAGCTCAGAACAAGCTTTGAACAATAAAGATAAGGTATTTCCTTACCTACCAGATTTTGACAGTCCTTCAGTGACAGTTAGACATGAGCCAAACAATTTAACTTTGGCTTGCATAAGAGCTGAATAGAAACCTTATAATTTGAGTTCGTTCATATTTGTGTCTGAAACATTACAGTAAAAAGATCTAACAAAGCAAACACAGCGACCGACATTTCCAAACCTGAGCACCTAGTAAAGCCCCAGCATCCGTATTTAACCAAGTAGATAAATATACCCTGATTTTTACAAGTATTGAGTTCAAAGATAAGAGTACACACAAACTGTATCAAGAAAATATGCAACTACATAGTAAGTATATTACTGCCACCTTTCCACGAAGAAGATGATGGGATGGGGTAGGGATACACCTTCCTCACCTAGGACTTTCTCCTCTAGTGCTAACAAAGCCTATCACAAAGGAAGAGAGGAACAGATGGACCTGTTGAAAGATACAGAAAGAGTGGAATAATCAACTCAGAAGCAGACTTCAGAAGCAAAGCTAAAATTAGCTATAAAATTACGTCCCTGCTAAATAAAGTTCTCTTTATTATTCTCAATCAGAGACATAATCTTCATTAAGGAATAATCATTGAAAGAAGTTGCATGAAATTCTACAGATCATTTCAAAGTAAGTTAGTCCTTTCTATGTCCATCAAGCAAGCTTCTTGAGTATCTAAGAGCTGTCTAAGAACTGAACAGGAACACATATTATTTAATTTTATCCAAACATGTAATTTAATCCAAACATGCTAGAAAGCATCCAGTTGCTTTAGTCTTGTGGTTAACTATGTAATCACAACTCCTCCAGAAAAATACAGCCTTGTATTATGCAATAGGATACATTCATGTCTGAGCTAGGACTTCCTTCATTTTCCATCCCGTCACTACAATTTCCTACTGGCTCTGAGGACATAAATGCAACATATAAAACCAGACATGCAAACATACATATTTTTCTAAAAGGATGGATGTCCAGATAGGAACAACGTACTTCTCAGTGAATCTGTGTACTGCAGTTGGCAGTATTCTACAAGTTGTTCACTCGAACAGTATGTCATCCCAAGGTCAGATTAGAGCTAAACCGCAGTATGTATTCAAAAGCGTGTTGCCTTGATTGTCCTGAATAAAGTTTGTGTCAAGCTCATTATCATCCATAACAATATTAAATATATAGGACTGTTTAACCTGAAAGAGAAGTAGATTCGCCAGGACATGCAGTATAAAACGAAGTGTATTTGTTTATACTGTAGTATAAAACCAAGTGTCTACCAGGAAAGATAGACCAAAAAGCAGTCATTCACCGAGGGAAAGAGTGTCACTGATATATAAAGGCTACTCTGGCAGACCCTGGAAGACAAATAATTCATAAATGCTTTGATTCCCGTATACAGAAACCCTCCTGTTCAATTCAGAGAGGAGTTTCAAGCAGTGTGTTTCAAGTATGCCATGTTAATATAGATAATAGCATAAGTTATACGAAAAGATATAGCAAAAAAGGTAATCAGCTATTAATTCTTGGTATAATAAATATGTATCCATTTAATGCTGCTCTTGAGTGAAATGAATGAGCACTTACAGCATTTATATTTGTATTTTTTAAACATTCTGGAAAAAATAAAGTCACTATTTGAAATTCCTTATTCTCATATTCTGGTAACTTCATAAAAGGAAGTTCTAGGCAGTTAAGTTAATCTTTGCAAGACTAAAAGCTTAAAAGAAGGCTGAAAAGACCATTGAAGGTCAGAATTTCCATATTGATCAAACTGTAAGTTTATACTCCTGCAAACATGTAATTAACTTTGCCATTATTGAATTTTGGTTCACAACCAATTTTATTAGTCATAGTCTCACCAGTAATTCCACTGGACTGAAGCATGAGTGACAGACATCCATAATCATGTAGAGTACATACTGATATGTTATGTTTACAAGTAGATATAAATCACCTGAAACATTCGTCATTTTGAAAAAAAAAAGCCTTTAAAACCCCCCACACACACAACTCTTGGCAATAAAACTAAGTCATTTTCTGAGAACTACTGATGAGAAATTGAAATGAAAACTTGTATGATAGTCAATTTTCAAAGTTCCAAACCTCTGGACCTCTCTCTATGCAATTTAATTTTGTAAGCTAATAATCATAATTTCAGTGATAAAACAGCTAGAGGGTTTTTCAACCCTTTATCTGCTCACCACAGAATAGCTAGAAGCTAATAAAAAAGATTTTCTGCATGGCTGAACTGCAAGTGTATTCAAGGGATGATACCTATCCAGGCAGCAATAAGGAGCATTTGAACAAACACGTGTCACTGCCTTTAAGAACTGCTCTAGAACAGCTAATGAACAACCTGAGATCTATTCTGGTGTATACATCAGCAACAGAAGTGATCACTTATATTACAGCTGGATGAATAAACGCAGGATTCACTCCCTGTCCGAGACATGAAGAGAATGCACAGAGAGCAACCAGGTTATCTCAAAGGACTATTCCACAGCCAGAATTGCACCACAGCCAGGAAGCGGGATATTATAGTCATGTAAATGAAGATGAAGGTTTCACATTCTTAAAATTAATCATAACTGGTAGTAATAATGATCAATCATAAATCACTGATCTTAGTGGACTTTTTGCCTTAGGACAACAGAAGACTAGAGGGCAAGATTGGCTTTTCAGTGTCTCTGTGAACTGATAGCTTCTGCGCCGTCAGGATTTCTGCATCTTATTCCTGCTGGCAGATACGTGCTGTATCCACATGCTTCATATCACACAGGGAAGTTAGTGCCATAAGGAGGCAGTTGGTCCACCCTTCTTGGAAACTAATGAAGCCTTTTAGATGGAAAGAGAACCGATATGGACTTTGCCACAGACTCACATTCGGGTGGACTGGCATTGCTAAGAACAGAAATCCCATATAGTCTGCAGCCAAATGTAAAGATGACTCTGATGCCTTTTCCACTTGTTTTGCCATATAGGAGAACCCAGACACAACTGAGAACTTCAGGTGTCAAAGCACATGCTCCCATTTCTAAAAGATGTATAAAAGTAAAACAAAGCTAAGTTTAAATATAAAAAGGAGTGAACTGAGGGATACATGATAGGTCAATGTTCTTCATGAAGTTCTACATGACTGTAAGTTGGAACATCCTTAGGCAGAATTCAAATACAATGCCTATTCCAGTGCAGTGTCAACATTACAAAATATCTGCTGTCTGTCTGCCTTGTTAAAAAAGCTCTACCCTTTTAAGTTTTTTTTTTTTAAAAAAAAAAACATATTGCTGAAGTCATTTGCGGGCATCTTTGAGAAGGGCATGTAGGTACCAATGGTATCCTTTGACCCAGATCTCAGTTCTTGAAATTATGATACCTTTCAACCAACTGTTTTATTGCTTGACAAATTAAAACTTTAAGACTATGATAAGCATCTCCAGAACGGTTATCACCAATCTCAGCAGGCTGCTGTGCCTTCAATACACATTACCCTCAACCATCATCTCCATGTCAATATGGCCATCAGCAACAAAGGCTCCACTCTGAGAAGGGAATTCCTTATTTCACTTCTTATAGCAGGACCCAGAAGCACAATATCATGCAACACTCTGAAAAAAAAAATGACAGGATCATTGACAGTATAAGCAGAGCAATGTTATGTCTAGTGGCAGAATGTAGCTGCTTGAAATGTGTTTTATTTCTGTTGGAGACAGGTAAGTTTACACTGCAAGAGAGTGTGTCACTGGATAAATGTCTACTAAAAATGGAATAAAAACAGAAAAGTGTTAGACCCTATCATTGGGCAGACCTAATCAGAAATCTCAATATTGCTAAACATTCGTCTGGCCACACACTTTATAGATGCAGAAAGCTAATGTATTTAGTTAGACTTCGATTCCAAAATATGAACTCTGGGCTTGGGATCTTGGTGCTAGTGGTGGCAGTAGTCTTGTTGTTTTAGCATTTGATTTACACAAATTACTATGTCTGCAATCAGCTCTCAATAAATCTCTTCACTTTTTTGCTTTTGAGAAAAAGTGGTATAATGTTACATCAGCTACCATATTTTTCAGCCATCACATATGAAATTACTGCATTTGATTACAGTCTCAGGCTAGAACCTTTTAGCTAAACTATCCCGTACCTAAACACGTGAAGCAAGCCAGCAAAAGAAAAGACATGTCAGAGCGTGGCCTTTAGCTCGCGTTTGGTCCACAGGGATCACTCAATAGTGAATGAAATGAAAGCTGCCTAGGACTGTAGGGCTCTCTTCAGGCTACCAGTGCCAGCATGGGCCAGGAGAGTCAGTCATGAGAGAATATGATGCAAGGATCAATATAGGGACTTGGAGGTACATACCTACCTATTTAAGGAATAGTGATGCTATATAAATTCCTGCCTTGCAGCTGCAGACATCTGTCCCAGTTGTCAGAGATAATTATCACTATGAATATGAGGGCAGTCAAGAATACCTCTTTTCTCCATGTCTGAGCCCATTTGCATTGTCTTTTAAAAGTTTTCTGTGGTTGATTTTTCAACAGGCAAGATCCAAATTAAAAAGAACAAGTAGCTGTGAAAATTAAGTGACTGCTCCAGCTAATGTTCTGAACAAACAATTCTTTGTAAAAACTTCAGAATGGATTGCTACTGCAGTGTGTGTGTACTCTCTCCAAGTGATCTACCAGCCTACAGCAATATCACGTGGTTCTCTTAATTATGTGCTAGCTGTAAACATTTTATTAGCCAAAACCATAATCTGTTTAAAATTATTTAGCAGCCATTGTACATTTTATAACTCATCTTACAACTTCAGAGTACCAAGAATTTCAAATTCAGAGCAGAGTATAAGATGACCTTTTGTATGAAAGCTGAATCAGTTTTATATCCCTTAGAATTTGGCCCACTGAATGTAAAGGAGTCCAAGCTGTCAAAAAGAGAAAGCTATATCAAAAAAGAAAAAAAGAATCTTAGTACCTTGTAAATAGATAGTTCAAGAAGCATCTGTGAGGTTATAACATAGACCTACCACTCTTTCAGGAGTCCTCAATAGGTAAGCTGGTCCTCACTAGTGAAGTGAGAGCATATAAGAGGTGAAGAATTTAACCTAATCTAACAAGCTTTGATGACCTCTTCCAAAGGGAGAAAGCAGGCAGTGGAGGCAGCATTGACAAGAGGGTGGAAGGAGGAAAGGAGATGGAGCTAGTCCAACACAAAACTTAGTTTTTCTCAAGGGAGGTTTAGAAGTTGTGAGTTGGAGAACAAATTTTGTAACTCTCTGCTTCATGTTATAGCTCATGGTCACCTCAGTGGTTCACACTACACTAGTGGGGAACTGGCTTATACTGGGAGTGCTGCAGAATGGTTCAATGAGCAATTTGGCACACATGGAGAAATTTTCTGACAGTGCAGTATACTTTCTGATAGCACAGCTGAGCTCCCCTTACTGCCTGGGATGCTGGCCTTACATCTCCTTCACCTGCCACCCTAGAAGCTATTTGTATCCCTGAGGATGCCAGAAGGGAGCAAGCCCTTTACTTGCCTCGCTGAGTGTGTGTAACATTGGCACCAAAGCTCTGGAAGGTACAGACACTGATAACAAACTTACTTACCCTGTGCTTATGCCTCCAGCACAAAAGCCTGATCCACAAGGTTGTGCTGCCTCTTTTAAGTTCTTTTTTCTCTTTTTGTTTTTAATAGAATTAATAATAGATGGCTGGAGCCAAAGGCATGCTTTTATTTAAAAGCCCTATGGAGTTGGAAGATCTGAGATTTTATCACTTCATTTTTACAAAATTCAGGATGGAATTCTGCCTTTGGTAACAATTGGGTGACTTCAGAGGTGTCAGCAGGCATGTCTGAGGGCTAAATCTGGCTCTTAATCATTAAAATATTATGTAAAGGAACATGAATAGAAACAAAGGCAAGAGAATCTCCACTTCCATATCAATGTTCCAGATACTTTGCATTCATACAGAGCAGAGTTCATGAACTCTCTCTAACCATGTTAACAATCCTCTGGGTTTCTAAAAGAGCAGCAGGGGTTGGAATGAGAAGTCTCCCCATATACATCAATAACATCAGTCTTGACATACTGATGGGATTTCCAGGGGGTTCTTTGCTAACTGTGCCTGCTAAATCCTCTGCACCACTCAGCAGTGGTATCTCAGTATGCCTTGCAGGGAGAAAAAAAATCTGAAGTTCGTAGTTCAAAACAAAATGTGGATCTGTGGCATGCAATTTCTTGTGCAAAAACAAGTCAGAGCGTAGACATTTTAAATGCATTTTTCTTGGTGACTGATGTCAGTTGGGGTATCTTAAATGGATATTTTTACAGAAGCTAAGCACAGCATTGTTTTACACCACACAGTTTGTATTTCACCAGATATATGTAAACAAAGTTATGCATGGTTTCATTTGAAAATCAGAGAAGTACAGTCGCCCCTACTACATAAAGGAGAACTGTGTGACTAATGATGGCTAGCATCTTGTTGGTTGTGAAGAGATAAGAAAATCAGAACCACAGAACTGTGCCAGGCCAAGGATCCCTATAGCTGAGTCCAGTCTTGCTCAGTGTCTGACACCAACTGCTTGGGGAATAGGGTCAGGATAGGACCCTGTATGTTGGTTCGGAATATCTTTTCAGTACCCAACAATCCGTGGTGTAAGAACACCCTAAGCAAGGGACTGTGTCTACATCTTTTTATGGATTTGTTCTTAATGGCTTTTTACCATGATTTTTTTTCTAATTGCTTTTTGGACTCGTTTATACTTTCAGAGTTGGGAAATTGTATTCAAGATCAGATTGTCAGCTGCAGTTGCTGGCATGTTTGCACCAAACAAGAATCCAGCCTTAGAAAGCTCAACATTAACATAAAAACTGTTTCAGCTTCATAAACTTTTGAACTGACCCATCTCTCAATGTAAACATTTTTTTCATAATGGAAAAATAACTCTGCACTGAACTGGAATTTTCGTAGAGTTTTCCACAGTGAGTTCAACAAACATGGAAAAATAAATTTTCATGTGGAAATATCTTTGAAGCTTTCTAATTCTGAAAAAAGATTAACAAAATGGAAGATTCTGTAAATGTATATATTGGAAATCAGATTGATATAAAAGAAAATATTTCAACATAGCAAGAGTACTCTATAGGCCTGTACAGCCTACATGCCTATATGGAGTTCATAATTCTGCATATCTCTTTTAAAGCAAAAATTATGCCAGTGTTACCAAAATGCAAAAGATAGTAACAAACTAATACAACCTGCTGTAAGTATATTCGATCAAGTTTTCTTGTGACATTTTCATGGGTTGAAAGTGAAGTAAAATTTCACTGTATCTGTGATTAGGCACAAAATAAAAACAAGTGCTGGTAGCGCTATTGTAGCTGACACTGTCTTGGTTTCAGACATATGAAATCTGATTTTGGACCCCCTACACCAAGAAAGACGTTGATAAACTGGGCTGAGCTCAGCGAAGGGCCAGTAAGATGGTTGGGGGCTGGAGCACTTGACTGCAAGAGGCTGAGGAAGTTGGGTCTGTTCGGCCCAGAGAAGAGGTGGCTTCAAGGGACCTTACAGCAGCTTGGCAGTGCGTGTGGGGAGGGTGTCGAGAAGATGGAGCCACGTTCTTCACAGTGATGCATGGTGGGAGGACAAGGGGCAGTGAGTATGAGTTAAAACAAAAGAAGTTCAGACTGGATTTGAGGGAAAACTTAACAATGAGGACAGCTGAACATTGGAAGAGGCTGCCCAGAGAGACTATGCAGTCTTCATCCTTGGAGGTTTTCAAGATTCAACTGGATAAAGCCCTGAGCAACCTGGTCTGCTCTCATAGCTGACCCTAGTCTGAGCAGGAGGTTGGACTGCAGGCCACCTGCAGTCCCTTTCGGCCTGAATTTTCCTGTGATTCTGTGTATCTGTGGTACCAGTGGGGATTTATACAGTGGAGGCACTTCATCAGCTCTGTTTGCTAAGCACAGGCTGCCTCCCCACACACATGGCAACATCATAGAGAGCAATGTGTTGAGCTGTGGGAGGAAGAGGGGAGATTCCTTTGCTATGTCACCAGTGTCTTTGGTAGAGGTGCCCAAGGAAGTGGGCCACCAGATTGCATCCACGTGGTGAAGGCCTCCTGGAGTGCAACAGTTGCCTCAGGCCTGCATGTGCAGGCAGGACTTGACTTGCCTACAAGCACCTTCTTCACCCTCTGGTTCCTCCCCTGAAGGAGCTAGCTTGCTGTTTGGCATCCTTACAGAGGACAAACAGAGGCAACATAGCTAGAGAGGACAAATGGAGACAAGTAGGGCTTGAGTATAGTCAGGAGCACAGTGGCATGATAGTGTAGACATATCTTGGCCGGCTAAGATAGGCCAAAACAGTAGAACTTGAACACCTCCATCCAGTGAGGAACTCTGTCCTTTCTTCCCAGGCTTTGCATAAACTCTGGAGCTTCAAATCTTGAGCATGCAAAAAGCACCTTGTCTGGTGAAATCCGCCAGGCATAGGGAATGCTAAGGACATCACAGGGGTCCTAGTTAGCCCTAAGAGCCCACCTGCTTGACATCTTTGGAAGATCATGGCTTAAGCAGTAGTCTCTTTTGTCACCTTCATTTTAAGTGTCCTCATTTCTGCAGACATGCTTGTGACATGTGGAGAAAAGCACCTATGCAGTTTCCCACTTGCAACAGATTTTCAGTGCAACTCTCTGAGCTACTTGTCAGAGACTGATCAAATGCTGGGATTTCCACTTTGCTTTGCTTTAAGTGTTTATTTAAATAAATAGAAAGAAACCCCAACTAAAAAGTGAAGCAAGTCCTCAGGCTCTGGGTGACTACAGTGGATTGATTGTTCATATAGGAAATGCTGTCATAACAAAACAGGTGCTGTATGGTAATTGTGCTAAGTATCCTAACAAACAAGGTTCATCTGGCACAATTCACCCAAAGCCTTCAGGGAACATGCAAAATTTATTTATAAGTGAGAGAAAAAATGTTCTCCTTAAGCTAAAGCAGAGTGGAAAAATGGAAGCTAGCCTTATTGCATCCTTCTGGTGATGGCAAGCAGGATTGTTTAAAAAGAGGGTGACCTTCCTAGGCATTTTTCCAGAAAGGAATGGCTTCCATTCCCTGAAGAGCCTCCTGGGCATACAGCCTGGCTGGAAACTGGTTGTCTTAACCTTACACAAGGCAGGAGAGGCAGAACTGGAAAAAAAATCACAATGCTAACTTCACCCTGGTGAATTTGGACACTGTGTACATTTTAATTCAGGTAGATTTGAGGCAACTCGGTAATGTGGTGTATGAAAGAGGTGATGAAGAGAAATGTTATGGAGAAAGCACCTTTGCAAGTAGGTGTAGAATAAATCATTTGCAGGCAAAATATGTAAGAAGTGAAAGGGGGAACAAAAAAATTAGGCAACTCAGGGGGAAAGGCCTGTGATGTAGTTAGATGCATTCATGTTTAACGTGTTTTGTTACAGTAAAAACTAAAATGTACCCACAAGCATATCATAATAAATCCTGACTGGATCAGACAAGTGTTTTTCATTGTTCAATTACACTTCCACTGCACAGAGTGCTGACAGCTTTTGTAACAGGTGGCACTTGCTCTATAATGTGCTACTAAAGAGTGAAATGGTATGGGCTGTCATTCTATTCCCAGGCATCATGCCTTAAATTCAAAAGGGCTTTCAGCATATGATTCAATTTGGCAATATGCTCTTCCAGCATACATCATAAACATAATTCAGAAATCTTTTTGGAGTACGTTTAAATAGGTAAATTTATAGAGATAATTTGCAAGTCTATATGCCCAAGGTAAAATTCTAGTTCCACTGAAATCAATGATAAAATTCATACCAACTTCAATAAAGCCAGGTTTTAGTGAATTTCTAGAAAGCCAGGCATTTTTCAGTGTCAGAAATAACACATTCAGGAAATATTAGCACATTTGCTCAACTGCAAGTGGGAACCCCACTCTCAGGAAATTTGGCTGTTCTTCCAGCTTAGCTGTTTTCTGGGCATACTTTGTTGCCTCTTAACACAGTAGTGTTGAAACTGGTGGAGAACAGGATCTGTCTTTTCCTGCTGGAAGCTTCACATGCCAGTCCTCCTCGAGAGCCCAGGGAAACAGCTGTGATCCCCAAAGAGACATCGCTGATGGTAGATTCGACCAGCAGTGCTCAAGTTGTTGGAAGCTCTGAAGCAGATTGTGGGGGCACAGCTAGGCTGGCATCAGACCTGTTCCTAGGTATGGGTTTGGATTTGCTCTCACAAGGTGATGCACCTCTAACCTGTCATGGAATAAATACTGCTGTCACCAGCAGTGTCTGTAGGTGAAATACCATCTGAATTAGAGTCATTAAGCCCAGACATATCTCTTCAGGGTCTAGAGACGCAGGAGGCAAGGAACTGCAATTCACGCTTAAGGGTGCATGAGCAGTTAAATTATAGCTATTTAATGAATTCCTTTCCTTATAAAGAGTTGGATAGGGATTTCCCAGAAACCAGAAAAGTTTTGTGCATGCCTCTGTATTAGGTGGGAACATTCTCCTAATCCTCATGCAAAATGCTGTCACAAGGTCATTTCTCATAACATGAACTTCCTTAACCGCTTCAGTGGACCCAGTATGTCCAATGCTTCTCTCCGTAGCAAGTATAGTACAATTCCCTGCAGTTACATCAGTAATACAACAGACTCTCAACCGCACAGACAGTGGCCTTGTGGACTGGCATAGGAGCAGTTAAGGAGCACATGAGTCCACTCTGCTGTCTGACCCGAAAACTGAAACTGGGTGTTCCCCATCCAATGCAGCCGCAGGGACAAACAGCAACACACTAAGCCAGCTCCCTATGGCTGTATTTCCCCAAAACCTTTGTATTTTTCCAAACCCAGTGAGTATCCATCAAGAAAGGACTGCCCAAGATGACAAAGTTTGGCGCTTATGTTTTATTTTCACAGGAACAGAGGGTAAGAAGTTATTTACTCTAGAAGGTGATGTGCAGTAACGGGTGTGAACCAGCACTACTTAGCCCCCAGGAAGAAAGTATGAAGTCGTAAGTTTTGCATTTAAAAGAAGAAAAAAAGCTACAAAAATCAAAGACTTTGCGAATGGAGGGTGTCTGACAAAACCAGAAATAGTTCTGTTTGATGCTTTCTCTCCTCAGGCTCACAAACCCCAGAGGTGTCTTGTGGAGTGGGTGGAGCTACAATGTTTTAATAAAGTGCCCTAGAATTTTATTAATATGAAGGGTTGGAGATGCCTGCAGCTCTGGTCATGTGAGCATCTGCATTCAGTTGTCCAGGATTTTAATGGGGTGATGAAGAGCACCAGCTTTGTAATTCATGTGGCTGTTCTTTTGCCCTCCAACCGGGATTAGCAAGGTTAACATTTTGTAGATGTTCAGATTTTAGTATTTTGCCTCCTGGAAAGAAAAAAGGAAGGGAAAAAAATCCCAATGAGAGAATCAGAAGGACACTTGGAAAAGGGAGGAGTGAGCTGCAAAAGTAGAGCTCCTAGAGTGCAGAGGAGGGTTGGCCAGGAGAGACTAGGGACAGGGTGTTAGAAGTTCACACCCAGAAAATTCATTGTCCGCCTCAGGCTCACAGAAACCACTGAATGTCCTATTTCATCCCCAGTTAGGAAGAGATAAAAGCTGGAGAGGATTTTTAAAACCTTTTTCCTTTCAATGCAAATCAGGTAAATCAGACCTCTCAAACAGGACAAATACTTACTGTTTTGAACCCTCCTTTTTAGGGCACATAGTTAATTCATGGTCCCAGTCCAGCTCTGGCTGGGGCTCAGTGTCTGTGAAGGGGACACCTTTGTGCTGATCCCTCACTCTGAGAAGCATTGCGAAGGCACAGGAGCAGGCAGTGCTACTTGCGGCCCAGAAACAGCAGCTCCCTCCCAAAACACAAGTTAAATTTCTGTGCCACTCTTCAGATTTCTGGCCATAACTATAGAGCAGCTTTCTATATTCAACTATAGAGCATGACTTGGCAGGTTGTCCCTTGGCAGGAGCACCTGTTTAGTGCTCCTTCTCCGTGCCTAGAAGTAGGAAGAAAACCATTTACTTCCATATGTGAAACCTACTTTGTGTATCAGGTTCCTCCACAGCTATGGTCAAGTTACATGGCTTTTATGCATTGGTTTTCTTCCCTCAGTCTTTGTCACTGGTATAATTCTCTTTTCCTTCTCCCAGAGAAGGACTTGGAGTTCAAAAGTAAATGCAGTCTAAAATTAATCAGCACACAAGTGCTCCTCTTCTGTGCATAACTGCCACTTTAGGCCCTTTCTCTGGTCAGTTGTCCCTTTGGTTTAGGGCATGTGAGTCCTAGCCCCAGCTCTGCCACTGAAGAGTTGTCTTCTTTCTGGGCTTCTCTTTCCCCTGGTCCTCCCAGCAGCCTGAGCAAACCCCATGTGACACTCCAGCAGACATACAAGGGACTCCTGTTCTATGGCAAAACCATTAGAAACGTCCACTGAGATTTTCAGAATCAGCCAGAGATATTTGCTGAATGCACCTCAGAATGTGTCTTGCCAGATCTTCCCCAGATGCTCAGGACCTGGGGTTGACATCTGGGGAGAGGGACTAAATAAGCCAGGCCACGGCTGTTACACAGTCTCTCTCCCATAAATGCGAAGGCCAGCTTGACTGTGAAGATATTTGAATAGCATTTTTACCCTGTGCCAGATTGCAAGCTGTATGTCATACTGTCAAAGCTAGCAATCAGCCTGATTGTTGCAGACGTGGCAAACATGCTTATTGTTAGAACTGCTAGATATTACACATCACACTGGGTCTATCTTTCATGTTAAAGACTTTAATCTTCTGCTGGAGTTTCTTATTGGACATCTGCCCAGAATATAAAGACTGATCTTTCTTTCTTTTCCCCCCTCTCTGATAAAGTGTCAGAGCCTCACTGAAAGGTGTAGATGGCAGCCAAAGGATCTCAGCTGAAGTCATGCCTCTCCCACCCCTCATCCAAATTATATATAGGAGTTATTGGCAGTATGTTGAAATAACTTTACTTTGGGATAATAGCCTTTTGCTTATCTCCCATCTATCTGTCACACTGTCTAACTTCTGTATTAACAAAGTCTACCTTTGGGCAGCTCACACAGTACAGTAGCTGTCATTCTGTCCTCACTCCTGGGTATTTAATGTAAACTGAACTAAAGTATGTTAAAGGTGTACCAGCAAAGACAGTCATTTTTCCATCTCTCTCCCCAGCAAAGTGAGAGGTAGCCGAAAGAGCGGCCCTGCAGCACTCCAGATGTGAAGTAGCACAGTGCATATCATTACAGAAGAAACATTTTCTGCCTGAGGGGTCTATTAGTAATTTTGACAGCAGAGGCACTCTAATCCCATACAGGAGAGAACAAGGCTAAAATAATCTGGGACCCAGTGAGTTCCCAAAATTAAGCCCTGACTAAGAGATTCTGGCACTGCCATCAGACTATAGACTTCTGCAGACTATATTTCTGAGTGTTGGACTCAGTATTACCTGTCTTTGATGGCTGAGAATAAAGTGAGAATTAAGAAGATGGGGAAAGCTCACTTAAATGGCTTATTCCTTTTATCCCAAATGTAAGGCTGGGTGACAAATGGCCTGAAAGTACAATGTTTTCTGAGAAGCTGATGCTGCAGGAGGCATGTGAGCATCTCCTTCCCGAGTAGGCTTCCCCCTCACTGCGGGAGCTGCTATACAAACACAACAGCAAGGAGAGACAGAAAGCTCCCGCATCCAAGGAACTGATGCAACTACAAAACCTGAGTGTGGAGCACCGAGGCTTCAGGGGGTCTGAAAAGCAGAGAGCCCAGTGCCTCAGCAACCTCCTCCCCATGCTCTCCTCTCCTTTATACTGTGTCACAGACTAGATTTTTGTCTTTCCTGAAAGTTAAAGATAGCTAAAATGAAAAAGTGATTTGCATAAGAATAAGCCAAGCTGTTTCTTCACTACCTTCCATAAATTACTTTTTTCCATAACTTCCCCCATTATTTCTGCACTCATTTTTCTGAATTTTATTCACTTGCTGTTTGGTATTTTACTCCTTTTTTGTTGGATGGAGATGGGAGTCTAGACTTTTCATCCTTCTTTACTCATTTGAATTGTAAGAGGGGGATATGTACAAGTAATTTGTGGCATTTAAGTGGACATATAAACCCACCTTGTTCAAGGGAGTCTAAAGGTCTAGGAATCAGGGGAAAACTATGGAACATGGAGTAGCTTTTCCACAGCATAGAATACGTCCAATTCTTCAAAGAAGAGTTACATGGAAATCTTCTACAGGAGGACTCATTAGACCTTTATAAGGTCTATCATTTTACAGCTGCAAAGCTAAAGCCTCCTAAACCTGCATGCATTGTATAATATTCAAAATTCAGCAGGACAATATCTGTCCCTCACACCAGTATTCCCAGCCCTAAAGATCCAATGCAACAGCCTAGCATGCTATCCATCTGATCCTACTGGTGACCTGAGCTGCTAAGGACATGCTTGGCAGCCAGGCAACATACAGAACAAATATCAGTGCTTTACCTCATCAGCAAGTGTGAGAAAAGGTGGGAGAGCCACAAACAGCAGGGAACTGGCCTGAGGCAGTTCAGCTTGTGAGCAGAGAGAAGGGAGCAGCCCTGAAACAAATGTAACCAACACCCTTAATCTGTAATCACTGTATAGTTCTCATGTCAAGAGAGTCTGGGCAATATGAGGATCTCAACTGCTGTCAACATCCAGTCCATGAGAAAACAGAAGATGTGGCAAACCTCCAAGCATAGCTTGGCTTGATGGTCCAGTAAATTTGTGAATACTGGAGAGACGCTTGGATTCCAGCTACCGATCTCAGTTCCCTTTTTTCAGCAGAGGCATGTTAGTATAGATAGCCAGTGTGCTCCGGAGAGCAGAAAATGCTTCATGCCACTGAACAGGAGTCTTTATGGAAGCTAGAGGTCAAGTACACAATGATATCTGAAAACCTAAATCCTGTTAGGGTACTTGACTTCCTTCTAGCTTTGGCAGGAATTTAACCACTGAAGAGTTATGTCATGAATACACTGGGGAAACTGAGCTTAGATAGCTAACATTTAAATGATTGTAACATTACATTTAAACATTTTAATGATTAGCTAGGCCTCTAGACCTCTTGAGCTCTTCCCAAGTTTCAAGGATCCCTACTTCAGTTGTAAGGGGGCAGGATAGATTATAAAAATGTTATATTGCTTTAAAAAAGTACGGGCAAGCTTGTACCTTTAAGCATAACATTGGGCCTTCTCCCATAACTGTGTAGCTAGGAAGCTGTTTAGTGAATGATATAACTACAATCATAAAAGCTCCAAGTCTAATACCCCATTCATTCTGCTCAGTTGGAATGGACTTGGAGAAACTGAATTCTAATATCAGGCCTGTCAATAATTCCACAACACTAGAATTCTTCCATATTTATTAGTACTGTACCTCTCTCTTAGACCACAGACAGAACTTTAAAACATTTGCTAGCTCATCGCACCTGAAGAAAAAAATGAGAGCTGGATTTCACTTTGAAAGGAGGATGTCCAATATGTGTCAAAACATGTTGCCTCTTTTATTAATTCCTTCCCATAAGCATTTCAACTAACATGGTTTAAATTAAAATTTAAGAATTAAGCAACTTAGAATAAGGTATTGCCTGTATCTGCAAGGACACTGTCCCTTTAGCGTGTTACAGCCTGCCCCATTAACATTCCAATTTTATTGCGTGTACCTGGTCTGAAGAGAGTCAGTAGCCAGTGGGTGTAGCATAAATTGTTGGCCTTCAGCAAAATGAACAGCTGAAATGCGCACTGTACCTGACCATGCTTGTTAGGCTATTTGCTCCTTTAATCACATGCTGTACTAGTGAATGCCTGCCATTCAATTATCTTCAAAACCTTCATCATGTCCCTAGACAATAAAATGTGACAAGACGGGTATTACTGTGTTATGGTCATCTGATACCTAGAAGTGTCTAATTATTCCCTTCAGTGATTAGCTACAATTACAGTTTTAACCTAAGTGTTTAAGGCCATAACAAAAGTGTTTCAAATATTCATTATAGGATACCTTATGAGCTGGAGAAGTGTGCATGGAGGTAGGACCAGTGGTTCCCAGTTGACTGTTCCCAGAGCAGCAGCAACACCAGAGAGAGTGCTCCCAAAAATGCTTTGATGCCCAGACTGCTCCGAAGACTTGCTAGCCTGAGGGTAGGCAGCCTACATCTTGCCGGTGCTGACAGCAAGTGATACCAGGCCTTCTGGTAAGGACCTATATGAAAGATAGATCTTGGGTCATCCTCCTTTGCCCTAAATCACCCAGTCAGGGCTGATGGGATAGCTGGAAGCCAGAGATTCATCTGAAGCAATCAAAACAGCTCCCATGGGAGCAACCAGAAGATTGCTCCTGTGTATGCAGGCTGTGTTGGTCCCCAGGAAGCTTGGGGCCTCCCTCTCTGGTAGACATGGCCTGGCCCCAAAGGTACTGCAGTTTCTATATTTTATTTGAGAATCTGCAGTTAGATTTAAGATTAGGCCATCTTGTTTGTCCTATCCTAACAAAGCCACTTCAACCAATTTAAGGCCAGGGTTTTTGTTCCTGATGTTTGAAAACAGCAGGTTGCAGGAGTTAGAACCAATAAGAGGCTAAGCAACCACAAGTTCCTTGAGTTAGGGTAAATTATGTAACTTCTTGCATTCAAGTTCTTTGCTCTGCTCCATTCAAACCACACATTTATGGCTGCAAATGGGCAGTGAAGAGTTCCCTCCAAAAAGAGAGACTATTACAGACAAGAAGTAGAAGAGCAAGGACTGGCATTTGTGCAATAGGACGGCTGTTTGTCAAGGAGGGCATGTGGCAGACCAGGGTTTAAACTTTCTCACTAAATCTAAATTTCATCCAGGTTTAAGCAAATGCTGCCTCACTCTCTATCACCCTTCTCAACCTAAGTCAAGCTCTGATGAAGGGGAGAATTTATCCTGATCTTTAGGTTCAAAGGCAAGGTGTGCATTTTGCAGTGGCACTGCAGGAGCTGGATATAATAGACCCATAAAGTAGTAAAATAGAACAGCCAGCCTTTCACTGGGAGAAGGCCGGTTTTAAAGGTGTATTACCAATCAAAACCTCTCTCCCACTGCGGTTCGTAGCGGCCCCCCATATTCAGTCTGACTTCCATATCACATTCAACGTGACAAACTAATAACCACAGCTGGCACTGCCACTGGCAAAGTCAGCAGTTACCTCTGGCAGATGACTACTAGGAATAGTGAAATAGTTTTATGTTACCTACAGCAGAGCCTTGGAAAGTCAAGTCAGGGGATGTGGCAGATGTCCCACCCCGCTGGCATCGGGAGCAGCAAGCCTGCCTCTCCAGGACTCGCTTCCGTTCCAGCCCTTCCTTTGTCCTTCCCCTCTTAGCAGCACAACAAGCCCAGTCCTCCAACCTGGGGGCCACGAATTTCGGTTCTGCCAGCACTGCTGAGAAGCTTCGAGCTGGCCCTACAAACAACATGGCTCATTGCAAGAGAATGAGATGCCAATTTTGTTTCTTGTGGAACAATGAAACTTATTTAAATAAAAGCCTGATTAAGACAGGGAGCCATAGACTAGATTCACAGCAGGGAAAGCTGAAAACTGCTTACTACATGCCGTTAAATTACCAATTTCTACCATTTTATTTTTAAAGCAGAGTGCTGTTTCTTTGAACTGGGAAAAACATGGCATGCACATCATTTTGGATAATGTACATGCAAGGTCACTTTGTTCATCTGATGTTATCCAGCTCAAAGTAAGAAACAAGGGGGATTTTTTTCCTCCTCAGTTGAGGAGTGCCTTTTGATACGTAGAACACAGTGACCTAACAATAGCAAAAGATCCAGTCCAAGATGTGCAAACGGTAAGGCAAGATGGCCCACCCCACTGTAAGGATCAGTGGGAGTAATACAGCTTTGACCTGTCTTTGTCCTATGCCAGGGATGTATCAATGAGGCAAAACAAAATTTTTAACTCTGCCCTCTATTCCTCACATTTAAGCTCTAACTGCTACAAGGCACAGTTAGTATTTGCAGATCGTTGCTTTCTGTCTCAGTTACAGAGGACCTATTTCACACATACTAGGTACAGCTGGCAAAAATTCAGTCAGACACATGTTAAAATAGCCTGTAATAGTGCACCAAAAATTTAATTTAATGCTTATTGCAAATAATTTGGCTAATGTCAGCCCTATTGCCTTCTAAATCTTACCAGCTAATCACTTTTCAACTTTTCCCTTTTCTGGCTGTGATTATTCTCACATTAGTCCATGCGGCTTTGTTGTAACTGAACCTAATGGGATAAGCGTGGGAGCAAGCCTGGAGCAAATACTCAAGCGTACTTCACACAGAGAGTTGTATCTAGAGATAGGATTACAAGAATATCCATGACAAATGGCTACAAATAGAGCCTGATCATAATAAAATAAATGCAACTACTGGAATTCATATTAGTTAGTCTTTGAGCTATCTTCACAGATCTTCTTAGAAGAAATATTTTACCTCCCATCAGCTAGCCTAGCTATGCATTTGAGGCACTATATCAACTTACACCACCTGAGAATCTGGTCCTTTTTGTACCATCTGTGTTCAGCTATAGTAGAAAGTAACAGCAAAAATGTGTGCAATACTTATTGCTTTGTGTTCATCTACAAATCAGAAGAAAGTGTCATATGTTAATCACTATAACTGTTGTTTTTGTTTTCAGTACCCATACAGAGAATTAATTAAATTTATTTTTAGGTATCTACATTTTAAATGCAGATGCTGTAAATAACGTGGATGAGTTTACATCATTTCAAGTGTGAGCACTCAGCCATTTCAGAACATCTCTTTGAAACTAATCCCTGGCCGTCTGTGTTGATAATGGCTTATAGATGTAGCTGTCTCCCATGATAGCAATGCTTAGTGAAAACAGCTCCCTTCAGCAATGCCCTGTTTTAAAGGATCTGACCATTTTAGTGTCATTCCTTTTCCCTGCAGCATTTCTGAGTGGGCTGATACCCCTTTCTCGCTATCCTACTGCAGCCTGGCTTCAGGCTGTGATGAAGAACAGTCAGCCCTGGTAGCTGCCGCCAGGAAAAGCTTTCATGTTTGCATCATGTTAGATCTTTCAGCAGTTTTATACTCAGGGCTGTCTAAACAGCACTGATAACATGCCAGAGAAATCTAAGGAAGGCAAATGAAGAAGTGCTGTGCTGAAACTGTTCGTTCCCTCTTATCAGATGTTTTTTTACTGGGCTTTGAGGAGTATCTGTACCTCCCTTCTCTGGTACCTAGCATCCCTGCTCCCCCACACCTTATCTCCAGTCTTACATAGCTGTTAGTGCAAAATGCCATTTATTCCATACCACCACTGATGAAGTAGTATGCAGCTATGTGTCCGTCTCTACCCGGAAAAACTTGCTTCATCACAGAAATTCTATCCTCTTGGGTGAGGTAAGACAGAGGGACAACGAGAGCAAAAAGTCGACCTGGGAAAGCAGAGAAAGTTAGGTAAAGAAGACCTGCGCTTGGCAATGCACCAGTCTATTAGCCCAGAGACCAACAGGGCAATGCAAGTCTCCAAATCCTACTAGACCCTTAGATGTAGTTCACTACGTTAATGAGAAAAGTTGTTTTCAGCTGGCCACACTGAGCTGCCTCTTTTTTCCATAAGCCTCAGTACAGTAGCAGCAGTGGATATGAGTAGATTATTTCAACTTCAGTTATTTAGTTTCTGTGGCCATGACTCCATAGCTTCTGCTGACAGTACCTGGGCTTTCTACACAGTCATCTGAGTCCCTTAGTTTCCAAATCTGGTCAGAATCAAATGCATCCAACTCAGTATGGATAAGGCTTACTGAACTATTATTATTATTATTATTATTATTACTCTCCTTCAGTGGGACCCTGAAGCTCTAAGTCACTCCCAGCTACGGACTCTGCTTATATGGCACCACTGAGGCTTGTATTGCAATAATAAGCCATTGGAGAGGTTATTCCTTATACATAACTAAGATGCTGGTTAACCATGACATCCAGAATGAACATTAGAGCAAAGACACTTCGCTAAATCTGTAACAGTATTCCAAATTATCAAGATATCAGTATGACTGACAGATCAGATAATCTCTTTAGTAATCCTGTGAATTCTAAACACAGAAACCCCTAACTCATCATCAGGTAAGAATACGTGAGAAAGGAGAGAGTTACGTCAGTTGACTGGCTTTATCCACTTATCATGTGTACAAGGTTCTTAGAGCATCTCCATTTCAAAATAAAGTTTGCCTTTAGCTGCACCAAGGTCTGGCATATTCATTAATATCAATGACAAATTCTTGCAGAGGTTCTGCTTTTTTTTACAAGGCAAGAAATGATTAAGATTAATTAGTGTAAGTTTTAGTGTCTGAAGTGTATACCTTCAAGCTGTTAAATGTGTCAATGGAGATCCATTACCACAACAATGGACATATTATTCTCAATAGGGTTTACTGCTATTTGCCAGTATGAGATGTGTGCTCGTTATTAAGACAAAACCACTGAAAAGAGCTCACATTTGAACACAGCTGAAATAAGAGCCTTACTTTACACAGCATGATAAGCCTTGATTTTGTAAACACTATTACTTTGGCTTTCATTACCTATTCCTGCTAGTATTATTTCATGGCATCAACTACTTTATAGGCTGTTATTTATCATCATACAAGATCAGCCAAACAGCACATGCATAGCACTTTGCAACTTTAAAAAAAAAAAAAAAATTGGTGATTTATGACGGATAAGCACTTGAATTTCAAACAGGATCTGTGCATCCATATCAATATCTGCCTAGGTCTAGATGGCCTATCAGATGGAAAAGGTTAAAGCTCACCAAGCTGCTGCAGCCAATAGCGCACAGGGGAGTGTTGTGGCTAACAGCACATCCAAATGCTTGCACATCCTGTACTCCAGTCAAGCAGGCATCTGCTCACCACTGGATCAGACTGGGTTGATCACCACTGTTAAGCCTGAATCCATCTATGTCTATGGATCCATATTGACAACGTAGCTGTACTCCCACCCTCTCTTTATTCAACCTTCTCTTTTACTTGTTAGAAGATTTAAACTCATTTTAAGGCCATTATCGAAATATTTTAAAATTACCATGAAATACAACAGTAGAATATTTGCTGCAAACTTGCTGTTTAAATATTAAAAACACCAGCGGCAAATCCATTGGTCAGTACAGATGTGAACACTTTGACTGAATAATCCTGTTATCAAAATTCACTGCTTTCACTGGATTTTGAAAAGGAAGTTGCATGGTGTGGGCAAGTCACTGCTACGCCAACATGTGTACATTTACAGGCATTTACAAACCCCCCCCAGCAACAGCCTGGCTCCAGTGTGGCCAACCAAATGGAGTACCCAGCTCTTCCTCACTCCCCAGGTTGTCATGTTAAAGGGATTTTGTTTGTGGATTTTGGAAGAGTATTTTCCCATGTGTATTCAGAAGTTGTATCTCAACACATTGTGTTTTTCCAAACTTGAGTTTTTACCCACAAGTCTTCCGTGTATGTCATTCCCTCTGTGAATTTAGTGGGACGAGAGCTTGATTTGGACATTGGCCTTCACGGAAGAACGTTCCAATATCAAGATTAGAGATTCTTTTCTATGGGTTTTTTGATGGATTGATTGGTTGCTTGCTTGCTTTTTTTTTAAGCTGTAGTCTGCAAAAAGGTTCATTGACTCACTCTTCTATGGCTCAAAGTTGGATCAAAGGATTTTCCTCAAACCTTCAGGAGAATAAAGTTCCTTTATAAGTTGAGATCAAGCATCAAAGCATTCAGCCCTAGAGAAGTTTGGGAGAAACTTATAAATGTTTGTTAATTGAGGAAAAACAGCAAACATGCCAAGAGTGGCTTACCTGTCACCTACGCAAACACAGTTCCTGCCTCTCTTTTTGTCATGCTCTGCAGAGCCTAGACCTGTGGTTAAATCAAACTTCTACTTTTTCAGATGATCATGAATAGGGCTTAAAGCCTAATCTTCCCCACACTTTCTCTTGGCTTTCTGCTTGCTGTCTAATTTCTCTGAATTTCTGGTGCCAGGTTTCCAAAATATAAGTGCATGCCCATGTTGGACATCCAACCCATAAATGCTCACCTCCTCTGCTTTCTGATGGGCCACTCATAGTCAAAGGAGACATTTCAGGAAACATTAGGGGTTGACAACAACACCAAACACACAGTCTTCATCTGAAGTCTTTTCTCTTCAGTTGTGCTGGCCTGGAGCTGGGTTCAGCTGCTACATGAGGCCTTAACAGGCACTGAAGCAGCAGTATGAATTTCCATAGCTAGGCTCTGACCCTAGAAATTCAGAGTAATTCCTATGCTTAGTTTTATACATGTAGGAAGGAATCACAAGTGCTTGGAATATCAGAGTGTAAGCTATTCAGTAATATTGCACTCCAAAAAATGTTTCCCAAGTCTCACAGTATTTCAAATATTTGTGGAGAATGGCTCAAGAGAACCATGAAAACCCAAAACATTGTTCATCTATCACTTATTACAGTCTGTTTGGTTAAGATCTCAAGATTAAAGGTGGATAAGAGAGAAACCCTTTCCACAAAACCTTAACTTTTTCAGACACGAGGAACTATTCTCACCACTAGGTAAAGTTTCCTGAAACAACACACCCAGTGTCAGGAGCACAGACTGCTGTACAGAAAGAGAGCGGGCAGCATTTGTAGACAAGGTAAGGATTCACCTGAACAGACATTGCTACTGTAATATGTCCAGTTCTAGGCCTTCTATCACAGCTCCTACAGATGACAATTATACTGCAGAAGGGGAATAATAGGTAGACGCCAGTGTCTACTTCTGCCTTCTGTAAAAGAAAAACAATAAAAATTACTACCGTGATGTTGGTCAGCATTCCATTCGTGGAAGGTGCAGAACAAAGCTTGCTTTAAAGATTTAAATTCAGAATTAAGACTGAGCTGTCATAAAGTTTCCTATCTCACAAACTGAAGTTCATAACTTAACACATCTAAACTATAGTTTATTATATTTGCTGTACATTAATCATTCCTAGAGTTCAAACTATGTTCATTTGCTCAATATGAATCCATTAATATGCTAGTATGAACATGTACTTACTGAAGATCACATCTGCACTTTGGCTTATTTATAATTAGATGCACAGTTTATCAGGCTGTTACAGAAGGTATGTAACTGAATATGACCCACTTAGGGATTCCAGCCATGTAATTTCTTTTATATATATATATATATGTATGTATATACACACACTAATAATTGCTACTGTTCAGAACTATATATTAAAAATGCCTAAATTGTGTGCGTTTCATTATGAATGAACCTATTTCTAATAACAGCTTGTAAACACTAGTTTATTTCTTGTGTATTGCACCCAAGGTAATTAAATAGCTGTAGAGCTTGTAATCACAACAGAAACTGATTTCCCCATTAACATTTTCAAAGTCCTATTGATGAAGATTCCTAGTGATTATAATTCCTATTGATTGAAAGTGATTTTAATCAGTTCAGCTGTTTTTTTAGAGGACTGACCACAAAATAAATACTCTTTCCCTTATGAGAATATTTGCATTAGGAGGACCCATAAAGGGATGAAGCTTGAAATTCAGTCTTGGTTTACTTTACCTAGCTGTCTCTGCTGAAGAGAGAAAAGCAATTCTTGTTTGAAGACATTCTGCACCATAACTTTGAATGCATGTGTTTCCTGTGGATAAGACATTAGAAAATTTTAAAATTCAGTTTCCGAGACTGCTGTAAAGCTAAGCCAGTGCAAACATGCGGTGTTTGCTTGAGTTCTTAAGCATTGAGCGAGTATGGAAATTAACTATATAAGATGAAAGCTGATGGTTTATCAAATTTAGGAGTCAAATGCTTAATTTCACTACATAACAAGTTAGCTTTCCAAAATGCTGTCAGTTTGTTCATATGACACAGTATTTCCCGTTGTCCTTTTCTCTGAGCAATATAAACTTTATATTCGCAACAGAATTAATCAGTGGTGTGGAATAATTAACACGAGCAGTTCAGACTACGCCAGCCTTCAGCAGGGTTGTGGTCCAGGTTTCCTCACACTCTGCCATGCCTCGGGTCAGCGACAGCCTCATCCAGATACATCCTACCCTCCATCCCTGATTCCACTGCACAGAAATTATGCATAGCTTTACCACTGATGAGAATTGCAGTGGGGAAGATATGAGCTAATGGCTCTGAAAGCATCATCGTGGCATTGCAAGAACCAAACAAGTGCCTATAGGTAAGGCTGCGAGACAGCCCAGTGACTGGCTCCATTTCAGGGGCATGAATTTCATCCTAGGAGTAGAAGTCCTGCCACCAGCCTGCTTATTCAGGGTGTGTGGGGGTGAACTTCATTAAAATCATTAAGGAGCCAGCACCGAAGCCTCTATCCAAATAAAAATTCAAACGCAAGTCAGTCAGATCTGGCCTGTAAAACATAAGACCATAAAATATGGCTAACAAAGCCGAGCCAGTGTTGTCCTCAACCACAACTCTTTCCTGATTTTTATATGATCCGCAGGAGCACAGTCAAGCCAAAAATTCCACCACAGCAGGGAGTACTCACTTTCTCTCACTCATGTGTAATACTGACAGGCTTACAAAAAATGTCTGTAATTGGAGCCCTGAACACCTGAACTTCAATAAAGGGTAAGTGTCAAAATGCTGTAAATTCATCTTCTGGTCTAATAACTTAAACAGTTCCTCTGCTGTAAAATAATCTTTTTTTAGGCATTATATTGCACAAGTGTTCCTAGCAGGATCTTGGATAAGATGAGCTGATGTTCTGCCTTTTAATCTTTTTAGCACCATGACTCTGTAATTTGCTATTTATTGTCTTTAACTCTAGAATCCCGCAATATTGTGAATTTGTTTTGATGTCTGACACCAGATGAGGGATGCACTTTGCTTGTAATGCTATAGCTGAGGACAAAAAGTGTAACGTCTGCAAGTGTTTTGATAAATCAAATCCTTTAGGATTATTTTTGATAAAGAAAATCAGGTGAACTAAGACTATTTGGATAGTGTGATAGATAAATTATCAGAGAAACGGTAATATACAAAAAAGACTTAGAAAGATTTAGGATCCAGGGTATGGCGATATTTTTTAAATTTCACACAAGTCGAGATGACAAACAGATGGCACAGTTAAGAAAATCTAGAAGGCAAAATATAAGCCCCGTGTCGCTTTAATGATACTTCTGCTTATCACAGCCTATATTTTAGATCAACTTATAAAGTATTTTTCTAAATCATAAAACTCTCTTGAGCTCTATTTTCTAACGACAAACTGGTCTGTAAAGAAGCATCAGTCAAGCACAAGATTAATTCCTGTTGAACCAACTTGTTGGTTTTGGCACAGAAGTCAATATTTATAAGACAGAAAGCAGCTGTAGTGTGCAAGTTAGCATAGTGCATAAATCTTTGCAGCAGGTTGTAGCAAGATTATGGTACTATCCACAGGTAGTATGATAGAAGCATTGCCACAGCAGAGTCTTCCTAATGGTGGTCATCCATTTACCAGTGTGAGCCAAGCTAATGAGGTCACGCTGATTCACTTCGTGTCATTTCCCCTCTGGAAGCAATCAGACCAAATATAAACCAGTAATATATTAAAAGAGGTCACAAAGCACAGTAGTTCGTTAAGAGTGAGCTGTTTGTATAGGACTCCGAGCCAGATTCAAGCTTGCCCAGAGCAATAGGACGTGTGGCTCCTGACAACAGGGCCGGGGAAGCAGATTAACCCCCCAGCCTCTAGAAAGCTATCCGAGGGGCAATACTGCTCTAGCACGTGCCATCCGTGCAGTGCTCCAGCCGGCTTCTCTCGTTCACCGTGCCACATCGGCCTTCGGCACCGTGGCAAGGCAGGGGGGTAAACTCTGTTTTAATTCTGCTGATTGCAGATTTTGCCTCCTGCCTGGCATAGCCGGACCCTTGGGCAGCCGGAGGAGCGGAGGCAGCAGCAGCACTGGGAGCCCCAGCAGTCGTGGGTCTGCTGGGCGCCTCCCCCGCAGCGGGTCCTGCTTGCCCTCACGGCCCGAGCAGAGGCCAGTCCTCAACGGATGCACTGTGCCCCTTCTGCCCCATCTCTCAGCCCCTCTCATGCCTATGGCAGTGGGGTGTGTTATTCACCACCCTGCGATTTTTGTTGCAGGAGACGGGACATGGTCTCAAGCCTGTTGAGGCCAACAGTACTGTGCCCCATTGCTCACCCTGGGTTTCTTGTTGGTGTTGAGCTCCCAGGTTGAGGGACTTGGCGGGGACCATTCGGCGCTGGGTCACCTGCTGCTGCGCTCCCCCTCCATGCTGAGTGCTGCCCCAGAGCAACAGGACACCCATTCCCTCTCCCCTCCAAAAAGCCACATCAGAGCCGCAGCATGGTCAGCAGGGAAGTCCAGGGACCGAGGGCAGTGGGAGGCTGGCCAAGTGCCTTGGGCATACCCTGCACTTCCCAGCCTCAGCTCCCATGTTTTTTTTATTCTCCTTCAGGCTAGAGCTGATCTAATTTTTCATGCACAAGGTTATATAGATTACCACTGCCTGCATTTTCATCAGCCTTTTTCCCTGTGCTGAAAATATGGATATTAGATCCTACCTTGCTACAATATTATTCTTCAGACTAGAGGTGAAGAAAGTTCAAACGAAAAGGTACTTGGCTATTTCTCTTCCTTCTTGGGAATCCTGGCACACCAAATTTTGCTCTCCTGGCACTGCTCGCATGAGTGCAGTTACTCACAGTTACTCACGGATGAGACCATAGGCAATTTCAGGCCCATGGCTTCCTCTCTAACCACTATTGCTTTCATTCTGACATTCTCAGCCTCACTTGACCAAATTATATGTGGTTTTAGGCAAAGATGTTGGAAATTTAATGTCAAATAGATGCAGATTGAGCCCACATGGGAAGCAGGAAATACAATAGAAATATGCAAGTCCATTATCTGAATTTATCAGCATACATTCTGCATGCTTTATAAATTTGACTAGCATGATCATCTGTTTCATTCCTAGAAGAGAAAAAGCTAACAAATATGAATTTCTTGAAATAGGCAGCAGAAAGCAATTGACTTGAAATAAACAAAATAGTAGAAATTAAATTTTCCTGGCAAGATTTGCTTGTGTTGTTCATCAAATAAATGTACATTATGTCTTGCACTGTTACTCAGCTGTGATCTTATAATGTGCTCTCTGCATCCTGTCAGACATATGATCCTTTGTCCCGTAATAGACCCAACTATCTCCCAACCAGCTGAGCTCAGGGTCAGCCCAGGGTCATGCTGGTTAAAGATGCCTGTCAGTTCACTGCCTGAGTCACAAACGGGCTTTAAATCACCTTTATCTTACTTAGGTTGATGCTTTCCAGCAAGCAGCTATAGCAATAGCCACAGCATCTAGGTACAACATAGCAAGATGTTTTGCGGCATCGCTGAAAATTTCCCTTTGGATATGCAAAGGTCAGTGCACAGCTTGAAGTGTAATATGAAATAAGAACTCTTTCAAATACCTTTATGCGAGGTAGATAAATAGTATGGTTCACATCCATCCTCCAAATGAAAACAAAAATTCAGAGGATAGGACATCACCTTTCAGGTTGGAAATAGAATTATTACTTAGCCGAAAATTTCCAGCAAAAAGAGCGTTTGCATAAGGAGGCCTGATAATCTAGGAAATGTATCACCTGATGTTTTTATTGTGATAAATACCTCCCTTCAGCTCCTGATGCTATACAACTTCTTAATGTTTGTCACCAGTCTCTAAGGTATAGAAGAAAGACAGGCCTTAATTGTAAATTTACACATGCTTTATTGCCAGTGCAATGGCATGAACACATTTAACAGGATTGTCATTCCAGTTAATTATGCTGATTCTGACATGTACCTATCACAGCTGAAATTGATAGTGCCTTTCAACCAGTTAGTAGCACCACAAAAAGCTGTATCTTTCTCTCTAAGGTTAAGCATGTTCGGGGCCGGAGGATGGCAGGAGAAAGAATCCCTGCATGCTAAGTACGTGCCGCTAGCTAAACAGCAAAACCTCTTTTTGAGAGAAATGCAGATAGCTCAAAGACAGCACATGTTCTGCATTTCTACTATATGTCCTCCAGCCTCAGCCCACCTGCCCCAAGCAAAGACAACAATCTTCATTACGCCTAATAGCAAGCCATACCTTCCCAGAATACCTTCTCGGAAACTCTTGGCCTTGTTTACAGCATGTAATACCAGGCACCCAAACAGATGGTAGCACTTATTAAAGATATTAAAGCAGAAGAAAAGACAGCAGAAAAGGAGGCAACTATTAGAAAATACTTTGTGGCAAGGAAAAAAACATTTTCTATGTTTTCCCTGCAGCAGGAGCCTGAGTCTCTGAATTCCAGGCTGAAGGAAATGCGGGAAGTCTTGCAATCAACAGCAAACCACAAACCAATATTAAATGAGGGTAAAACGCCATCCTCACCCTCAGCAGCATTATCATGGCTCAGATCAAAACCTCAATTTAAAACCTCATACGGAAAAGGCAGATAGAAATGTTGGGAAACAGTATATCCTCCTTTCCCTCTCACAGGACCCAGTATAAATATTTTAGGGCATTCCAGAAGGGAAATGGAGGTACATATATCTTATATACACACCTAGTTGACAAGGATAATGTTTTACGATTGTCTGAACTAGAGGGAGGGAGGGAAGAAAGGAAGGAAGAAGGGAAGGAAGAAGGTAGGAAGGGAAGTAGTGAGAGAAGTGAGGAAGGGAGTGAGGAAGAGAAGAAGGGAGGAAGAGAGGAAGAGAGGAAGGAAGCAAGCAAGCAAACAAGAAAAATAATGCATGCTTTTATAGAAAACAGAAAATCTTCAGTTATCCATTTTCTATCAAGTGACCCATGTAGCGTTTAAAGAAAAGCAAGCATTTATGTATACAGAGTTACATTACAAAAAGCATAAAACCATGGATGGTGGGATCCAAGCTTGAGTAAACAATGCAGAAAACTGGAAGAAGGGATCAAAAAAGAAGAGGAACTCTTTTGGATAGTCCAGTGAAATGTTACTTGGACACTTCATGCATCACAGCAATTTCAATGAGAATGGAGGAGATATCCCCACAGGAGTCACAGCATAACTTGCCGGCACCTAGGCTTCTCCCTTCTCTGCCTGGTTCCCCTGCTCCCATGCAGCCTGGGCAGCAGGCTCGCTTGCGCTGCCCACTGCCCTGCAGCCAAAGTCCTTGGTGACGATGGCAGCACTGGCCAGCTGAGCTCCTGCACGGTTGCTCCCCTCCTTGCCCCATGACCCCTGTTGACCGCCTAACTGGATAAGAGCAATGGAAGGGCTTCACTGTGAGCCCAGGCTGGAGAATATAAAGCTCAAAAAGTTTTGAAAATTGGGTAGACTATTGGAGCACCAGTGAAGAGATATGGAGGAGCTTAGATGTGGGCAAGCATCTGGAAAACATATAGATGAGGCTTTCTAAAAAATTGATTAAAAGAAAAATCTAAGCTGCACACAAGGAGAAGCTCCTATTTCTCCTTTCTGCTACTAAGAATTTTTCCAACGTCTCACCTTTGGAATGTGGCCAGAATTCATTTTGCTGGTAAAGAACAAGTAGTATTTTCGGTAGCAGTCTGGCTAAGTACGTTTACTCCTCCTTACCATTAAATGGATCTTCACACGTGATGTCTAAAGGAACGTCCTTGAGATCTGGCCAGCAGGATCTTTGGAGCAGACTGAGGTGCCGCTTTTGGAGAAATTAACGTCAAGCAGGTATGCTTCAAGACTGTGCCACTTTTCTCTTTGAGCTCAGATATTATTTGCTCCATGGATAGTGACTTTGGAGCTACTTCCGCAGTCCTTTCTCTGACAAACTCCCCACTGAAACTGGTAGGCCTTTTGTGTAGCAGCAGTATAGCAGGACCTAACCTTTTGTGATGAAAGAGAATTTTTTATTTGAGATGTGCTGGCATTTTTTACTTTAGATATTTTACTACAATAAGAAAAGGCCTACCCTCTGAGAACGACGTGATAAAGCTTAGATTATTTAATCTTCATTTAAATGCAGATCGTTTGTTTTTCAAAGCATGATATTTATTCCTTGCCCTGGAGGATGCCTAGAAAAGAACAAAGCTAAATTTACCGCTCAAACTGGACTCTATTACATTTAGTGCTGCTGCTCCAAAGTAATATGGAACTGCACTAAACGACAGACCTGCTTTAAGGACAAAAACATGAGAAAAGGTGTCTCGTTCTCATAAATACCAAAAGACACACCCACGCAGCTATATATCACTCTGCTCATTTAACTTGGACACTTCAGACATTCGAGCATGCAAGGTAGCTATCAAAGATGCTTTACGGAGGAGAATAGCTATTTGAATTTTTGGTATGAAGTAACAGCTTTCTCTTCCCTCTGGGGTTACACGCTTGGTGCAAACACCAGGGGTACTGAGGAGTAGGGACGTGGCAGAGTGGCACAGAGACCACCGCATCCCGTGGCTGAAAGGCAGACGCTGCCGCAAGGAAGGGGCGACAATCCTCTAGTCTTCGCTCAGCAAGTACACACCTGAATGCACTTCATATTTCTTGTCTCTTACATTCATCTGTGGGTCATCTTTTTGGTCTCTAAGAGGAAAGGAATTTTATGAAATAAAGATCTAAGGGCTGAAAATGTATGTGCAAAGGGTGGGGGGGGGGGGAGGAGGAAGGGTGACAAACCTCACAGCCCATGTGAAAGGTTGTTTTGCTTCTAGACCAAAGGGGAGGAGGCCTGATCCTGCTCCCACGCTAGATAAGCAGATATCCTGCAGGCAAGAAAAGCTGGCAACAGGCTGAAATCGTGGTGAGAGTTGAAAAGCTTGTTTTTCTATATGCACAACAAACCAGAATTGTTGACAGAAAAGCAAAAGAACATCTGCTCGTGCTGATCTATGAAAGCTTTCCCTGGCTCCATTAACCTCCCTTCTTTCTCTGTCATTTTTTTTTTTTTTTACTGAAGATTATCATTTAAAATGTTGGAGGCTTTCATTTCTCTATTAATCAGATTAAATCTCCTTAGCCGCAGTTAAAATACTCTGCGAGGTGCTTCGACCGAAAGATCATCTGCCTTGCAATTAGAACTCATTTTTAATACAACAGGGGGGAAATAGAGAACCAGAGCTTTAGAATCAATATAATTATAAATTACATGGAAAGGGATATGGTAGCATCCTAGCTTGGAACAACAGATTTATTACCAAAGCGGTTAGCATTGTAGCGATAAAGCATACAAGTTTTATAAACAAAGAGAGAAAGAGACACACAGAGAGAAATTAATGTTAACATGGGCTCATTGTTGCTTTTGTTACATTTTGTTACATTTGTGGTAACCAATTTTCACTTATTATTTTAAAATGTAAAATGTCACACTGAAAAATGGTTAATGACTCAGAAGTCCCTGCCTGCAGTATTTTCTAAGGCAAAACTCCACTGATTTTAATGAATAAGGTCTGCAGAATAGGGTCCCATTATGTATTCTGCATTTAACCCTGATTAAGACTGGTTACTAATCAGCCTTCTCCATTCCCTTGGTCTGAATAGGATCATAGCTTAGGTTGCAGCTAAGATTTCCATTTAAACCTCAATGACTTGCATTTAGCGTCACACACTAGACAGGGCAAGCAAAATTGTCCTTTCTGGTAGCAGCAAATATTTTAAATGTGTCATCTTCTCCTTTCACAGGCAGATTCCCCTCTGTTAGCTCACACATATAGTAGAAAAAGACTCCAGCATGTGCCCAGAAGATTGCCTGTTAGATTTCCATTGATTTCAGTTCTGTCGCCTGCCCTGCCGTATTCCCACTGAAAAGCAGAGGGGAAATTTTTGCACTTTGTTGGATATGGAGTTAACAGTCGGGGCCTGATCCAAAGCCCATGGAAATGGGCATGTCTCTGTCTGTGTCAGAGCCAGTGAAAGTGGGAGTTCGACCTATGTGGTTGACTAGTCTCAAAACACATCACCGTGTTCAAAAAGGGGATTACATGGAGATTTCCAGGCTTTCTAGCATCTCTCATCTGAGTTGCTATCAAACTGATACATTAAAGAAGTCTCAGCAGGATTTTCAGTATTTTTCGTATATCATGTTCTTTATATGCTTTGCTTAGGCAGTCAGAACCTTGGGATGACAAAGGTGTGATCTGAGCAGAGAGGAGTTATCTTTACTGATGGCTTATCAGGCTCCATGAGCCTAATCTTTTCAGTTGCAGAGCTGTGGCCCTCAGGCAAGCCGAATCCGCCCCCCCCCCCCCCCCCCGGCCACAGTAGGTCCCACTCAAAGCTGATGTAAACATGGGGCGTCAGTGCGAGCCTCTGCTAACTTTAAACATTTCAGCCTGTGAGCTAGCTTGAAAGAAGCTAGCATAATGCCTCATTAAATGAATCTAAGTTCTGGGAGGAAAGTACATATTCACATGGATAAAGAACACTGCATATCTCTAGCACAGTGTGAGCTGAGGTGTGGTATTCCTCATCCTTTTCTGACAGAAGGATAGGTCCTCTCGGCCCGTTTTTGTGTCACCCTGCATTTCCACGATCATTGCTTGCACTCCTAGCACTGTCGGGAATACAAAAATAAAGTGTACAGGGAAAAAATGCAATAAATTGCAAAACTCCATGGGGTCCTATTTACCCCGAATACCCACTTCCATGGCTAAAACATATTGTTCATGCTAATACAATTAGCTGGAAGGACTGTTCCTCCAAGATAACATTTCTGCACAGTGAAATATGCATGGCTCTTCGATGGCTCAGCTCTCAGGTGGGATCACCTTTCAGTTTCTAGACAGTGTTATTTTTTTAACCTATTTCTTTTTTTCTCCCCCGCACAGCATGAGGAACACAAGACTACTCCAACCAATGCATTTTGTTTTATGATCCATCTGTCCCCAGAGCCATGCATGGATGTTGAATCCACTGACTTAACAGAGCAATGCTGCAGGGATTTTATTTCTTGCAAAATAGACCAGTCTGTTAAAATCTCCATCTTTACTGGGGGCTGGAGGGAATATTTCACAACTGTGCTAAGAAAATAAATTTAGACTTGGATGGCATTTGCACTGTAACTGATGTTTTGCGTGGGAGTTAGTTGAGGCTCCCTAGTAAACCATCCTGATGCAAAAGGCAAGAAAAAGCTTTGTTTTATTGGAACAGAGGAGTTTCAATTAAAACTGTGTAGAAATCCTCATCCTTGTAGCATAGTCCCTTCCAGAAGCTTCACCTTCTTACGAAGCCAGTGAAAAGTCTGGACAAGTGGTTATTTTCTGAGACTCTTACCTCACTCCTCCTATGTGCTTGCCCTAATTTATCCGCAGATGGAGTCTGTGATTTACACAGATGTGCTTTGCACCTGAATACTCCTCGTGTGCAGTGGAGGAGGGATCTCCAGCCCCATTTCTCCTGCCAGCCTCATCCTCATCCCCGTCTCTTCTCATTACTTAAAGAACCCGGTCTCCTGTGTTTTCTCTGCTCTTTATTCCATGTCGCCGGAGCTGAGTGACTGCTGAAGATGAGAGCAGATGAAGAGTGTGAAGAGGGAAGCTTCTGCCTTTGGTCTGAGTCTGATGGGGAATGATGAAAAACACATGGGCTATGAAAAAGTCCAGTCCAACTTTCTGTTTACTGAGCTCCCTAGAAACGTCAACATCTGTCACCAAGTAACCCCTAAAAGGGGCACCCCCTTGCTACAGGACCCTGATGGCAGGTCCCATCCCTCTTCTCCAAGCACAGCCTGGAGCTGAGGGGTGTTGACAGAGAGAAAGGGAGGTTATCGGGATTTGGTGATAGGTGTATTAATAGACAAAGGAGACCAGAAGTGATGCCCCTCGCTCATCTGGGTGATGCCACCCCAGGAAGAGTGAGCAGGGCTGCAGCCTCCCAGCCGCCTCGCGTAAAGCCGGCAGGGTGGCATGGCCCCGCCGGTGCCCCGGCCCCGCTCCCGGGCCGGGGACCCGCTGCCCCGTTCCCTGTCGGGTCCCCTCCCGCCTGCCCCGGGGGGCAGCTGGGACCCCCCTGCCTGCCCGCCTTCGGAGGGGACTGAGGGGAGCAGCCTCCGGGTGCTGAGGGGGCCGAGCGCCGGGGACCGGCTGGCGGCAGGCGCCGCCGCGGCCGCTGTTCCCGTGCACCGCTCCCCTCCGCGCCCCGCGCTGCCCCCGGCCGCGAGGAGCTCCTGTTCCCTTTTCCAGCGTGCGGGTTTCGGGTATCTCCGGCTCGGCTCCGGGCGAGCCGTTTGCCAGCGCGCGTATTTTACGCGCAGACCCGAGCCTGTATTTATTACGCTGCATTTATTGACAGTCCGCGCGGCGCTATTTGCGCCGCTTAGCGAGCGGTCCGCAGGAGGTGCGTGCGAACGAGCGGCCCGGGCCCCGCGCGGACCCGCGGCCGCGGACGGCGCGGCAGGTCCGCTCCGCGCCCGCGGGGCCGAGCCGCCTCGGCGGGGCTCTGCGTTACCGTGGGGCGCGCAACGAAATTTCGTTATGTGAGTCCTTCGCCGAAGATCAGAACCGAGGCGGCTGTGAATGCAATCGATCCCTACAAAATACGTTAAGCGAAACATTCAATTAAAGCACATATTTCCTTGGGCTTATTTTTTTATTTTTTAATAATCGATAGCATATTACCTTTTTTTTCCTCGTGGAGAGTGGCCTACAGCCCAGGGTAGGCTGGAATTAGGAAATATATATACATGTATGCGCAAATCCAGGCGTATCGGGTGCAGAAAACAACGGCCGCGCATCGCTAGGGAAGCTGGGGCTGAAACACGGGGCAGGGCTGTCAGGCTCCCCCCGGGTCCCCACCGCTCTAACGCTTCCTACAACTGTTGCCAGCGAAACGCTCCATGAGTCCCTGTATTTTCCTAATCCCTCTGGTTCCCGCTGACTACACCACATAGTCGCAGTCTTAGACCTATGTCAGCATAGGTAAAAGAGCTTGCAGCTGAGCTTGCCTTCAGGTTCTCTATCTGTCCCTGGATGGTATCTCCTCTCCGGGCTCGTTTGGGCTTGTCCTTGCTTATATTTGATTTTTGTTGATGTTGTTGTTGTTGCTTTTACTTTCTTGAAGCGCGAGAGTTTGTGTTTATAAACTGGACTCCCAGAAAAGATATGCTCTCGTTATTGGTTTCACTATAGTAGAGGTTGATCGCTGCTCGGCCAAATTTTTATAAGGATCATAGTCCTTAGTCCTACCTTTATGAGATATACACTTTCAAGGAAAGTAGATCGGAAAGACAAAATAATTGTAAAAGTAATGGCTGAAACTTTCTCCATGCGGAACAAATGCTTAAAATATGTCACTGCCCTATAAAAATAGCGCGGAAGCATTTTTCTGGGCCCAATTCTGCTCGTATTACTGAAATGTGTAGTCCTTTTGAAGTTATATGGCAAATAGGGCTCCTCACATGATCAAAATCAACAGTTTGCCCCAGAATTCTTGGGCACAAGGGAAGACTTTTTTTCCCAAAGCTCCCATTGATTTCAATGGTCTTTCTGAGCCTGAAACAGGAGTAACTGTGACCTGTAATATTTTATGACACGTAAGCCATAAAAGAATAATGTTAACAGTGAAAGTCGGCCAAGTAGTGTGCCTGGGGGAGAAAAGGAATGTTTGCCTTGGAAAGGAAGAGAGAGAAAAAGAGAGAAAGAGAGAAACGGCGAGAAAGCAAAAGGCAGAGAAGAGAAAAAGAAAGAAAGAAAGAAAGAAAGAAAGAAAGAAAGAAAGAAAGAAAGAAAGAAAGAAAGAAAGAAATTTTATATGTGATATTGTTATTCGCTTAAATATTATTCAGTTAATCATTTATGTATTCCCTTTACATAGTTACCTATTTTCTGAGACCACATAGAGCTAATTGCCAAGCGAAAACAAACAAGAAATGCTGTTCTTATGCTTAGGTGGAAAAATATTTCGAAAGGACTGTTTCCTCCCCAACCCCTCCAAACAACGGCGGCGGCGGCCGGCGGCGGAGCCGCGCTCCCGCCCGCGGGCGCTGTGCGGGCGGCCGCGGGGCCCGCGCCGGCCGGAGGCACCGCAGGACCCGGCCGGGAGCGCAGCGCCGTCCGCGCCGCCGCACGGCTCCGCGCGGCTCCGCCGGCCCTGGCGCGGTGCGGCGGGGGGGACTTCTGGGGAAAACCTTCTCGATTTTATAGCCGGAACGTGAGCTGCCATTAGAGAGGTGCTAATAAACCCCTCTTAAGCATGCATTTATGCAGTGATTGCGTGAACTTTGGCCCTGAAGAGTCCCTGCAATTAGCAGCAATGTCCGTCGCTTTTCGCCCACGTTACTCTCTATTCTTCCCCCCTCAAAGGACGGAGAGGAGAATATTGCCCCACGGCTCCGCCACCGCCTCCAGGCGCCCCCCCGCGCCCCCCGCCGCTGCCGGAGAGAAAGCCCCGCTCATGCCTCCCTGCGCCCCGGGACTGGCTGCCGAGGGGCCCCCGCGGAAAAGCGGGATCCCCCGCGGGAGGGTTTATTTCCCGCACCCCGGTGCCTCCCGCCGGGCGCGGCGCGGGTGCGGGGCAGCTCCGCGGGCTGCGGCAGCGCTCGCTGCCGCCGCGAAGCAGCGCGGAGTGGTGAAGCTTTAGCAGATATTGCTGAGCAAAAACGAGAGGAAATTTGCGCCTGCCGGGGAGACGGCGAGAGGGACAGAGAGAGCGATGACTCTGTAATTGTTGCCTTTACCAAGGCTCTGAGATTAACCACTGGGACTTATTCTAAAGTGACCCATCACTGAATTCATTTCTGCTTGAACTTTCGGTGAACCTGAGATTAAAGAGGGGAGAGCAGCTAAGCAGTTTGTTGTTAGCTGCCTTTTCAACAGCCCTTTCAGACTGAGTAAATATTGATCGGTTTCAATCTGATTGCCCCAGAGGAAAACACCAAAGCATCTCAATAGCCTCCAAAAGTAAACTTAAAGGTGAACAGCAGAAATGGCCTTAAGTATGATAGGAAGATGCTAAACTCCGCTTGGCAACCCACAGTTTGGCTTGTGGGTTTTTTTTTTTCCCCCTTCATTTTTTTCCCCTGAGACTCTGGAGAGAAATAGAAAAAGCTGCTGTAAAAACAAAAGAATCCCTACAAACTGAAGTGCAAATGAGCCTCTCTGTCAGGCCAAGGCACGCTCTAATTCTTAGCGATATTTTTGTGTTAGAAACGCTCTCACGTGCAGCAACCAGAAGTTTTCATTCCTCACCCCCACACTCCCTGCTCTGAGAGGCTGGTCATATCGAAATAATAGTAACAATAGCAAAAATGAGCCAGGATGAGCGGGTCTGGGGGCTTTTCGCTGGAATCGATCCGGGCTACGAAAAAGATAAACCGAGGTTTTGGCTTGGAAGGAGACAGGATTCTTCGCCGGTGAAGCGCTCACCGCAGACTGACGCACTGACAAGTGTCTTGTCCCTCGCATTTAGTCTATAATTTATGGCTACTCTTTCTAACACATTAAGTCAACACCGGGGGAGCCGGGCTGCAGATCCGGATTCCGGCAATGTTTAGATCCAGATTTCGATATTGAAATGCCCTCATTGGCATGCAAATGACACTTTAACACATCCAAGTCTCTGGAAGAAGGCCATCTGTTTTGCTTTGTGGCTTTGCACTAATAAACAAAAGGTAAAGTATATGTCAGGCGGGGAAATGAAAGAAATCGGGGCATTCGCGGGAGCCTTTGGAGACAGCCCTGCTCCTTTGCAAGATAGCTCGGCTCTTGATATGGCCGCCGCGCCTTGCAAATCAGCGCTTGTCTCTTTTGACACTGAAGTGCGGAAAATTTCGTTGACTCTCCGCGGATGCCGCAAAGCAGAGCCTCCGCAGGCAGCGCAGCCTCGGGAAAGGCAGGGCAGCGCTGTCCTGCAGATGTGCCGGAGAAAGGAGACGCTACGCGGGTTTGGGCTGAAGTTCAGGAGGTACCAGCGGCTGGGGACACCCCCGTGTAGCTGGAGGTGTCTGTGCTCTGTCCCGGGGCCCGGTGTCTCCACACAGCCTCCTCCCCTCTCCCCGACCCGGCGTTCATTCGACACCTCTTGGGAATGGCTGAAATTTACCTGCGAGGACTTGCTCTTTCTGGCAAAAAGAAAAAGAGGGGAGAGGGGGAGGGTGGGATGGGAGTTTGCCAGGCCCTGGGAGGGTCAGCCGTGGGGGGGAAGGAGAGGGAAGCAGGTCCCGCTTAGCGCCCAGGCTAATTAAATGTGCAGCCCTTAGCGAGGGGCCTGCGATGTGAGGAAAGACTGGCTGAAGACAGTTTCTGCTTTTGAATTGTGCTCTGTTTATAGAAATGTCAACATCCATCTCGAGGTGAAAAGGTTAGCACTTGACCCAGGAAGTTCTCGTGTGTGCGCTTCAAAAATAGCTCTGGATCGTAAATTCCTCCATGCTACAGTGGAGGGAGAGGAGGGCTTATATTTTCTAAAAATAATATTATTCGAGCATAGAAAAGGAAGAAGGTTTGTGTTATGAATCAGGCTGGACAGCCCGAGCTCTGACTCTGGCAAAAAAAAAAAGAAAAAGGGAAAAAAAAGAAAGAAAGAAAAAGTGAGGAGCAATGTTGGAGGTTCTTCCTCCCTTTCTTCCTCGGAAAGGCCCCATCAGGAGAAAAGGATGGAAACGCACCGCTGAGCTGAGTGGTGCCTCGTGGGTGACGTCACGCAGAGGTACGCACACAAGGGATACCTGAAAGTTGAATATATTTATTACAGACATTATAAGGACCCGTAAATTCTGCCCTGGATTCCTGCAGTCCCAGAGGCTGCGGTGATTGTAAGGAGAGGAGGAAGGCAGCTCGCTCACACGCCGCGGCTGGCGGACTCAGCGCGCCGCAGTACAGCAAAGCACTGTGCATCATGCAGACTCCCACACACCAATCACATAAAATATACATTCATTTGGCCAGTCGTCACATTTACCATTGGGTTGAAAAGACACCGAGTTTAAAGGAGGGTCGATACGAAAACAGGGAGAGGCGAGGTCTTCGGGACAGCTATTCCCTTCGGTCCAACACAGTCCAGCACAGACTTGTGGCGGGGGGGGGGGGCGGGAAGGGAAAGCACACCGGGTAAGGTTTACAAAACCTAGTGCAATTGAAGCCTTGTTTGTCACACTTACAGAAGTAGCGCTACTCTTTGAGGTATCTGCTTGAGTTTAACACGTTTCACTTGATACGGTCGTCTGTTTTCACAATATAAAATCGGATCCGGTTTTGCGAACGCACCCACCCTGCTTAACCTGATAATCTAAACGTCATTTCTAGAAAAATCTGTAGAAAGATAAATCTCTCGGACAAAGTATTTACAAGCAACAAACTCATAGACGCGAACAAAGAATACATTAAATTAAAGGATGAAAGTCCTATACGTCGTGTAAACACTTCCAATAGTGCATCTCTTCGTGAGGTTATGTACCCTAGACAGCCTGTCTTTCACTCAGGGGAAACTCAAAGAAACGTCCTTGCCAGGGAGGAGAGAGACCCTTACGCACGTGCCAGCGCACCTCCTCCAGCAGCAGGGCAGCGGGCAGAGCTTGTCCTCTCGGCCCCGAGGCCCGGGGGCCGCGGGGCGCGGGGCGGGCGACTGCCTGCGACGGGGCGGGCGCTCGGGGCACTGGGGCTGTGCGAGAGACCAACCAGCCAACACACACACACAACAGCGTTAAATCGGTTCGAGCTACGGCAGGGAGGCGGCTCGGGAGTCGGGGGTCCGAGCCGGGGGGCACCAGGCACGTCTCAGTTTGAGGTAGCAAGAGTGTCTGAGGTAGAGGAGGCTGGCGAGGCAGTGCAGGGCGACGAGCAGGACTTCTCCGATGACTCCTCCACTTTCTCCTCGCATCCCGTGGGGGTGGCGGGGGAGATGGGTAGCAGCCCCTCCTTCTCTCTCTTCTTCTGCTTCATCCTCCGGTTCTGGAACCAGATCTTGACCTGCGTCTCGTTGAGTTGCAGGGAGGCTGCAATCTCCACCCGCCTGGCCCTGGTCAGGTACTTGTTGAAATGAAACTCTTTCTCCAGTTCCGTGAGCTGCTTGGTGGTGAAATTCGTTCTGACCGTGTTGGGCTGCCCCACGAAGCCGTATTCGCCGGCCTTTCCTGCAAGAGGGGACACACGGCATTAAGTGAGCGCGAGTGATTTATAGGCGACGTAATCAATATGTCCACACCGGCTAAGCGATAGGGAGCAGGAACTTCTTAGGATAAGAGGGAAGCCCCGGCAGGGTGAGTGATGGAGTGCGAGGTGCTAAACCGGAGTCAGCCTCTAGTGTCAGAGGAAACTTGATAAGTGGTTTATGAATTACAAGAAATATGAGCGCGGGAGGGGAGGGGGGGCAGGCGCAAGCGGCGCCGGCTTTGAGCGCAGCGGGCAGGCGGCTGCGGCTGCTCCCGGGGGTCTCGGGCGCTTTACCTGCAAAGCAAGCGGCCGGGACACCTGCGCCTCGCCTCACCCGGCCCCACCGACGGCAGCGAGGGAAAGGAGCTCGCCCCCCGCCCGGCCCTCACCCCGCGGCCGGGACTGACCTGTTTTGGGTGGGTTTCTCTTCACTTTCATCCAGTCGAAGGTCTGCGCGGGCGGCGAGGTGTCGGCGGGCGGGGAGCGGGCGTGCTCCTGGGGGCCGGCGTGCAGAGGGGACAGGGCATGGCCGTAGGTGCCCAGCGGCAGGCTCTGCTGCTCCTGGCCGTAGGGGGGGGGCACGTACTGAGCGGGGCCCCCCGCGTAGCCCGGCGGCGGGTGCTGCGCGGCGGCGGAGAGGCTCCCCGAGTAGACGGCGGGCGCGCAGGGGGGGAAGCCGGCGCCCAGCTCCGCGTCCTGCCCCAGCGGGTAGGGGCCGTACGCGGCGCCGAAGCCCTGCGCGCCGTACGTCGGAGCGCAGCCGGCGTGCGAGTAGGAGACCCCCAGGGCGCCGTGGGGCTGGTAGGCGGCGGGCTGGCCCGGGGGGTGGTGGTGGCGGTGGGGGCTGATCTGCACGCCGCGGCCCACGAGGAAGCGGTCCTCCCCGCTGCAGCTGCCGGCGCCGACGGCGCAGGGCTGGAAAGTTGTAATCCCGTGGTCGGGGGGGTAGGCGCGGGCGGCGCAGCCCCCCGCCTCGCCGCCGAGCACGGGGTACTCGAGGAAGGAGCTCATCCTCGCCGCGTCCCTCTGTCACGCCGCCGCCGCGTCCTCAGCGTCCGGCGGGGCCGCGCCAACTTTCCCACTTCCTCCATGGGGCCGGCAGGAAAATGACACGAAGGTGCCGCGGGCGCGGAGGCACGTGGGGGGCGGCAGCCAATGGCTGCGGCGCCTGCGGGACTTTCCCGGTCCTGCCGCTGATAGATCGCCGCGTCGGGGGCATTTAAACGCCGAGCGCTCCGACGGCGCGGCACGGCGCGGCGCGGCGCCGCGGGGCAGCACTGCGCGGCACTGCGCGGCAGGGCGCGGCGCGGCGGCCGCCCCGGGGGGCCCCGCCCGCCCGCCGAGAGCGGAAGGCAGCGCAGAGCCCGGCGGCTGCGCCCGTGCCGCGGAGCCCACCGGCCGTCCCCTCCAGGGTGAGTGATGCCGCAGCGTCCCCGCCGACGGTGCCCCGGCGCCTGCCCTGCTGTCGGCGCTGTCAGGCCGGCGAGCGGCACCCCCGGCCTCCCCTCCCGCCCCCCCCCCGCCTCTCCTGGGCATGAGCCGCGGGGGGGGGGCGGCCGGGCCGCGGCTCGGGGGAGGCTGGGGCAGGCGCTGGGAGCATCAGCCCTGCGGACGGGGACGGGGACGGGCCCGGGGACGGGGAAGGGACTCCCGCTGCTGCTGCCCCGCCGCAGAGCCCGGCGCGACGCGACGCCAAGAGTTAAAGGGGCTTGTCCAGCCGCATCACCAGGCGGCCGCGGACATTAGCATGGAAATGAGGCGCTTTGGGGACTGACGGCCATTGTGCTCGGCCGGGCCCCCGGCCTCCCCCCGGCCGGGTGCCCGCTCCCCCGCGCCGCCGCCGGGCTTCCCCGCGGCTGGGCTAGGGGAGGGGGAGCCGGTGTCGGGGCACGGGTGATGCTCGCCACGGCGGCGCGGCCGGGGACCGTCTGCCGGCGCCACGGCCCCCCCGCTCTCCTCCAGGCCCGGGCGGGGGGAGGCTGCCGGGGACGCAGGTCGCGGCCCGCCGGGCCGGGGCTGCGGGGCGGCGGGGAAGCACAGCGCCCGCCACCCCGTCCGTCCCCTTTGTCCCCGCTCCGCCACCCGGGCCGGCAGCGGCGGGAGGCGGCAGATGGCCAATGGCAGGGGCGGCCTCGGGACCCTTGGGAACCGCATTGAGCATCGACTCAAATCGCCCTCTCGCCCCCTCCCCCCAAAAAGGGTCCATGGATAGAAAAGGAGGGAGGGCGACTGGGAGCTGGGTTGCGACCTCGTATTCGCTTTACGTATGCGGGAAAAGAAAGGGGAGGTATAGACGGGGCATCCATCCGTCCCAGGGCACCCACCCATCTGTAGGGAGAGGGGACGGCACCAGCAAGCCGGTTTCAGCACCTTCAAAGAGGCGTCCTGCGAAATGTTAACCTAGGGGAGAGATGGATAGAAACCAGTATTCGCCACCACCAGCAGCAACCCCATGAGGAGCTGCCTTCTGTATTTCTGCAGGTGCATTTCCAGCCGGATCATACACCGCTGTGCTCTCACGCTTGATTGTTGCTTCTCTTCTGAAGCCCGAAAAGCTCCTCTGCCCTGCCGCCTCTCCCTGCTCTCTCTCTCTCTCTCTCTCTCTCTCTCTCTCTCTCTCTCTCTCACACACACACACACACACACACACACACACACACACAACCCGCAAGCTCCTCCCATCTACACCACAACATCCTCCCTTGGGTGCAAGGCTCTCCTACTGCTAGGAGGTCAGCCCTTATCCCAGTCCATCTCCAAGGCCTCTCCAAGGCCAGCAAAAGCTGAAGGGCTGTTTATCCATATGCCCTTAGTATTTCTAGTTGCTTTCCTTTACTGCGCAGGCACAAATGTGTAAGAGCTCTCTGGAAAGGTTCCGTTTCTTAAACTCCAGTGGGGACGTGGCGGGGAGGAGTAGCAACAACACTCCGGAGGCATTTGTGGAATTACACTGCACCAGTGCTGGCTGTGGTAACAGATGTAAACACATTTATTTCATTCTTGGAAAACAGTTGTGATAAATACTGCATAACGCAGAGAAAAAGGCAGGCCGCTGGGACTATTTACTAATAAAAGAGCTGGCGTCTTTTCAGGGCTTTTTTTACAACAGCTGCCCAAGAAAAAAAAATATATTTTACTATAAATAGATCTGGTTTACCCGTAAATCCCGCCAAATTACAACACCTCTCTTACAGCCTCCTGCATCCCGGAATCTTCTTTCTCTCTCTCTCTCTCTCTCGTTTTTTCGTGCCATTGTTCAACACAGATTCGTCTCTTTTGTTACATTGTCTCTCTCGCAGCGCTTCGGATTTTTGCTGCCAACACTGTGCGTGGGGGCAACAAAGTAAGGAGGGCCGGAGCAGACAGAACCCCCCCCTCCCTCCACCGCCCGGCGAGCGGAGCTGCCCCCGCTGCGCGCCCAGAGGCGCCCGACGGGTCCGTCTCCCCGCCGAGCCCCTTCGCCCCTCGCCCCGGGCCGCGAAAGCGCCGTTTCCTGTCCAGAGCCGGAGCGAAGGGGGCAATTCCGGTGCTTAAGGCTTTTTCGTGGGAGATCTCGCACCCCCACCCCCACCCCAGTGCCCCCGCTATGGCTCCAGGGCTCACCGGGAGAGGCGTGGGCGACTCCTGGTTGCTGAATCGCTCCATTTGTTTAACTCGAGTGTGGGAAAAGTTTAAATCTCGTAGCGTATTTTTCTTTTCCTTTCTTTTCTCTCTTTCTTTATTTTTTTAAGCGTTGTCAGTATCCAGATATCTGGGCACCAAAGAAATCCCAACTCGTACATTGCAATCCGATTTAAGCCAGTGCCGCAGGAGTTAAAACACCGGTGAGGCTGCCTGCTTTCCGCAGAGCCGGGGCTGCAGCAGAGAGAAGGACAAGAAGCAGGGCCGAGGTTTCGCCGTGTCCGCAGCTCAGCCAAGCTGTTGTTTTAAAAGAGCAATAAAAATGAATTATGACTAAACGCCTTCTCACTTAATGGTTTTAGACGGGGATCCCCATCCCCGGCAAATACGTAAGAGGATTTTTATTTGTGCATGTGTTCCTGCAATTGATCTCTTTGATGACATTCTCATTCATAGAAAGAGTTTGATTTATGACTTTCGGAAGAATTGCGTTCAGCCCTTCCAGCTATAACCCACGCAGCGCAGCTCCACAACGCGTTGCAGAGCTGGGAGACGACACTCCTCGCCCGGGCGGGCAGCGAGGTGCCTTCCCCAGCCCCTCGCTCGGGCTGTGCACACGCACACGCACACGCACACACACGCAGAGGCAGAGGGACCAGCGGTGCCCGGGCTCCGCTCGCCCCGGAGCGGGACCCCCCGCTCGCATCTGTTGCTCGGCTCAGCCCGGCAGACGCGCCGGGCCCCGGCAGGGCCGCTCCGCCGGCCGCAGGCGATTTCCCGGAGGTTTTTTTTTTACGCCCGTCTTTGCTGCCTCAAGCAAAGAGTGGGGAGCCCCGAGGAAATTTCAGCTCGGAAAGGAAGAGTTCCCCCTTTTCGTTGCCAGACCTTCCCCTCGCCAGCGGGCTTAAAGAGAAAACCTCCCGCGCCGCGTCCCCGCACTTCCCCTCGAAAGAGCCGGGGGAGGGCGTGATCCTCCCTGACGCTTTTTTCATGCTTTTATGCCATCATTTTGATTTTACTGGCAATAACTTTTTTTCCTCTCTTTTTAGGGCTGTTTTCTGGGACCACTCAGCACGTGAGCAATAATCAAATGCATTCTCTGTGAGCTTTTATATTTTTAAGGTACGCTTCCTGAAAAAGCTTGCTGGCTGCTAAGCATTGCATGCTAGAAAAATATGATTTTTTTTTCTAAATCAGCCCTTCGTGTATGTAACAGGCTAGTTTCTACAGGAAGCACTTTTCCTACCGACTCTAGCTTATGTTTTGTCTGCAACAAAAAGTGCACGTTTCTGCTTTCGTTACAGTTCAGAATATCCAAGCTTTGTATCGACACAGAGATAACATGCTACGTTTATATATTAAAAGGAAGAAGTAGCCCTCTAAGTTGTGAATGGTTTTAGTTTGTTTTTTTTTTCTTGTGAGAACTCTTGCAATAAAGAATTTGAATGTGTTTTTTCTCTCTAATAAATGTACTAAATTGTCAAAAGGGGAGAGATCATAGTCAGAACGTTGGATTTTGATTATTAGTAAATTAATAATAGAAGGGAGGGGGAGAAATACCCGTTGTGTTATCAGTCTCGAGAGGAGAGAAAGGGAAAGAGAAAGGGAGACAGAAAAAGGAGAAAGCTCCTTGTAGCAAACAAGAATTTATTCTACCAAAAATACTTATGACAACGCATCCTAATGTAATACAAAAATAAAAAGAAAGTGAAGATACAATTCCTATATGATCACTTTCTTACAGACCTCATATATTGCTTTCATAGAAGGACCTAGAATGTGGCTAGGTTAAAATTGAACACAACTAAAACTTCATAAGAAATGGTAAAGTGGCTCTCGAACACAGCAAAGGGAGGTAATAAACAGAAAATACTGACCGGGAAAATGGGAGGGGGGGGAATAAAATTAATTCACTGGAAAAATAAAAAGGAAGAATAAGGAGGAGAAGGCAGGACCCTTGAGAGGACGTCTTTAATTTCTCAGTAATTCAGATGCTGCAAGTCAATTGTGGTGAGTGTGTCTGTAAAAAAGTCAAAACTGTCAGCAGAAATATCTACGGGACTGTCCAGAGATCCTGGCAAACTGGGGGAAACTGCATCTGAAAGCTGTAGGCAGGAATCTGCGGAGAAAACGCTAAAGTCCTGTAAAGAAGGGACATCTAGGGCCTCAGGACTGTCATTGTTCAGGCCAGCTGCACAGTTCTGGGCCATTGTTGAGAGGCAGTTTTGAACAGTGGGTGACTGATGTTGAAAATGTTTCAGATTTTTCTCATTGCTCGTTAAAGGCGAAACGGGGAAACTTTGGGACTCTCCATTGTGCACATTGGGAGCCTGCTGCTGAGCCAGGGCATTCTGCTGGAAAGTGTAACCTTCCCTTTCCAAAAGAGCGCCGGAGACGTTGCTGAGGGCTTGCTCGAAGAGCGATTTCTCCTCCTCTTCTTCTGCCGCCTTCTCCGAGTCCTCTAAGCTCTTAAATTTCCCCTCACCGTTTTGGTTCTCCTTGCACTGGGTCTGTCTCTTGTGCTTCATCCTTCTGTTCTGGAACCAGACTTTGACTTGTCTCTCAGTCAAATCCAGCAAAGCTGCGATCTCAACCCGCCTTGGTCTACAGAGATACTTGTTGAAATGAAATTCTTTTTCTAGCTCCAAAAGCTGGGTATTGGTGTAAGCCGTCCTCAGCCGCCTAGATCCACCGCTACCACTATCGGGGATTTCAAGGGGGTCTGTTAAAAAAGAAAAAGAAAAAGAAAAACACCACCACCACGCACGCACACACCCCAGAACACCACCACCAGAGCAGCAAAAGCAAAAACACACACACGCACACACAAAACAGATAAATGCACAGATTGAATTTCAGCATCCAAGCACATTGCATCCCGGGGCGGGGAGGGAGCGCTCTCTCCATCTCTCCCTGCGTATGGGTCTCTATATCTGTATGTCTATATAGCATAAAATAGCAACTGCAACAAAATGGCCGCCTCTGGATGCAGTAAACCCATTGTGTTGCGCTGCTGAGCGCCCGGCGCTGCGTACCCCTCCGCCGCCTCCGCCGAATTATTGCCTCCAGCTCCCCAGCCTCCCCGCACCGGAGCAAACTTTATATTAGCCATACCGCAATTTATAATTAATGCATCAGCTGCTTAGCTGAGCGGGAGCAATCTATCACTCTTCATTACTGTCAAATATCCTAACTCTAGGACAGCGAGACAAGAGAGGTCAGCTCCAACTCAAATAAATCATCCCACATTAAACAAGTTTGGGGAAAGTTTGGGTTTGCGCGGAGCCCCGCCAGCTCCTTCCTCGCCTCCCGCCCGCCCCTCAGCCTCTGCCCCAGCGAAGTTGGGGGGATGCGAGAAGCCAATAAAGCGGCACGGAGGGGAAGGCGAAAAGTCTTTGAACTGACCTTTGTGGCTCAGGCAGGCTGGTCCAGCGGCTGAGGCGGAGGCCGAGGCGGGCGGCAGCGCGGATCGCTTGGACGCCTTTTTCTCTTTCATCCAGGGGTACTCCGGGGGCGGCGGGGCGCCGGCGGGGCCCGGGCTGCCGCTGCGGCCGCGGGGGCTCGCCTTGGGGCGGCCGCCGCCGCTGTGGCGCGGGTGGCTGCTTGGGTTCAGGCTGGGGATGGTCTGCTCAAAAGGAGGAGGAATCAGTGTCGAGTGTGAAAGCGTCGAGTTCTTGATTGATGAACTTTGAAATGTATCACCGACAGGGGGAAAAGATGTCAGGCACTCAGCAAGCGATGGCTGACTATTGATAAAACCAATCTCTCGCTCAAATTCGAAATTCATGGCCTTCAACTCGCAGCCCCCGCGGAGAAAAAGTTCCCTCGGATTCAGGGGGCTTGGGGGGGGAAGGCCCAGGAAAAAGGAGAGAGAGAAGAAAAAAATATATCATAGAAGATCGCTGGTGGGGTGTTTTTTTTCTAATTCACTGATTACAGCCGTATGGGGACCGTGCTACTATTAAACTATTGAATTCATGGAGACAAGGTTGAAATTGGACCGAATTGGCTGTCACATGATTGCCTCTGCCCAATGACAATTTGGGCTTTAATCAAAAGAAGCCACTGTCTGTTTGATTGATCCAAAAAAGTCGGGAAGGAACGCCTCATTGGGGGCCAGAAAGGCTTTATTTACACTTTTTTTAAAGAGGGAAATGATATCTCTAGTATCTAGCCCCTTGGCGTCCTAATGTGAAATGAAGTGGGGGGTGCGTGTGCATGTGTATGTTTGTGTGAGAGGCTGCGAGTGTGTGTGTGTGTGCGTGTGAGTGTGTGTGTGTGTGTGTGTGTGTGTGTGTGTGCGAGTGTGTGTGTGCGGCTGCTTGTCCTGCAGCTTGCCGCCTCCCTCGCCTCCACCCGCGCACTCTTCTCTCATTGTTTGGGACTGTCAGGAAAACGCTCTGCACCTCACAAATCATTTAAGCACCTCAATCTGACGCCTCGAGTCATTAACAAAGTAATCCATTAATCTTCAAAGTTTTGACACCTCCAGGCCCCCACATAAGAAGTTGCACCCAAGCAGGAGTCTGAAGCGGAGAGTCGTGATTTTTTCCTAGGGAATAGCACTTCCTCCAAAAATAGTTTATTGCTCCCGAGGAAGCCTCGGTGTGTTGCGTTTCTTTCCTTTTTTGGGGGTTTTCTTTCGCTTTCTATTTTTTTCCTTTTTTTTCCTTTGGTTATCGGGCGTACAGTATGGAGAACAATTGGCCGCCGATGCCCGAGCCATTGTTTAACAGGATCTTCCTCAGCAACCTTGCTTCTAGGGGAAGAGTCACATAGGCAGCAGCCCTTGTGCTTCATGACTTCCCTCTCCAGTTGGCTTTCCGGGATTGGACCGTAAAATATACCCTAGGAGTATCTCTCTGGGCGAGCCAAATCGCGAGGCTGCAAAAGCGTCTGGCTGTTGCCTCTTAAAAAAAAAAATCTTGTGCCTTAGCTTGCAAACGATACTCCCGTCTGCTGGCATAATTTGCTTAATAACCGTAGTAGGCTGGGTCTGGTGAGTATTTTCGATTACCAAGAAATATATGGGCTGGTAGGGGGTTTGTTTTCAGGGGGCTAGGCAGAGCGAAAGCGCTGCGAGGGCTATAACTTGAGGCACGGCACTCGCGTCCCAAGCCTTGGCTCTCGCTGCCGTCGTTTCCATCCGCCCCTGCGAGGTCGAGGCAATCCCGAATTTGGACGGTTCGGGCACGATTTTCCGATCAAACCGAGGCGAGGGGGAGAGCGACGACAAGGACGGCCAAAATCACCAGCCGGAGGAGTCCTGTGGGCAGCGGAGCGGCGCCGCCAGCGCCGCCGGGTCCGCTGTCCGCGGAGCGCAGGCCGGGCGCGGCGTCCCGCGGGCGGGTGCGCGGGCAGAGCGCGGGCGGCGCAGCCGAGCCGGGCTCCGCATCCTCCGGGAGCCGGGCACCATCGCCAGGGCGATGCCTTTCCGTCTCTCTTTATTTTCGGAGGTGCCATAAAGGGGTCGGCAAGTGTCTTCTTTAAAAAAAAAAAAAAAAAAAAAAAGGGAAAGAAAGGGAACAAAAAACGAGACCCCAAGTACTCAGCGGATCAGTCTACGTCCAGACTGCACGAATTGCATTTAAAAAATCGGTTTTAAGTTAATGCACGCACAAGATGTAGCATATCTGCGAAGGCATTGGAGAGAGGGGGAGGGGAGGGGCTGGGAGGCATTAAATGGGCTTTTTGGTGGTTGCTTGTTTAAATAAAATATAGAACGAGACTTGTCATTTAATCCCTCAAAAGGGATGCCTTACAAATATCGATGCTGTTGGAAAATGCAAGGGGTTTAATTTTCTTGCTTTTAGTCCAAACAAAGCTCTGGTGGTGTCTGCGCGCGATCAATCTTGGCCGCCAAAAGGTTTGACAGCTACTGGCCCTTAAGAACACATTTAAAGCTTCTGGCTCTTTCCAAGATCAAATGTGGCCGAGAAAAGAGGCAGAGCAAGAAACGCAAGTAAACAAGAAAAAAGCTGCTTTTAAAATATGCTGGCAGAGGACTGTTCTCCTGCCTGTGGGAAGAGCCCGTTTTTATTTTGCTTCTCAGCGCCTACCTTGGGGTCGGGCTTTTCTTGTTCTTTTCTTTAATTTTTTTTTCTGGAAAATATTGGGATTAACAGCAGGATGACAAATAATAAAGAGAGAGGTTTGGACTTTAACCAGGCTGTGTGAGTAAAACCTGTGTGGGTGTCTCTATTCTGCACATTTGTTTCTTGTGGTCAGTCTAATACAAAAACCACCTGGAACAAAACCTTTGGAGAGGGGACGCGAAATTCTTGGGCAAATCAATTACTTCTGCCTCCAGAGAGATCTTTCAATCGGTCGAATTTTAAATGCAAAGATACAGATTCTTGTATGTAATGTACAGACTCTGAAAAAGGGGTAGGATATGTTTTCTGAAAAGACGGGGACAAAATCGCCTCTATTTTTCTTTCTTCCGAGTGGGAGGGGAATGAAACGCCAAAATCCTTCTCTTTGAACATTTTCGTAAATGTAATTCGTGGTGCTAAAGTAGGCACACATTAAGAATTCACCGATTGCACTGTTACCTTTTGTTTTATGTAACGTAACTAATACGGGGCGGGGGGGCTGTTTTGAATCTTATTCGTGCGCTTGTTTGAAACGAGCAAAGTCTTTGATGATCTTGCATCAGCTGCAAAAAATCCTTTCTTCGCCCACAAAATAATAATCTGTCGGTGGTTTGTATGGGGTAATAATTATGTTTCAGTGAAAAATATCAGACTAAATAACCTTTCCTGCAATGGTTACATATCTATATCTATAATAAACAACATGGTATAAATACATTTGCAATCCCTTTCTTTGACTGGAAATGTTTTATCTATTTATGCAGAAAGGCTCTGTATAGATGCATGGATGCATGACAATGTTTCAGCATCAGGCAAGGATGGCTCTGGGAACAAGATAAAGCCCAAAGATTAATAATATTTCAGCACGAGACCAAAATGGCGACATTTTTTCTGTGCTCTAAAAGATACAGATGGTGAACAGCGTGCGTTATTATCTCTACAGCATAGGATTATTATGTCTTTATAAATGTGCGCTGGTATATTTTACCTAGTCTATTAAGGTCCATTTTGATTTATCTTCCAAGTTTCAATCTAAAAATTACGGATATTTCGCCTGAAAGGAAGAAAAATCGGATTTAAGCAGACGCCTTTGAGTTCCTGGCTTCCCCCTCGGACGGATGCGGCCCGGAGCCCCCCGCGGGTGCCCGCGGTGCCCGTCTGGAGCCGAGAGCCGCCGGGAAAGCGGCGCTTCCGCGACATTGTCCCCGCGGCGCGGCCGCCCCCGCGGGAAGGCAGGGAGCGCAGGCTGCCCTCCCCCGCGGCTGCGCTGGGGAGGCGAACCAGCAACCCCAAAACAGCGGAGAAAATCGGTTGTTTTACAGAAAATTTTGTGTATATATATTTATATATATATAAAAATTATATATATATATAATATATATATCCGGCGGTTGGGGGTGGCAGGTCCGCGGGCAGATCCGCTCCTCGCACTGCCCCCAGCTGCGGCCGGCTCTGTCTGCGGGCCCGGTCCCCCACCGCGGGGTGTGCTCGGCTCCGCTCCGCGCCCGCGCACGGCTCTGTGCCGAGCTCCGCCGCCCTCGGTTCGCTTCGCCCCCCGCGCACACATACGCACACGCGCGCGCACACACACACACACCCCTCCTCCCCGCCCGCCTGCTTAGGGCGTGGGAGGCACCGCGCCGAGGAGAGCGCTCCGCGCGTTTCTCCCGCCCCCGCTGCGCGCAGGGTTCCGCGGCCGGCGGCGCTGTTCCTGCGCGGGCGCGGAGCCGGGGGAGAGGCCCCTGGCGGCGAGCACAGCCCGCCCCCACGGCGGGGCCGCGGCCCGGCGCCGCCGCTGCGCGGGCGCGGAGAGGGCGCGCTGCTCGCCGCCTTCTGCGGCCGGGCTGCCGCCGCACGCGGAGCGCAGCAGGACACATCGCCCGCTGCAGGTTTTTAAAGCTCATACAAAAAAATCCCTCTGCCTGTCTGTAAAACACTGAAAAACGGCCATGAAGCCATTCTGGAGGGAGAGCGGGTACTTGCGAGTTTAGAGCCGAGTGTGCTAGCTCCCCACGTCATGAAGGGCTCTCCCTTCCCTTGCCCTGCAAATAATACCTTCTTAACTCTTTATTATTCAGAATAAAAACTTTATTTTTTTTTCAGAACGTGAGCAGCAAGGAATGTATAACTTTCAAAACAAATCTAGCCTTTTCAGCTTTACAGACTCTCCGCCTAGCTGGATGTTGCAAGCATAAATTATTCAAACTGCGATCTTTTTCCCAGATTTTATTGCATCATCATCATCATCGTTATCATCATTTTTAATAAAGGAGTTATAGTTTCCTTTCAAATGATATTTCCTACACATGCCGATATGTCCTCTAACATATGGCCAGGTAAATACCTCCTGAATATTCAGGGTACAGATTTTTTATATATATATAAATATGAACAAATGGGGATAAATAAAATTTTAAACACTTAGATTATTCAATGTTTGCAAAAAAAAAATATAAATAAATCTGAATGTTCACCAGCATACACACATTGAAAGACTTACACGTATTAATAACTGTCCAGGGAGCCCCTGTCCAAGCGCTTTTGATGTCTTTCTCGCTATTTAAAAGAAGTGCAATAAAAAAAATTGCTTCCCCGTGGGATCAATCATGTACGAACAAATTCACATTTAAGAATTCCTTTTATAGAAAATTTGTTCATATACCCTGTTTTGATAAAAGTGTAGAAGGTAAAGTATAAAGCCTATGTATACTCCCAAAGTGAGACACAAGGCTACAGTTCAAGAAGATAAATATCCACTAGTGAAACTATAGAGCAATTCAAGCAACAAATATTGCTACGTCACATAAACTAGAGAACGCTTTTACCAAAGGAAACAAAACCAAAACGAACAAAAAGAAAACAAGAAAGAGAGGAGAGGGCACATAGTCGGGGAAGGAAAGAGAGAGGGGAGGGTGCAAGTACTGTTAAAAAGTTGGGGACTTCATGTTCCACTTAGTGACTCCTGTGTCTTACAGATGGGTGAGTTTGGGCGCTTCCTGAATTCTTCCCTGAGAAGGATGGTGAGCAGTAAGGTCTGTGTATGTCGGGTGTGGATCACAAGGTCCATGGTGGTGGCTGTTGCCCATTGGCCCAGCCCCGTTGTAGTCCATGTTGGCAGAGGGAGGATGAGGGAGATGAGTTAGACCAAAGATGGAAGGCCCAGAATTGGTCATGGTCTCCACGTAGTTGCCCCCTACATAGACGGGGCTTCCCTGTATATGTGGATTCCCATAACCGTTGCCTTGAAGAGGATGAGTATCGTATTCAGGTGTTACAGCTGCTGTCCCCGTGTATCTCTTTTGAGGAGGTGGACAATTATTAAGAGGAGCAGTATATGACGCAGGGATGCCATAGGTATTTTGATGAGGCTTGTTAAATGGTGGAGGCGACTGGGGCTCGTAGGGGACACTGTTTACTAAAGAATGCATAGAGTTTAGGTATCCCCCAGCAGCTGGAGGGACAGGGCTTCTGCTTGGGGACTGTCCTCCTGAAGAGGTCATCATGCCCTTGCCCTTTTGATCTTTTTTGTATTTCATTCTGCGGTTTTGAAACCAGATTTTGATCTGTCTTTCTGTGAGATTGAGCAAATTAGCCATCTCTACCCTTCGTGGCCTGCAAAGGTATCTATTGAAGTGGAACTCCTTTTCCAGTTCTACCAGCTGGGCACTTGTGTAAGCTGTACGGGCTCGCTTAGAGGAGGCTTGCCCTGGAGGGCTTTTATCACCAGCACAACTCTCACCTATGTAAATCACACAAAGAACACAATCAGCATGACGAACCTGAACACGGCAACCAGAGACAACACCAGCACCTGGAGAGTCCAGCTCTGGGGCACGAGAAGCCCAGGTGTGCAAGGAGTACTCCCACCTGGAGCTCAGTCATGTCAAGCTACAAGCCTCAAATGGCTCACAATGGACTTCCTTCACCTCAGTGGGGTCACCATAGACTATACTTGCTTCCTTTAGAAATGACAGTCAATACTACAGCACACTGGTTAGCTTTACAACAAGGAAAAAGAAAGTCCCAGGGAAAAAAAGTGGGGTTTAGAAACTGTGAAGCTGAACCTATGGCTCTGCTGACATCCCAGGATCAGGGTCTTCAAGAGCTAGTTGTTTCTCAGCACTGCAAAGATCTACCACCCTCTTTTTCTGAAAACCCCAATAAAAATACAAATCAGGTACAGATGTCTGAAGGGAAGGTGTCTACTAAAACACAGAATATGCACTTATGCAGAGAATTGACTACACTGTGTTTCTACCATATCTAGCATATAGCATAAACAAACATATGGTAGTGATTGGGAGGTAAAGTATATGTTATAAGAACATACAGCGGCTATGCTTGTATATAGGCATACACACATATTTAAATGTTATTGCTTTTTAATAAAATAAATATACAATATGGAAGGCTGTAAACAGGAATGTCACCACAGCTTTAAAAAACACACTAGAGAAGACATTTGCTAAAGTTTCGGACTCTATTTCCAAGAAACATTTAAGAGAAAAAGAGCAAGAGGTTAACATAAACACAAGTCCTGGGCGTTAGAGCTAGTACCAGTGCTATCGATTTGGGTTTCCTTGAGTAATAAAAGTGTTAATATACACTTCCATCCCTCAAATAATATTTTATTGGCTCAAGTTTATGGCACTCCAGAATGATTTTTGTTTACCAGGCTTGTAACTTTGCCAATCAGCTTGTTAAAGTAGGAAGAGCTTCTGACTGCATGCAGGACATTGATCCTGACTGCACATGATTATGAGCTATTTTATTCGTGTTACACTTCAGCAGAGATAGGTCACTGTCTTATTAATCTAACAGCACTGTGCCAACAAAGTACTCAGGACAGGCCCCTGGCTAGGCTGCTCCACACTGACATGATTTACTGGAGGGGGGATTACCTACGAAATGCGATGGATGCAGGAGGGCGCAACTGTTTCAGCCACTGGGAAACAAAATCACTTTGGCTCCCTCCTGCAAGGCTGGGGAAGTTTTACAAGGGGTGTTAGCTGAGCTCCCGTTGCAAGCAGTGGGAACCCCTTCCCAAGAGGGGAGAGGGTCACCCCAGAGAGAAAAAAAGCCCCTCCCTTCCCTCCCAGAAGTGAAGGCGGACAGGGCTCCCCTCCTCCCGCAGGACTCATGGCCAGCCCGGGGGGACCCAGGGAAAGGGGGAGCGTGTTTCGTACCTGAACTGGAACTGCTGTTTTTCTGCTTTGTGTTTTGCCGAGACTCTTTCATCCACGGGAATATCTGTTTGGACATGGTGGGCGAGTTAAGAGCCGGGCTCTTGGTGGGGTTGGCTGGGGCAGCGTTGCTGCTGGCATTTTGAGATGGTGAGGCAGAGAGCGGAGGTGGAGGCTGCGCCTGCTGGGCTGGAGGTGGCTGTGGCGGGGCCTGCGGGTCCGCGAGGCCGGGGGGCTGGAGAGGCTGGCTGGGGAGGGTCCTCATGCAACTCTCACTGATGTCATTGGCCTTGTGGTGGGACACGGAGCTGGTGGGGGACTGGAGGGAGCACGCGGGGCGGTGGTACTCAGTTTCCACAAGTGATGAAGACGGAGGATATTGCTGCTGACTCGCATTATAAGGGAAACCATTTGCTCCTTGGTAGGGGTAGGCACCATAGATTGCAGAGCTGTCGTAGTAGGTCGCTTTTTGCATTTCGTTGTTTCCCAATATTTATTTCGCAAACTGACAGGGTCTTGACACCCTTGGAGAATAACATTGGCACCCCTCTGTCACGTGGCGCTCTTCCTCCAATGGCCACTCCGGGCAGACCTGGGGTGTGGGGAGAGCAGAGCAGGGTGAAGAAATGGTACAAATCCATCTTACTTTCAATAGCTAAGTGACATGAAAGCCATAAAAGAAAAAGTGGTCAGCAATATTTAGCAGCATGACTTGGCCTCAGGCACAGAGCATTTTGATATAAAAGCTGCCTGGATTTACTGGCAGCTACAAATACGCACTTTGCTGCACCGGGATAGGGGCTTTCGAGGTTTTTTGCTTCCTTTCTTCCAAAGAAACAGAGCAGGGCACCACACGGCAAGGGGTTTGCTCGTTTATCACCGAGAGGCTGTTTTAATACCAGTCTCTGAGATAAGGGTGATCGAGGAATCTGTGCTGGGGAGGGGCTGGGCTATTCCTTCATTCCCACTCCAGGATCAAACCCTCGCTTGTAACCAGTGTCAGTTTATTTTCAGCCTTTCTCTCCAGGTTGCAGGTCTCCCTACAACTTCAAAGAAGCTCATGAGATGGCCCCTCTCGCTGTGTGGCAGGGGGCAGGAGTGGGGTGGGAAGGTTTCGTAGCCAGAGATATTTATGCGCACCGATCCTAAGTGACAGATTTTGGCTTGTGCGTGAAATGCTCGATGGGAAAACAAACAAAGCGACCGCCTGCTCCCCTCCGCGCTCGCTCCTACCTGCGGGCGCCCAGGGCAGGCGCCCCCAAAGCAGCGCCTCCGCGGACACGCGTGGGAGCGAGGCGCGGCCCGCAGCCCCCGGCGGGGCTCGCTCCGGGCCGCTGGGCTGGACCTGCTCCACGCCGAGCCACCGCAGGGAGCCCAGGAGGGGCGAAAGAGGCACTTTGCCTTTTTTTTTTTTTTTTTTTTTGGCAGTTATTTCCAAGACACTAACTTTTCACGGGATCAGCCAGATTCTACCTGTTAAAACATGATGGATTGGGGGGAAAAAAACACACCAGGAACCTGAAAAACCAGCGTTCATCTCCATGACCACGGCTTGAACTTTCCTTCCAACTTCGCTATAATACGTTCTGTCTTGGAAACTGCTATGTAATTTGATGTATGAGGGTCACTTGGCTGGGGAGAGAGAGGGTGGACACAAACCCAGAGAATGCCTCTCCTGCCCGGGTGAATCCCTTTTCTCTCCCTCTCTTCCCCCCTGCCCCGTCCTTTTTTTCCTCTTTTTTTTCCCAATTAAATTCTACTGCTTACCTGCCTGAAAACAACCATTTAAAGAATTGTTCACACTAAAGGTAAAGGGGACCTGTACGTTATCTCCGATCTAGGAGCTCTTCCCACACTCACAGACATTGTTCTCAAAAACTAAATTGTGTTCCTCACCTTCCCCCCACTCCCCTTGCCGACAAACAACTCCGTCTTTTCAGGTCAGAATAGCCCCAATTTTTTCTGCCACTTTCCTTGTATTTATGCTGCTGGATACTTTCCCCCCAAACATCTAACTAGGACAAATGCTTCAAGGCGAAAAATGTTACACAACAGATGCACCAAATGACCGCACGCTACGCCTTTCAAGTTACACAAGTTCTTAGAAAACAGTATCGCCTTTGTTAGGTCGTAACGAAATTAAGGTAACACACCTACAGCAGGGCGGCGACCGTATTATTGCGCTAATCAAGCTCTTTGGATGTTATTAAGCTAATAAGCCGAACAAGATCTGAGGAACATAGACAACTTCCAGCTCCTCGCCTCTCTTTGCTAACGATATCTAGGCCTGGTGTGATTTTTCTCAATTCCTTTGCTTCAGACGGGGAGAATAGAGACACTACTGCAAGAGCGAAATGAGGAAATAATGAGGCAACAGTGATTTTTACAGCTGCACCGGTCTTTCATGATCGCGACTTCAAATACGTCGCGTCCTCCTGGCCGGTTTGAAGTTTGCCCGAGCAGCCCCGACGCACACTGCCGGGCAGCAGCCGAGGCCCGCGATGGCCCCGCAGACAACCGCACGCCAACAAGGGGCAACGTCATTTCGAAGGCAAAATATTATTGAATATTGGGCCGTCTGCCAGCAAGTAAAAGCCGACACCCACTTTCGGCCTCCGAAGTAAATAGGTCCTACAAACTTACAGAGAAGCGGCGTAACCTGAGGAGTACACGGCCACTACTCTCGAAAACGGTAATAGCGGGAGTAATAGCGACAACGATAACGATAATAACAGCGCCCTGGCGGGAGAGGAGGGGGGAGAGTTTGCAGCCGGAACTGGTGCCTGGAGTGGGAAGAGCTCCCCGCTCCCCCCGCAAAGACAAAAGGCCAGCTCTCACGAACACGGCTGGGCCCCCAAATTCTCCAGTGCCCGTTTCATCGGCTCCATCTCCATTCGTGCAATACACCCCTGCCCTTTACCAACAACCACCCCATCCCCTTCAGCCGGACTGGAGACAGCAGATGAAAGCAGCTTGGGGGAGGCAGGTCCCCCCATTCCCCAACTTCGCAGTTCAGCTGCCCCCTAACCACTCCTTTCCTCCTCCTCCCCTATTGCTAAAACCGCCAGACCCCTTCCCTATAACTCCCAGCCGAGCCCCAAACTCCGAATCTAGGAGGGAAAAAAGCAGGCAGCCCCCCTGAAAGATTTTCTTAAGATAAAGACAAAGTTGAGAGAAGGTTGGGGGGGGGGGGAGAGAGCTGCCTGAACACGAAGTGTAAGGGTATCAGTCACTGCCTGGAAGGAAGCCCCAGCTTGTGAACTCTTCTTGAACCGACATTTAAGTCTACGGTCATAAATCACTGGGACATAAACTCCGCCATTCACGACTGATAGCAGCGTATTTGTGGCCTGCTTACCTTAACTTCTGACGACTGAGGCGGAAGCCAGCATGCTCCTTTTTTTTTTTTTTTTTTTTTTTTGGAGGCTCGGCGACACAACCCAGGGAGCAAGGACTGTTTTCCCCCAGCCAAGTCCCTGCGGCTGCGGGATGGGCACCGGCTCCGCTCCTCACCCGGCAACCCCGGCCGCCGGGAGGGGCGAGCGCTGCCCGCCCGCGATGGGGCCGGCGGCTCCGGCCCCCTCCTCCCCGGCCCCGGCCCCCTCCCCGCCCTGCCCCGAGCGGTCCCCGGCGCCCCGAGCTCCCCCTGCGCGGGGCCGGCAGCGCGGGGCCGTTTCCTCGGGCTGCTCCCCGCGCCTGGAGGGGAAGGGAAGGAGAGAGAGGAAAGGAGAAAGGGGGGACTGGGGAAAAAATAAGGAGGAAAAAGAAAAAAAAGGAAGGAAGGAAGGAAGAAAGGCAGCCGCCTGGGGAAGCCTGGGGCAGGGTGGGGGCTGGGGGAAGGAGCGAAGGAGTGTGGCAGTGAAGGAGTGCGGCTCCCCCCAGCACCCGGGCGTCACTGAAGTCCAGGAAAATTATGCTAATGAAGACAAACGGCGCTCACAAAGGGTCGCTCTCACCAGCCTCCGGGGTGCCGCGCTGGGCTTGTTTGTTTTGTCCCTCTTACGAGCGGGGTTTGGGGGCCCCTCTCCCGCTCCCCGGCGCCGGGGGCCCGGCGCAGCCCCACGGAGCCGCGGCGAGGAGAGCAGCCCGCCGAGCCGGGCTGGGGTCCGGAGAGCCAAGCAGAGCCCACCAGGATCCCCGCTCTGGGCAACGCTCTCCAAGCCGCGATGGAAATCATTAGAGTTACTAATTATTAACTCATGCATGCGTGAGCGCACACACACACAGATGCACACCGGGCCCCCCGGCCCCCCCAGCCCTCCCCAGCGCCGGGACGGGCGCGCAGGCACACACGCATGTGCTGCCTAGGCGGGCAGCGGAGCCGCATGGGCCGCGGTCCCGCGTGGGTGCCCCCCGCTCCGCGCCAGCGCCGGGAACGGTGCCCCCGGCTCTCGCCGCCGCCCGGGGCTTTCGGCGGCGGTGGTGCCGCCTTCCCCCCGGTGTCTGCAGCAGCTACCGTGCACGCAGGAGAACTTAAATCAAGTTGCAGCCCCTACCCGCCTGGATAGGTTCTGGGCTCCGCGCGCTAAGCGGAACCTCGGAATAACGTCTGGGTGTAAATCTGACGTTACTTCGTTAATTAAGGCATTAAAAATATAACTAGTCCGTTTAAAGCACGAGGGAGCCCAGCGTCATCTTAAAGCACAAACAAAGCGAGGGGGAAGCGAGAAATAAAAAGCACTATAAGGCTAGGGTGGCCTCTTACGCATACCAATGGTTTTTGTCATTTATGGCTATGCAAGATTTATGACTTCATGCACCAAAGCTGTAAACAGAGCACTAAAACAGAAAACACTTGCTCCTTATGGCATAAGTGAGAAGGCACCACATGAAAGGGGAAGCGGGCAGCGTAGGAGGAGAGAAGAGGCAAAAATCCCGCGTATGCATTTTGCTTCAAACAACCTCCTGAATGTTGCATCGGAAGAAAAGTCTTTTTAGTCAATAATCAACCCCACACTTTCTTCTGAAACTGCTGATCTGCCATTCGCCCTGTTTCCCGACCAAATAGAGAGAGGCACCGCCGAGCCCTGATGGAGCCCTCCGGAATAAAGAGGAAAATTTGGAAGTGAGAACTTAGGACTCCAGAAACCTGCGGACGCGAGGCACGGTGCCGGTTTGGGGAGAGCTGCCGAAAGCTTGCCTGATCTTTTCCTACGAGTGCGGTTAAACTTTGGAGCTGTCTCTAGCTGGATATTCTGTCTATATTTCCTTAATAGCGAGTATTTAAGAGTATTTAAGAGCGAGGACAGAGAAGGGGGAGGGGAGTGGGATCTTTTTTAAACTGAAAGGATTTGCAAGGAACTTTAATTGTGAGAGCTGAAGTGATTCATAGGAATAGTGAAGTATTTCCGCGGCTGGTTTTACTGCCTGCAAAGAATATTTTGCGATATTTCGACTGTTAGCCCCGTTTCCCCACGCCCATTCTCTCCCCAAAGAGGTCATTTTAAACACGAGAAGATGATTTTTTTATGTGTCTTATGATGGAGGTATAAGTCGAGGTAACATGTCTCAACGCACAGATCCCCGCTGCTTTTATCTGTCTTTTCTCCTCAGAGGCCGAATATTTTCTTTCTGCTACATTCCGCAGAGAGCGATAGCGCTGAGCTCGGAGAAGGATTGGGAGGGTTTGAGGCTGATACGTGAGTCAGAAATGAGCCGCATTTTCTTCCCAAAGGGTCACATTCTGCGGGACTCTCCCCTTGCTCGGAATTATTGTTAGTTTCCGAACAAAATAATGACTGTAAAGCGTTTTGTCCTTGGATGTTCCGCAATACAAGCAGGCAGCACTACAATTCATAGCAGGTTTGGGGGATCTCTTAGGGACGAAATAGCGAGGAGGGGACTCGCAGGAGAATGGGACAAATTCTGGAAGCGTTGCCTAGCCAAGTCATTAGACAGTTTGTCGGGGATATTAGCTGCCTCAGAGAAGGAGTGAGCTAGCCAAAATCCCAAGCAGCCGCGTTTAATCTGAATTACTTCTCGTGCTCTCGAACACCAAAGAACCGCAACGGACACTTTGCTATTTGCTCAGCACACTGAGGCTATTTACACAAGCCGCCCGAAATATCCCTCTTCTACAAAACTCCCCTTGCTTTCTTTTGCTCTAGAGCAGGACGGTATTATTTATGAGTGTCTTAACTGGGTCAAAATACATACGAACTGGGTCATAAATCAGAGGAAACGCTGCCAAGTAATTGAGCTGCAATTAAAGCTTACACTTTATTTTGGAGGCGCGTTTTGGCCCATTTCAAAATATGGCAAAGCCGACCTTCCCTTTTAGACACGCTGCTGGGAGTGAAACAGGTCTCCTTGCAAGGCACAAGAGAGACACTGTGTCCGATAAAGGACAACATGATTCAGGGCGGCAAGAAGGGGAAATAGCATTTATTTTGGTCGATTCTGCTCTCAAGGCAGCTTAGAGAGCAAGAAAGCGAGAAACCAGCACTACTCTTTCTGCCCTGCAGGTCCTTACAGAATGGCCGCTAATAGTTTCAAGTGGAAATATCCATTTTTTGTTTTAAGCAGACGTTTTGTTTCTAGGTGTTCACTTTTCTTCCTCTCTCCCCCTCACTCTGACCCCTCGGAAGCTGAGTAATTACAAGCACCCAGTAACTGGGGACAAAATGGTACAGCAGAAATAGGCAAGAGGCGCTGATCAAATTGGGAGGAAAAAAACCTCAGCGCTGTGACCTTTCCCAAAGCTGGGACCCGCCGGGGGATGTCATTTTATATAACATTTTGCCCTCCTTGGATAATCAAGTAATTCTTTCATTTTCGACATTTAAATTGCGTTCGTTATGTATAGTTATATTCACATATATTTATATGCATAAGCATATACTCACATATTTATAAATACTGATATATATTATATATAAGAGGGTATGGAGAAGAATTTAGGATTAGTGTATGCTCTCCTCTCCTCCCCCTTTTCTTCTCGCTTTCCAGATCCTCGTTCAGAGAAAAAAAAACACATTTCCAGGGTTGATTTATTGTTAGAAGCCATGGCTCGATCTTGGTTCAGCTCCTTCTCACCGAGGACAATTAAAGACGAGAGTCCGGCTCGTTTGGAAAGAGGAAGCTTTGCCACCGAGCAGGGCGCCCATGCAGCCCTCCGTGCACGGTAAACAAAGTACCACTAAAGCATCATAAATAAAATGGCAGCACAATTGCATACTCATCGATTTGCAGAGCGGCATCGGCCGAACAAACACACATAAAACAACAACCGGCGCCGCCGCACACCCGAGCGCGACCTCAGCCGAGGAGTATCCCCCCACACACACCGTTTTCTCCAACCCCCCAAAGACATAAATAAGTAAACAAACACACAAGCGTAAAAGTTAACCAAAAAAAAAAAGAATAAAAGAAGATTCCCATCTCTAGCCGATCATAAATAACGATAACACGGCAATCGAGGGGATGGAGCCGAGGCAGCTGGCCATCAAATGCAGTGTGGGATTTCTATGGAGAAAAATAAATAAAGAAGCAAACTCTCCCTGGTCTGCTCTGCTGCGAGGGGAGAGTTGAATATTTACCGCAGCAAATTGAAACAAAGGGGGAAGCGGGCTGGCTTCGGGGGCACACACACACGCACGCACACACACGCACTCGCTCCAGCCTTTTCTACTGACCTTTGCCTCGAACAGCAATAACTCACCACATAAATGAACAATCAACGGAAATACCTTAAAATAAAATCCATCCTTTCTAACGAAGCATTGCGTCCTCTCGGCTCGACAATAATCTTTCCATAAGGAACGAAAGCTGTCAGCGAAATGGCCAGCTCTTGCGGGGACGGTGATGGGGGCAGGAAAAAAAATAATAGAAAGCAGTGCTTGCTCTGAACAGAAACTGGAAAAGCGTAATCGCAGACGGAGCCAGACCGGGTCTCCACTCCAAATGCCACAATAATGCGCTGTATTATGTGCTCACGTGGTCATACGTCAACTTAAATCCTTTTATTTGAAATAGGGAATCACTGAAGGAACAGGATTTCTTAGAGCGAGCCTTTGCTTTTAAAGCCTTAACCCAATATGTTAAAGAAGAGTTTTAAGGGAGGGAAAAAAAATCAAGAGATGGAGGTGATTGGGGGGGGGTTGATTCTCTTTCCTCCCACACTAACATTTCTTTACACAAAGCCCATTGGAAGGTAAGAGCAATTCTTTCCATAATACGGGATTACACTGCACTTTGATACTTAGCCTAATTAACCGGCATTTGTTCTGCAGGCCCGCCACTCTGCTCCACGCTGCATGTCCTCTGCAACCCCCTAAGAAAGCCCAAATCTTAATACTAATATTTCCAGCCCTCTTCCAAGTGGGACGATTACCAGTCTCCCCCCACACGCCCAGCCTTCTCTACCCTGCCATTGTACAGGGCTTGCTCGACTCCCACACTCTACATCAGGGCTCCTGTAGAAACCAGAAAGACCTATAATTACCTGACAAAGGCAAAAAAGAGTCTCTTCTAAGAGGCTAGTTGGTTTTTGTCCTTGTAACACACTATGAAGAATACACCTTCCTTCACTGGCGTGGCTCTGAATTTTGCAAAACCTTTTGGGACCTTGCTGTTAAACCTGTGCTTACGCATTTCCTATACATCTAGTTTGAGTGATGCACAAAATTATAGGTTTGTAACGATGAAAAAAAAAAAGGAAGGGGGGAGCTCTCTGCCTAAGGGGGGGAAAATAAAAAAAAAAGAGCAGAGCCCTATTCAGCCCCTGAGCCAGCCTACCAAGTGAACCAGCTTCGCCTCTGTGCGAACACCCTACATCTTCCCTCTAAGGGTGTTTAACTTTTGCTGTTGACACAATAAGCTAAACAAACAAAAGAAACCCTAAACTCACACAACTTCTCCGGAAAGAGTCAAAGAAAATCAGATAGTTCACGCTCTTAACGTGTTCCTGCTCCAGTTCTGCCACTCCAGCATTTTGCATCATGATGTATACACCCTTGCCTAAACCTTTCCACCAGCCCCACGAACTCGAAGGAAACTTTCAGCTAACTGCCTCTCCCCTTTTACTGTTTCACCTGCACCTGACTGAACAGGATGCGAATTGCTTTTAAATGTGATTTATTTTTGCCTTACATACTCACACTTGGATCGTGGAAGTGGGACACTGGAATTTAAACCCATCAGTAACAGTATATATTAGTGGACATTGCAGAAAAGTCAGCGTGACATTACAACAGAGGAAGAATTTGCAATTTTTCATATTGAAGTGACTAAGATAGTAGCAGGGTGCACGCATATTATCCCTCACTAAGAACTGGAATAAAAAAGTATATACCTTTGAGAAATAGAGAGCATTAGCCACACACGGCATCTCCAAGTCTGTAACTATGAGCACGACTTGTAACTCTGTAGGCGTCGTACTAAACGTGAACCAAGAGCGGTATTTACTCGTGGTGGATTCAGGGCTCTTTTAAATGCAATGCGCTTAGATCCCATGAAAGAAACACGCAGAGAAGTTCTTCTGCAACAATGTAACTGAAATTAATGGGGAATAGAGCAGATGTTGAAAAAGCCGAGCAAGACTTTCTTGGGTCTGTTGTAAAAAGTTATCGACTGCTTTGCGTCAAAAGCAGAAAGATGGCTTTAGAACTTGCAGTCCTGAGCAAATAGAAACTACAAAAGCCATAAATCACAATCGTAAGTCAGCTTAAATGCCTTGACGCTAGCTATGGCTATTGGCTTCAAAACCCTGTTTCTATGAACATCTTTATTAGTATTAATGGTCAAGTTAATGCTAAAGCTACTGTTTAACAATTAACTTCTTGTATGTAGTTGGGAAACTAATTAATTCTTAAGAAAAGTAACTTCTTGACGTGTGAATACGTTCTACAGGGTGTGCTTTGGGAAGGCAGGAGGGTGAGTCTTCCTAGCTTTGTGGTGTCCTGGACCTCAGCTGAAAATGATTCCCTTCCATTGATCTTAGAAAACGCTTTCTTTGCTCTGCTAACATGATTATGAGTTTTCAAATACGAATTCAAATGATCGCATAAGTAGCAGACGTTTGATTTGCCCTGCCGCCCCATATATGGCTTTGTTCCTTTTTCTGGACTTTCAACGTTGTGTTTTATTACTCCGATGCTTTGGAGACCTGAAACAGTGTTTCTAGAAGAAAAGATGGAGCTTATCAGTAGGTCTGCTACTGATTTTTCTGTGCTTTATACACATGGCTTCGAGCTGAGCTGAAATTCCAAGCTCAGTAACAACAAACATATTTGAGTTTATAACGTGCATTCACTAGAGAGTGCCTTTGTGCAAGCTCTGGCATTAATAGCCACTCTTAGCACTAATGCTGTTTAAAGTTACCTTTAATATAAATAGATTTAGAGCTTTTTACTGTCTTTCAAGTTTACGTTTATGTCCCTTGTTAGGAGGTAAGGCTATCGCTCCCATGTGGAGAAGAAATGGGAATCACCATATGATACAAGTATTTATTTCCTTGCTTCCTCGAAAGATTTGAGATCTGCGAGGATGCAGAGCTGTTTACCTACATCTGTGCGTCTGATGGAGATAAAGTTGGTCTTTGATCATTTCGAAGCAGATAAAAAGAATACAGCTATCTACTGCAGCCTCGTGAAAGCAGTTCTGCTGAGAAAGAGCCCAGTCTGTGAGTGCTGGGTCATTTTAGGAATCCAAAATATCTCTGCACGAAATGTTGTAGATACATGCCACCGGAGAAAGGTCTGATTATTCTTTCGTATCCCATTTTCGCTCTTAATTTCCCATCCTAACAGTGAATAGGCATTTGCAGTGGCTTTTTCTAGTTAAGATTTAAGCAGCCCATTAAGTCAACACAAAGAGCCCTTGTAGCCCTGTAATTGATGGCTGCTTTTAAAAGGTAGTAAAATATTCTAATTGTACATCAGCGTCCAAAAACAAGAAGGTAAATCTAGCAGGATTTTAAGCTAATTCTACACAATTCTCCCTGCTGTAGGGCTGCCGCAAGGCGAGGCTGGCTGTGGAAAGCTTTGCGTTGCTCTTGTCAGAGGAACAGCCGCACCCCGGCTTCTAACTACTCTCCGTCATTAAACATCAACCTACGTCCGGTGCTAACAAGGCCAGGAGAGACAAATACCTGCAGCTTGGTTAGGATCCCTTCTGCTGCAGGTACTCAGACAAAAGTCAGCTTTGCTGACATCGCCACATCAACTCAACATTTCCAGTCGCACAACACGCAGGACTCGCTGCGGAGCTCCTCGACGAGGAGGCAAACAAACAAGCCGCGATAAGCCATGCAGCGCTGAAATGCCTCCAACTGTCTGTCTCTTGCCTTACGACTCTGATTTGGGAAGGAGCAATGGACAAAGAAACTCTCAACCCCTTTCGCTCTCCGAATGACTTTGCATCCTTCCTGTTCCCAATGCCTTTATAAGGATCGCTATTACTCAGGTCTCATATACTTCTTTGTCTGCCCAGACAGGCGCATTCACCAGCCACAGAAGATGAACAGAGCCAATCCAGAAAAATTCCAGCTAGGTTAAATATTTATCACAACAAAAATCTCATTCCGACAGGCTTTTTCTGCATGCAGGTACTAGGCAAATGGCTTTCTTCTAGACGCCAGATGCAACCGGCGATGAAGCCCCCCCGATATACGGCACGCTCTCCCGGGCGCTTACCTCTTAAAATTGCAAAGAGTCGGACTGAACTGTCCCCGGCTTCTGCCGGCCGAGCAGATCGGCGTTTTTCGGTGCCCAGGCTCTCTGTAAACAAGCAACAAACAATGCTTTGAGGAGGAGAGCAGGGGGAGGTATCTGCTCCTTGGCGGGCAGGACGGGCTCTGCCGGGCTCCCCGCGAAAGCCGCAGGGGCCGGAGCGTGCGGGAGTGGGACGGGAGCGTGCGGGAGCGGGACGGGAGGGGGACGGGAGAGGGATGGGAGAGGGACGGGAGCGGGATGGGAGGGGGACGGGAGCGGGACGCGGCGCCCCCGACGCGGCTCCCCGGCACGGGAAGAGCGCTGCGGTCCGAGGGGGAACGCGCGGGGCTTTCTCGGAGACAGCTATGCCTTCTGTCTCCAAGTGTTTGGAAATATTGTCATTCCAAACTCTTGTTACATGAATGTCTGCTTTATTTTCCTCTGGGAAACCTTTGTTTAGGATCATTTAATCAAGAACAGACATTAAACACAACTAGTGGTGTTCATCTTTGTTGAACAAAACGCGGAAAGGGTTCCAGTTTAGATGCAGGACGTATCGTGGTCGGGCTTTTATTCAAACAGTTAGTCCGGGCCCGATCCTGGCACCACCAAAGCATAAAGAGTTTAACAATCGACTTCACTGGAAACAGGATTGGGCCCCAAACTTTTTTTTTGACATTAAAAGCCACTGAATGAGAAAAAAAAGAACACTCCCTCCCCAAAAATAAACAATATTACACAATCCAGTAAGACAATAGTCACATTATTCGGATGCCACTTACTGAATCACGTTTACATAGGAATTTGTCAGATATAATAATGTACCCCCGTATTCATTCTCACTACTAAAAGCTATCTAACGCATCTTAAAATTGTCAGTAAATGTAAATGCTAATAATTAAATAACACAGTTCTCGTGGAAGGATGTCATCTGAGCCATGGAAATATTAAGTCTGTCTTGGGAGAACTTTTAGAGTAGAGACTTTGCTTTGGTAATTTAGTAGTCCCATAATTACTCTAATAATTTCAAATTTGGTGTTGAACTCCAGTCTACATAAAATCATGCAATAATAGCCTACTAAGCTGTTTATTGCCGTCTCATAAATTTTAGAGCGCTGACTGCAAAAGTCTACTGGCAAACACAAAAGAAAATTGAAAGTTCAATCTGCAATCTTCGGAGCCCCAGAGCTGCTGCCTGGGGTTATTCTTAGCTCTCTACCTTTCGCTCCACTTCGCCAGCCCAGAGCGGCCACAGAGGGAACCCAGTGGCATTTTAGGCTCAGACTCATACCTTACCCGTTTTGATCCCTAATCAATAGTCATGTTACAAACGGCAATAAACATTGATCAAGCATGTCTTGATTGGATCGCGCCACTCGTGTTAAATATGGAGTGTGTATCTGAAAATGGTGCCAGCGACTTTCTGTTATTTATTTTGGAGCTATTAAGTCACGCCACCATATTTTACACTGCCACAGTCTTTTAAACTATGCTTCTTCTTGAAAGAGTTGCTAAGTAGCAATAAAGCACTTTACAAACGCTATGACATTTTTTTTTAATTTGTTGTTATCCCAAACTCTAATATTCATTGCGGCACTTTAAGTTCGTACATAAATCGTTCAGACTAATGAGTCATAGAGAAATTCGCCCATGACTTTTCCTTTACAATGCTCGCTGCCTTTCCATTGCTTTCTTGGCCCTGCATTAGGAGCCGGTGATTTATTAGCGCCAGGAAAATTGAACAAAGCAGGTCCTCCTGCACTGTGGCACCCAGCCTTCCACAGTGTGGATTAGAACATTATCAAATGTGTTTGCCTCGGTAACACTTAATCGCCAAAAGCCATAATGTGGCCACAAGGTAGCTAAAACAAAGATTTAACATTTCTAAATATTAAACTTATTAAGCAAATGCTCAGCAGACAAAGCAAGCACAAACAATTAAAGTCATCAAGCTAGAAATACACACTACCTACTTACCAACACAGACCCTACTGCTTGCTTAAGAAGTTTAGAATCTTTCAAGATAAATCAGGTGCTTTTTTTTAAAGGGGAAAAAAAAGAAAGAAAAACAAACTCCAGTAATAAGGAGTTGAGTTTCACTTGTGAGAGAATCACTCCTAGTGAGGACTGACGGCCACAGATCCATTCCTGACTATCTGCATTAATTATTTAATGAGTCACGTGACCATAAAGATTAAAATTTCAATATCTCCACCAGAACAGACGCAACACCTTTATCTGCGAGCGCAGGGATCCTCGTGCTCGGGTCCCCTAATCGCTGTTGGCTTTGACAGCTCCTCGGTATCTAGGGAGGGCGCTTGGACAGCAGTAAGGCGGGCTTGTCCCGCTTCTGGGCGAAGCGGGCAGCTCTGCACCCCCCCTCCCCCCCAAAAAAAATTAGTCCTTTGAATCTAGACCTTCGTTCAGCAGCGGGTGTTAACACGGGGCGGGGGGAGCACGTAGCACTTACGGCACCGGGAAATAAGGTCGGATCAGGGACGGTGCCCCCGGGGCTGCCCTGCCTTGCGCGGGTCAGGCTTGCCTTGCGCGGGCCGGGCGGAGCGGGGGCGCTGCCGGCGGCCACCAACCGCGGAGGCCCCCCCGCCCCCCCGCGCAGCCCCGCGCAGCCCCCGGCAGACCTGGGCGGCTCTCCGCCTGCCCCCGCCCCAGGCCGGGGGGCTCCGCGGGCAGGCGCGGGCGGGCCGCGGCGTGCGGAGGCTCCGCGGAGCGGAGCGTGGGAAAGGCGGGGGGCCGGGGGCGATGCGGCTCGGCCCCCAGCCGCGGGACAGGGCAGCCGTGGGGCAGGGCAGCCGTGGGGCAGGCCCCCGAGGAAAAACGGAGGTTCATGACAAGCCTGTCAAGATCCCTGCCCGTGTGCGAGCTTCCCCCGCTCCCGCGCTTACAAACTGAGTGTCCCTGGGACACCAAGTACCCTGCAAAAAAGAAAAAAAAGTCACAGCTTTGGGTAAACCTCCAATGCAGAATGGTTCTAGTTATTAAATACCACAAGGCGCTTGTCACAGCTGAGTTCCCCCTGTAATAAAACACCAGGTATAGCAAGAGATTGTAGGAGAAACGAGGAGGGAGACCTTGGAAAACTACCATTTTTCTTGCTGGGTGGGGGGAGGTGGGTGCCGGGCTAGCGGCGTGCCGTTCCCTGCGGCCATCAGATTGACTCCGGGGTGATTTTGTCTTTCTTTGAAATATTGACAAACTTCCACTTCCAGCATTTTGGGCCGCGCTCGCCTTTGTGGCGAGAGCAGATAAATACGTGTGTGAGAGACACCAGGAGAGCGAGCGAGAGGGAGGGAGAGAAAGAGACCTTTAGGTCCAAGTGCCGGATTAAAAAGAATACTGTCTTTAAAGGTCAAGGGTTTGAAGGGTCAGACTGCTTCTCTAAAAAAAACAATTAATGGGATAGAAAATTTGTCCTCTCGGTGAACCCCTGGTTGCCTTAGCAAAGGGAACACAATGCGAGAATTTAAGCTGGACGATGTAATTTTCGAAGTTATTGTAAGACGGGCGGTAAGGACCCGGGAGCAGGAGGGCTCCCGTCCCGAGGACGCGGTGCCGCTCTTAAAAAGGGAGAGGGGGAAGGGGGTATAAAGGAAAAATTACCTTAAATGATGATAATCTGCCATGGGATATTTTGCAGTCCGCGGTTCAATCTCCACCAAGTGAGTGTACATTTTTTTAGCAGACAGCCAAGATGCTGTGTCTTTACACATGACCACATTTTTTTTCCAGGAAAATCCTTTGCGTCTTCACAGACTTTTCCAAGAGAATGCCTTTCAGAACCTCTGTTGAATTACAAAGAAGTATTTATTGTAGTAGGTGATTAATGATTCCCGCTAAAATTGCTATTTGCAGCGTGATTTCATGTCTCTTTACAATGGGAGCAAACCAGGTTTACACGCATAGGCTGCACACTAAAGACATTCTGCATTGCCAGTTAATATGTTTCAACCGGATTTTTGTTCAGTTGTGCTAATTCGGGCTAATTTTGTCTTTAAATGAGGGATTCTTCAGCAATAAACAAAGCGAGAGTTACACGACTGCAGATAGCAGCTACCTCACTTACAGCTATGTTCTGCTGCCTTTATAAGGTGGCAGCTGGCAGTTTAGGGTTTAGCAAGCAGCAATATGTGAGTGGAAGCACGCTTTTCGGGCCTGCTTGTTGGTCAGTTTTGGAGACAGCAGTGTTTGCTAAGTGTATTTGCAACCGACACATCTTTGATGCTGAACATACTCTGCCGGTGACACGTTAAATTTTTCACTGGATGGTGCGTGCTCCTTGGACAGGCAGTGATGCTCACAGTATTGTTGGGGCAGTGTGATTTCTTACTGGGGGGGACGGGGGACAAGGCACCCTACCCTGGCGGTCTTACCCACGTGGAAAAAAACATTGATTCCAATAATTACTCTCGGAGATATTTGGGTGAGTAAGGGTATCTTGGCCTTCAGTCCTTTTCTGGAAGGTTTACTAGCATTGGAGTTCATTTCTATGACTTTTCCTACCTAGTGCGGTGCTACTCTCGAGAAAGTGTTGTGAAAACTCTTGCAGGGTAGAGTGGCACACACTCCCCGTTAGCGTTTCCACTTTGGCTGTGCTCAGTAGCTGCCTGGAGACAGCGAGAAGCACGGTCTGAATTGGAAGCCCTTGAACCCCATTATGCCACAAGCATTTCGAGAATCTCTATCAAATAAACCTCTTGAGTTGTACACAATTTCGTATCATTGCTGGGATTTGCTCAACACATTTCGAAATTGCCTTTTAAAAAAAAAGAAAACAAAGAAGAAACAGGAACAGAAAAGGCAGCTAGAGAAACTTTAGGTTACCGCCCAAGTATTTTCCCTTCAAAAGCGCTAGCCAATTGCAAAGTCATAATCGGACGAAAATGAACGAATAAATCACGGCTGGCCAAAGATTTAAAGTGTTATCATGGGGAGCATGTGTGACTTCTCCTGCAGTAAAATCCGTCATGGGAGCTTACTGGCTCCCAGTGGAAGCTCAGTTTCTCAGTAACGCAGTCGAAAATAGTCATATGCACAGAGATGGAGAGACAGACTAATTCTACCATATAGACGGCTAAAAAGAATACCACTCACCTATACAATAAAACGAGACCTCTCCTTGTCCCACAGTGCTCTTTTCCCAGCCAAGCAATTAGGAGTGAGCACGTTTTTCACTATATTTAATACAACCATTACCTTATTGACATGATTACTCCAAGTTAAAACAATATGTTAAACCATATTTTTTTCCATCCCTGGCGCCAATACCAGCAAAGCACAAGGTGTATGAAACAGCACTGAGTGGATTTGTGTTTCAAGCGTTTAATTCTTTTGTACAGAATAATCTTTATTACCAGCATTTGGCACTGTATACATTACACCAAAAATCCACAAATTGTACATGGACCCAAACGATTTAGACGGTGCCAAATATGAAAACAGCAAGAGCCTTTATAGCAATATTTTTTTAAATAAATGCGATAGGGAATGTGGAGAAAAACTAATATATCACAGCTACTGCAGGGGCTACACCTAAAACCAGTTAAGTTACCTTTGATACATAAAACATTTTCTTTTAGACAGTGTAAGGGGGGCAGTTTTCGTTTTGACCGCCTGTGAATGCGTTCGCTCTCTTCGGTGTGTTTGTGTGTGTGCAAACGTGGGTGTGCACCCTCACACACACCCCCGAGAATCCACGAACACGCCACGGAACAGCGCTATTCAAGTCAATGCCTTACACAAGTGTTTCACGAGGTCTTTGCTTTGTTTTAACCGTCTTTTATTTTTTAAGTGTTCTCTACAAAAAAACAAAAAAAGGAGTCCTTCTTAGGTACAGAGAATTCGTCCGTGACAGTATCCAGCACTCTCTTACACCGAGGGCAAGAGAGTGTTTCCATAAATAGAAAAAAAATGATGGGCATGGAACCATTATCTATATACAATGTAGGCAATCGTCCGGGTTTTGGTTTAAACATGTACCCGTTCTTGGGCACGTCTCTTCTTCCTTCTCTGCTTCTGCTCTCTTTTGTTTTACACAGTTATTTGGTCCAAATGGCCAGCCAGCAGCACGGGCAGCTGGAAAAGCCCAAAAGATAGGTGTGTGTATATATATATATGTATTTAAAAAACCGTAATATTTATAGCGCGGCTGCGTTGGGTGTAGCCCCATCGAGGGGATGGGGGTGGCCCTGTGTCTGTGCTTTGGATTGCTGGCTCTGTGTGGACTGGTTTGAGGAGCGCATCTTGGTGTTGGGCAGTTTATGGTCTTTCTTCCATTTCATGCGCCTGTTCTGAAACCAGATCTTGACCTGGCGCTCGGAGAGGCAGAGGGTGTGCGCGATCTCGATGCGTCGCCTCCTGGTCAGGTACCGGTTAAAGTGAAACTCCTTCTCCAGCTCCAGGACCTGCTGTCTGGTGTAGGCAGTGCGAGACCTCTTGGGCTCCCCTCCGTTGTAGTTGGGATTGACTGAACGTGCACACACACGCGCGCACACACACACACACACACACGCACACGCACACGCAGAGCAGAGGGAAAGAAAGGGGGGGGGGAAGCGATTGAACATAATCATTATATAATAACGTGACACCAGGTTCAAATAAGATACATAACGGCAAGAAAAATTGTTTCACAGCCCCCACGGCAGTGGGGACAATCGAGGAGCAATAAAAAATGGTGATGGGCATTTGGGTTAGAAGAAAAGCTTCAAAGACACATGGCCCAGAGCCACTGCAGGGCAATTAAATTTATGGGGGCTATAATTACTGCCCTAACAGTTTGGCGTCTCGTAAATCTTTTGATAAAGGACCCCGGATACAAAAGGTTTCTCACTTTTTTTTTTTTTTTTTTTTTTTTTTTTAATTAGGAACGCGGAAGGATAAGGAGGGGAAAAAAAACCCACACAGGCCAGCACCCGTCCCGGCCCCGGGAGCACCCTCCCCTCTGCCCTCCTCTGCGGGCGCATCCCAGCCTCCCCTGGCAAGGGCAACTCACCCGTGCTCACGTGGATCTTCTTCATCCAGGGGTAGACCACGGGCTCCTTGCCCTTGAGCCCGGGCAGGCTCTTGTCGGGCAGCAGCGCGCAGCCGGGCCCGGTGCCGGCGCCGGCGGCGGGGGCCGCCTCGCAGCGCCGCTGCAGCGCGTGGCCCGGCAGCAGCGGCTGCGCCGGCCCGGGGTGGCCCTTGGCGGGCGGCGGCGGCGGCGAGGCGCCCGGCGGCGGCTGCTCGGGGCCCGGCGCGGCGCTGCCGGCGCCGCTGTAGCTGTAGGGCGCCTGGGGGTAGGAGGGAGCCGGCGCGGGGTAGAGCGCCTCGGGCGGCGGCGGCCCCGGCGGCGCGGCGGGCGCCTGGTAGCCGGGCTCGCGGCGCGGCCGCGGAAAGTACTCGGGCAGCGGCGGGCCCGGGTGCGCGGCGTGCAGGTGCGGCGGCGGCGGCGGCGGCGGCGGCGGCGGGGCGTGCGGGTGCGGGTGCGCGTGGTGCGGGTGGTAGCTGGCGGAGCTGGCGGCGCTGCCGCTGTGCTGCGTGTACTCCTCGCAGGGAGGGAATTTGGGCTCGATGTAGTTGGAGTTTATCAAAAACGAACTCATGGTCATTAATTTGTGAAGTGCAAAAATACTAATTTTTCTCGCGTTGTCGTTTTTCTGGGCTCGGCGAGGCCCCTCCCCTTCCCCCCTCCCTCCCCACCCTCCCTCTCCCCCTCCCGCTGCTGTCAAGTGCTCGCCGCTGCCAAAGTTTGGGCCTCCAGCTTTCCCCCCCTCCCCGCCGCGCTCCCCTCCCTTCCTCTCTTCCCACCCCTGGAGCGCGCACAACACACACACGCACACGCAACACACACACGCGCGCACACACACACACACACACACACACACCCGACACACCATCACCACCTGACCGCCAGCGCCAATTACCGCGAGGGGCCGCGGACCCCGGATCAGGAAATGGAAGGAGGGCGAGCGGCCGCGGGGGCGCGGGCAGGTTCGCGCCTCGGCCCCGCCGCCCCCCGCCGCCCCCGCCGCCCCCCGCCGCCGCCCGGGAGCCGCCGCGGCAGAGCCGCTGCCCTCGCCCTCTCCGCGCCGGCGTCGCCGGCTGCTCCTGCCCGCGGGAGCGGGGCCACGTCGAGCGCTGTCACGCGAGGAACAACCCTCCCAACCTGACGCTTTCCCCCGCGACGCTTTCTCCGCCGGGGGCCGCGCGGGAGAGCGCAGGAATCGGGGCGCGCAGCCCAGGAGCAGCCCGCGCGCGCTCCGCGGGGGCAGCCGCACCGCGCCGTGGTTCTAAGCGCGTCCGTCGCCAAAAGCCCGAGCGGGGGTTGCGCGCTGCGCGGCTGCCGGCGCGCCCTTAGCCCGCGCTGCTCTCACTGCGGTCTGTCGCGCGGTAGCGCAAGCCTTGCTGAGCTCGCAGAGCTGGAAGTTGCTTATCTCCTCGCACCTCCGCAGCCGCGGTAGCTGGAGGAATAGATGCAAAAGTTAGTATGAACGTCGCGGGAAGGCCGAAGAGGGTCTCTTTAAGCGTCTTGCGGGGTGCGAGGGATACAGCGAGCCTGGGAATAACGGGGAGGAAAGGGGGAAGGGACAGAGGGGAAGGAGGACACGTTGATATCAAATACTTCCTACCGACGGAAGGGCTAACAGCGAGCCTCTCTCCCCGCATAGCAGCGTTTTCCAAACTACGAATTTCCCGGTTTGCTATGCCTCGTGTTGGCTTTATTTATTATTTTTTAATTCCACAAGAAATCGCCAGCGCCTTCGCAGAAGTAACTCTCAAACCCTGGCGTAGGAGGGAGAGGGCACTCTGGCACTTCTGCGTTGCTAAAACTGAGACTGTTAACGATATTTGCAGCTCAGAAGGAAAAGAGGCAACAGCCCTGACCTTAGGTAATTGAAATTGGATGGTTAAACTAATGAGACTCTTATTCTAAGGGGAGAAAAATACTTATTGAACATCATCTGCTCTTGGTGATTGGAAGTTAGAAGCGAACTTTTCGGATTTTTTCCGTTTTTCAGGGAAGCATATAAACACATAGAAATATTTACCGCACCCTTCGAGAATATAATTGCTGAGTGGGTAATCTCATCTTCTGGTATGGCAAAATACATCTAATACATCAAGCGTAAATATGATACGTTTTAGATCTTTCCCTCCTAAAGATATTACACTAACAGTTACCCTGGTTTAAATTCAGATTATTGTCTTTTGCAGTTTTATAGATAATGGATACGTGCAATAAAATTCTATTTGAATATATATTCTGTCTAACTAGACACATATCGTATCGATTTATATTTTATACACAGACACACGCACATTGCAGACGGCTTGTAATATGTTAGAACATTTCCAGCACTCGGGTATACTGGGGTACTTATCCAAACAATCACTCATTTCCTGCTCATATCGAATGTCCAATTTGTAAAGAGAGTTAAAACACATTTACTTACTCATTTCCAACAGCACATCTATGGAGCTCTTTAACTGGTGTAATAGATAAGTTTCTCTATTTACTCTGCATGGAAAGGAAATGCGGTTACACACACGCAGATAGAGACAGCCGCAACTGTTCAGCAACACACGTTTGACAGGAAAGAAGAGACTGTTTTATTAAAAGAAATATTGTAAAAGAATAAAGCTCCAACCTACATTGCCGTAGAAATAAAAGATTCTCAAAGACCACCACGAGGAGAGAGCATTTCCCGGCGTAAAGAGATACAGCATGCACACATGCAGACACATTCGTACAAATACCTGCTGGGCAGCACCAGATGAATTACACTGGATTATCGTAAATATTATCTTCGGCATAAGGGAAGTCCTGAGACACCATGGCTAGACCATAACAGCAGATTACCTTGCTTCCAAGCCACAGCGAAACACAACGAAAACTGGTACCTCAACTTGCACGCTCAGTGCTATATTCGGAGAGCTGACCAGGTTCTGCTTCACATTATTTATCGTGATTAGATCTCAAAGTATACTTGTTTAACTGCACCTCTTTCTACCGTGTGTCTCTGGCGCTTGGTTAAACAGAGAAGGATGCAATTTTGTATACGACTATAAATTTACAAGGTGACCTGAGCTGCTGAGCTGAAGTCTGTTTTTTCGTGTGGCTCTTTTAGTCCGCAAAGATGTGCTGAGGCAGGACCTCCAAAAGGCCTGTTCCATGTCTTTGTGGTTTTGTTATCATAAACAAGAACCCAGCCAAGACCACCAAGTGTTATCTTGCACACGGCCATTTCGACATTTTACTGCAAGATTTATGGCTGTAATAAACAATCTCAGAACCTTTTTTTCCCTGGTACTTCCCTTTACAAACTTGTAGCATCATTCTAGCCGCTTAAAGGGAGAAAAGGAAAGGAAAGAAAAAGAAAAAGTCCCTTGGGTTCCTTATTTTTATAGAAGGACTAAAGGCTCGCTTTAACTGGTGGAGGAGAATTTAATCAGTTAATAAAGGACCGAGCGTTTACCGGCCGAATAGGGCCGAGGAAGAGATGGGGTGTCCACCGAAATCAAGTTGAGAGTGAGAGAGTTAATCTCCATGCACCAAGAAGAGCCATCCTCATACATACCCAAACAGTGGCACAGGGGGATCCCCCTGTTTCTCCTGCACGTGCAAGCACGTCTGCTAGCTTCCACGTGCGCGGCTAGAGCACAACTACCACGAAAGAGAAAATAATCACAATAATCGTAATAGTAATCATAATTCAAGTCAACCTTTCGCTGTGCCCGGGCTCCCTGCACAGAAAGTGGACGGAGGAGACAGAATCGCGCTAGCAGCCTGGTTTGAATTTGATTTAAACCATTTTGAATATATTTAGCCCCGCTTTCCCCTCTTGAATGCAAGGCTGTCCCAAGTTTCAAAGTGACCGAAAAGTGACACCGTGTGCATTTTGTTTCTTATTAATCTTACACATTGACAGTCTTTGTTAAATAACAAGGCGTGCCCTTCACCAGGCGACATTTTCATATTTGTTAGACGCGGTGACCTGAAGTTCACCTCGGCCTTGGACTTAGTTTTTCTAAAAGGTCTATAACAGTGTCTTTTAGATAGCAGGGTGCTTTGCCCAGGTCACTACTTCTAAGAGAAAATTAAGAAAAAATCGCGGGAAAATGTAAACGTTATGGGATGTATCGACTGTATCCCCTCCTTTGTTCCCGGCTCTCCAAAGCCCTCGACACAGCTACTGCCTCTCGCCCTTGCAAGCGGGCGTTTTCCATGGTCACCCCTGGGGCAAGGCGCTCACGTTTTTGCCCCAAGTTCATCATTTTACAAAAGCGATGACTTTGCTGGCATAGGATATGTTCGTAACAACTGGATGTTTGGCGGGATTTGCTCGCTCTGTCCTGGCGTGGTTAAATAAACACATATAAAATGTGATTTGTGCTCGGGTTTTGAATGAATGGTCTTTTGACCAGACCTTCCGCGCCAGAATGCCATGTGCTGAATGCAGAGAGTGAAAGGAAAGAAATAGTGCGTCTCGAATTAAAAACTGTTCTGCTCCTTATTTTTTTAAGGCATAATTTAAACAACAATTAAGAAGAGTCAATATTTGTTGAAGTTGCAGTTTGAACTTCTTTGAAAATATTCTCATTGATATTTTTATTCTAAACTAGATTGAAAATATGGAATTCGAGCGACTAATTGTTTTGATAAGGAAACATGTATTTCAGTCACCTACTCTTGAGTTACCCAGTTACAGTAACAGCTTTCGTTCGGGCAGTATGAAAGACGCATTGTTATTCTTGGAAACAATCTGCCTACTATTCTTTAACAAAATAGATACTTGGCTAGTGTTTTTAGCTTGTTATCAGACTTTGCTCTTACACCAAATAAATACTCTAGACGTGAAAGGTTGTAGAATATCTCCAGTGAGAAAAGGCTCCCCAGATGTGTAATACAGGGGCTCACTACAAGTTAGCAGCAGTAGGATCCTGTGAACAATGTCTGCATGCCCAGCAAATACTTATGTACGCTTTCTTCGCTTCAGCAGGTACTTTAGGCAAAATCTCCAACAATAACTTCGGCTAATCTGAAATCTAACACCTCGCATATTTGTTCTCGAGAAATATCGCTAGAATACCATGATCCAGCTGTGTCTCTGGCAAATAATTCACGTGTACCCGGTACATAGAGGACGGTGTACACGCCTGCCTTTGGGGTCGAGAAGCAGCTACGCATGGATGGCGGCGAGGTGCACTCTTGCTCTGGCTTCCTCATTGCACTGCCCCCTCCTCCACACCTTTCACATCTGCTTCTGAATATTTTGGAAAACCCTTTCCCTCTTCCACAGACCCCGATCCGTACAGTTTCAGCCTCAATCCGGAAGCGGTGCACAGTTGTCTCCCCTCAAAATGAAATTCCCTGCTAATATTACCCAGTTTTTCTTCCAGACACGCCTAACTGAGGAGTTAGAGCTTCAACACTGAGGCGGCTTTGGGAACAACAACAACAAAAAATCCCAGCAACGTGGAAATAACTCCCTGCACAAAGAAATCCCACTAAACGTTTTTTGGAGAAAGGGGACACCCTCCTGCCTCTCGGACGCTCCTTTCACCGCGAAGCGCCGTCTCGGGGTGCTTCCAGCAGGCTCGGGAGCCCCCCGCACCGTCGGGCGGCGCAGGGGCGCCGGGTCCTCAGCAGCATTTCCCATCGGTAGCACAACATGTCCCCATCGCTCTGCTTTTTAAACGAGCTCTTTCGAACTAAACGTATAACCAGCCAGTTTTATCTCCAGCGTGTCCTGTTTAAGCACAGTTTAGTGGTCGCTACAGAAATAAGAGCAAAAACAAAGACGCAGCTAGGATCGATAGACACGTTAATAGCTTTGCTCCTATCTTATCTTCCTGCCATTTTGCAAAGTGAGAAGGCTTAACATTAAACCTCTTTAAACAGGTTATTATATCATAAACAAGGATGAAACATTTTGCTACCTGACGCTTTGAGGAGACAGCACCAGTGGCTGGTGTGGGGGTAACATGCATGTTTACCTGCCGCGCTGAACCCGAGATATTCAGCCACAAATGTGGCCGATAATTCAAGATGAAATACAACGTGTATTACTCTTGAAAAGAGGAATTTTCTATCCTTTCCTCGGTAATTGAGGTCATTCAGCCAGTAGGGTTCACCTGGAGTCCATACTGTGATACACACGTAACTCAAAGCTATTTTATCTTTTGTGCTGATAGTCAAGATCTCGGCTATAACATTGACATCAAACTCTGTCTGGGCGAATGACTAAGAGTGGTGCAAAACGTAAACTTTTGACCCTCAACTTTTTGACCTGCAGTTGTAACGCCCTTAACCACAAAGATATACAAAAGCTATGCAGCTTCTTTTAGGAGTAAGCGACTCGCACTGTCTGTTTCAATAGTTCTGCCGTTTCCCCCAGCTTGCTAATGTGTTTTTTTTCCTTCTTCTTGTTGTTGAGAAATACGGATATTTTTGCATTTTTAATAATTGCTTTTTTTTTTATTTTTAACCTCTCAGCTTGGTAAAGTGCTGTTAAATCAGTTTGCACACCCTTTCGCCAGCGTTGGAGGGAAGCCTGTTACTCAAAGGCGCTTTATGGTTACAATTGCAGGTGAAACGCTGGGTAAGTTTGGGGCGTGAGGTTGGAAGGAATGTAGCGACTAGCGTTGGGGGAAAAGCTGGGGCTCGCTGCTGCTAGGGTCTTAGTCATTTCGCCTTGATTTAAACATAAAGAAACAACTCTAATTGTTTGCGAAGCCTTGTCTAGGCAAACGAGTTGACTGTGAACTTGGTCTAAAGCGAGCTCTGCTGGTGATTCCTAGGGTGTGCAGATTTATCTTTTCTGCATTTACTTAACCTGGCAGTGAACTGCACGGGCTGCCATTTGTTATCCAGAGACAGACTTCACCTCAAGCAAGGACTGTTCCACAAAAATTGCAATAATTACCCAATAACCTTCATAGCAAATATTATTATTGAAAAGACATTTTGGGGGGGATATAGGAAAGATTCCTTCTGTGCGTTATAAGGCGAAATCCTTGCAAATCTTACACGCTGTTTGTGTCAGATCTGATATTGCTTGTGCGTGTAGCTACACGAACATGTGACTGTGATGGTCCATGAGTATTTGCCTTCCAGAGAGACATTAGTGAGGATGCTTTAATTTAAAGGGATAATATTTTCAAATATGATCAGGCGGCTGTGGGAGCTGTATTTCTGCGCTCTGACTATCATCTCTAACAATAAATTGGGAATATTTTAAGGGCAGCAAAGAGAAAGAGCTAAGAAAGCAAAGCGATGTCTTAACTTGGTCAGGAGATTTACTTATGTCTGCTTTTAACGCGTTAAATCTGTATTTGCGGGGAGGGAAAAGGCATTGCTCCAGTATCCAGGGTTTGAAATCGAAACCTCCTGATCCGCCCCTCCTGATCTGTTCCGTTCAATTTCCCATGCAGCAGATTGCAAACCCTTGTATTGTCACCCTTCCACAGATACACACTTATTAAATGTAAGGAAATGGCAGAATAATAATTTCCCCGTAATGTTCTGCAATTAGGGCGTTTGCAGGGCTTAGCCAACGCTGCAGAGCTGTAATTTACGGATGACTTTCAATCGAATTGCTATACTTCTGGTTTAGAGAAAGTTATGACTTATAAAGTCGCTAGTTACACACATTAAGAGAGTTGCCTAATCTTTAATTGGCCTTACGCTCAGACATGACACACTACACCCAAGTATTTCTTTCAAAGGATTAGGTAAACTATATTTCAATGTGCAGAACGCCACTTGCCATGCCTTAAGTAAAACAAACTCGCACGCATTAATCCCCCAAACACAGTAGAAAAATAATGTGCACAGATAAGAACTGTCTCTTGATTCCAAGCGATTATTCTCCATGACATTTTCACTCTGAAAACAATTAGGACCTGGGAATATTTTTTTTAGAGTTCGACATTCTGAAGTTGTTTGAATTTTAAATTGCGAAGTGGATTATAAAACCTTAATGCATTGCTGGTGTTAAAGGACTTAAACTGTCCTGGTTAGGACAGGGCAGGGCCAGAAATACTGAAAACTTGTCATTTCTAGATAACTTTGTTTTGCTATTGCAGAGTTTCTTACAGTACTTGCCGGTTTATATGCCTATGGGGGTTTCTGTTATTTTTCATTTTCCACAGTTATTGAATTTCTGTACACAGCATTACATAGAATATACTCTAGGAACTACACTAAAAAATGTGAAAATAATAGTAGCAAATCCTTTTACTCCACTCAGTGAAAAATCGCAATCTGAGATGATATACAAATTTCTAAAATATTAGTTGAACGTGTGTGTGTTTGTTTGTATATATATCAGATAATTCTAATAACGCAATGTTGCTGAATATGGAGTAATCGTGAATTGTTTGCAGATAGTATCTTTCTATGCGACAAGCAGAGGATTTTCCTTCAGCAAAGAACCCGTATATAAAAGAAGCCAAAACTTTTAAAGTGTTTTTATGCCTTTGCCTCACGCTATAAAATTTTATGGCATACAATATAATATATTATGTGCCTATCATATGTAACTTTCTGGTATTCCTATTGATGAAAGTATGACAACTATTGTACTATAAAATCTCCAGCTGTTTATTATGGAAATGATTTTCCAAATGTGCATTTGAATATGCACTTTTCAAGTTTTCTCCATATTTTTAATATAGAGTATACTCGTATGTATTTTGTTTCGTGCTCCTAGAAAGATACACAAACACAAAAGGCTCCAGACTCCATTTATCTTACACAGGGGGGTGACTCTAATTATTAAAATTTTTTAAAATTATTAAATCTTTTGGGTGAACCAGCATTAATCATTACTGTTCCTTTATTATTAAAGGGGAATAAATTAAAAATAGGATCAGTCTGCAATGGCATTCTTGGACCCCGTGCAGACCATATAGAGGCACATAACAATCTTAATTATTCTTCTGTACCCCAATACCTTTCTCTCATTTTGCTGGCAGCACCACATATAACGTAAATTGCAATATTCCGACAGAAGAGCACTAGCAAAATAAAACAAAGCTCATATCGCTCCCCAAAACCCATTTCTTCTTCAAGCTCGAGTTCGTGACACATGAGGAAAAACAATGCAATCTGCCCAGACGTTCGTGCTGAATCACTTCCACCCCGAACTTGAGCAGGATGCAAGATTCTCGCAGCTGGTTTGCACACATACGTATTGAAACTAATTCTCAGATCTCTTCCCTAGCACCCGACTAGTCCATCCGCACTCCCTGAGATTACTTGCCTAGAGTAAGAGTCATATGGGTAAGGATCAGGCCTTAGTGCTACCCAGAGAAAGACAGAGTTCCTTTCACCCTTTCATTCAAGCCCTGGAAATTCAAAGACTAAAGTTAAATCCGGCCATAAAGTTTATTGCTGAGTAATCACACTCTGGTGAGAACAGTCTACTTAAATAAAAAGAATGTGGAAGTAAACATGCAGCTGGGGCCTACCCCACAATGGCCAGCCAGCTATAGAAGGAGTGAGGCAGAGCACAGAGCTGTGGGGATATTTACAATCTTCAATAAACCAAGCCCGTATTTCATAGTTTGCAGCACTCTAATGACCTGTAGTCTCTTATATTAATGCTACAAGTTACAGTCAATTGGCTCGCTTAAAAAAAAAAGTCGCAATAACGTATATAAGTATACACACATACACACACCGTCTGTACATAAATACACTGATATTAGATACACATACGCATGTGCACAGATTTACACATGCATGTGCATAGATTTGTACATAGGTGCACACACGCATATAATTTTCGTATCTATATTTATGTTTTATATTTATATATTTATATATAGGATCTGGAAAAAGTTACAGCAATGTTATAAATGTGCATACCGAAACACACTACACACTCACAGATGGACATATATACGTAGCTAAAGCTTCCTGCACAACCCAATGCAGAAAAGAGGAATCTTAAGCGCTCCAGTACAATCTACGCCACTTTAACACCAGCTCTGATGCGCAACATATTTTGCCAATCCAAAAATTATTACCATATCAGCACGCCTCCAACTCTGTCATGCCTCCATAAGACACTGCCTAGACAATATCAAGCCCTATCTATTTTGTTTCCCTTTTCTTAATCGCCGGCAGTAACTACTCCTTGCTAAACAAAACCTTTCCAAACTTGGAGAGTCTATTGGAGCAAAGGAAGTAATTATCTTCTGCGGTAGTCAAAGTGATTAAAGCTAGGCCCCAAAATCCATCTCTGCCAAAGTCGCTTATTGTGGTTTACTTTGATTTGATCTTTAAAATAGAGAGCTCGCTGCTCGAGAGTGGAGGGATGGGGGAATTTTCAGCGTAACCTGTATCATGAGTGGTTGAATCTGCCTCTCGGGCTCGGTGGGACAGTCCTGAAAAGCTCGAGGCGGACAGAAAGGGAAAGGGAAAGGGAAAGGGAAAGGGAAAGGGAAAGGGAAAGAGAAAGAAAGAAAGAGAGAGAGAGAGACAGAGAGAGAGAGACAGAGAGAGAGAGAACCAGCGAGCAAGAACCTGGAGCTCCCAACTGTACAAATAAACTTTAAGCAACTTGTGCACAAAACTTACCTTGACTTGCAAGGAGCCATTTTTCATACAGTATTGAGAACTTGTGGTTTGGATACTTCTGTACCTAAAACTGACAATTTGAATGGCCAGGAGGCACACGTAGCCTGCAAAAGAGTCAAATGAAGTCCAGCGTCAGTGAGATTATATGTTATGTGGTATATAATGTTGGATGTCAACTCCCCAAAACCATAAAACTTACTTTAATGGCACCACGTGACTTTTTATAGCCAGTGAGCCTATCTGTCTGTGCTATGGATGATTTTACGATCTAATTCATAGACAAAACCCTATTCATTTGGCACCCAAATGTCATATAGCCGGAACTGGGGCTTATAAAGTTTACTGTTTTATAACTTTTAAGGGAAGGCATCAATGTAACCAGTCAGTAAATGTTCAAATCTTTAGTTGCTCTTAGAAGCTCAGAAGAGTTAACCATTCAAGCTCTGATGGGGTAAGTAACATTGCGTTTATAGAAAACTAATCGTAGCGAAGAAAGCCAAAAATCTGTAAAGGGTGAAAAGTGGGAATGTGGCTATCGAGTGTTACTAATAGACGCAGAGGGCTCTGATGTGGCTGTCCTGCAAATATACTTAATGAGACCACAGGAGAAATGCTAGAGCGATGCAAACACGCCTTGGAGTTAGCAGTGTGTTTTAACAAAGCACATGTTTTTTTCCGACCATCAGCAAACAGCTAACAGTTGATTCACCCACAAAGGGTGTTGATTGTGGTCCTGCAATGCAGCTTTCCACCTAACGAGAAACCATCAAGGAGGAACTTATGGCGAAACTTTCGATTAAAAATACTGGTAGCGGACAATTGCAGCTCTATCATATGCAACGTGCAGCGTAAGCCAGGTAAAATATTATTGCAAACTCTGCACGGATTCATATTCTTAAGAGGCAAATCAGGAAGCACAACTCCTTGCTTTGCACAAACCAGATCACGAAAACTTTACAATAGAAAGTTTATTTTTTTTGTTGATTTCCAGTCAGTTTTTTTAAAAACAAATACAAAAAAAAAAGCTGATCACAGTTTGCTCAAACAGCCAGACTTTGACTATATTTGTAACTTTGTTCACAAAAAAACATACATCACAGAAGCTGCGCTTAATAAGAGCCACTTCTAAGAGTTCGTGCAAAGAGTCATATACAAAGGCACAGCAAGGACATACTGCTTGGAATCACAGTTTTCGTCACAGATTCACTATTCACTACACGTAGGACAAGTTCAGTTGATTTCATCATTTCACCTCTACAACAGCATTAATTACACAGGAATTATATAGGTAGTTTGAATAAAAATATTTTTAACAGCTTGGAGCTATACAGACATTAACACTTGACCACACATGCACAGTTAAGCAGGTTGAGTGCAACACATAACATTTGTACTAAACCGGGGGAGGGTTTCTTTCTCTCTCTCTCTCTCTTTTTTTCCCCTTTTTTTGTTCTTTTTTTTTGCTTTGTTTTTTAACAGTTACTTCAAGTAACACAGCTCGCTTCATATAAATAAGTTAAAACATCTATTATTTTTTCAAGACAAAGCCATTCAAGACAAAGAAATGTACGATAAAAGCAGATCTACTTATACACGCGAGAGAATGGTAATAAACAGGCTCATGATTAAAAGATGAATAAGGGCGACAAGAACAGGGTTTCTTCACAGAAGTAACACAAGGAAGTTTTAGAAAGTCAACTTAGTACTGACATGAGACGCAGGGTCAGCTAATACTGCTCAGTACTTTTAATTGATCAAATGCTTAGGGACGGAATGCCCCTCCTGCAGCTGCCATGCTCATACTTTTCAGCTTATTATCCTTTTTCCATTTCATTCTCCTGTTTTGGAACCAGATCTTTATTTGTCTCTCTGAGAGGCAAAGAGCATGTGCTATTTCAATCCTTCTTCTGCGGGTCAGGTATCTATTGAAGTGAAATTCCTTTTCCAGCTCCAAGGTCTGATATCGGGTGTAAGCAGTCCGAGCCCTTTTCCCTTCTGGTCCCCCTATGTTGTCTGGAAGAGAAAAGTACATGATTTAGAGTCTCAGCAGCGACTTGGAGCCTTCATGTCTGGTTGCAGCTACGAGCAACCAGGACCGTTATTCTCAGTCCTGCTTGTTTTTTGTACTGGTTTGGATAAATGCTCAACAAGTTTCCCCCTCCAGCCCCTTTTAAGAAGGGCTTGGGGTGGGGGGGGGGGAGGGATTTAGTGCTCGTGATAAGTTTTCGCTTGGATTTTGATTTCGATTTTGATTTTTTTTCCTTGAGACTAATCCCCACATGCCCCCCACCCCCCCGCCCAGAGAAGCTGTTTGGAGGATGCCTCTGATGCTAGAGCTGGCTTTCCAGCGCTGGGAGAGCAAGGCTGGGGCGGGCAGCCCTTTCCCACGGCGGGCTGGGGCAGGCTGCGGGCGGCAGCGAGCCCTCGGCTGCTCCCCCGGCGGCGGGGCCGCGGCAGGTAGCCAGGTCGGAAAGTTGCTGGGCTCCCCGCGCCCCTCACCCGGAGCTCGGGGCTGCTGCCCCCCTCCCCCAGAGCTTCCCAGCAGCGAAAGCTGCCCTCCTCGCCCGCTCCTATTCTCTTTCTGAGCGTAGCTCGGAGAAAAATAGATGGGTTCAGCAGCGCTGTTGCCACTGGAGGATCCCCCTTAAAAGGCGCCCCGGGAGCAGCCTCTGCTCGCAGTCCCCGCGCTCAGGCGCCTTCCGCGCCCGCGGTGCCTGCAAGGCTGGGCGAGCCGGGGCCGGCGGCGGGAGCCAGGCAGGCTCTGTTTTCGGGGCCGGGCATTTTTACTGGGGGGGGGCACTTGCCCAGGCAGCGGAGCTGGCTTCCCTGCGAGCGGAGTCGTGTGCGGAGGCTGCACGCTCTCACTCCCTCCTCTCCCCCTCTCCCCGACCTTGCTTAGCGCAGACACCCGGTTTACATTAAATCCTCCTTTTCCTCCAGAGAAATAAAGAAAGAACAGGGTATTTGCTTTACCATGACTTATGTGCAGTTTTCGCATCCAGGGGTAGATCTGGGGCTGTGAAGGCTGGGCTGTGCTTTGGTCGGTCGGGGCACTTGCCTGCTCGCTGCTCGCTGGAGTGTCTTCCTCAGTCCCAGACGAGGTGCCAACCCCGTCCCTGCTTATGTGCGTGGTGCTGCTGGAATTGGACGAAGTGCTGGTGGAGTTGGCGAGGGAGTTTTTCACCCCGTGGTGACTCTCGCTGACAGGCGAACCGGCCACGGCGGTGCAGGGCAGAGGGTCAGGTGGCGGCGAGTGGGAGGACGTCGCGGGCTGGTTGTACCTGGGCTCTGTCGAGGCAGAGGTGGCGTTGGCCGGGTAACTGCGGGATCTCTCGTTGGCACCAAAGTGGGTGGAAGCGGAGCGCCCGACGCTGAGGTCCATGCCATTGTAGCCGTATCCGTACCTGCCGGAATGCATGCTGCCGGAGTCCCTGTATTGCTCGCTCACCGAGCTGTGATCTCCATAATTATGTAACTGGTAGTCCGGGCCATTTGGATAGCGACCGCAAAATGAGTTTACAAAATAAGAGCTCATTTGTTTTTTGATATGTGTGCTTGATTTGTGGCTCTTGGTCGTTTTGTGCGTCTATAGCACCCTTGCACAATTTATGATGAATTATGGAAATGACTGGGACATGTACTTGGTTCCCTCCTACGTAGGCACCCAAATATGGGGTACGGCTTCAAATCACGTGCTTTTGTTGTCCAGTCGTAAATCCTGCCTGATGACCTCTAGAGGTAAACTCGTGCACTGGTGGGGGAGCTGGGAGGGCGCGGGCGGCCCGCGGCGCGCCGCCGCCGCGCGCCGCCGCCGCCGCCGCCCGCCCGTCCGCCGGCCTCGAGCGCCACCCGCTGGCGGCGCGGGGGAAGGCGCGGCCGCGGGGTCGGGCCGGGGTGAGCGGCCCCCGACGGCGCCGCGCCCGCTCCGCGCCGCGCGGCCCGGGCGGGCGGCCGCGGCGAGGCCCGGCGGCCGGTGCGGCGCGGCGCGGCGCGGCGCGGCGGGGCCGCGGCCCGCGCTCCCCCGCGGCGGCCTCCGCGGCTGGCGCCTCCCGCCCGCCCTCCCGCGGGCCGCCGGCGGCCCTGGCGCGTGGAAATCACGCCGCCGCCGTGTTTTCTCTCCCGCGAGCGGCTTATTCGCTCCAGGCCAGCAACGCTGTATGATAAATCCTCGCGTGCTGGCAACGCTGATGTGCCTTCCCCCCGCCTTTCCCCCCCCCCCCCCCCGTGCAAGAGCTTTCGAGAGGCAAGCGGGTCCTGCCGGTCCGAAATGGCAGGTACCTATGAAAGATAAATATTGCGAGGCGTTTTTCTAACTAAGGGGTCAAATTCCAGGCGGCTTCACGGTCGGCGTTATTTTTACGCCTCCCAGAAAAAATACAAATGCGATGGTAGCCATTTTGCACCAACGTTTTCGCGATGTGGCTTTAAAAATATTTAGAGCGGTAGCCCAAATTGTGCTTCCTTTCAGACAAAAGAGCCTCGATGCGTCTACATGTACATTTGTACACACCTTCGCACGCACACTCACACACTCGTAATAAATATAATGTATATACTAGTCAATATTTTCACTGCGCTCATTTTACTTAAAGAGAACTCGAAATAGAAGCATTTTTATCGCAGCTGCTGTTCTTTAGATTATCTATTTATTTTGTTTTCAATGCTAAGAAACGCGAATGTGAATTAAGATACCACAAAAGCAGGGAAGAATACCCCCGAGTCAATATGACAGACACTTTAATTCAAAAAAAAAAAAAAAAAAGAAAGAAAGAAAGAAAGAACCAAGCCCACGAGTCCCCAAGAAACGCAAGAAATGTAGTGCATAATTCAAAGCCCCTCCGTGGAGAGCTGAGCTCACCGAAATCTCAGTGCAAGCTCAACGGGAACCACAGAAATTCACCCGCCTTAAAAACCTCTTCGCTCGCTTGTGCTAAAGTTTAACGCCGAGTTTTTACTTTAGTACTAGTAGTGCAGATTAGAGACAGTATAGCGGCATTTATAAATCTCCCTGCGATTAATCTGTGCTTTAACTGCAAGTTCATACTCAGGTTTTTATACAACGATTTTTTTTAAGAAAATTTCTTCTTTTTGCAAATTAAATACCTTATACGTGTGTTAAACTTTTTTTTTCTACAAACCATAGACTCCCAAACACAACAGGAGACGGCCCGACGTAGCGGGAATTAGTGAAAACGTAAAACCAAGATTTTCTAAAATCTCTCGTATTTCTACAATATGAACAATCCTAATTACCAAAAAAAAAAAAAACCAACAACCCACCCTCGCTTATCTGTTCTCACACAGACACGCCATGGACACTCACCCGCACACAGATGCTCACCTCAAATATTTAAAAATCTGGGCCATTTCTCAAATACTTTAAGCAAAGCCATCTATGCTTAGGAGAAGTGGTTACATATATACATGACATCGCTCGAAAGCTTAGACTTCTACATATATTAAAGAAAGTCACAGTTGATTGTAAATGTACATCTTTTAACCAAGCCTTTGGGGAATTAATAGACTGTGACAAACCTATAGGATTTTAGTAGCAGAAGGAACACAAGGTAAATAATAATAATAATAATAGTAGTGAGCGCTAAGGAAAGGCCTGGTAGCGTTTACTAAATATGGTTCTACTCCCCTGACTTTTCCTCTGTTTCTTCGCTGCTGGGCTGTGCGGAATTCATGAATTTGTTTTCCTTTTTCCATTTCATCCGCCTGTTTTGAAACCATATTTTAATCTGGCGTTCAGTAAGGCAGAGAGCGTTTGCAATCTCAATACGTCGTCTTCTGGTTAAATATCTGTTAAAATGAAATTCCTTCTCTAACTCTAGCGTTTGGTATCTGGTGTAAGTTTGCCTCCCTCGTCTCCCATGAGCTCCATATACTGTACCTGTAGAAGTAAAGACAAAATGATCGCGTTGGACAGGGCCCAGTGATTTCAGACCAGAAAGAGCTGTTAGTGCATTCTGCCTCCCTTTGCAGGCACTATCACACTGGGGGAGGTGGGGGTCGGGTTTTCTGGAGGCTTTTTTCACCCTTTTTATCCTTTTCTCCTGTCTGAAGAGTTGTAAATGCGGGCGCGCATCGTGCTTAGGGTCAACGGGGTAACTCGGATACAAAGAGGCTGTAAGATGGACCGAGGAAAAGTGAAGGAGGTAACACGCTTATAAATCGCTGAACAGTGCCTGCGCTCTGCATGTGGAGAGCCTGTGCGCGCACACACACGCACACACACGCACACACACACGCGCACACACACACACACACAGACGTGTGCGACCCAGGGAGGTGCACGCATGTGTGTGCGTGTGCGTGTGTGTGTGTGTGTGCGCGCATGTGTGTGCATGTGTGTGTTTACACAAACACCCTCTATTGCCATGGCTATGACAACAGAGGCTCTGTAATTTAGGTATAATTATAGACATCAGCTAAAGAGCATAGAACAGCCTTTGCCATTTGCTCCGGAATTTATTGCACCGAAATGCAAAGCAGCACCAGAATGGTCTTCCCGAGAGTTAAACTTTCCCCAAAGAAACGCAACCCCGAGTCCAGCGAGCAGAAACCCTGGAGGGGGGGCGAGTAGGGAAGTCCTGAGCAAGGACTGGAAGTAACCGTGCTAATGGGATTATTAAAAATAAGTGCCCCTCCAGTACGACCGCCCTAGCACCACTCCTAGGCAGGATGGCTCACTCGGGGGAAGTCCACTCGGGAGGCAGGGAAACCCGCGGGGCGCGGAGGGGCGCGCACGGCCCCGAGACGTGCTCGCCGTATCCAGCACCGCGGGCTAATGGGCTGGGGGGGGGGGGGGGCGCGGGGAGCGGGCCGCCACCGCAGCCTCGGGGCGGGGGCACTGTCCTGCACCGCTCCTGAAAGCGCAGGGGCAAAGTGGGGCTTGGGGGGTAAGGAGAGCGGTGAAACAGCCCTGCTCCTTCCCCGTTTCCCCCCGCTCCCTTTCCTAAGGATTCCGCAGTAAGTTTCGCCGCTGAACCCACGCGCTGGGCTCTCGGCCACTGTTCCCAGGGTGCCCATGTGCCAGGTCTAAAATAACCTGGGAAGGTTTCGTGTTACACATGGCCCTGCAGGAGCCATTTCTCTCCGGCAGTCTGGACTTTATCTAAGGAAAAAAAAAATCTTCGGGAAAGAAACTTTTCCTCCCCCCTCGGCTCCGTCCAAGGGACTTACCCGCACAGGAGTTCATGCGCTGCATCCAGGGGTAAACGGGACTCGTGTACTTCCGGTCGGTGCCTTCGTCATTCACGGTTTTGGTGTGCACGCCGCTCGACTTGTATTGTTGACCGGGAGAAAAGTGCAGATAGTCCCCGTGTCCCCTCTGCTTGCCACTGCCGGAGGGAGAGGCGCTACTAATGTCCTTGTCCGAGTAAAAACAAGAGGCTCCATAGTCATAGGAAGCCCGATTGCAAGCAAGGACGGTGTTGGACTGTTGGTAAAAGCAAGGTGAGGTGTAAGGCTTGTCCTGCAGGCTGCTTGCCCCGTAGGAAGCCGGAAAATGCCTCAGAGCATCATAGCCAGCCGGATAGAGGGGGATCTGCCCGAGGAAAGAGTCCTGGCCACTGGGCAGGCTCCCAGGGAAAGGGGGATTCACGAAATAGGAACTCATTTGCTCGCCCCGCTCCCGGACCGTGATTTGTTGTGTATTAGTACATCTGGCTATAACTATTAGTAGTCATCGAAGTGGTTTGTTTCTGGATGGCCGAGCGCCAAAAGCGACAGCAGAAAATAGGAGCAGCTGACGGCGGCGCGGCCAATGGGAGCGCGCGCGGCGCCCGCTCCCCCGGGGCCGCCGCCACCGCGCCGCCAACTTACCGGCACCGCGGCCCCGCCGCGCCCGGCCGCGCTGGGGGGGGGGTGGGGGGGCAGGGCTCGCCCCGGCGGCGGGAAGGAGCGGGCGCGGGCCCCCCCCCGGGTGGTGGGGGGCAGCCCCCAAAAGTTGGCACCCCTCCCCAAAAGTTGGCACCTCCCCGGGACCGCGCGGCCCCCGTGGGCAGGGCGCGGGGGAGGCGGCGGGCGTGCTGCGGGGGGGTTGGCGCGGGGCAGCACGTGAAGGGGGCGGCGGGCCGGGCGCGGCGGCGCGGGGGGGCCGTGGCCGCAGCCCCGCGTTTCCCCGCCACGGTCGCAGCCCTCTTGGCTGGGGGCGACGGTCTGCGGCTGCCCCTGGACGGCGACCCCCCCGCCCCGGGGCTGCAGGAGCCCGCCCCACCGCGAAACCCCGCTTTTGTGCGGAGGCGAAACTAAGGCGCGTCCTCCGTGGGGAGGTCTGCTATCTCCGCGGCCACTCCGGTAATTCCCGCAGAGGTTATGGCTGGAGCAGGAAACTGCGGTCCCCGGGGGGGATTTTTATTTTGTGCGAAGTGCCGGGGAAGGAGCCCCTCGTGAGGGCTGGGCGAGGTCTCCGGCGCCCTCCGGCAGCCTCAGATAAAGTTTCACGTGTCTGTTTTCTCCGAGTCCCCCCACCAAAGTCGGTCTGAGGGTATCAAACACTCGCGCTCGGACACGAACCAGGAGGACTATTGCTAATTAATATAGCCCCGCTGATGAGTCAGCAGAAGCCAATCGCTTTCGTTGTTGCTCCAAATAATTCGATTAAACGCGGATGTGTTTCTTTAAGAGAGGGAAAAAAATCGTGAAACAAACATTTCCACGTTCATTTTTCAACATGGCAGTTACCCCATAGCGGAAATATATTTCTTGGCCCAGGGCAATGACAGTAACAGTGCTGATGAAATTCGCTGAGATGCTTTTAATTCAGCCGTAACCCTGCAGTTCCTGAAGATAACATGAGGTTGCTCATTCCAAGCTGTGTTTACTCATAATACGCGCCCATTACAACAGATTGAATAGCCTAATTTTAAACGTGCTCTAGTGGAAAGTGACATTCGTACGAGCTCTGTTTTCCTAAAGTAGCTTTAAAAAGAGACTTTTGTTGTTGTTGGAAGACTATTTATCTCATTTCCGGGGGCAGATTACGATACCTATAAAACAGTAGTGAGTTAAAACATCTCTCCACAATAGTTTGTATTGTTCACAGTCTCAGCTGGACTTTCACATTCAGATGTTGATTGCCTCCAATTTTTTTTCAACTTCCTTAACCTCTTCATCCAGGCTAATCCATAAACACACCTGGTAGAATTGCATCTCCCTATCTGCATGCTTTGGGAGGTCATTTAGGAAAAGTGTATTTACTGAAAGCCAGCCTTCCTCAGAAAAGTTTTTTTACCCTGTGCAAATAGAGCTAAAAAGGGGGGAAACAACAGCAAACAAGCACGCAAGATAGTAAATACAAAGTCGTATTTAAACGAGCAGATTTTTGACAACGTAGGTCAGAACGAAAATGTACCATGAAAAATTTAAACTCGGGGCATGTGAAACCCACTAGCCAATACTTTAAAAAGTTGTGGCTAAGTGGGCTTTTGATTGAATCCATCACACACACAACAAAAATAAAAAGTCGCGCCAGGCTTAATCGCGTTCACATTTAATAGCGTCGGCTACACATTGATTTGATTTTGTCTTTTTTTCTGTTCTTTTGGGTTCTTTCTTTCCCTCTTTCAAGTTATTGTTTGCGTCCTGATAAGACTGCCGAAAGCCTGGCCACAGGCAGTGGAAACAGTTCTTCGTTGATCCCATAATATTAAAAAGACTGAAATGTGCACATTTGCCTGCCTGGGTCGTGTTAGAGTTGTTACAGTGACAGCTAAACAATCTGCACTGCAATCTTCGCTTCAGTCACATTCATGCATCCTCTCCGCTCCTCCCCCTACCCCCAGAAACCCCCCGAATTACAATAATCTGCAAGCTCTGCCAAGAAAATGTCCTGGCTAGGCGCATTTCGCAGCAGTTTTCCTTCACCATTTCCCTCCGGAAAGCCGAGAGGCAGCCGTTGCGTTTTACCATTGCAACTAAGTCACACTTTGCAAACACCCATTTATTTCATTCGCCTTTTATTTGCTCGCCGCATCCTCGCGCCCGGAGCGCCGAGCCCCGCTCCGCCCGCGCTGCGCCTTCCCCGCGGCCGCCGCCTCGCCCGGGCCCTCCGGCCGCCCCGGTACAGGTGCGGGAGCATCACCCACTTGAGCTTAAAAGCCTCCTTCTCCTCGTGTATAAATCCGCTTACAAATCCTTCTCATGCTCGGCAGCGTCACAGAAAACAACCTTTAACTAATAGCTTCTAATCCAAACAGTCTGGGCAGCACGAACTGTTGTTTAGGCTGGACCGGCATTAGGGACCGGCTGGGGGGGACCCGGCCCGACCCAGGGCGGTGTTTGCAGCTGACACGCATCAAGGTAAAACCCGCGGGGGAGGGCGGGGGGAAGAGCCAGCCCGGCCGGAATAGCCTGTCCGTGGGCGACCCGCGGTGCTGCCTTAGGTAAGATAGCCGATATATATTTTTTTTTCTTTTGGCGGGGGGGCGGAGGGGGATGTCTCCGGGAGCCCTGCAGCTCGCAGCGCTGCCCTTCCCAGGGGCCGCGGGGGCCGCTGCGCGCCCGCGCCCGCCTCCGCCTTTCCGCCACGCCGTGGCAGCACTGAGCACCCGCGGCCCCGCAATAAATAATCCGGCGCTCGCCGCAGCTCCAGTCCGGCGGATAGCGCAGCGCAAGGCGAGCGCGGTGCTTTCCGCGCGGCGCTGCCGCCAGCATTTCACGCGCTCCCGGCGGCTCCTTCCCACGCGGAACCGGCCGCGGAGCTGGTCGGCGGCTCGGCTCGGCGCGTCGGCGCGGCGCGGCTCGGCGCGGCTCGGCGGCGCCTTCCCGGCCCCGCCGGCACCGGCGCCCGTGGCCGCGGCACGGCTGCCTGCGCGGAGCGGGGCGCCCCGCAAAAGCCTCCTCGCCGGCGCTGAAATGGGGCTGCTCGCTGCACGGCGAGCTCCGCGCAGCGCCCGCGCACGGCCGCGCTGCGAGGCGCAGCCGCCCTGCAGCAGGGCTTCTCCGACAACGACAACCAAAAGGCACGTTTAGGCTGCTTTGCTGCTCTAGAAATAACCTTTCCCCTGGCTGTGCCAGGGAGCGAGGAGACACTGTGCCGGCTCGTGTTTTTCTGAAACGGTCAAAAATAAATACATCCGCATTTTATAGCGACGCGAATTAACTTCAGGTTAACGCTGCGAAACAAAAATTAGTGTTTGGGGGTTTTTTTCGTGCTGGAAAAAAATCCCCTCGGATTGAGGTTGTAAACCTGAATTATTAGCAAATAATCCACACGTCACAGCAACCCCCTCACAGATGCAAACAGAAATAAACTTCGTGAAAAATCCACGGCTTCCTTACTAAATAATAGAAAGTAGACATTTTATTTATGATTATTTTTGCATGCACGGGTTAAGTCAAAATAAACTGAGCTGCAGGCACAGCTATTTTTGGCCGGTCACATTTCCATTTGCTACAATTGCACATGTCTAATATTTAAATGTATTAAAGCATGTTTTCCTGCTTACATTAGTGTCATATACATTTCTCACCTTTTAGGTTCTGGCTCACAGGAGCCCCTGCGACTTTGACAGCTGTCGCTTTGGCTGCACAGGAGACGAATCGCCCTCCTTTTGGTGCCAGAAGAAGCAGGAAATTAGCCAGGTTGCAAGTTGAAAATCTGCCACGCCAGTGCTTTGAATCCAATATGCCACACCTTCCAGCGGGGGAACTGGAAATTGCCATCCCGGATCTGTGTTCTAGGCGGCTGCTTATGCCGAACCTCCGCACACTTTGCTCACTATTGCCTTACAAAGAACAAACGAAATGGGGATTGAAAGCCAGAGAGATCCGAAGCAGGACAGAGCTCAGCAAAAGAATGCGGCTCTATTCTCGCAAGGGAAATTATAAAAAAGTTCATGTTCACGGTTACCATCCACATGACCGACAACGACCAATGGAAAAACCGAACAACTCATAAAGTTGTATTGCAAAGTTGTAAATTTTCATAAACAACAACGGATTTATGGCCTTTTCCTCATCACTAAGAAGAGGCAGGTCTTAGAGAGGCGCCATCTTACCACAGAGGCAGCTCTGGAGTTTTTTTTAAAAGACCTAGAGTTTGTATTAATTTTATTAAAATTACGATTAGTGCGTGGACCAGCAGCTGAACGTAGTAGAAATAGGGAAGTTCTGTGCAAATGATGCTCGCATCCTACCTGTATTTATCTGACCTTATAAAGGGACTTTTCGGATTTTTTTTTTTAATGATTGAAAATATTTGATCCCGTTGACGTTCTTTGGTACCTGGAAAAAATAATGTATTTTCTGAATCACGGTGGTTTTCCCTCTTTTAATACCACCCGGGTGCCCCCTCCCAGAGCAAGCCGCACACACAAGCCGCACACACACCCGAACACATAATTTACCCTGGGAAGTTTCGTATCGCACTTTCCGTTCATTACTAAAGATTGTTTCCCTGCCTGCGATTTCGGCTTGGTCACGGGCCGCCCGGATTGGGTTTATGATTTCAAGAGGACACTGGAGCGCAGTGGAAGGAAGCCCTCCCATAAGGTGGCTTTCCGCTTTATTAATCAACTGCGCTAGCGAGAAAAAAAAATCATGAAGTCGAGATAGAGAAACTGACTGATTCCTATCAATTCATCACCTTGGATTTTTTTTTCTGATTACGGGGGGGGGGGGAGATTTATATGGTCTAATTTCTTTATTTGTCTTTGTAAATTATTTTTGATGCTTCCTTCGAACTGCTTCCCTAATAAAGAAACACAATTCATTGTCAACAAGCATATTTATTTTCTGTGTAACATAAAACACATTTATCGTGGGAGATATTTGAACACGGTATCACTTCCAAAGACAGTTCACAGACATTTTTTTTTCCACTTCCAATACTTACACGGCATATCCAAATCTTCACAACGAACACGTCGAAACACATTGTAACATACAATTTTTGAATAAACTTTAGCCAAACCTTCAAGACGAATTTATACAGAGTTCTTAACAATACATCATGCTACAAAGTTTCCAAATTAATTACATACTTCCCAATTTATGACATGATCTTACAAATGAGCTCCAAGACAAATATAAATGACAAAAAAATCGTTCAAATATACAGTATCTGCTATTGTAGGAAAATTCACGGTATTACATATTAACACATTCGGATAATCAGAATAAACAGTTTTTTGAAAGGTGGTAACATGGTCATTTAAATTCACTTTTCAAATAACACTTTCCGCTATATTAAGTAAGATCAAACTAGAATAAGAAAACGGCCTTTAGCAGAAGCAGTCAAAGGTAGAAGCCAACGGAAGATATTAAACCGCTTTGTACAATACTGGCGTGTGTTTGCTTCCTCACCGGGAATAGTAAAGAATCGAGAACAGAGATATATTGCAGCATATGGTTTTCATTTATAATTGCTTTGGAATAAATATATTATTTTAAATTTAAATATATTCAGCCTTTTCGGTACCAAATTCTATACCAAAGCTATTGATGCATGCTTCTCAAACGACTACACTTACGTTTCTAAAAGCATTTTGCGAATCACATTAGTATGTTATTCTTCTTTTGACTACTAAAATACAGTATACTTTCGAAGATAGGTAGGCGGAGCAAGATATATAGGTAGTCTGGAAAATAGGTAGTACAAATCATTGCTGTAGATTGTAGTGGTTTGTGTAACATCTTCCCCCCCTTGCAGTTTAACCTTTTGTTAGTATAGCTGTTAGTTTTAATTAATGATTAAAAATAAAGAAATAAACGAGAAGTGCAGAGCTACTCATTCAAAATTAGGTAGTTTTTCTTAATGTGAGCCTAATGCACTTTTCCCCCTTACAAATGATTGGGACTATTGAGTCAGGTAGTTACTTCGGAAGGTCACGGTTTACTATATGTGCAAGCAGCAGTTCTCCCACTGAAATGGCCCCTGGACAAAGCCACCCAAGCTGGGGTGAACGAAAACCAAATGATTGTTGGATGCTCTTAGGAGATATTACCAACAGGTTCGGCACAGGACAGGTTTGGGGAGGATGGGAGAGTGGAGAGGGGGCTGGAAAACCAGCCCAGGAAACGTTTTCATGTTTGCAAACGCTCGCTTGCGAGATACTTATTAAAGGGAACTGATTTTTTTTGTTTAAATAAAAACAGTGAGTCTCTCTTTTTTTTTTTAAGGGAGCTTTTACAACTGTCACGTGCATACATTATACTAAGGGACTGATTCCTCGGATGGGACGCTTTAGTCCTCCTCTTCTTCGTCTTCTTCCACTTTCTCCACAGACGCTGCTGCTGACGTGGGCTCGTTGGGAGCCGGGGTGCTGGAGCTCTCCTCTTTGTGCTCCTTCTTCCACTTCATCCTCCGGTTTTGGAACCAGATCTTGATCTGCCTCTCCGTGAGGCAGAGGGCATGGGCGATCTCTATCCTCCGCCGGCGAGTCAGATAGCGATTGAAGTGGAATTCCTTCTCCAGCTCCAGCGTCTGGTAGCGGGTGTAGGTCTGGCGCCCTCGTTTCCTATCTGGACCTGAAAGCAGGCACACACGTCCCGGAGTTAGGCAGGAAGAGAGGTGGAAAGTTTTTATTTTTTCCTTGCTTGTTTGCTTTAAAAAAAAAAAAGAAAAAAAAAAGAAACACCAACCAAAGCAAACAAAACAAAACGGCCAAGCGGGAGTCAATAATCTGCTCTCCCTTCCACCCGCCCCCCCCCCCCCCCCACACACACACACTTTGCCCTAACAAAGACATTTCTGCTACACGACCTGCCCTGCTCAGGCAGGGCAAAAATTAAGTTGCTCGAGACATAGCAAAAGTGGAGAGAAAGCATTCAGGAGAGGAGGTGGGGGAGGAAATTACTTTTGGGAGGAGGAACTTTCCCCCAGGCGATGTATTTCCCTAAAACCTTCCAGACTTTTGCATTTCGCAAGCGAAAATAAAAAGCTGGAAGGCTGGGCTGTATTTATTTTATTTTAATGTCGGGGGCTCCCCCACACCCCCTCCCCCACCTGGATCGTAAACAATACATCGCATTTAGCTCCAGAACAGCGCTCTCGTTTTTCACACAGTCTCGCCCCCAGTCGCCGCCCCCGCCCCGCGTTTTCCTGTTTAGCGCATTTCTATAGATTTTTATCTCTATGGAAAAGGCAGGGGCACCAGAGTGACACGTCTCAGCAACGTGGGCTGGAAAACTCCTTGTCAGCCCGGGCCCCGCTCCTGAGCGCCCCTCTCCCCTCCGCCTTCCCCACCAAGCAGGATTTTTTGCCCAACTTGCGCAGTGGGCAGGGGAGACGCTCACCCGTGGGGGCTCTGAGAGCACGCAGCCAGCTCTCCACATTTCCACAGCAAACAGCGCAAATAAACTCAGTGCTAAAATTCCATAGCGAACGGAGTTAAATAAATTTACGAGGATAGAACCTATTAATTGGGCAATAAAAAGTTTTATGATACTCATTTACATACAATGCCACGGGCTTTCTACGCAATGGCGCCTCGGCTATAATTAAAAGCAGAAAGGCTGTGCTGACAGTAATCCTGGCGACACGCTTTGCCTGGCTGCCACAGCTGCAGCCCTCTCCGCTCGCCCCTACCTGAAGACCTCATCCAGGGGTATATCCGGAAATTGGCCTCAGCCTGGTTGTGCAGGTTGCTTTCCTCCGCTTTCTCACAGCTGGGTTTGGTTAGGTCATTGCAGAGGACGGGAATGTTCTGATCAAAAGAGGAACAATGCAGGTTGTAGGCATCAGAGCCCAGGCTGTATCCGGAAGAGAACGGGCTTTGATATATGGTACTGTTCACATTGTACAAGCCGGGCATGGAGGAGGCGAAGGCACCCGCGCCTGGTCCATAGCCGCTTCTCTGGGAGTTGCTTGCAAAGGAGCAAGAAGTAGGCTCTGCATTTTGGAAAAGAGAAGCCCCCGCCGTATATTTGCTAAAAAGCGCGTTCACATAATACGAAGAACTCATAATTTTGACCTGTGATTTGTTGTCCGGCAGGCTTCAGTGTCGGTTTTACGAGGTAGCGTGATATATGATAACATTACACCCCCAGATTTACACCAAACCCCATTTTCTTTTGGACTGAGCTGCCTCCAGCACGTGACCGGTCATATGACGCCGCCCGCCAATCCCCGCCCGCCTCACAGGTGGTGCTGGCCGGGGGCCGCCGCTGCCCGGCCATGGACGGCGCCGCCGGCGGCGCGGCCCGGCTCGGCGCGAGGAGCCGCCCCGCAGCGCCGCGCCCCGCGGCCGCCGACGGGGGGCACAGCAGCACCGAGGCCATGTGCTCCCCGTGGGGCGGGGTGCAAAAAACTTCCAGCCACCCACGCGGGATTCTGCCCCCAGGGAGAGGAGCCGTGAAACCAGTCTGCAGCCGGGCGTATCCACGCAGGCTGCCCTGCGGGGTGGCCCCTCTCCCCCTGCCCCCCGCCGCGCCCCGAGGGCGAGGCCCCCTAAGAACAAGCCCCCCCCCCAAACCAAGGCCCCCCCCAGAGAGGGGCTCCCCCAGGCGAGGAGCCCCGGCTCCGCACGGACCCCGCCGCAGCACCGGCCCGCGGCCGCCAGCGCGGCGGCCGCCCCGGGGCCGTGTCTAAATCTCTGCCTGAACCTTGAAAATCAAGGCTGCGTCTCCCAGAGTCAGCCCGTCCCTGCTCGCACCGATTTCCCGCGCTGGAGGAAAAGAAAAACATAAAACAAAAAGAAAAAAAAAAGCAAACCGTAGCGAGGACGCTACTTTCTGATCCCCTTCCGCTCCCTCAAAAAAAAAAAAAAAAAAAAAAAAAAAAAGAAAGGTGAGTTGCAGGAATTTCCTCTATAGGGCTGATTCAGATCTCAGCCGCCTACTTAGCGCCCCTTTTACCTTTCCGTCGTACATACCTTGCAGTCCTAAGCTTGAGACGGCAACGTTACACTTAGATCACGGGTAACGTTGCTGGTTTTCTAAACACTCGGCTTCTCAACAATGAGAAGGGCTTTCCATTGAGGATGCTGCACCGTGCCCTTCCTTTAAACGGATCGTAAAATGAGTTTCCTTCCCTCAGACAGGGAGTCCGGGTAAAGACAGCTTTTACTGCCTGCCTGTATTGCACATCATAAACTGGAAGGAGCACAATGGAATTGCCCCGGAAATTCTCCTTTCAATTATAGTTTGGTGCCCTGTGTACAAAGACTTTCTCACCAGTTAAAATTGTTCTTGGCGATATTTCGCACGGACCCTAAACTTTACGTTTGGTAACCGTGGAGCACCCTCTCCCCCGCGCACCCCCCCCCCCCCCACGCGCACACACCCTCTGGGACTCTTTATGCGTGGTTATTGCAACCCTATGAATATCGGTTACTGACAAGAGCAAATAAATTCTTTAAGGCGAGATCCCTGCGATATTTGTGCTTCGGCGTATGCAAATTTGGTCCCTGCATTTATATACTTGCCAAGTGTTAAGCAGCTGAAAATGCAGTTATTATTCGCAGGCGCAAGGGAGAATCTGGAGAAAGAGCCTTTCCTTCATTTCTTTATTTCAATTCCCCTATATTAGGCAATATCCCTGCGGCTGCGAAACGCAATGTGGGAACATTCCGGCAGAAAAGGCTGCTGGAAAGGAATAAAGGCCCAAGAAGTTAAACGAATGCGAAGCAAACAAGACAACGACTAAGAAGATCAAAGAGGCTGAAGTAGATGTCATTAGACCAATAAATTGCTCCTGTGGTGACAACAAACCAAGATGCAAGAAGAAAGAAACAGCAAATATAACCGATGTCTAGACTTAAATATTGATAATGCAGGACCGAATGGAATAGCCGAGTGTTTGTATTTTGGGCTCTCTGTTTCTGTAATATATCCATGTTTATGTATTTATCCTTGTGCGTGTGTATCTAGTACTGCCACTTTTTGTTATCTTTCGCTTTCAGCCCTTTCTGACGGCTCCTAAGATTTCTCGAGAAATGTTCACTGAATAAGACTTACCGGGAGTCCTAGACATGGGTCCCCGCCACCTTCTTTACTCCCTCCGTCCCCTTACGCTACCTCTGAAACAGACTCTTAAATATGTCATGCTGCCGCATATAAAAAAACGCTGGGTCCCTGCGTCTGAAAATGCACTTTTCGGTTGAACATATTTTTTGCACCCGAGGAAACCATGAACCACCACAAATCGCACTCTTTCGGTCAGCGCAATACTCTCACACGCTTTAAAAAGGTTCCTCCAGGCGGGATTCATTTTATTTATTTTTCGCATGAGTCTGGGCTACCCCTCTTTGCATTCTGAGCTTTTCTGGGAAGTAAAAGGTAGTGATAAAATGGTGCTCATAAGTTATAAGCGACCTGGGAGCACTACAAGATTATGGTTTCTATGTGAAGCAGGATCTTGATGCGGCTGATACTAGACAGGATTTTGTTGTTTTTAAATCTCTTCTCGCCGTAATTTAGCCGCGAATATAATGGAACATACCGTGCCAAGTTATTACTTAGTATGACGAGGCATAAACACTTTTTAATCTCCATATAATTTTACTGCCCAAGGAAAAAAAATTAATCATAACAAGTTTAACAATGCTATTGTAGACAAACATTTGATAGGAAGGCTCTTATTAGAAAGCAGGGAGTGGCTGTTACAGTTCATCCCTAGAAAGAATTAAATCTTTGAAATGGTGCGTGGAAAAAAATAGCACAGTGTTCACATTCCTTCCCGATGCTGAATTTCGATGTAAAGGAATTGGCTTTGGTTTAAGGAAATGTAAATAAAACACAGAGAAAGTAGTTCTCTTACTGAGTACTATGCAGCGATTTATTTACCTGTGTGGCTTTGACTTGAAAAATATAGCGTTCATACTTCAGACCACATTTTATACTTCCCTTCCTCCTGCCTTTATTTTCCTTACAGTTACTTGTTCCCCCTCTCTTTTTGGCAACTAACATCTGACAATACACTACGGTGCCCCTCCAAACGTCATTCTGAAGACGTGAAGCTCAGCTCAAGCGAAACGGAAAAAAATATGAAGACGGCTCGGGGAAATCAAAATAAAAGGCTCGGAGAAGTTCAGAATGACTTTGAGAGACATGTCAAGTTTGCGGAGCACCGGGCTGTTGGCGTCTGCGTAACACTACTGCAGCGGGTCCCTGAGAGCTGGAACTGCTGGGGACACAAGCAGGGCTTTTTATTTGTATCAAAGACAACTGTTGCAGAATTTCCCTCGCCGGTAAATAATTTTCAAATTAAGGTTTCTAACGTTGCCGTTGCTGTGTCGCGGGCTCCGCAAGGCGGGTTGCGTATGAAGATCGCTTCCTCGCCTTGCTGCCTGCTCTCCGCGCGGAGCTGCCGCCGCGCAGAGCTCCGGGGGGCGGCCGGGACCCCGGGAGGCAGCGGCAGCCGGCAGCCCCCTCCTGCCCCAGCCCTCACATTCCCACTGCTCCAAACAGTACATTTCTCACCAGGACACTGCCCGCAGGCGCGGAGCTGCATCAGGGAAGAGTTGGTATTTTTGGAAAGGGAAGGATAAGCCCGCCGCTGAGCCAGAGCTCCGTCCGTTCACTACTCATCAGCGGGAAACACCTCGGCGTGGGGGTTACTGAGCGCAGACTGTGTCCCCGGAGCCAGCGCTGCCTTTGCAACCGCTGCCCGCCGCGCAGCGCGGGCGCTCCTCACAGCGGCCCGCGGAAAAGGCGCCCCCGGCCAAAAACTACGAAAAAAAAAGCAAAGCAGCGAGAAAGCCCTGCGGGCCCTGGCGAACACCGGCCCCGTGCCCCCCCCCCCCCCCCCCGGTTACGCTCCCGCAAAGTCGACATTTTAGGAGGGCGGCGGCGGCGCGCTGATGGCGGCGGCGGGCGACGTTTCGCGGGCGCGCAGCGCCACCTGCCGCCGCGCGGCGCGCAGCGCAGCACCCCGCCCGCGTCCGCGCCGCCCCGCGCAGCCGGCGCCCGCGGAGCCGCACCGCGGCCCGCCAGCCCGCGCAAAGATAAATGTCCCCCGCCCAGGCGCGGCTTAAGAAGGGGCAGGCCAATAAAAGGTTGTTATTTCCGCTCGCCCGCTTTATCTAAAACAGCCAGACAAAACAAATGAAAAGGCTTTTGTAGAAAATCTTAATTGTGGCTGGACAGTTGTAAACTCATTAAGAGCCGAATTCCAGACAGTTTGCAGACCCGTCATTTATTACACACTCTTAATGCTCAGTCTTTGAAGTTGCCTCTGTCTGCAACAACAGAGGGCGTCCCAGCATCCCCAAATACTGGCTCGGGGATCAATTAGGGTCCTTTTTGTGTGTGCACACCAGAACGAGCTCCCTTTCGCTAATTAGAGCTCATCGCATCTTATCGCGGATTTCTTTTTTCTTTTTTTTTTAAGGTGAAGCAAAATTATTTTTTTTGTCTCCCGCGGTTCTGCACATCTGTAAACATCTTAGCGGCTCCCTAAGTTTTTGTCTTCAGCCCTGCAGCGTTTTACACCCCATAAATGGTTACAGCGGTCATTTTCTTTTATTGCACTGTATGGCTCTGAATTTTCCTAACAACAACTTCTTTCAAGACCATAACTGTGTTCCGTCTTATTTTACTTTTAAAATATATATATTTACATATATATATGTAAGTATGTGCCCGTATAACAACGAGGTTTCATTATTAGGCATATTCGCAGTTTGGTGTTGTGCAGAAGTGTGTTGGGACTCATATTATGGAGGATATCCACGCTGAGCAGTAAGATGTCTGCCACAAACGAGGCTAAATTTCAGCAGGCTCACAGACGTCGCTATTTTCCCTTGTTACTTAGCTCGGTTTGGTCTGGGGCGGCGGGGGGAGGGGTGGGTGCAACGGGGGTGTGTGTGGAAATCTTCCACCCGAAAGAAGCCTTCTTTATGCTTTGTGGGGTTTTTTGAACTATTTTGCCTCCTCTGCTCTAGGCTGCTGCCAGCCCAGCTCCTTCCTTTTGGCTAAATCAGCGAGTAAAATTGACGCCATAAATTCTACGATAATTGTCAGTAAAATTTTTTATATATATGTGTATATATATGTGTGCATATATAATCTGAGGCGCTAGTAAAATACAGCGTGTTGTTTTTATTCGCCATGGGACATTTGAAAGGGGAAAAAATCGCAAATGTGAACGCAAGGGAAGAAAAAATGGGTGACCCTTTAAATAACATATTTTGCATGGGCAATTATCTCTAGAAGGGATTTAAAATGGACGTAGTAGTAAGGCGAGCCTTTTGACAAAGCTTGGCGAAGCACACTTAGTTCTGGACGTTTTACCGTAGGCTAATTAACCATCTCAACTTAAATGTAGCCGTCTAATCTGATTTACATTATTGCCCACGCTATAGAACATCGGACATTTTGTTTTGGTCTTAAATACCCCCGCTCTGCCAGACAAATTTATTAAAAATGTGTTAACTTCAGAGCATGCTCCCCTCCGTATCTGAAAGAGCTTCCTTCTTACACTGCTAAGCACCAGTTTGCGAAATTGTATCCGGGAGGGGCGAGCTGTGCCTCCTCTCGGGGAAGCAAATACATTTAGGACTTAAATCCGCCCAAATTATCATCTCGGATCTGCATTTATAGAGCCGTTTGCCTTGGCTCAGAAATAAAAATAATACTCCCCTCTGTAGCTGCCCTGCCACTGCCACGCCTGCTGGCTGATACGCGCAGTGGTGTACAAGAACCCCTTCTTAATAATCTTAAAACATCACAAAATATAAAAGAATCAATATATTTTATTTGGCAAAAAGTTAAATATCATTTCAACACAACGATTTGGTCAGTAGGCCATGAGGTAACTATTTCAAAATAGACAGTGTATGTTCTGCATCAACATAACTTCCCAGATTTATTTTTTTATAATCGATAAAAATTTACAATAACCAAATGCAGGTTTCCATAGTGTATAATTTATTATCAATAAAATTAACCTTCATTACAATAACCATCAAATTATTTGATTAAAATTAAAACGTAAACGATAGGTAGTTACCTTTTTCACATATACGTATAGCTCCGAAATCTGATAACTGCTTACTGGTGCAAAAACAATATTTAAGCTAGTCTGCGTATTTACTTTTTTTAATATATAGATTATATATACAACTGACGAAGACAGTACTATATATATCAACTGTGCATACTAAAATGACTTGCTTCGAAATATTTTGAGAACCGTAATTCCTAGACATCCCGGACAAACTTATTTTTCTACTTTTTTGTGTTTAAATTGGTATATATATATATATAATATATATTTTTACAATCAAAGGTTAACTGTCTAATTATACAGAAAAGACTTAATACACTACAGAGCTATACTCTATGCAATTTTTATAATAAACAACCTGAGTTCAAATTGAATCCTAGCTTACACAATTACATCCGGTACAGCACCCAAGCACATAAATTGAGTCACAAACATAATTACCACAATAAAACACAGTGTTCAAGTATTAGAGCAGAGCTCTCTCTGCCGCGCAAAGAGCGAATAAAATTAACTACGTAGACTAAACTATACAGTCCGTAAATAGTTGTGCATTATGAAAAGGTAGTTTTTTTGTTTTTTTGTTTTCTTTTTTTCCGTAAGTGAAGAAACAGGTAGATTTATACAAGCCAGCTAAACAGCCTTTTCGTGCTAATGCCCCCTTTTGCTTTCCTATTAGAAAATTAAAAGTCTTACTGTACCTCTCCTGGCAAACTGGCCTCTCCATGCTATTGTGACAATCAAGGTACAATCATAACCAGAATTTGCCATGGGAAAAAACGAGGCCTGGACCCAGACGTATTGTATGGCAGGGCTCGAGGGGAGGAATTTTTTGTTGTTGTTTTTAACTTTTGTTGTTTCTCTTAATTTAAGCGTTTTCAATGTAACCCGCGTATCACCATCATTCGTCCTTTGCTCGGTCTTTGTTGATTTTCTTCATTTTCATCCTCCTGTTCTGAAACCAGATTTTCACTTGTCTCTCGGTTAGGTTGAGGAGTCTGGCCACCTCGTATCTACGGTCCCTAGTGAGATACATATTGAACAGAAACTCCTTTTCCAGTTCGAGCGTTTGATGCTTGGTGTACGGGCACCGCTTTTTCCTGGTGGACCTTGCGTGGAGCCAGTTTGCAGCTGGATTATCTGCAAGAAAACATAACAGGAGAAGTTCAGACTCGGGGTGGGGGGGCGAGGGGGGAGGACGAGGGAGAGAAAACCACGCAGCTCCGCAGTTTGGTATCCTGGCTGCAAACCGCTTAGGTATCCCCATTTCGGGGTTTACAACACTGCTTTCATTTCCCCAGACGTACGGGACGGTGGGACACAACGACTTCAACACACAGACGCGCGGAGAGGTCGCACGCACCCATACGCGGCCGGGCCCCTCCACCCCCCGCCTCCTCTCGCCTGCCTTATTGTTTGTGGGGTGCGATTTTTAAATCCCCTTTCGCCTCCTCGCCCTCGCTCCCTTTCTCCCCACCAGCTCCCTCCCTCCTTCCCTGAACACACACACGCACACACCCCTCGGACTGCGAGCCCGGGAGTGACCAGCCAGACCAGCATGTCATCGAAATTGCTTCATTTTTAAAATTTTGACCTTCTCTCGTGTCATCACGGGCAAGACCCAAGGAGCTGGCGACTGCGTCTGCGGCTGGCATGATTAAAGCCTCGCCTGCTTAGCACCCTTATTTGCATGGTGTTATTAGCAGTAGCAATTCCCGGGGCTTTGCTCTCTGCCCAGCAGTGCTGGGAGCACCCAGGATTTTCCACCCAGAAGAAGGGGAGGAGGTGGGGGTATGTGCATGGGGGGGAATCAAGCCACCGGCGAGGTTCGTGCTCTCAGCCCCGGGATAAGCACCCTCGCCCGAGAGCGGCCGCAGAAGACCGGCCTCGCCCCCGGGGCTCCCCGAGCCCCTCTCCCGCAGCCTGCTCACGTCCGAGAGCGCAGGCGGGGAGGGGGCTGCGGGCACGTCCTGCGGGGTTTGCTCGGGGGGAACGGGGCTGAGGGCGGGTTTTGTTTTTTCCTAAGTTGTTGTTGCTGCAGGGTGGGTTTTCGCTTTCCTTTCAGCCCGAGAAGCTCGAGCCCTCCTAGACCCCCTTTCAGCAGCCTCAGAAAGCCCCGCAGGCTGTTCCCGCTCCCGCACCGCACTCGGCGGCGGCGGCCGGTGCGCAGCCCGTGATCAGCCCGGCGCCTCGGCACCTCCCCGCGGCCGGCGCAGCGCCCTGAAGCCCGTTTCCCCTGCAGTGCCACTTACTTGGATCGATCTGCGGTTTCTCTCCGTTTGCCTCACTTTCTCCATTGCTTTCAGAGAATGCGCCTTCGTGGCTTTGCTTATCCCTATCAGCTGGAGGAGAACCACAAGCATAATCAGACAGAGACAAAGTGTGAGTGTCAAACGTGGTACAGTCACCCCTTCTGGCCGCCAGCGGTTCAGGTTTAATGCCGTAATGCCTGCTGGTAGGTAACCCGGGGAAGGACAAGGAGCCCGGCACAGGCTCGAGCCACGAACGCATGTACCTGCCGTCGGGCGGTGCCACGGGCGCCTGGTGGTGCGCGTAGGGGTGGTAGACGGCGGGGACGCCGCTGGCGCCGGCGGGGTGCGCGGGGCTCCAGGGGGGGCCGAAGACGGGCGCCTTGGGCTGGAAGCTGCAGGGCGCCAGCTCGGGGTGCTCGGCGAGCGCCGCCGGCCGCGGCGGCGGCCCCAGCGGCGCGGGCGCGTAGCGGGGCGCCGCCAGCTCGTCCCCCTCCTGCACCAGGAAGGAGTCCACGTAGTAAGCGCCGAGCGCCCCGGGAGCCGACATGGCGCGGGGGCCGGACCCGCCGCAATTACGGGCTGCGGGTTTCCCGAAACAACTCGGTCCTGGCGAACAAGTAGAGTCACTAATAAGTTGAGGGCTGCCCGCCCGCCCATTGGCCGCCCGCGTCACGTGGCGGGAGCAGAACAATAAAGTATAAATCAGTCCGCAGGCTATTAATGGGTCAGTGTTTTCCAGCCGTAATTTTTATAGCGAGGCCATATGCTTTTATGCAAAGGGATATTTGAGTTATACGGCAAAGTTTGTTTTAATTGTGGCCAACTGAGATTAAAAGATCGGGTTCCCTATTACAGCCACCCCCCTTCTTTCTTTCTTCTTTCTTTCCTTTTTTTTTTTCCCTAAGCGGACTATTTTATATCATAATTAATCATCCCATCAGTGGGTCGTGTTCCCTGTGAAAAAAAAAACCCTTCTGATCGGAGACCTTCACATAAAATTATACAATAATTGAAGCAATAAAAAAGCAAAATAGCAGTTGCGGTATACTGTATTTAAATATATATTTATTATATTTCATAAGGAGTTATTGTTTCAGGAGCCACGGGGTTGTTATTAAGTCAGTAACTATGAGCGTACTCATTTGCATCGCTGTGTTTCACAGCAGTAAAAATTTACGAGTGCTTGGAAAGGTTAAATTATACTATTGTGTTTAGTTTGGGAACTAACTGTAAATAATACTGTTCTGCTTAGTTCAGAGCTAACTGGGGCTGGAAGTGAGAAGTCAAATTCAACGTATCCTCCTGCCGAAACGGCTCTGCAGCGCCTGCCCTCGCCGCCCCGCCGGGGCAGAGCGGGGGGCACCTTTCGGCAGGGACGCGGCAAAGCCCAACGCGCCGGCGGCCGCGGCCGGCACCGCGCTGCGCTCCGCGGCGCGCCGCGAGCGGCAGTGACCGCCCCGCCGCCTCCCCGCCCCGCGCCCCGCCGCCGCCGCCCGTGCCCTTGGCCGGGCCCGCGGCTCCGCGGCGGCGCGGGGCGGCGCAGGCGGCATTTCGGAGGTCGGAGCGGCAGAGGGGCAGCAGGGCAGCGGGGCGGCCGCGCTCGTCCAGCCGCTTCGTCCTTAAATAGGCGCCAAAGCAGCAGGGGCAAAGGGGAGGAAAAGCCCTGTGCTGCCCGCTGCCGAAAGGCACCCTGTTTCTCAGGGTGGCTGTAAAAGGGGAGCTGGCTTTCGCCTGTACCGCATGCTGATGAATCAAATTTACGTGCAAATAGTTAGTTATTTGCTGGCACGACCTTTGACTCCAGGACCCACGCTAGCAGCACCAGGCGCCCGGCGGAGGGTTACAGTGCGCCGCAGCAGGAGGGGAGGGTGTGCGGCGGAAAGTGAGACGCGGCCAGATCCAAGTCCAGTGTTACGAATTAAAGTGGTGGCTGGACATTTTGCAAATATGACTGTGGACTTCGTGATTTTCTCCGGCGGACGTGCACGCTCTTTATTGCCTGTCGTTTGCAGAGAAGTGTGGTCAATGTGATGCAGGGGGGACGAAAATCTCCGTCAGAGGCTCAATTTACTCGAAAGGTTTCTTTATTGAAAATACAGCCCAGCAAATGGTAGGGACGGCTGGCTAATAATTAAAATCACATGTAAATATTGTGCATACAAAAGTGTGGTTCTAATTAGTTTTACATCGCTATGTGGGCTGTCTCTCTCTCTGTGTCTCTCCCTCTCCCTCTCTGTGTCTCTCCCTCTCCCTCTCTCCCCCTCTCTCCTTCTCTCTTTCTTTTTGTTTTAATGTCTTCCCAGCAGTTTAATCAGAAATCTTACAGATATCCTATTTTAACAACGTTCTCTCTCCCCATTCGGGACTGTAAAGGCCCATAATTAAACTATTATCCCGTCTTAGAGTTAGAAAATTACGGAATAGTTACAAGATCTCCCCAAACAAGCAGCCCGTTATTTTCTAACGACTTACAAAATGCAAATAAAGATCTCCTCGCCTATTTTTGTTGCCATCGTATGGACACGCCGTAAAAAAAAATGTATTTCTTTCCTGGAAAGACGGAACTCGACGTCATTTGTATTTATTATTAAGAGTCAGCTGTGGTGAAATGTGATTGTAGAACTTCCTTTTTCCATTCAGAAAAAATAATCTTAGCTGCAGGAGTCCTGGATGTTTATATTCGAATTTGGGTTCTCAACTTGCAGCGGGTTTAATTTTTTTGGTTCCTCACCAAAAATAATAGCAAATGAATAACAATAACAATAACGTTTAAAAGAACGTGTCTGTATTTTTATTTCCCTGTATTTTTCTAAATTTTTTTCACTGCCAGCATCCAAGTGTCAGGAAAGGGTGTACAGAAAGCAACAGTTAAAATATAGTAAAAAATTACAGACATTTTCACGCGGTCAACTTTTTGATAATAACACTCGAGCTTTCGCCTCTCTTTTTGTCCTTTTACAGCGAGTTTTCCCGAAGTATATCTTACAAACGGGCCACGAGGCTCGTGAGGGGCGGCATTAGCCTCGTACAATACGCGTTTCAAATAGTTCAAGGATCACAATGAGTTACATAGATGCAACAGACCACAAACAGGGCAAAAATACACGTTCACATCAAATCGTAAAATGAAATCGGAAGAGTTAGGAATGAAGCACTCTTTTAGCAATCGTGGCTAAATAAAAATACTCCCAGACCTCCATCCCGGCATAATCAAATTAGCAAAGCTACGATTTCGCTGGCTCTTACTCCCAGCTGCAACAGGAAGGACATCGTCATTTTTAAGTGAGGGGCACCAGTGAGTGCTATTTCATGAGCAGCACACTGCAGAGCGAGTACCTAGGCTCGGGGCTTTGCGGGAGGATTTTGCAGGCATTTGCGATCTCTATTGAACTGGAAGTTCAGGATCGCCTTTTCTCAGCGTTTCCTGCCATTGCAAACGTTTCGTACAGACTCGCCCGTTCTGCAAATACACAGAGGCATTTTGGCACAGCGGACAGGAAAAAAAAGATTCAGATTTCGGGGGATGCAATCCAAAATCAGAATGATGCGGTTCAAATGGGAAATCCCGCACAGAGGCAAACCTACGTACAAGCGCTATATAGGCAGGCACGTACACACATATCTACCATTAACACACTCCCCGCATGTACACAGGCGTAGCAGAAACCCCGTTAGACGCGCAGTGTGTATAGAGACAGACACAGACGCTGATATTTGACTGCAGTGCAAAGATCTGCTCCCGCCCCAGGCAAGGCGTCTCCTTCTACAAGGATCCAGCTAGGGAAGCAGCGAAAATCCTCTTCCCAAACTACTCAGAGCTCCTGCAGCTCGGCTGGGAGTTCTAAAAAAGTTTTTTTCTTTTTTTGAATGAGAAAAATCACCGCCGTGACAAAAAAAAAAAAAAAAAAAAAAAAGACAAACACCCCCAAACGAGTGATTTTTTCCCGAGTCTTTTTTTTTCTTTTTCTGCCTTTTTTTTTTGCTTTGAAGGGTGGTGCCCTCTCCCAGGCTTCCCCCCTAAACCCTGCCAGCCGGGAGCGGGGCTCGGCCTGCCACCGGCGCCGGGGGCCGCTCCGGCTCCGGGCGCGCCGCGGACACAAAAGGCGGCGGCGGCGGCGGCGGCGGCGGCGGCGGGGGCCCGGAGAGGTCGCTGTTGCCCGTTCCGCCGCGGCGGAGCGCGGCCCGCGGGCTCGCCGCAGTCGTGATCGTCACCGAGGCCTTGCGGGGCGCCCCGGGGGAGCGGGCCCGACGGGCGGCCGCGCCTGCCGAGCCCGGCGCCGAGGGGGCCGCCAGGCACCGACGTGGCTGCCCGGTGCCAGCCCGACCCCCCGCCCCGGTGCGGAGGGGGCCGAGGGCAACGAGCAGGGCCAAGCACGGTGCGGTCCGCCCGGCCGCTGGCCACGCTCTCCGGGGCCTTGCTCGTGCTGGTGCTCGGCTGGGTCAGACTTGATCTCTTCCCCCTGCACCAGGCAGCAGAGAGCCTTTTGCTCGCTCTTTTTGAATCAATCCAGACAGAAAAATGAAAGAAGGCCCCTCCACCCCCCACCCCGCCGCCCGAGCTCGACGCACGCCGAGCAGAATGCAAAAACGCACCTGACCTTGAATGCAGCCTGCTAGAGATATTAAAATCCCCTAAGCAGGCAGGGACTCGCTCGGGAGCTAGCTAACCTTGGAGAACTTGTCACGCTTCCCCCCCTCGGCTGCCGTGTTTATCTGCGGAATCAGAGGAGCCTCCGTTGCGGCGGGGAACAATGGCATTGAGACTTGACGCCTAGAGATAACTTCGGCGTTAAGATTTCTTCGGGCACAAAGGACCCTGGCACCAAGCATACCTGGTGATGATATCAACTGAAGTAATTAAGGCAGTTTCGTGCTGTAGAGAGAAAGGTGGAGCCTCCACAACATGAAACTACCTAAACCACAGAGCAGTTCTCAGGCGCTAATTATTACTTTCCCCATAGCCGTGGTCTTTAACGCAAGGATCCCGCTACGAAAATAAAACCAGAAACGTGACTACAACATCCCTCTCGCCCGCCCGCACACCCAGCCGGCACCCCTCCGCCCCCCGGCCAGCCCTGGCGGGTTAATGAAAACAAGAGAAATATAATAATAACCTCCCCTACGGGCAGCTTTCGCCTCTACATGCGGGGGGAAAGGGGAAGAAAAGGCCGTGCACGGCAACGTTACATCATAAAAAGCTAACGGCTCCCAATAAGCCCGGGTTCAAAGTCTACCTCCCTCCTCCCAGCGCACACATACCCTGGAAGAAAGCATGAGCTGTCGCTCTTACCCCAGCCCTCGTTTCGCCTTCCCTTTGTGCACGACCCTACTAGACAAACATGCAGCAAAGAAGGGAGGGAGGATGCAAAAAGCAGCATCGGTTAAATAAGCTCTTCCGCATGCAGCCAGGTAGGGAGCAGCCTTGTCTGAGGGGGCTGGAAGCAGCCCGGTGGCAGCAGGGAGAGTCTAACATCCCCCCTCCCCATGTGCTCACCTTTACGATTTCTTCTGAGCCCTGAGATAAAGCTAGGATTTTGTCACTGTCCTCTGGAGTTAGAGATCTCCGCACACTCGTAGGTGTTTGATAAAAAAAATAAAAAAATCGGTTCCCTACCCTCAAGAAATAGTAATTTGCTTCCTCAGTCTATGCAGCTCCTCAGTCAACTGAAACCACTCGTTCAAGACAGCAACAATCCAGATATACTAGCAAGTCATAAAACTGAACAAAAGCCGACAAACCTTAGAGCACCATCGCTATATGGCCCAGACAAATTACGACCGTCTAGGTAATATTTAAATAGATTCCTAAAGTAATTGCAGGGGGTTTAGGCAACTATTCCTGTTGTAAAAGTTCTTGAAGACATAAAGTAGAACCTGAGGATAAACAGTCACAAAAAGAGGTAAAATTAAAAGGATCCATTCCACGTTTTTTATTCTTCTATGAGAACATAAACATCGTCTTTTCACGCACAGCAGCATTACAATATTAATTTATTCCGATTTAAGGTAAGAACTAGATATAGCTAGAACTAACATTTATAATAACGATAGAATGCATTTGCTTAAAACAGTATCGGCATTTTCATAATAATAGACATTTATACATATCTGTATTTATAGTTTTCCCCTTCTTTCTTTATTTTTTCTTTTTTTCACCTATATGTTTGACCCTTTAATGCATGTAACTTCACAGTATAAAGGAAGACGGACATATTCTCCCTCGCTATCTTAGACTCTGGCTCAGAAAGTCCTTCTGATGTTCAGGATAGACACTTTTGAGTGAAATTAGTGAGGAAAAAGTGACTATGTTTTTCTCAAGGGGGGAATGTTGTGTGCTTGTCATGCGTTACCAACGGTAACGTTATTTATAGACAAAAATTCACTAATTCCACATATTTAAGCAAAACTACATTAAGTAAATTTCCACAACCAGAAAGAGAGAGAGAAATTCAGAGGTAAGTTTCATAATTTAGTCCATAAGTAACACAACTCTTTTATACCTTTAAAGAGAAGAGATTTCATTTTCCTGGACAATTTTAAAGCTGTATTATTGACTTCTAAGGTAAAGCAAAAAAAAAAAAAAAAAAAAAAAAAAAAAAAGCTCTAAACACCAGTTCCCGAGAAACCCTTTTAAAGCATGCCTGCATTTCATTATTGTAAGTCCTGTTTTTAGAAGGAAAAAGGGGGGAGGGGGAGAAAAGGAAAACAGAGGGGCAAAAGCTGAGCACCCAATATATAGAAATATGGCAAAGCTTAAATTATTCATTCTGAAGCTACATACAGTCTAAGTTACATCACCTATAATTTGAAAGAATGCGCTTTTAACCGAGTCTATTTACTTTTGAGAGAGATATAGGGGGGAATGATATTTGCAGCTCCTGAAATAATATTTCTTTGCTTCAAGCCTTAAAAAGGACAATTCAGACCCGGGGAAACCTAAAGGAACGAGGGAAGTTCATACAAGGCATTTTGTGCATTAGCATGGCTCGCCCCCCGCACCTCCTCCCGCCCCCCAAGAAGTAGCTATAAAGAGGTTAAGGACATACTGAGAATGTCTAAAATCGTTAATCCATACAGGTGCGGATGTCTACAGCCTAGGAAAATGATACTGGCTCTTTAAACCATAAAGATGTGTTTATAGGTTCATCAAGAGAAATTAAAGTTGGCTGTGAGCTCCCGAATTCTATTCTCTCTGTTCATTTTCTTCAGTTTCATTCTGCGGTTCTGAAACCAGATTTTAACTTGTCTGTCTGTGAGGTGGACTGTGCGGCTGATCTCTAGGCGACGCTCACGAGTCAGGTACATATTGAATAGAAACTCCTTTTCCAGCTCGAGAGTTTGATGCTTGGTATAGGGGCACCGTTTCTTTCTGCCACTTTTTGCGGTTAGCCAGTTTGCTGCATTTTCTCCTTTTGAATTGCCTAGTTTTAAGAAAGTAAAAAAGGGACATTACCAGCGGGTACGAGGCAGAGAGCCGGGGAGGGAGGGGGCGGAAAAAGCGTGTGCCTGTGCGCAGGGGCTCCCTCCTCCAGCTGCGGCCCCGGGCACAGGTTAAATGTAGGGAGCCCGTGTGGGAACCTCGCTTCCCTGAGCTTCAAGACAGCTCCGAAAGGCCCGAGAACTCTCTGGAAAAAGCCTGCTTCTGCCCCAAAACCCTGGGGAGCCTCCGGCGGGGAAAGATGCCCGGTGGGCTGTTCATCTCGGACTCCCCAAGACAGGCTTTTGCCGGCTCCCCCTCGGCCGCTGACAGCCCGCAGTTACTGGGGGCCGGCCTGGGGGCCGGCCAGGGGGCATTTCCCCCCCCTCCAAACACCTGTTTCCAAAAGAACAAAGCCTGCGGGTCAGAACTTCGTAAGTGTGCTCGGGTGGCGGAAAACAAGGTGAGCTGCAGAGCCGGAGAATCCCTGCCTCTGGCCCCTGCATTCCCGCAAAGCTTCGCGCTGCCTCTCTGTTTCCAAACGATTTTGTGTGGGAAAAAAATATCCCCCTTCGCAGGGTGTTTATTCCTATTATTGAAAGCGGACGGGAATGATTAATACCGATCCCTCGATGGCTCAGAGTGGTTCGTGGGTTTGGGACTGACTCTCTAGTTGTTTTCCGCTTGCTTTTTGTTTTGCTCTTATTATTTTCCAACGGGACGCCTGAAGGAATAACAGGGCGTCTGAAATGAGGCCGGAGAGAAGTGCCTGAAAAGTCTGCAGCCCAGGGAAGGGGAGGTAATTTTTTGCCATGAGGTTCAGGAAGCGAAAAAAATAGGCAAATTAATAAATAACAACCCTGTTACCTAGTGCAGACGCTGAAGGATTTGCCTGGTACATTCATCAGTCTAATTTGATAGCAGTTCATAGATGGCACGTTTCAGCGCGGCTGTTATTTCGAAAAGCATTCTGGATCGTAAAATATAACTTACCGCGTTAATAGGTTTATTTGTTGGCACTGCCTATTGCTTATTTTGGATGCTTTACAAGCATCTCTGTTATCTGGTAGGCACCTTCACGTCACTGGGGAAAGATTGATCTTCTTTTCCTATACGTTTAAGCTGCATGCAGGCTAAAGTTGCCCAGAGCGAAGGCTCTAAGGGTTTTTAACTATAGGATGGACATTAATTTTTACTGCAACCCTATGCGCGAATACTACAAAGTTCAGAAGGTCAGTCTGAGCAGCGCCTCTTGGCAGTCCTGCAGGGCTGCTGGGATCCTCCTTTCGCACTGTGATGCCACTATGATCCTCAACTGCTTTTCTCTCTCTGTTTTTGTTTTTTCTGTTTCGTTCCTATCGTCACCACCACCACCACCATCACCACCACCATCACCACCATAGTTTGCTTACCTACGGGCTCTTTCTCGGGAGAGGCTTTGCTGCTCTCCGACGGAGCTGGCGAGAGCTCCTCTGCCGTCGAGGACGAAGCCTGGGTCTCTTCCTCCCTCTGGGAGACGCAGGCCAGGGGGCTGGGGGAGCGCTCCTCGTCCTCGCTCCGCGCGGCGCCCGGCACCGAGGGCAGAGGCGGCGGCGCCTCGAAGCGGCCCGGCGGCCGCGGCGCGAAGGGGGGGGCGGCAGCGGCGGCGGCGGGGGGCCCCGCGCCGCAGCTCCGCGCCGCGCCGTACGCCTGCGACAGGCGGAAATAGCCCGGCACCGGCACCCCGCCGCCCGCGCCGGCGGCGGCCGCCTCGGCGCTCAGGCGCGGGAAGGGCGCGGGCTCGGCGGCGGCCGAGCCCTTGGGGCATTTGTCAGAGTCATAGAGGCAGTAGGAGCTCTCCTCCTTGATGCTCTGCGCGAAGGAGCACGAGGTGGCCTGCTGCTGCTCCGGCTCGTCCATGCGGCAGGACCGCGGCGGGTCTAGCCACACTTCCATGCCGGACACGTAGGGGTGCGAGGTGGGGACCATGCTTGGAGAAGTACCTTCATTGCGTTTGCCCAGAACGGGGAAAAGTCCGCAGCTTTGCAGCCCGTAGGACAGATCGGACGCTTGTGGCAGGTAGATCCCACTGTTGGGATAGTAGCCGCCTCCGCCTCCGCCTCCGCCTCCTGCTCCCGCCGCTTCCCCTCTGCCCGAGCTGATCAGGGAGTCTACCAAAAAAGAGTTTGCAGCCGGGCTCTCTGAGCATGACATTGTTGTGGAATAATTTGGCGAAGGGAGCAGATAGCCCTTTCTGGCTGACATTTCTTGTGCAAAACATGCTGAATATGATTAGAGATACCCCCGCACCACGGCAAACGCTTGCAGCCAATGGCAACCCGGGCCTCCCCAGCAACCCCTCCCAGTCTGGTTTCGTATGCACGGAGCTGCTCTCAGGTCGACCTCTGAATTTGGGATATATATGTATATAAATGTGCGATATGGATTTCTGTACACACACGCGCGCGCACTGGGCGCACGTGCGTGTGCCTGCGCCTGTGCGGAGCGCTGCGCTCCGGCGTGCGGACGGGGTGCGCTTCGGCGGCACTCGCTCCGAGTTTCACGTTCCCCGTTATCGCGCGCACCACTATAAAATAGCCCAGCGGTCGCGATGTTTATTATACCTAGGATGAAGCGGTACACAGATGAAGCTTTTATTATCACTCCTCTCCCCGCAGCCGGGCGTTCAGGAAGTAATGCGTGCTCACCTCGCTGCACAGCCTGTGTTTGCCACGAAATTAATAAAGCCACGGCTCGCCCTGCTTTGTATGCTTAGGCTCGGCGCCCTTTATTGGATCGTCTCGTTTTTAAGAAATAAAAGACATGTTATTGTTTATCACGGATCATTGGAAACTGTAAACGGGCCTCGTGTCGCTAGCGTTAAACTACTGATGAATGGGCAGTTTCCAGCCTAACATCGCCACCAAAACCCCAGGCTAGAGTTAAATTTACTAGAAATAAAATGTTCGCTGCTGCGCTGAAGAATCTATTAGGGACCGATGCCACTCTAGGAGGATTGATTGTGTGGTTGCAACTTCCAGTGCTTTAGTTAACGCTGGACTCTTCCCCAGGTCTCATCGCCACTTAAAATATAAAGCCAGACATATGCCACAGAAAGAATCCAGACGTGAGCAGTCCAAATGGATTCTCACAGGATGCTACACACCCTGTTTAATGATGTGTTTGTATTTGGGCGATCATTTTTATTTCCCCCCTCCCGATTTGGATCATCATTCGCTTCTCGTCTCTTCAAAAGCACCGTCTCGTTCACAAGCAAAGTACTAAATAATGGAAAGAGTAAGTAGATGAATCCAGAGATATTAGACAGCTCTGTCCAGTCAATATGCAATTGTGGCGGAGGTAGCAGACAGATAGCAGACAGACAGGCACGCAGACAGAGAGACAGATAGATTTTCTAATGACTCGCTAAATGATTCTTGCTTTCACTTCCATCATCCCTCGCTTATGCTATTCCGAAGTCGCCTAACTGCCTGGCCCGGAGGATTAAGGGTGCTTTAGTCGAAACAAAGTCTGGGGCCGCTCAGGGCTTTCCCAGCGTCTGCTCCCCATCCCTGCCGCCGAGCAGGGCCGGCTCCCCTGCTCCAGCCCCTCCGCCCGCGAGACCGCGGCCCGCCGGGCTCCGCTTCCACGAGGGGGGGCCGGAGGCGGAGGAGGAGGTCGGAGCCGGGGGCGGGGGGGGCCTCTGGCAGCCGAGGCCTGCCGGGGCCGGGCTGGGCTGCTCCCCGCGGCGGGCGACTGCCCGGAGGCTGCTGCCGCCCCGGAGCGCGGCCAGCGCGGCGGCGGCGGCGGCGGCGGCGGCGGGGGGCAGCGCGGCCCGCGCCGCTCCGCGCCCCTCCGCGCCCCTTGGCGTTCGCACGGCCCCGCAGCGCTGCTCCCGCTGCTGGCCCCGGCGGCGCCCGGGCCGCTTCCCCTGCAGCCTATCGATCTGTCAAGCCTCACGTGGTTTCCCATTTCAGGGTTTGCCTCCGACGAGGAAATTCTTCCTCTTCTGTTTTTTTTTTCTTCCCACATTTTGACATTCCCCTGGACAAGTTGTTCTGAAACGTGCTGAAGACAGCGGGACGCGAATGTTAGTTTCCGCAGGCGAGTTAAGCTGGTGGGGCCTCCCGAGGCTCCGTCCTTGTCAGATGGAAACGCTGGAGCAGGGAGAGGTTGTAACAACTTGGCAATACCCATAAAACCTTTATGGAAAGGCGTCTTATTTTTCCAGTGTTAGCAAATGTGCGTTATAGCACAGCTTACTTATGAGTGCTAAGCGGGTCTTGCCTGTCGGATGCGGTGATAGGAGTGGATCCAACAGCCTATAGAAACCCTTCGATTTTTTTCCCGCATTTCCTTCTGTAATGTTATTTGTATTTCCCCAACCCAACTTACCCCACAATGTGTTAATGTGTGATGGACAAACCTTATCAGATTCCTATGAGGGCCATATCACTGCTAACAAAATTAATACCATATAAGGAACCATTTTATTGGCTAGTATACAGGAAGGCTATTATCAATAGGCTTAGCGTTATAAATACAGATCTAAATAAAATGAAATGTGAGTCCGAACTCCACGTTCCAAATACATTTCTCTACACAGGCCAGGTATAAAAATTACTCCGGGGAAGTCCGCTCTTGCGGTATGTTTATTTTGCATTTGCCAAATTAAATAGAAATGGATTGCAAACCTAAAACCCATGCGGAATCGAGGAGTAACACTTGAAATCCTTCCAAAGCTGTTTTTAAAATAAGCAGCTCGCTTTTAAAAATTGGATTAAAGGGGGAAACGGCCTATAAAATTACGTTACAATCCTCGTCAGCCTAAATAAAATGACTCAAAACGTATCGGAACGAACACGAGTTGGCTTCTCCTTCCTCTTTGAAAGCTGATGCAGAGAAATCAGACAAAAGACACAGGGGCCAGAGACTATTTGGAAGAAGAAAACTAGTTTTTTACTTAACTTTTCTCCTGCCCCCCCTATAGGTTCTGTGGCAAAAGATTCGCCACGCAGGCGCTCGGTTTTAGCCCTCGGTTACTTTGACCAAAAGGAGAGTGCCCGGGTCCTGCAGAAGCTGCCATCGGAAAAAAACGATCTGTGCCCTTTTTTGTTGAGATTTTCATAATGAGCAGTGCTGTTTTGATGGTCAAGGCACTCCGTCTAGATCATGAACTCAGCTCGGCGGTGTATTATCCCTGCTTTCTTTAATCGCTAACAAGGCCAAGGCAAATAGTAACCAGCATCATCAAACCCAGTGAAGTAAAACTAATAATGTTCGCTTGATTCTTAACTATAAAAGATAATGGTCAATTCTGACTAAACTGAGCTAATTTGGCATGCATTGTGTGTAGCTACTGCGTTTCCAGCGCTTAGCAATGTGTCCCTTGGAGCTTAACCCCTATTTAAAAGAAATTTTAAAGAATATTGTGGACGCCAGGGGAGGAGAAATATTTTCTTTTTAATTCTAATTCTGTAAGTAAAGCTATCCGAGGGTCCATAAAATCGAGCAAATAAAATTCAGATAAATATCAAAACCAGTAATAAGGTGGTTTCGGGAGAATCAAAATCCACGGCGTGCATAAACAACACTATCCAAATAAAGCTTTATCGATCTAAGAAAAATATAATAGATGAATTAATAGAGTCGTTAACCTGTTTTATTGGTTTGACTAAAATTAAAAACAAAAAGGAAATAAATAAAACCCGACAGCTCAGCCTAAGCAAACTCTGGTTGGAAATTCCAAAATGCATCATGTTAAATCATGATTTATCCGTTTATTATATCCTGTATAAATCAAAAGATACTGCATTGTTAATCAAGAGACGCATTTTGTAAGCTAATTAAAATGCATTCTCATTTATAGACATGGGAAAACTGCAATTTGCAAAAATGCAAATGGCCTTGCAGTTTGTTACAGGAGTGCATGCGCCGCCTATCTGAGGATACAGTTGCAGATTACATTTTATACGTCGCCAAAAAAATAATGCAATCAGAGTACAGTTATTTAATATTGGAACTGTCATTTGTCAGGAACGTGCGTGTGTGCCAGATTTTTTTTTAATTATTTTTTTTGTCTGGATCTACTCCAAAGAAGGCGGAATTCAAGCAGGAGGTTTAGGAACTGCGTCCGTGACAAGTTAGGTGACAAGTGACGGCCCCACTAATTTTACCTTTACTAGAAATTCTTTCACAATGGGGGGAGGGGGGTTGGCTTGTTGTGGCGGATTATCTTGTAAAAAATTAGGGTGAGATTTAATTTTATTCCAGTTATTTCAGCCATCCAGAGGCCTGTTCCCCTAAGTATATTTTATAGTATATGTGTATCGTTTTACTCAGTTGGATTTGGAACATATTTTGCGAGTAATTCTGATGGGCTCCGGATTCTTGTATGCGGCAGAGCAAAATACACCCCAACCAATTCGTGAAGGGTTTGTATCACCGCCATTCCTACGCCTCTGGTGAGAAGAACGGTGCTTCCCATTGTCTGTATAGCCCTAAACACCGTCCAGAAGCAACAGTGATATCGGGTTATACATGTATGGGTAAAATCTTAAATATATGGGCCTGTCTTTTAAGTGTAACCTTATTGAGAGAAATGGGCCGCACAGCTGTATTAAGCATTTGAAACCGTATCGCTTCTCCCCTTTCCGTAGCAGTCTTTTCTTTAAATAAGATCTGGGTACAAACACAAATATCTCATTTTGGTTGCAGTATAGCTTGTCTCTCAGACACACATGTTGGCCTGAAGTTTCGATTTCAGAGCGTTTAATGAAAAGATTGTGGCAGAAAAAAAGACAACAAAACACAAACCCGAAGAGCTTATGAAAAAGCCTCCCAGGGGTTTGGATGTGGTATATGAACTGAAGTCGAGTACACGATTAATTAAACACAGTGTAGACACTGAGTTGGTTTCGCTTCTTCCCACGAAACATGCAAACCCAAATCATGTGAAATAATAAACAGTTATTGTAAGAAACAAGCTTGTTTTTTTTAATATTATCCTATGACCGCGGCCGTCAGTAAACAATTCGTAACCAGAGGGCGCTTTAACTGCTGCTGGGGGCCCTTTGATTTATTCAGTTGAGCATTGAATGGGGCAGGGAAACAACAAGGGGAAAAATAAATATTTGATCAAATATGCTGAGTTTAACTCGACTGGTGTAAAATGAAATTTAGCAAAGGGACCCTCGGCAATTGCCCTGCTCCTCCTCGAGACGTGACTTCTTAAGCCCTGACATTTCCGAGGAGAGGTCAAAAGAGATCAAAATCCCCGAGCTTTTAGTGGAACATCTTTGATGAAATCGATAGGTTCCGATAACCATCTCAAAACTGCTCTCTACCGACCGAACATGTGCTTTTAACTATACTTTCAGCAGTTCCCTACAAGCACGAATTGAAAGGACTTTTTCTTAAGAAATACTGCAGGCATGTTCCATTACTTTACATATGAAGACGCTTAGGGGAACAAGGACAAAATGATCCCTTTTTCGGACAGATATTTAAATATTATGTACTCTCTCGAAAGAAACGCGTGGATTAAAATACGCAGCCAAACTAGTATGTCCATATAACACCACCTCCCCCCACTTCTCAAATGGAGACATAACAAAAACATGTGAAACTTTTATGGGCGAGAAAAGTAACCTGGAGTTAGAGATACTCGTAGCGAGGATAGAGTTTCAAAGCTACAACCCAGAGCAGCCCTCAGCACAGGAGAATGTGTGACTATTGTTTGTTTACAACACGTGCTATTCCAGATAGATAGATAGATAGATAGATATCCATGCAAATATCCAAATATCCAAATATCCAAATATCTAAATCTGATTTTATACGACCATTGACTTAATATACAACCAAATCGCAGTTTTTAGCATAAGTGTGTCAAACCTTGTTACCACAATCTGGGTCCAGCTGCGATGAAACAACTAGCCTCTAAAGTCACTACATTTACTGAACTACAGTTCAAGTCCAATAAGATCGTCAGAATTGTCTGTCATTTGCAGTCTGTGTTGCCATAGATCTATTTGATTGAAGACACCTACTGTTCCACACATAAATGTCAAGTTTCATAATATTTCCAGTGCTACGATTTTTATAACTGGAAGAAATCTACAAGTTTCTCTGAAAAAATATTTCCAGATAACGTGGATTTTCCACGCCGCTGGCCAAAACTTTATGAAGACAAAGGAAAAGGTCAACTGAAACTCAGAAAGTTCCTTCAATATTATTTCACCTCGTAAGTTTAATCACCAAATTTTGAATCGCTTCCCCTCCCTATGGTTCTCTTTCAACGTGCTTAATTGAAGCAAAGTCGAAGCAGGGGCCGTCCAAACTCTCTGAGAACCGCTCTGGTAACAGCACATGCCTCTCGGTGCTCCACGCAGGGTGCAGGAAAGCACTTACCTCCGCGCATCGCCCACCGGGGCCCGCGGCTCCCGCTCCTCGGCAGCCCTTGGGCAGGGTCGCGCTCGGGTTCACAAGCGAGCCGGCCGCCGCCGCCGCTTGAGCAAACCCTGGCCCAGAAAGGGAAATAATTTAGCGCGCGGCTCCTAGGATGTAAAGCGAACAAAGGCCAAGATTTGCCAGGGCTGCTCGCCTCGCCCGGGGCGGCTTTGACATTGATCTGAAGATCGCCATCTCGTGGCAAGCCGGGCTCTGCGCCGCCCCGGCCCCGGCCCCGGCCCCGGCCGCGGCCCCGGCCCCGGCCCCGCGGAGCGGCCCTGCTTCCAGCCGCGGAGACGCGGCTGCGCAACCTCCGCGGCGTTTATCGCCAGGCACTCGGCATATGCAAGCGGACAAGTCACGGACACTTTTTATGGCCACATTGTCACAGCGGCACAGAGGATGCGATTTTATTGGGCTAGGAAATCAAACCCCCACCAGAGAAACTCCATGGCTTAACTGTCTCCAGGACTGGCGATGAATGCCAGTTAATTTTTAACCGGGAGAGGAAGCTTTCTTGCTAAACTTTCATTGCCATTCAGCTCTCCATCCGTCCCTCTGTCCCTCCCCAGCCGCCTGCCTGTGTCCGTCCGTCCACCTCTTTTTAACGTGCACGCCACCGTAGCACGCCAGACAAACAAACAAACAAGCAAAGTCCCCTTTTTCTCCCCTCGCTTTTTTAACATTTCCTTTGACTAGACGTTGTCTGACTGGGTGGCGGGTGTCAACAAAGGCCCGAAGTCAGTAAGTCCTTCACCTCAAGGTTATGGGTGATGTCCAAGCAATACAGAAGTTCAAAGCCAGTAAACAATACGAAAACAGAATGTACTCTCTTTTCCTGATTAGGATTAGGGTCAACATTAAAGATTCGGACGCTCTTCCCAAAACACATTCCCATCTCAGCTATTGTTTTCTCTGGGGTTCCCCCCCCCCCCCCCCGTTTCTAACTTTCCCCCTGTGCCCCCCACCCCCACCGCCTCGGCCCACCCCCGCCCTGCCTTGGAGATCAAGGACAATTTCAAACAGACCATTTCCACCACACCGCCATGCGGATTTTTTTTCCAAAGACAACAATTTTCTTAGGGCTCTCACGCTACTAAACACACGCATCAGCTCGCCTGTACCCTCGCTTTGGTGGTGGCATTATAAAATATGCCCCAGCCGCTGCCGACACTATCAACAATTCAAAAGTAGCTCTCCTGGACACATGTGGTCTGAAGCAAACAGCACTGTCACATCAACCCCCAGAACATAAGACATTTCCCTGCCTGTGTTGTACAAAGGATGAGGAAAGGGCTACACGTGTAGTGAGCTATGAATATTCTTCATTTCCATTTTTTCCCCTGTAACCCGCTGAAACGATGCTTTGGCAAGGCTGGGTTCACTTGTTTACTCCACACTAAAAAGCGAAGATTCATAAAGGAATAATAATTAGCCCAAAGTGACTGAACAAGGCCATGAAGACTTTTGAGTCCCAAACTTACACCAGATAAAATAATATGCAGTAACGTAACACCAGAATAAAAATATAAAGTTTCCATTTTTTTATTTTCCTTGTGCGCTGTTCCACTGTATACATGCAACCAAATACTTTCGCATATTAAAAGAAAACTGTATATACATATAGATGATACATATTGAAAACAGTGATGTCATATAAAGATATTGTCTTTTGTGAACTGTGTCAAAGAAATTATATCCATTTGGTAAATTTATTGTTCAAAAAACATTCTTATCACCACGTTGTTGCACATATAAAGAAATCCCACACCCTCTAGCCTCAAAGGAAAAAAATATGAAAAAAAAATTGAACAAAATAGGTCATGGGTTCTTTTTTTTATTATTTACAAGTCTTGTAAAACACCGCTCATGTATGAAATATACATTCAGATATTCTCAACAGCAAATTACCTTAACGATAGAACACGGTATCCTTTGTAAACTGATATAGAATTTTAAATATTTTCCTTTTTTTTCTTTTTCTTTTTAAATTGCATTTTTTTCACGCTTTGGTTCCTGCAGGGAAATATATATATTTATAGATATTTAAAATAACTCCAAACAACTCTCCATTCTTTGCATATGTCGACTGAGCGACAAAGTAGAGTTTGTGACATTTAAAGTAGACAACAACAAAATTACCATATTTACATTGTTTGGCTTCTGATTAAACTCCTCACTAGTCACCTTCTAAAAAACATGCGATTCAGTTATTTTAATGATCTGATGTTAGTGCATTGCACAACTCCAAGTTTCAATTAGGTGTTGTGTGGTATTTGCCAAACTGTCGTTCTCCACAGGTATTTCCTGAAGAAAGTTTGTGAGCCAGAAGCCAGAAAGTTAGTTTCCTTTATGTATTTGTTTCTCTTAAAACACTGAAATTCACACATTTTTGCCATTTTATTTTTAGCATTTATATATGATTTGTCTCCAAAAAGATGGCAACACATAGTCAGTTGTCATAAATAAAACGTGAGCTAATTAAAATTTGCTAAATCTTTGCTTTTTCTTTTCAGTGATTGTTTCTTTACGATATATGGCAAATTTATACCTGATATTCTTAAAGTAAATAATTAAGTCTTTACTTTACTTCTCCTTCCTTACCCTACCCGCTCCTTACCACCCCTACCCCCAAGGAAACGCGATTATACCCATCACTACATCCATATTACAACTGCTCGTGATTGGCCTCATGAAGGTGTAGGAATGTCATTTTCCCCTCTTTCATTCTCTTTCCCCCCCTTTAATTCTCCTTTCAAAACAATGGTTAAGGGAGCACTGCCACTAACACAGACATTTTCCTCTAGGAAGGACAAAAGATTATTTCTCAAAGTTTGTATTCTGCAGTGGTCCTCGTTACGTCAGCTCGACATGGGAAATCTCCATACGCATGTTCCACAGCAAACCCGGGGAGAGGGACAGACAGACAGACAGACCCCGGCTAGTCAGTGTACACAGAGGTGCCGTCCCCACTCGTGACTCCCGAAAGCCTTAGCAGGGTGAACCGCAGTGCTTGCAAAGGTAAGAGGTATGGGTTTTGCACTCAGAGGTGACGTGCACGTTAGAAATGGATGCCATGTGTGTCAAAATCAAATCGATTCCAGTTGATATGCAAATATATAAAACAAAATCATTAAAGGTCCAGAGTAGATTTACATTTATGTAAAACCTTGGATTCTTCTAGTCCCGTCAGATACACACTGCCTTCCTCCATGTAACCCCGTGGCTTGACCTTGTCAAGGGCGAAATCTGAATTTAATCTCGTCTTGAAAAACGCTATGAGTTTTAAAGTAGTGGATTAGCTGAGTAATATTGTAATCGGTCCCTGTTAATTTTTTTTTCTTTCATTCTTCTGTTTTGAAACCATATTTTTACTTGGCGGTCGGTCAGATTGAGCATTCGGGAGAGCTGCAGGCGCTTCTCTTTGTTTATGTAGACGCTGAAGAAGAATTCCCTCTCCAGCTCTCTAATCTGGTATTTGGTGTAGGGGCATCTCTTTTTACGGGTGCGTTGTCCACCTGTGGAGCGAAAAAAGGCAGAGGCGTTGGAGACCGCCCGGGGTGGGGGCTGAGCGCGGGGGACGCTTAGGGCCAAACGCACCGCTACGGAAAATGCGCGTTTTGCCCTCTCCGCGGCCGGCGCTGGCAGGTCCCTCGCCAGGCGCCGGCCCTCCGCCGCCCCGAGGCCGCGGGGAGCGCGGGGCCGCGCCGGGCCCCCGCGCAGCCCCGCGCAGCGCCGCGGGCCGTGGGAGGGCAGAACCCGCGCAGCCCCACGGCCGCAGCCTCGCCTCGGGCCGCGCCGGCGGAGGCAGGGGGTGCCTTACGCGGCTCGGGAGCTGTAGGAAATCCCTCTGCTCCGCCGGGCTTCCGCGCACACCGCGCTGCCGCGGACACGGGCGCAACCCTCACCTGGTTGCCTTCAGCCAGACTGCGCGGTATCGAGCGTAAGGCACACGTTTCCCAGCCCTGCCTGCCTCCGCACCGTACCCACACGGATTTCTTTCTCCTTCTCTAAGCCAATCCTGGCCATACCATTCCAGCAGAGAAAAAGCCACTCAGCCTGCTGCTAGGTCGCTGCAGGAGTTTCCCTCAGCCTGCAGTTTCAAAGCACGCTCTGCACGATATCAAGGTATTCTCCTCTCGATTAGCCATTACCATTTTAAAGTTCATTAAGCAGAATATAAAAGGTTTCAAGGTTCAGAAGCCCTTTACATTAAATATAGCTACTTTCCCCTTTAAAGCTTCATTTTCTGGTACAGTTCATTGTCGAGGTATTTTTTCCCCGAGCTGTATACTAGCTTTGCCTTTTAAAAAGCCCACATAAAAAATCAGACTTTGACAGATTGAATAACAATTGTAAGTAACAAACTGTTGGACAGAAGGCAACACGTAATTGCCACAGTGCCTTAGTAAAATGGCTTCCTTTAGACAAAAAGGCCAGCTTTAGGTTAATTTGTTTCTTTTAATATATTGCTACAGTTCAGGCGGCTACTTTATCTGTTAAACACTATTCTAGCGCAACTGTTAAAACGGCGATGGCTTTGAATCCAGCTCCTAACTAGACTTCTGGTGCAACACATGGCTTTTATAAAATCACTGGATTACACTGATATCAAAGGAGTCAGGATCTCCTTTTCTGCCGAATTTACAGGCACCGAACGTGCGTTCTTATATTTTCGAGAGTTGACCACAGAGCTCTTTTTTTATTATTATTAAAAAGAAGAGGAAGGAGAAAGAATTTTTTTCTAAGGCATCCATTGCCCGGTGGGTATTTCACGGCCAATTTCAGCACTAAACACGTGATCTCGCCTTTTATAACAAAGTTTTGTTGGGGGAAATCTAAAGGCCCTTCATAAACCTTATATGCTTATAAAACAGCATATAAAAATTTAACAGCGGTGGTGCGCTAGATTTCAACCTCCCTTTCATAAAGCGCTTGGGCGCTGCCTTTATACGTACTGGAGCTGCCGGATTTCTCCTCATTGTTGCCGGAAGATGACTCGGGGCTGCTGCTGCTCTCCGGCCGCCTCCGCCTCTCCTTCTCCGCCGCCGCCGCCGCCGCCCTGCCGCAGCCGCCCTCCGAACTTGAAGTTGCCGCCGCCGCCCCGGCGGCCGCGGGCGCCTTCTCGCCACTCTTGTCTCCCGCATAGTCCGCCGCGGCCAGGTTTTCCGTGGTGCCATAAGCCGTCTCGAAAAACTGGTCGAAAGCCTGGGGCAGGACCCCGTTCCTGCCCACCGTGCTATAGAAATTGGAGGAGACGTTGGTGCTGGGGTGGTAGACGTTAGCTGTGTTTTTGCCGAACATCTCGCCCATGCTAGCAGTGTTGGTGGAAGGCAAGCAGTCTCTGTGCATGATCTCCTCTGCGGAGTAGCAGTGGGGCAGATTGTTCCTGGGGTGCCATTTACTGGAGGGATCAATGGCATATTCCCTGAAGGTAACTTCTCTCACAGGTTGGACCTGGGGTAGGTTGGAAGAGTAGGAGTATGTCATAGGGCGAGAAGACGGGGTCTGGGGCAAAAAAGAAGGGAGGCTGGAAAAATCAGGACCCGAGACGTAGTAAGTACAACTTGGCAAATACATGTTAGAGGAACAAGGAACACGCTCATCAAAATCCATCATTAGGGCTACCTCGGGCTCTCCGCATTAGCTGAGCTTAACATGATTCTCTAATGCAGCTGCCTCTTTGAAGCGGATCCGTGAAGTAAGAAATTTGGAGACGTAAGCTGACGTGGAAAGCTATCCCCATCCTTAGCAGGGAGGTGCTGGCCACGTGACGCCGCGCTGCAGTTGACAAGCTGCGCGCACGGGCCCGCCGCTCTTTGTAGCCATCTCAGGGGAAGCAACAGATCGTCACTTCGCTAGTCTCCCCCAAAAGCACGCTCTCTCTAACGCCCCTCGCTCTGCCTCGGGCCCCCTTAGAGGACAGAAAGGCGCCTGCCTCCTCCCCGTGCCTGGCCGCCCGGCCGGTTGCACCCAGGCGCCCTGGAGTAGAGAGAATTAGAAATTCCCAGTGTTAGGTGAGACCTTTTCGCTTGTTTGTTTGCTTGCTTGTGTGTTTGTTTGCTCGCTGGCATACTCGAAAAGGAGAAGAATAGGAGAGTTCAGCTAACGATTTGTTCTAGAAAGCTGCTTCCGAGCGGGAAACGCTCCCTAGAAGTCAGTCGGATTTTATTTTCTTTTTTTTTCTTTTTGGTTTTTTTTTTCAGTTTACTTTGGTTTGGTTTTTTCCCCGAAAAAAAATGCCCTCGCCCTGCAGGGTTTTTCTGGGAACGTTACTAGGAAGAATGTGCCAGGGTCAAGTCTGTACTGATTTTCATGGTGAATAGATTACATGCTTGCATTCATGTTCACTTCCTAAGCGCTTACTGTCTTCCTTCCCTTACTTACATATTAACCTCAAATACCCTGCGCGGCTTCATCCGAGCTTTACTAGAGGTAGTTAACAATATCTGATTCCCAGGACGCAGGTTCTCTTTCTTCATGCCCTCCAAACCGTTGCTCGCTTTATTTGCAATGCGAGAAAGTCCTTTAAATCGAAGACCACTGAGCAAAAAGTCTTCGCTGATCTCCTCGCCTCAACAGTGCTGCTAAATACTTGGGAAACCAGTGGATGTTGGGCTATCCCGCTTTGACAAATATTCGAAGTTTAATTGCCAGAAGCCTAGTTAAAATAATTTGACATACTATTAACCCCTAGGAACAAACTTGCAGTACCAAGATACTTTCCTTTTTGCTTCATACCGTCGCTGAAGGCTGAGACCCAGGGAGACCTGTTTTAAAAACGTGGTTAAACTTTTACTATTGTTGCATGAAAGGGATGATATAGAAAGCGGATTGTACAGGGCAGAGACTAAAAAGTACTGCTCTGCCAATAAAAATGCACACCCCACCGAATGTGTGGAGCCAAAGAAAACAGAGAAATACGCCAAAGAATACAGCACCTTTACAGGCATGGACATCCCTAGGCTGTTGGAAAAAATATTTTTTTGCTATTCTGATGCTCGATTTCAGAAAAGAAATATTTGGGTTCCGGCTGGATTTAATCAAAATAGAAAAAACAGACCTGCAAACAATTATTATGAATTTGGCGATCTTATGAAATTAGACATATTTCAAGACCCATGCCCCTGTGGGTTTTGGAGACTAATGGGAGGGAAGCTAAAATGTTAAGGAAATAATATTTGAATTTGGCCCCCCCCCCGCCCCTCCCCGTTCCTCTGCAGTGCTGTAGAAGTATTTATATATCCGGAGAAAGTTCTATAGTAAATTCTGGAGAACTTCGGTATTTAAATGTCAACATCGATTTGTTTATTTATTGCTTAGCTTATCGTAACTGACTCAATAACAAATCTAATCATGTTGTGCACAGAGAAAATATTCTCATTATGTATTTTCCTTACATTATAGTTAACTATTTAATTTGGATTCAAGCTGTAAATATCAATATTATCAAGTAATTACTTTGTAGTGGAGTAAACTAATTTATTAGCATTAATGTTTATATGCCTTTTTCTTATTTTACAAGGGTTACCATTCACAAATCAAAGGCTCTGGACATATCCCTGTAATGAACTCTGTATTTTGGTTTGCTGCAAGAACTTCTTATGCTTACTCCATGTTTGGTTGCTGAACTTGAAATTAATGAATTAATCTTCGAGTCTGACATATTTGCTAGAAAGTGGATGGAAAGAGATCGCATGTCGTCAAAACCGCTAGCAGAAGACTGCATTGTCGTTTAGGGATTGTAAAAGTGTTTGGGGCTTTTCCCTCCGTCTGTCTGTCTGCCTGTCTGTCTGCCTCTCTCTCTCTATTTTTAAGCTGGGGGGGCGTGTGTGTAAGATCTCTGGTTGGCTTTTTGCTTAACGCTATAATTCTGCTCGCATTTACTTTCTCCCCTAGCCCCCTTTTCTTTTTTTTCCCCCTTGTTTTTTTTTGGGGGGGGGGGGGGGATTTTGGCAGTCCTCTTTTGGACTCCGAGCACTGTTTATTCTTCCCGTGTCCCCCCGCTTCATTCTGTATATGAAAAATCCGTGCCCCCCCCGCTCGCACGCACGCACACACCACCCCTCCCTTCAAACAAAAAGGAATGTATAAGGATTTCAGTGACTTTGAGATAACAAAGGCGCCACCATTGCAGAGACTCGCCCCGCCTCTGTGTGATGGCAAACAAATTCTTGCACTTGTATTAGGGCTTTTAAGGCTATAATTGAACACGGCGCGTCTAGGAGAACCGAAAACAGTTCTAGACTGACCTGCGGTTTTATAGCACTTTGGCAGTCAACTTCAGCTTGTGTCAGAGCAGACACGACAGAGCTGCCCGACGGTTAATCGCGGGACGCCACCTACTTGGACTCACTGCAGTTCCCCCTCTTGCATTAAATAAATTTCAAACCTTGGGGATAGAAATGGGGAGCAAAGCTGGTGAAGGTTTGTATGTGGCTATTTCCTGCTCCTCTTTGCACTCGGTGGCTGTCGCGCCGCGCAAGGCTCTGCCTTGCCAGGGATCGAGGCTGCCTCTGGGAAACAAAGGCAAGTTAAGGCAAGGAGGGCGAAAAGGCAGCTTAAGTCCGGCGACCCTTCTGCTGAAATAGACGCAGCGTGTGTGTGTGCGTGTGCGTGCGTGCGTGTGTGTGTGTGTGTGTACGGGCACATGTGTGCTTGCACAGCGCGCACACGCGCAGCCCCTCTGCCCAGGTTTGCATCGCTGGCGCTGCGTGGGTGCGTGTGCGTTCCCCCCCCCCCCCCCCCCCGCCCCCAAACAAGCAGCAGATTTGCTCAGCCCGGTTTTCCACGCAAGGAGACCCAAAAATGCCTCTTGGTGCCGTCGGCAGATCAATTAGGGAGGGCGACGGGGAAGGCTGCGAGGGGCGCAGCTCGCCCGAGAGGCAGTAGACACCCGAGGCACAGACAGTTCTCCGCTTTATTTGCTGTTAAGTGAAACAGAGATAATGTACGCTTAAAGCCCCGGAATGTGCGGGTAATTGCAGGGAGCCTGCTGTTAAGTTGCTGTGTTCAGCACAATTATCAATGTTGATTATTTGGTCTAATGTTGAATTGCTCTTTTAATACAGTAATTGGGACTTCCGCGTTGAGGAAGGGGGAAAATCGAGCCTTCCCCTTGCTAACCTCAGTGAAAACAACATAAACAAAGGGAGGCATTTCATTTTGGGAAGCAAAATGCATTCGTTACGCCTTCCCAAGTATTTCGGCCGGATTAGAGAGGGTAACGCGGCTAAAAATGTTATGAATCCTGCAGCTCTGCTGCAGAACATTTTGCAAAGGACAAATGTGGCCAAGAGGTGGAGAGAGGCTCCGAGCACATTTTACCATAGCTAAGCTAAACAAAGCGAGGAAAAAGATACATCTCTTCTTTGGAGGAATATAAACAAAGCTAGGATGCCTCGATAGCCTAGCTTTTATATATACAGATCGCGTGCAAAGGGAACTGTTTAACTTACTATCGCTGTTCTTTTAAAGGTCAAGTTCTATAGTGTCTAAATTGTTGTCTTTTTGTGCAGTGTTTTGTTTAAAAAATTTTGAGCCTACCTTGCCAAGACGGTGGGTGTCTGTAATTAACAGGAGAAGCGTGTACCGAAAGGAGTTTATCTCAAGAAGAGCTAATTAAAATATTACACGATTGCTAGTTTTAATCTTTTATGTTCCGCACGTATCAAAACGGTGAGAGTTGTTAGGACTCGAACATGAGAAGATAGCTCAAGAATTAGGAGAGCGTGTTGTAAACCTACTATTTGATTACAATATACAAAGGGTTGTTAGAAAAACGTAACTGTAGGGAATTTGCAACGTTTTTGCCAACGAAAAGCACATCACCTTCCCCCTTTCCAATTAAAACAGCTCCATAAGGCTACAATTCTTTGCAAAATGTGCCAAGAACGCAGCTTCAGAAAAATGTGATTACTGTTTTGATTTTAAATATTTCAGACACAAACGTTCCCAACAGGCGTTTGCTCTTTTCTGCTTGCCTTTTTGTCCGTTGTGGTAAGGAGCTATACGAATTCGCCTGCATTTTGTATTTATTAATTTTTATTTTTTTACCTATCTATGTTCCCTTAACACTGTCATAGAATGAATTTTTTCAGTATTTAGATAAATTTTTTCAAACATTAATCCACCTCATAATTCAACTAAAAGGTGATTTCTGGTAGCGGCAAGATGAAATATCAATTTTGTGATATGGGCCAGAGTATTTGTTATTGAAAACCTGAGTCAGCATGGTTGTGATTTCGCTAGGAAACTACTGAATGTGTATAAAGAGAAAGCAAATATTATCCGAATTAAAGTAAATGTTATTCTGTTTTTTTGGTATATTTAATGGCATTACATTATTTCCGAGGCATGAGTTTATCAAAATGCTGTGCTCATCTGAGCTAGAATATTTTAGATTGATTTTTCATATAAATTATCGAAGTCCTTTTCTTTCCTTTATTCTGTCATCCTCTCTTTCCTTTTAAATTGCTGAGATGGAAAAATTTGAGGGGGGTTGTTGTTTTTCACGACCTCCCCCCCGGTTTAGTTTGAACATTAGGATTAAACGCTTTACAGATCTAAAGAGATCTCCCCGTCTCTGGCGGCCAACCATGATATTTTACATCCCCTTCAGATGATGGACATTAGAGCGCTATATCTGAAATTAGAGCCTGATGCTGATAATTGCAACAAACAGAAATATCGAAGGCATTTTTTCAAACCAGGCAGCTGATTCCAGAAAGATAACTTCTCTTCCTCAAGAGCTACTTTCTTGCCCTTTTTCGGCCAAAGGAGTTGTTGTAGCACACTCCCAGCATCTTTACAAGCGCGGAGAGTTTCTCATAACGGTGTGTGTTCAAAAACCCCGGTTCTCTAAGCACTTTCCGCCCTAGGCTCTGTTTCTCTGAAGCCCCTCTAAATTTTGCTTTTATTTAGTGTTATTAGCTTGCCTGCTGAAAGAGAGTCGAGGCGGACTCGGGAATAAGGTGGGTATAAGGAGGTATTATCTTAGACGGCTAAGTATTTCGGGAATTGATTGACTGACGATGCTACCATAAATGTCTCCTTTTCTCCCCCTGAATGCTCGGCGAGGCTTATCCCAACACTTCAAAACGTGCATTCATTCATTCATTCATTCATTTCTTCCCCTGTACCCACATACAGGTGCAAGAGACTTCTAGCAAACATAGGGTGCCGGGAGGGGGGTCCAGACCAAACGGCAGGCTCTAAAATGCCTGCGAAAGCGACTTTGCCTGGTTATAATCCCTCGATACAGAAAACCATACACTTCCTACCGACTTTCATCCAGACCCACAGAGAACAGAGGTAATTAACATCGGTTGTAGTAAGCAGGTTCCAGTCAGTTTTCATGTCGGAGTGTTTTATGTGGAATTAGGCAGAGAGGTTTAGGGAATATCTCCAGCAATTCTTTGCAAGAGCCGAGCTACTAAAAAACGCAGTTATCCTGCAGAAGACAACATCTCAGGCGATGTTCCCATCCAAAGTCCACACGCAGGACAGAGGCTGCAATGCCACTTTCCTACACATTAATAAAACAAGTACACCAACACATTCCCATGCCGACTTACATTTAAAAGTATTGCTACAACTGATGCCTTGAACTTGACCTTAGATTTGTTAATCCAGGAAATATATGCAGCGAGAGAAAAAAAAATTTCCTATTGTGTTACTTCTAGCAAACGAGTATTCTTCTACCGATAAATTCAGAATGCAAACAACAAGACATATAAAATATCTAATTTACTCTCTACACTAGGAGCAGAAAGGCATGTAAAGTAAAACGGCTAAAAGCAGACACAAACTCATTGTATTTAGATTGTTTCTGTGACGCCAAGACCCACAGTTTGCCGCACTCGGTACAGAAAGTCACAGTCAAGGTAATCGCCTGTGATTCTCAGCTAAATTTAATTTTATAGGATATAAGCTTCTCTCTAATGCACGTTGATTTTTAACTGTCATTTATAAAGGCATTCTATTTTTTTTTTATTTTGCCCAACTCGCCAAGAAACACATCCGATTTTTCTGTACCACACTGCTAACTTTATAGGAGAGTCTTACTCGCATATCGTGAAACCCAACAAAGCAAAGACATTTCTTCATCAAGAATTGTTTTAGGGGGCGGATACAGGAAGTATCACTTTACCGGGGCTGTCAAATTATCGACTTTAAATCCCAAACTTCACATTTTTGATGGACTCTTAGAACACTTGTGTAACCTTTACAGCTATCTATTTGTCTGATACCAGCTTAAAATACGCGCTGGGTTGCAAAATGCAGTTGTATTCCCATGCGCATATCAGCCTGCTCTGTAAGGACTGCTTGTTGTTTATTCTCTCATATGTCACGCAAAGATACCCATAAAAATAACTCTGCCGCTAACCCTAATATGGCTCCTTTGACTATGCTGGGGTCAAACATGCCCCATGTACCGCTTATTTCTCATTCCCAGGCCTTCAAAAAACACCGATTCGAATATCGCTTTTGGTAGAAATTGAGGTGCGTCAACACAACGAGCCCACGACGTAGAGGTCACAGAAGTATTGGCAAAATCACTCGAAGCAGATAAAGCGGGGTGTGTGGATTAAAGGTCCTTTCTCTTTCGTTTTTATTTTCCCTTCAAGTATCCAGGCAGTATGTGTGGGTTTTTTTTTTCATTTTGTTAAAACTGACATATCTAGATATACACCAACCAAGACTGTTTTACATTTAAGCCCATCCAAGATTGTTTTACATTAAAACGTAGCCTTTTGTATGCCTACCCGAGGCATCCCGAAGTCTAAAACCGGAGTGACTTAAAATTCCCTGCTTTTCGATTACTCCTAACCAAAGCCAACTAGAGAGGCCGATTTATACGATCTGAAATAAATAGGAGCACTTTGCTCGATGCATTCCAATCAAGGCGATTACGACGAAGTTCAGATTAATTCAAACTGGCAGGTTACAACGCCCGGCTGGCATTTCTCTTTCTAGACACACACATGCAACGGAGAAAAGCAGACAGGTTAAATAGCCACTCCGAGGCAATACCTCCTTCCCCTGCTTTACTCCACACCGAGCAGTCAACCCTGCTCCCCGTCTCATGAAAGATTAAAATTAATACGGAGGCGAACACGTATAGACAGCCGGGAATAAAATCCAGGAACCGCTTTCCAATGCAGCCTGACTTAATTCTGCCGCAAAACCAGCGCAATGCGAAGCCAAGCACCCGGCAGCTCTACCGACCATCCTGCCCGCACCTTGGGCTCTGCCCCCAGCCTCTTCTGGCCCACTTGCCTGCCAAGAGCCCTCCTTGCTTTCCACCTAGGCGAGGCTGGGAGCAGCATCTCTGCGAAAGGTGGAGCTAGGACTCAAGCTAGCAGAAGTACTCTTACTTTTCTAAAGGGGCTCCTCGCCCCCTATTAGCATCCTCCCAGCCTGCCTTCCTCACCCAGGTCCCCGGAGCAGCAGCTTGGCTCACACGGGAGAGAGGGAGCCGGGTGGGTGGGTGGGTGGGCCGGGGGGGGGGAGCAGGGGCCTGGGAAACCCTCCACAAAGGCCTCCCAAATGACTCTGCTCCGGTCGTGCAGGCGCTTCGCCGGGGGGACCGGGCGGTTGTTTGTTGTTTGCTTGCTTGCTTAATTCACCACCAAGCACGGGGAGAGCAGAAACATTCAGCCACTGCCAGGAAGAGCATGAAAATCTTACCCCAGCATCCAGAAGCCTCTCGCCTGCGCAAGCATATATCCCCGCGGAGACTGACAGCTGGGATCCCGCGCTGGGCTGGAGACCTCCATATCAATAAGGATGAATTGCACATTTTTTGGTTTCCGCCCCTACAGATTATATATACCCGGTCCACAAAACATTCCTTCTCGAGCTCTCAGTGACTTAGCTTGTTGCGAAATTTGTTTTTTACTTTTTTTGCTCTAGTTGTTGTTTTTCTGCCTTTAATTGAACGGAGAGAAATCTAGCCACTAGGGCACATCGTCCTTCCTATAAGCTTCAGACTCTCTGCAAAATGCACCAGTATCACAAGCTAATTATTATAATGGCTGTTATTATTACTGTTATTACTGCCATTTATTTTTTCCTCTCTCTCTCTCTCTCTCTCCCCTGATCCCCTAGGATTTCCGATGGCGATTTGCACACAAACAAGGTGACTGCAGGAGGCTAAAATGCTGCCTAATTCCATGGGTTCCCATCGCAGGAGAAGAAAAAAAAAAGTCCAAGTGCTTTTGATCACGGGACACCCGGCCGTTCCTCCCCAGTACACCCCGGGTCACAGTACAGTAATGACCGTGGGTTGTGCGCTGTAGGACTTGACCTTTCCTACGTAGAAGAGGGCGCTTTCTTTCACGCTACGGGGAGGGAAGAGAGGGGGGAGCGGCGGGAGGAAGGGAGATGCTCTCTTTGGGGATGTTTAATCACAATTCAGATCTAGGAACGGGCAAATGTCCTGCCTTTCAGCACGCCATGTTGAAGCTATTCACTGGAGCAAATTTTTTTTTTTTTTTTTTTTTTTTTTTTTTTGCGGGGGGGATGGAGAGGCGGGAGGGAGGCTGCAGGGAGGAGAGAGGGAGGAAAGGCTTAATGAACATTTGCATTTCGTACCCTAGTTCATGAATCAACTGCATTCAAGGGGGAGGGGGCCAGGCCGGGGGGGGGGGGGGGGCAGGGACGGGCCCGCCGCGCCGAGCAGCCCCCGCGGCCGCCGCTGCGGCCCGGGCACCCCGAGCCCGCCGCCCCCCCCCGGGGGAGGGCAAAAGCCGCCTCTTGACCCCCCCCACTTCTCTTTTGGACTCCTTTACCGGCCGAGTATGAGCAAGGCCATCTCTTCAAATCATCATTAAAGTGCATTAAAACGCATCTAAAAGTTATGAATGGCAACAAACGGCCTTTTAGCGCCTGCCAATATTTTTTTTGTATTAAACGCTGTCTTGATTTTATTGCGAGCACTGCCCACGGAGAATGCTGAAATGTACGAGGAACGGGGTTTTATTAAAGCCATAGCCAGCTTTTTTAAACTTTAATTTATAGGCTAAAGGCCGAGATGCTTGCCCGGTTGTTCAGACGAACGCAAAATAAAGTCACTGCTCTGGAAGCACAACGCGATTTTCTTTTCCGATCATTTCAATGTCAAGCACCATATATTTTCCCCTTTGCTTCAGAAAGACTTCTTAGAGCCCGAGCATTTTTAAGCAGAAGTCTTTCCGAGAAAACGAAGGGGAAGAAAAATACAACTCTGCAGTTCTACTTATCATTCTTTTTCGGAAATATGCTCCTGTCAAGGTTTATTTCCCATAGCAAACCACCTTTGCTACTGCCAAGAGCTCGAGAGGGTACAGATTAAATACCGGATTATTCTCTTGGTGGGGGAAAAGAAAAAAATGTGGTACCCTTCCGTCCGCGTCAAAAGCTTAAGCTTTTCAAATCTAAGGGACAGACGACGCCAGGATTATAGATCCACATATTCAGACACTTGGAATTCAAGTATATATCTCTGAATCCTGCATGAATTATTTGGAATGAAACGGAGCTAATCTTTTTTATCTTTAATTGTGTTTTGCTGGGACAGAAATATTACTCTGACAATATTTAAACAAATCCGCTAAAAATACAATATTAACTTCTTCCCTCTGTCCTTTCCTTCCTTCCACACATCCCTTTCTGTATGCAACATTTTTTTTCAAGGGAGCTGAGAAATTAAAGTCTCGATTTTGTTTGTGTGTGGTTTGTTTTTTACTTTTATGCTTGTTTTGCTTTCAAATACTTCTTCCAGGGCACTTTTTTCTAATGTCTGCAAATTAAACTCCTCGCATATACTACTCCACCACACAAGCCCGGCACAATAACTTCCCCACGACCATTTTAAAACATTTTGGATAACGCAGGGAATAGAAATAATATTTTTCTTTGAACCGCGTGCATGGGCGGACGTCGGGAAGTAACGTATCCCGCTGGTTAATTACTTTCGTTGGTGATATACATATTTATAAAACGTATTAGAGATATATTTTAGGAGGCTGGTGGCAGATTGGTGAGAGGGGAATATGTAATACGGCAGCAATTTGTACTTGAAAATGTATGTGCCAACAGCTTTTGGGCGATAAATGACGGCAATAAATAACGTGAACAACCCACCCCCACCCCCCCGCGCGGCTCTCCCGCACGCTGCGCGGCCCCGGCGGAGCGCGGGGGGATGCGCGCATGGGCGCATCGACGGCGCACGGAGGCGGCCGGCAGGCCCGGGGAGGAGGGGGCAGCCAGGCACAGAAGCCCCGCAGACGCGACGTGTTTCGCGAAGGAGACGATGCGCCCGTCCCCGTGTCGGTGTCCTACGTCTCTCAAAACGTTGCTGCGGAGGGTCGCACCCCGGCCCGACGGGAGGCGATCCGGGGCCGGCGCGGCCGGTGCCTCCGCGGTGAGCAAGGCGCGGAGCTGCCGGCCTTCGCTCACCCGACGGCAGTCAAGGGCCTCCCCCGGGGGTCGCTCCCCAGGCGGGCCCAGAGCAGCCCCGGGGGCCCGGCAGGCCGCGGCGGCGGGATCCGGCCCGCCCGGGCACGGCCGCGGGGCTCCGCCGCGGGCCCGATCCTGCTGCCAGCGGGGGCTCCCGCTCCGGGAGAGGCGACCGGCCCCTCCGCTGGAGCCTGCGGCGACCTCGACGCTCACTTACGTGTTAGCAGGGGTCCGACCCAAAGCGTTACCTTACCCCGGCCAGCTACCGCAGGCCAAGCGCTCGCCTTTCTGCGCTGTGAAACACATAAGCGGCGCAGCTATTTGAACAGTAATGGGAATTTGAATTCTCTGATCCCCGCTCGGTCTAGAAACCCTTAGTAGGTTTGAACGGGAAGCAGTTCACTGTGCAAGCATAATCCTCAAACGCCAGCTCCGATTAAAAGTTACCTTTAAGAAAGAGCTGTTATTTTACTACAGTCGGCCATATTCCCGTTGTGGGTTTCTCGCAAGGCGCCCCTCGGTTGCATCGCTCTGGGGCACGGTGTGAAAATAGAAGATACTTCTTAGGACACACTAAAACAGTCGTCACTGACTGTTGCTAATGAAACTCAGCTCGAATCGTGCGGATCACCCACACCTCCTACCTGAAATACATGTAATTTGCGGCGTCTCATACAATAATTATCCAGGTTGCGAAATATAACGGAATAAATAGAAATATCCACCCGGAGCCAGAGCAAGTGTAATTCTCAAGTGGCTTTCTCCAAGCAAATTAGCTCCTTCAGGAGAAGGCGTTGCAGCGCAATAGGGAAGAGGCGCCTGTAGCGCCCTGCGAGCCGGGCGCTGGGCAGCTGCCTGCGGGCAGCGGGTATGGTCGGGGCAGCCGCGGCCGCCCAGGGGCCGAGGCCGCAGCCCTCGGGGCTGAAGCCTTGGGCCCGGCCGCTGAGCTCGTCCCCTTCTCCTCGGGGTGATGCTCCCGGAGAAGTGACCGGTTGCGGCTCCGAACAGCCCCAGCGTGGCGTTTTGCTGCCCCGCTGAAAACTCCCCTGCGGCCGGGGCAGGCCGCGGAGGGGGCCGGGCAGCGGGGCCTGGCCGCCGAGGCTCTGGCTACCAGAGGCAGGGGGTCCGGCCCGGCTCCCCTCTCCCTTGGCAGCCCAAGGCGCCCCAGTGCCCGGCTCGCCGGGCGTTGCCTTCGCTCCCTCCGTGCCGTGCCGTGCCGTGCCGTGCCGTGGGGCTGCTCCCCTTGCAGAGACAGAGCCCACCCCAGAGCAGAGTCCGACTGCAAGGCCTCCTAATTGGTGTCACATAGGCACCTCTCCTCCGTAATTTTCATAGCAAGGTCAGGGAAATCTGGCTCAGAAAGTCCCCACCGGTCCCCGAAGGGATGCCACAGATATTCCCACGCTCAGCGGCTGCAGGTCACACCGCAGCCTTGCTCCACTTGAAACCCCGGCGCTCCGCAGACCTGATAGCGCCTCAGACCCGCAAGCGGGGAGTCCGGTAACGCCCGGCCCGGCCGCGGCGCCCTCAGAAAAGTCGCACGCGTTCGCAAACGCTGAGAGGCAGCGGCGAAAAGCCCGAGCCACGACAGCTCCCGGGAAAGCAGATATTTCTCCTTCAGGTACTTTTAATGTAAGTTATTACACGAATGCGTTACAGCCAGATCTGAGCGTCAGAAAGCTCCGCGCTGATCCCTGCAGAGGTGGGTCCTTCTCAATGTCAGAAATGAAAGTCTAGAAGTCTACAGTTAGCGCGGTATATGATACCTTTCAAATTCACCGTAAAGGTTTCCCAATAACTCTAATTAGAGGCGCAGACCACCACGGCAGAAAGGGGGTAGGTGGGGAGGTAAAAGCGGCGAAAGCAAACCTCTCTGCGTGCCCGACCAAACTCGCCGGTCGCTCACGCAGCCTCCGGGGCGCTGCTCACTGCCGCCCGCGGTCCCCCCCGGCAGGCCACCGCCGCGCCACACACTGGCGCCGGGAATCAGAGTCGCCAGCCTCGACAGAGAAGGAAAGCGTGGCATAAGCTGCTCCGAGCCTCGCACCCATCCCTAAGGCCCCAGGTGGCGCGCACAGACACACACACAAACACGCACACACGGACACACGCACACACACGCACACACACACACACACACACACACGCACACACACACACAAAATATATATAAAATACGTATATATATATGCATATCTGCCGAGATGCACAGGCACAGCCCGGCAGCCCGGGCCGGCTCCGCGGGCGCAGGTGCAGGCGCGCACACTGGCGGGCGTTGCGCGGGGCAGCGCGGCCCGCGGCGCCGGGCCAGGTGCCGGCGCTGCGGCGGCGGCGGCGGCCGCCGCGAGGTGGCGCCCTCAGCCCGCGAATGCCGCCGGCGCCGCGAGCTGTCAAAAGTCAAGGTCACAAATTGTCTTTTTCGTTTTTTTTTTCCTTTTTTCCCCTCGTCAAGGTCAAGGTTTAAGGCCTCCCTAGCCCTGTCACTGCAACCGATACCTCGGACCTGCCCGCGTAGGCACCGCCGGGCTCGGCGGTAGGCCGCCGGTGCCGCAGTCCCTGCGCTAGAGGGGCCGCCGGCTGTTTTCCATTTTCCGAGAAAAGCGGCAGCACTACCTCGATATCATCTTTTTTTTTTTCCCCCTCTGCTATCCCCCCAGCCCCTCTTCAAAATACCTGGCTCGTTAACATTACTAAATCCTTTATACTTTAGAAAGGCTGGTTATCAGGCCTGCTGCACCACACTTGTACCGTCCGGAAAAAAAAAGCGTATATACCAACTACATAATGGCAGTCAGCAATATTACAATTACAAGGCAGATACATTGTATTTCTTTACGAAATGCACGTAGGTATCGAAAAATAAAGAGTATTTCTTTCAGGTTTTATTACAGTGACTATTTTATTAACAGTATTAATACTACTATACCTATCTACAAGTCTTGGATTTCCATTTTTCAGTAGAAATATAAAAAAATGAGGGTGCACAAGTACATTTTCACAGTGCGCTGAATTTTTTTTTTATTTACAAGATAGCTTCTTATAGTGAATAAAAACAAAATAATGTGCTGGTTGAAATAACTGATTGGATTAAAAGGTGCTGTAAAAGAATCCCTACAAGTTCTAATGCGGCCTCATAACAGACAATAAACAAGGAGAAACGACTAATTACTTATAGATCAAAATATAGATTATATAAATCAAAATACTTCTGGGGAAAAATGTATTTCAGTTCGAAGTTCTCGGATATTTTTTTCCAGAAAGAGTGGCTTTTTTTTTTAACTATAACATAATGCCAATGCTCATATTTTTGTATCCACCCAGAGTCAAACATTTAAAATTTTCCGGGGACTTACAATATTAATTCTTGAAGATCATTTGAGGTTAAAAATAGGCAGAGTCTTTTAAAAGGTATCTATTGTACGGTCTGCAGGAAAAAAAAACAGTTCAGATTACAAGAAATCATCTACTGAAAATAAAAAATAAAAACCGAAAACAACAGAAAGATATCTCAAAGTAAATATATTCCTTTCTATCCCCAATAGTTTGCAATGTTTTTAATTTGCTATCAAGATAAATTCCCCACAGAGCTTCCTTCATTACTGGTGTCTCTGAAATCCTTATTCAGTACCTTCGAGGTTTATTATTACTTTTTTACACAAAATGCATTGCTTAAAAACATACAGTAATTGTACTTTTTTATTTTTTTTCACTGTGGTTTACCTGAGCAGTCATTCAAGAGACAGTTTGGATTGCAATGGAAGAAAAAAAAGCTTATGTGTACACATCGACCTCCTCACTTTAACCAGCTCTCAGATCGTGGCCACGAAGAGTGTTCTAAAATAGTAAGGTCATAGAAGTACTTACAAGTTTCTCAGAAAATTGTGTGTCTTAACTGAAATTGAATCTCTCAGGGCTGGGCATTTGGGCTTTACAGTTACACTGTCTGCCTTGGATTTCGGGAGAACTGTCAGTTTTAACCATTCGCTACAGCAATATTAAAAAAAAATGCTATGATTCCAAAGATACAGATCTCTTGTTCTGAAAGAAGAGGTTCATTGTCTTTTCTTTTTTAATTATTATTAATAATTATTTTAATCTGAACACAAAAAAAGTCCTGAAACTGGTGAGCTGCTGCTTCTCCATTTTAATCCATTAACTGGTAGTCTTCAATTTGTTGATAACTTTTTTCTCTTTGACCCTTCTGTTTTGGAACCAGATTGTGACCTGTCTCTCTGACAGATTTGTCGTTGCCGATATCCTCCTTCGTTTGTCTTTGGTTATGAATTTATTTGTAGCATATTCCCTTTCGAGTTCTTTTAGCTGGACCTTTGTGTAAGGTACTCGTTTCTTTCTCCCACGTCTGTACGAGTTCGCATCCGAGGGATGCGAAACGACGTCTGGAACAGAAAAACCATGCACGCAAGCGTTATAAAATCGTTATAACCGACCAGGACATCTTCAGGTGGTACAGAGGTTAGCGCTACCCTGCCCTCCTATGCCTGCCCCGCTCCCCAGGCTCGGTTCAGCTACCGGAGCACCGCTCAGCATTTGGGATTTCTCTCTTTTTGCTGCGGCAAGCAGCTTGTAGCTGGGGAAAGCCTTGCTGCTGTCAGACAGACAAACAAGCATAATAAAACCCCGAGAAGGAGATTGGGAGGAACCTACCCGCTCGCAGCGATCTTGCAAGGGTGCAGGCTGCAGTGTTTACGGAAAAGCCTCGCTGGGCGCGAACACCTCATGCCTCCAGCAGCCGTTTTCAGCTTTTTCCCTCCCGTGGGCGCTCGGCACCGGGCGGGCCGGACGCCCCGGGGGTTTGGGGGGGTTGTGCCCCGCCAGCGGCGCCGGGCGTGTGCGGGCGGCCGGCGGGGCCGGGGCCGGCCCGGGGGTTTTCTGGCGAAAGGAGCGAGCGGGGCGAGCCGGGGCCGGGGCCGGGGAGCGGGGCGGGGGCCGGGGCGGGGGCCATGCAGGTGTATTACCCGGCAGGGCGGACTTCCAGAGGTGCGGCGGCTGGCTCTGCTCCTTGGGGCAGTACACTTGCCCGTTCCACCCGTTGGTGATGGCCCAGGGCTGGTAGCTGTCCATGGGGAGCAGGGGGTCGTGGCGCGGCTCGCCGGGGCCGCCGATGGTGGGCACGACGGGCATATCCAGGTAGCCGGGCACCGGCTGGTAGGGCCCGGCGGCGTAGCCCTGGTAGAAGGCGAACTCCTTGGCCCGCGACGTGAAGTCCTCGCCGGAGACGGAGGTGTCCATGTACTTGTCGGCGAAGGTGGAGGCGGGCTGGGCGCAGGACTTGATGGCGTTGTGGTGGGTCATGCGGCACGGGTAGTAGCCGCTGCCGAAGTAGCCGTAGGGCAGCGCGGCGCCGGAGGAGCTCTGCACGGCGGCCGAGCAGGGGCTGCACTGCTTGACAGCGGGCTCGGCCATGCCGGCGGCGGGGGCCTCGCTCGACGTGTAGGCGGCGGCGCTGGGGGCGGCCAGGGGCGCGGGGTGAGCCATCAGGTTGCGGCAGGGGTTGGCCGCGGCCGCCGCGGCGAAGTTGCTGCCCGCGTGAAACCCGTCCATGTTCTTATTGATCTCATCCAGGCTGTTGTCGTAGAGGAACATGACGGGCTCGATCCAGCGGGGGTGGAGGAGCACGGAGGCTGTCATAGCCCGATCCGCATTGAGACTAGTGGCTCTTTTTTAAAAGCCCCAAAGACTGAAAAAAGAGATACTAAATCTCCGGGACTTGACCAAGGCTGACGCGCCAGTGTCGCGCCAGGCGCGCCCCCATTGGGCCGCCCGCCCCCACGTGATATGCAAAGCAGCTGATAAACATCTGAGGGAACCGAGTGGCGATAATTAAATCATGCAACGACCGGGCCGGGACCGGGGCCGGGGCCGGGGCGGCCGCCGGGGGCGCGGGCGCGGGCGCGGGGCCGCCCCTGCCGCCGCCGCGCGCGGGCACGGGCAGCGCCGGGGGACCCCTGCCCGCCGCCGCCCTCCCTCCTTCCCTCCCTCCCTTCCTCCTTCCCTCGCTCCCGCCCTCCCCTCGCCACCGAGGCGTGATCGTTTCTGCCCTGTTGTTGTTGCGGCGCGTTCCCCGCGGTGCACGGCTCCCCCCGGCACCCCGCGCGTTTCTCCCCTGCTCGGCTTGATTTTGTGCCCCCCCGCGGGATTCGAGCCCCCTCGGCCGGGGGCAGCCAGGCTGACGCCCTCCCTCTCTCCGCGCTTTAGACCCCGGGCCGAAGGGGAGGGCTGGCGGCTCCCCTCCAGGTACCGGGGCGCGGGATGCTGGCACACGGGCCCTGCCGCACACTGTGGCGGAAGGTGTTCCCAGGGCCACCCGCCGGACCAGATAAGGCTTTGGAAGCAAGGTCTCCAGGGGGACTTACTTTCTTTATTTCTTCTTATTTTTTTTCCTGCTTTTTTTCTTCCTGCCCATCGAAAGCCAAAGACCTATGTCGCTTGTCCTGCCACAAAGCCTCAGAAGTCAAATCAGGCTGTTTGGAAACCCAGATTTTTCAGGATGGGCTCGGGGAACGGGAGGGTTAACTATAACTCCATCGCAACTCTGCTGCATTATTTGTTACAGTAATAATAAAAGCCGAGGCCTACAATTCGGCTTGAACCTCCCTCCTTTGGCTGTAAAATATCACGTCGGATTGTATAGTGTGCGTATGGCCCCGCGATGCTCTTTTGTGCTGGGAAAGACAACTGAAAATGCTTTTTTGTTGTTCTTTTTTCTTTTTAATGGTCATACCTCTATGCGAAAGAGAACTAGAAAATGTATGCATTTTCTTTTCACGAAAAAAGGTTGGAATTTTTCAAGAGCGAAAAAAGATCCGGTTTTAATATTCGCCGCACTTCCCACCGTCGTGGATGCGTTTCCCCCCAGTATTCAATTATTTGCCCACAGCCTTGAACTTAAACTGCTCTGTCACAGAGCTATCAATAAAGTTGACCCAAAGCAGCATTAGTCTCATCCTTAACAGCGCTCAGCCTTAATGCGTGTGGACAAAACATCCCCAGTCCTCCCAAACCGAAAACTGTTTTTTTGCAATTGCATGTTGCTTTGTTTCGCGCCTGACAGCTCGGCGTATTTATTATACTATTGTGCTTCCCTTTGACGTTGCAGCATTGTTTTGCCCGCATTGCTGCAAGCGCAGAGCAGTCCTGGGACGCACATTGTTACGGGCAGGCTTTTCCTTGACTGTCGCAGGCAGCACATCTGCCAGCCGGGCGAAGTCTCCCTTTGGCGCCCATGCATTTTTCAAGGTGATTTTTAGGTGCGATTGCTTGGGATACATGAAGCTGCTGTCATTCCTCTGGTAATTTAGCAATATTTTAGCAACTTTTTCTTAATTGTAGCCAATAAACAGTTCCCATTTTGACTTTGCTTACTCTTTTCCGCATTCTTCCTGATGGCCAAAAGCAAATATTTATTCCCCGCATATTTTCCCTTTTCTTTCACGCTCCAGTTTTGAAACCTGTGGATTCCCCCGGTCAAACATTGCTTGACTGCCATGAATTGGGTCGGTTTGTTTTCCTCTGGTTTCTCGAGCTGCTTCTTAAAAACGCCTTACAGCGGGACGGGGCGGGGGGGGGGGGGGGGGAAACGGGGGGAAGGGAAGGCAGCTCTATGGGGCAGCGCTGTTTTACATGCGGGTTAGACACGGCTAGAGGCCAAGGTCAAGTTGAAAGTTGCAGTCTAGCCAATGTGAGAACTGTCATTCACAGCCCGAAGACCCGTCTGATTTGTTAAAAACGGGTGGCCATGAGAGCAGCGCTCTGCCCGGCTAGCCACCACCCCCCCAGCCCTCCTCCCCCCCCCCCACTCTCCTCTCCCCTGGCTGCGCAGCACTGCTCGCTTATCTGCCTCGCTTTTCCAGCGTCTCTCCATAGGGAGGGAGAAGCTCTGCGAAAATGTAATTTAGAGACCCAGTGCGAGGGGGGAGCGAAGAAGGGGGGCATCCGGTCTGCTGCGTCTTGGTGGTTGTTTTTTTGTTTTGTTTACCCACTTGGACTTGCTCCAACTCTGTGTGCAAAAGGCAGAAGAGAGATTAAAGAGGTCCCTCTCTTTTTTTGTTTCTCTCTCTTCTATATACGTCTCTCACTCTAGAGCTGTATTTGTCATTAGGGAAGAGGACCCTGCCTTTGACCGCTGATAAGAAGAGTGATACAGCTGTACCCTTCCCTTGTTCGCTGTGACGTGGGTGGGAGACGCGCAATTGTATCATTTTCTCAAAATAGTGAAAATGACATCTGCATGGTGCGTATTCATTTCCACAAAGGAAAAAAAGTTATTATCGGATGCAGGAGCTTACGCGCTTGTTTTGCTGCCCTAATTTTGTGAGGACTGATCTTTAAAAATTATCGACACCGAGGAGGGAGAAAAGGCTCATCTTTTTTTTTTCCTCCAATACCCAATTTTCATTCTCCAACTATGGGGCTGTAATTCCTTCCTGCCTTCAAGGCTCTCTGCCTTTCAATATTAGAAAGGAACCGTGAGGGCTGATGGCATTGAGCAGAACAGATGTTATTTTAAAATCATGGACCCTGTAATGAACATCAGGGATAAAAGTATGTTTGAGCCATTCCCCCCGCCTTGAACATATACTATTCGCTGCCATTTCTTCGAGAGCTTTTATTTTTCCCAGTACAAGCTCGCTAAATTAACCAAAACTAAGCAAGAGTTTACTTGGATCCGCTGATTGGATTTGGCCATTCTCTACAAACGGTTAATTTGGGGAAATCAACTTGATAACTGATTACTTCCATTTATGCAACCAGAAGACCAATCGAAAGCTTCTTCCATTTTTTTCCTTTTTATTGATGAGTAAAGTGAGGATATCCCAAATACAAGCGTATGATAGAGCGTCAGCATTTTTCAAGAGGTTTGATGCAAACTTCCGCACTGCTTTGCATTTATGTCACGTGTAAAACATCTCGGAAAGAAATACACCAGTGAAATCGTTTCCTCTAAAATGAGTATTAATTCCTTAGGGGGCAAGAGGATGAAGAACCGTTATCAGAAGGAGGATTTTAAAATGTGCTGAATTCTTTCAGTACCAGGCAAAATTTCTAACTGATTTTGATATTCACTGGCAGCCGCCCCTCGCAGCGCACAGCCATGACCATTTCACATACCCTATAGTGCTGTATTCTTCCCTTGGCTACGCTTCACCCCACTCGCAGGTGTAGGAAAAGGCAGAATATGGACCTTATAAAAAGTCTGAACCAAGACACTGTGTGTTCCTGACGCCATGAAGCCAATGATAGTCTTGCCACAGTGAGGACTGCAGGATTTTGGCCTTAAACCAATATATACAAACGATTTGTAAGTCTTCTCATATGATGGGAATATGGCCACTCATTTTTCTAAAGAGGCCTTTAAACTTCTCTCTCCTTAGAGAAACAGAAAGTACTTTCAGCTGAATGTCATGTTTTGCAAATACGAAGTTTGTCGGCACAGAATATCTAGGAGGCTTTTCTAAAACCAGCCTTTGTGTGATAACACACGTGTCCCCCCGCGAGCGCTGCCACAGGAATGCTCTGCTGAGAGGAACTTCAATTTCTCCTAGGATAATCAAAATCGTACGAATACAGACGAAAACCTATGGTGAATCAAAGGAAATCCACTCTTACTTTTCCATCCATTGCTTAGAGTTAGCTAATGAGCGTTAAGAAAAAAATCGAGACTCATTTCTGAAATCACAGCCACAGTTAAATCTCTCTAAAGCCGCTAAAAGATCTTAGCTGATAACAGAGGGGATATAGGGTGATCTTAGTTACTAATAATCTCCTTCCTTCGCAGCCCAGACGTCTTGGAAGACACAGGGGTAAAATGATAGTAGGAGCAAGATCCTTAATCGAATTTGATTTTCACGAGCGAATGAAATTTACCTGCCACAAGGTTAATTTGCAGCAGTACTGTCACCGCTGTTTTCTTCCGTAATTTCTAAAGCATCAAGTATTGAGATAAACATTCCTGAGTCCGTTTCAAAGACAATTTGTATTTCAGGATATTCATGTGTTTCTAATGGAACTAAGCAGCTTTACGAGCAGGGCTCGCAGGACATCTTAACTCTCTCCCTCCCACTGCGGGCTGGGGGGGTCCGAGATAATTGCAAAATACGAAGAATTCGTGAAAGAAAATGCAGAAAGGTTAAATCCAGGAAGATTTGCTTAGGGCTTAATTCTGCATTTCTCTCAGGTATAAAAGCGACCCAAAACCCCTTATTCGCACATTAGATACAGATCTACCTATTTCAGTCAACCCTAACGTTTAAACTGCCATCTACTATAAACAAGGTGTGTTCGAAAATAATGTAACTGCTTTCATCCTAAGTGTAGGGCATGGGCTAATCTTTATGGAGCGAGTTCTTAAAAGATCCTTTCACCCTGTATTATTTCTATTTTTCAGTTCTAGAAAGCACGCTGGAGGTATTTCCAGTGGTTAAACTTAAAAGGGGAATGATCCTGACTTCATTCTCACGAACAAGGTCTCTCTTCTGTTGTTTTGGGTTTTTTTTTTTTCTGTAATATTTTCGTAAGCGTATTTCCAGGGGGACGCGATAAATTTCTGTTTATATTTGGCGGAGGAAAGCAATAGAAGTCTGTCGTTACACGTTGGTAGGTAGCAGAAAATATTTTACCAAACTGTCGTGTAAATACACCGATGAACGGGAGCCCTCGCAGGCTCTCTGTCAGCCGCAGACTGCCTGAATGCAGTGATAAAGTCCCACCTACAATTTCAATTAATTTTGCCTTGCCATGCAAACTGAGACGGATTCCTTCGCAATCAAGTCTGCCCGCTCGCACAAAGGAAGCCGAGAACATTTTAATTTCACTCTTAGTAAGTTCTGATAAGCGAGGAGGCCAGGCTGTCTGTGCAGATATCCACTGCAGTAGTTTTATCAGGTCAGTAACATTTTCCAGTTAAAAATGCTCTAGTATGAACGTGTAGTAGCAGTAAATAACAAAATGTTACTCAAGTGTAATATTCCTTGATATTGCTGGGCTGTCCTCCGATTTTCGCGGTTCAACGTTTTGAGTGTAAAATTCCTTTCTCGCCTTATCTATCAGCGGGTCACAATTTTGAAAAAGAAAATAAACCCCGGGTACAGTGAGCTGTAATGGCACATCCTCTCTATTTCTGCTAGGAGCTTGTAATAATTGCTACCACATGATCACATGGTGTATTGTTGCAGCCTGATTACAATTAAACTTATCCCTCCACCTTTTTCATTACCCTCCCAAAAAAGTTCTTCCTGAGCTTCAGGCCCACTCTGTGCTGTTTTATTTCCCTTTGAAAAGCTTCCGGGGAGAAGCCGAAGCCGCTCTTTCCTTAACAATGAGAGAGAAACCGTTTCCACAAAGCCCTGCTCGCCACCGCATTCCTGCAGGAGCGTGACATTTACACAGCGTCCCATTAGGAGCGCTCGGTAGCAGGAGCGGGCGCTGCTCTTGTCTGCAGAAGCAGCAGGGTCTCTATTTTTCGACGCTGGCTCCGAAGCCGTATCTCCACCTAGGGAAACAACGAGGCTGTCAGTGCTGAAGGCGACTGTGCGCAGTATCTAGAAAAACAAAGGGGAGAAAAAAAACCATACAGGAAATATTGGACATGTTTGCCTTTACTGGAAGACAGCTGTTTGAGTGCATTCTCCAAGAGGGTTTTCTGGTTCCCTTTTCAGAAGTGGTTTCAGTGATTAAAACATTGACTTGATGGAGGGAGTTTATCTCCAATGTCTGTGTCTGTCTAACAGCTCTTTTTCCTCACTTTTCCAGCCCTTTGCTCAGATGGGACGGTACATTCCCGAGGATATAACCGCGGCTATCTTTAGACATAATCCTCCAAGATACTCACCACACTGGCGGGATTGGAGGGTGACTTTTGAGGAGACCCTAGCTGGAAGTTACCTGAGCCATGAGGAGTAGAGGTCTTCCTGTCCTCCCCGCGAGGGAAAAAAAGGAAGGGAGAAAAGAAAAAGCCATGCTGGATCTTCTGCACTTTTATCAAAGGTGGTGGAAACGGGGGCAAAACCGGCAGCCCTTCCTCCCGGCCGCTAGCAGAGAGCCCCTCTCCGTCATCACCCCGGCTGCAAGGGCTCCTCCAGCAGGCTGGGTCCCTGCGGGCGCTCCCGGCCCGCCGCTCGGTGCGTCCCGGCCCCGCCGCCGCGCTCCGCGCCGGCCCCGCGCTCCCGCCTCGCCCCGGCCCCCACCGGCCCCGGCCCCGGCCCCGGCCCCGGCCCGGCCCGGGGCAGCTTTGCCCCTGGCAGCGAGCACAGGCCCCGCGGGGCTGGGCGGTGGGCTGGGTCGCAGACGGGGCAAGGCTGCCCCGGACACCTGGAGCTGCCCGCCCCGCCGACGGCCCTGCCGAGCCAGCTCGGCCGGCCCTGAGTGGCGCCGGGCTCAAGGCCCCGAGGACAAGTCTGGGCCCTTTGCACCCGCCCGGCCTGGGGCGGCGGCCCCCAGCCCGGCGCCGGGCCGGGACCCCCGCGATGCACCTGCCCCGCGGTGCCCGGCGCAGCGCGCCTCCTCCTAGCGCCGGGTCGCCCAGGCCCCGTCTTGTGCCCGCCCCGCGGCGCGCAGCCGGCTGTCCTCCCTCCGCGGCTTCCCGCACCGGGGAGGCTCTCCGCTGGCTGGGGCTCCGCCACCTTCCCTTGGCCCCTTCCATGGATCTCTTTCTCTCCCGCTCTTGCTCCCTCCGCTTCCCCGGGAACAGCCCACGTTGAGTGCAACGCTTAAGGCGGCCACTGGAGGAAAATACACGCGGGAGATGGGAGGTGAGGGGGCTGTGCCGACCGCGCGGGGCAACCGCGCGTGCGGCCCCGCGGAGCCCGGCCTAACAGGGTCCGCTGTCCCCCCGCCTTGTCCCCGCGGGGCCGGCGTGCGTGCGTGGGACCACACACGTGCCTCTCGACTCTCGACGCGTTGCAACCACCCCTCCGCTGGTAAAGTCACGCTGGAGCGAGCAGGGGAGTGGGGCAGCCCACGGCATCCCAGCGGGGCCCCCCGGGTCCCTGGTGAGTCCCCCCGCGCGTGGGCGTCCCCGCGGGGGCAGGTGGGGGAGCGCGGTGCGCAAGGAGGGACGCGCCATCTGCGCGGGTCTATGACCGCTTTCGGGGCCAGCTGGCTCCGGCTCCGTCCTCAGCAGTATTTAAATGCTCTTCGTTTATGTTGTGGGTGCTCCCTGTATCAGCCGCCTCCCGGCAGAAAGTCACTCGATACCGTGATGTGATCCCCTGTTCTCCAATTAGCTTTACATTTCATCGTGCACATGCACTTCTGTTCGAATTTTATTCAGTAAAAACTAGCAAAGCCAGGGTCTAGAAAACGCTTTCTAGCTCCTAGAGTACATTTCTCAGGTGCATATATTGCGTGCTGTCTTTAATAACAAGAGATATTCGCTACTCTTCGTGTTAGATGGAACTAATGTCTTTCTATCCACACGCGGACACATTCTCTAAAGAGGAATTATACAGCGTTGTCCTTTAAACATAACACTGGCCAAATGCAGACTAGCTGATGACTTGCATCTCTGGGTAAGTATATCACTCCCTCTATTTTTGCTGAATCATGATTTTTTCCAAAGCTTACTGTATTTTATGCCTTCTTTAGATAAGCGGTTACATATGCGGCCCTGTTGAAGGCTAAATCCGATTCTTAAATATGCGACAGCTGACTGTACTTCCAAGCTGTTGTTTACTCTGGAGTCGACTTAAAGGACTGCGCTGAGACACAGAGTTCATCAATAAAATCGGTAGCAGAGCCAGTCCTTAATTAACGTGCGCACAGCACACTCAGTCTGTTCCCACCTGACCACACCTATGCAGTATTGCTTTCAGCTTTATTTGTCTTAAGACTTCTAATCTAGGGGAAGGGACTCTGCCTGCCTGAACGCACTGGATCCCGTTTGCATGGGGGTCTTTGCTCACGGGGGTCGCCCGAACGACTTGCCCCCCCCGGGCCCCCCAGCGAGGGCTCGGGGACAACGGCCCAGGCCCCCGTTGTCCCCAGGGGAAGGGTGACGGTGACAGGCGGCCCCAGCCCAGCGAAAGCGGCGCGGCGAGTGTGCCGGGAGATACCCAGGGAGCAGGGGGGAAGGTCGTGCCAAGCGGGTAGCGTGGAGCCGAGGGCACTCGCCGAGGTTCCCACGCTCGGGAGACAATTCGGAATGTCCCGGGGCCAAAGTATATTTAGTCCAATAATGGCACGGAGAAAAGGGAGTGGTTTCATAGCAACCTCTGTGACATGTGAAATAATGAGAAGCTAAACAATAAAGGTTAGTCTCTAGTCAAGCGTGCCCCCTAGTCTTTAGCACAGATACCTAGAGGAAGAAACGCCGCAGTCTCCTTGCACGCAACTCGAGGCAGCTTTCCTGCAGATTTAACTGCCGTTGTGCCAGCGGCTCTTGCCCTTGCTCCGAGGCACTTCCTTCCCGTTGTGAGGAAGATGTTTGCTGCCTGCCAGCAATTACCAATTGTCACCCACTTTCAAAAAACCGTATTTCTTTGCGATTTCTCTTGCCGAGCGTGGGGACCATGTCAAATCATGTGCCATCTCCTGGCGCTGCCGGCTGCCACCCCTTCCCCCCTAAAAAAATAAAAGTAAAAAGAAAAAGAAAAAACAGCTGGATGTAACATAAAGCTACATCTCGTAGGTCATGTTGCAAAGGAAGCATAAAGGCTGATGTGCCTTTGCTCAGCAGAAGTATCCATAACCGCTGGACGTGAGTTCTCGCTTTTCTCAGGTCAACAAACTCTCAGTGGAGGGACTCTACCTGGGAAGGACTGGAGATGCCGTTTGGGCCACGATGCGATATGAAACCTGTGTGCACACCCTTAAGAAGTTAGCAAGATCGAGCTAGCCAGGCCAGAGGTGTAGGGGCAACGTGATGCTAGTGCAGGGCTGAGAAGAGCCCGCAAGGAGCTGGAGAGCATCTCCCGGAGCGCGGAGCGGGCAGCCCACCTGCTGCTCGGGAGCTCTTTGCTCCCGGTGCCATAACCCGCCGGGAAGTTTTACCCACAAGGAATAATTCCAGCACGAGGTGATGAAGGCACGAACAGACACGTCATCACCGCTTCGCGTGATGGAAATATTTGGCAAATAAAGGAGAGAGAGCTTGGCTGACCAATTGATCTTATCGGGAGGTAAGAGGGAGAGTGTTTCCGCGTCTGTAAGTACCTTAGGGTTCACTGAAAGAGAGGTCAGAAGTTTGTGCTGAAGTTCCTCTGAAGTTTGGACCCTACCTAATGAAGCAACCGTCATTTCGTAATTAAGCAACCGTCGTTTCATAATTTACTTTCACTCGAGCTCGCGTCTTCGGCGGGAGGGCAAGACCACAGCGAAAGAAAAAAAAATAATCGCCAATTTATCTGGGAAGAAGATATTATGCATACAATTACTCTAACGAGAGAATTAAGATCAATGTTGCGTTTATGGGGAGGGGAGGGGTATGGTGGATTGCGCTAATTTTTATCAATAAACACAGGATCGAAAGCTTAAAAACTGTGAGCAAGAATATCGCAGCGAACGTGCAAGTTGCCTGTATATAAAAAGACAATCCCATATAACTCCACAACGGAAATCAGTTAGCAAGTATTTTCTGCCCGTTTGCAAACATCAAATGTTCCTGCCATATGCCCATTCCCATTTCTATACCGTCTCAGAAACCTGAAACGTATATATGCCATATTAAAAAAGAACATGAAAGATCTTCTCAGAAATCTGTGAGAGGGGAATGTAAGTATGAAGTGGGGGATAAAGGAAGTGAAAAAAAAGTGATGCTATTGCCAACAGCTTTTCCATCGAACAACACAGCTGAAGCTTTTATCATGCTATGAACTTTACAGCCTAATAATTCAAACCTGTACGCTCATAGCAAGATGTTCCGCCTCCTATCTGAGTACCCAAAGATACGGGTTTGCTGCGAGGTGAGGAGCATCCAAGCAAGCCAGGGAAATCGCTGGGGACTGCAGGTGACAGGCAACGTGAGGGAGGTGGGAGAGGAAGAGGAAGGAAGAGACGACGGCGATTGAGTATCCAAAGTGGATTCCGATACGTGGGGTGGGAATAAAAACGTGGCCTCTAAGGAAATTACTGAAGAAACTCAAAGTCAGGGAATACTTTCCCTGGAAAAGGAGAAACAGAGTCGGAGAAAGACGTGTGGGCTGGAAGACCTGGAGCCCCCCCCCCCCCCCCCCCCCCCGCTGCATCCTCATCATTTAGGCAGGTGACGCCACCTCTTCCCACGTATCAGCGGCTACACGGTTAGGTACCAAGTAAGAAGCTGGGAGTGATCTGAAATCCTTGGGAAAAGAAGGAGGGTTGGACGGGGGGGACACCAGCCTGCTTCACCAAGTTTAACAAAAAACTATCCCCTGCCCCATCTTCCCAGGGAACAGGAGCAATTCTGGGGTCACTGGGACTCGCTGCAGCTTGGAAAACACCTTTTGCTCCCCAGAATAGGCCACCTGCTCGGCGGGGCAGCCTGGGGTCCCCATCACGGGAGGGTGGGGAGCTCAGGTGGCGAAGCATGTTCCAGGGCTGAAGGCCAACGCCTCCCCCTTCCCTCCTCCCTCCAGCCGGGATACTCCGTCCTCTTCCCGCAGCTGGCGGGCTGGATGAAGACGTGGGCTTCTGCCGCGGCACCGGGGCAGCCTGGAGCCGAGCTCGCTCGTGCGATTCAGAGACACCCCTGCCCGGTTCAGAGACACCCCGGCCCGCTGCTGGCGCCATGTGTAGCGAAAAAAAAAAAAAAAAAAAAGAAAGCGGCAGAAGGATTTCGCGCAGCCTCGGACCTCCGCGATGCCGCGGGAGCAGCCCCCGACGTGCCCGCGCTTGCCGGGCGCCTCCGCGGAGCGCCGGGAGACGCCGCCGCCCGTTGTTATCGGTAGCGATCAGGTCTTTGCAAGGGCAAAGGGGGACCCGGCGGGGGAGGGCGATAGCCTCGCCTGCGCCGCGAGCACCGCCCGCGCACACGGAGCGCGGCACCGGGCGGAGCAGCACGCCGAGCGCGGGCACAGGCGGCGCCGGGGCCCGGGCGGCCGCCGCCGGGGCGCTCCGGGCCGGGCCGGGCCGGGCCGGTACCGGCAGCTCCCAGCCGGGCGGGCGGCGGCGGCGCCCAGCGCAGCGGAGCGCGGCGCGGAGCAGCGCGGCGGCGGCAGCGGCGCGGAGCAGGCGGCCGGAGCCGAGGACGGGAGCGGTGCGTTCGACGAGCCGGTAAGCGCCGTGCCGCCGGGCGGAGGAGGGCGAGCTGCAATTGCGAGGGTTTCCCACTAGATGTCTGCACAGCTAATGATAATTGGAGGCTCTGTCCTTCCCCGGGTGTATCCTCGAGAGCCCGACCCTGCAGGCGCTTTGAAGTCCGCCATTCCCTGTAGGAATTAAATCCCTTCTCCCATTCCATCCTGCCTTTTTTCCTTTGTTTCCATTTTCTTTAAAGAGCCTTCTGGAGTTTAGGCTAGAATAAAATACGGATCCCTCCACAGAGAAAGCGCTCTGGTGTACGACTCATGCTGTTGGAATCCTTTTATTACCTTTGATGTGTTTAAATAACACGGTAAAACTGTGCACACACCTCGGATTAAACTTTAATCATCCGAAGTCAAGGACGTCCAGGTGGTAAACGACTTTACTTTGACATTTCTCCTTTAGAACAATATACGATCCCAGTCGCAGGTCAGAGAGACGTTCCTAGTCCCCCGAGTCTTAGAAGCGCAAATATGCTTTTACCAACAGAGATTAGAAACTCGTCCCCCTGTTACCTGATTAAAAAAAAAAAAAAAATCGAGGCTCCCAGGATTCTAGTTCGCCAAATCATGGACCTATGGTCTTCCTGGGGGGCTGGGAAAACGCGCCTCACTGTTGAGCACCGCGCTGCCTCTGCAGGGACGTGTTTGTATAATGAACCATACATAAAACTAGACATGTTTCGTGTATGAAGGGGCCAAGATATCTCTCTCTCTAGTAGACGTATGTATACATCCACATGCACCGATGCATACGCATATGCATACACACAAACACACAAACACAATTTTAAAAATTAAAATTACCAAGGTTTCCTTTCGAGCTCAGCTAACAATTCTGTACGCCCTTTCCTTCGAAAATTTTGTTGTTGCTGATCGCTTAAAAAAAATCCCCTGCAGAATTTCTCTCCGGTCCCAGTGCGGTGTGAGCACCTCGTGAGAGCCCACAGTGAGCGTGGTTGTTCGCGAACAACAGCAAAAAAAATCCCAAATAATGTAAGTACGCTTAAGAGAAATCTGGAACTTTGTATTTGCTATGTTGCTAGCACTTGGTTTTAAATCAGACATTTTTGGTTAACACGTACAAACGAGGGGGATTTGTGAGCCTTTTTATTGCCAAACGATGTGTGTCAACTGATTTTTTGCGTCGATATTTACCAGTGGATCCCGTCTCAGCCTCGACTCCACGCTTTGCTTGGAAGCTGTGGAGCGCAGGGCGCTAAAGCCAAGCCTTTCGCATGGAGTTTTAGGTCCTGGGCACAGTTATAAGAAAGGCCTAACCTTTGGAAATCCCATGCTTCTTTTTCATTCCTTTTCATCCCCGGTTTGACCCACTGGGGCTTTACACCCTGTCCGAAGGAAATTTAAAGTATGATGAAACGTTAGGTAAATTTTGGCGGAAAGCGGCAGGAGGGAGATGGGCTCGGGCAGACCGTTTTAAGGAGCCGGCTAGAAAACGGTCCAGGTAGCGCAGGTTTCACAGGGGGTGGCGTGAGACTTCGCCCCCCCTCGGCAGTGGGGGAAAGCTAAATTGCTGGGGCACAAAGTCCTCGCCACCCGCTGCCCTTGGCAGCGCAGAGAGCAGGGGCAGAGAGAAGGGGCGGGCGGCGCGGCGCGGCGAGCAGAGGCGGGGAGGGCAGCGCTACCTGCCCCCGGGGTCTGCGCCGGCCGCCGGCCGCGGCTGCAGCGGGGCAGACCCGAGCCGGGCTCGCCGCGGCGAAGGGCAGCGCTGCTGGCGCCACGGAGCTTGAGAAACGCCTCGGACTTTGCCCTGGTCTTTTCAAGGAGTTTGGAGACATCACGTCAGAAATAAGCATCTCTGCAAAGTTTCTTGTGATGGCGCTACAAATTGCAGGAGTAAAACGCGCTGCTCCCTTCTCCCTCCCCAGCCACTCGTTGCACTGAAGTGTCAGTTAGCTGGGCTGTAATAGGCGCCGTTATTGCGTTATGTTTTGTTGCTATTTAGTGGAGATAAATCTGAGCTAGGACACACGGTCGCTATAATCGCAGCTCACTAAAAGACAAAAGACTGTTCATTTATTTCTGCACGGTCTCGAGAAAACTTTCTCTAAAACACCCACATCCGATTATTTGACTGTCCGTTCTGTCCTCCGCTTGTAATTATGAACTCAAGATGTTTCATGTTGGAAAAATACGTCAGTTGTTTTATACCCGGACAGAGCCTTTACTTGTGAAACTCACTTCTAAAAAAAAATAAATCTGGAAATAATTAACTCGTACAGTTGAGAACATTATGTTGCTTATACTGTAAACGTGTCCTTACACCTTTACAAGACGTTACAGAGGACTTACTCAACTAATTGAAACTGTTATATAGCAGCGTTATGTATTCAACATACTCGTTACATTTCATCTTTATGGACTTAGGGTTTTATTCCTTTCACAGTCTTGTGATTTTTTTTCCAGCAGCCGGTTGCTTTATCTGCAAGAAGGAGAGATACTCGAACGCTTACAAAAAGAGAAGCAATTTAGCGTTATTTTCTCCATGGCAGGGTGAAATGGATCACACCAGCACGGGCGGAGAATTTGGAAAGGAGCTAGTTCAGAAATTATCAGCTGCAACAGCGCCCAAAAACTTCTTCCCCATCCCAACACCCCTGGAGAAATGCATGTATGTGGACTGGCTAGCTTCTACGCTAAATCACTAGGGTGGCGGGATGTCTTTCTTTCCGAAAAATAAATAATAATAACAATGAAAGCGACTTAAGGAGCTGCTTCAGCTGCATCCTTAAGCCGGCGGAGGCGGGTGGGCAGGGAGCGAGGGGCACCCACCCCGCTGCGGAGCGGCGTGGGGCAGCCCCGGAGGGGGGCTGCGGGGTGCCCCGTGGGCCGCCGCGGGGATGACCCCGCGCGGGTCCGGGCAGCCGGCACGGCGCTGCGGGGCGTGTGGGTGTTTGCGGGACCGAGAGGGTCGGTGTGGGAGCGTGCACCCACGGAGAGCTGCGGGAGCCCCTGCGCGGCAGCCCACGCGCGACCCTGCCCCTGCCCCGCTGCCGCCCACCCCGCCGCTCGCCCTGTCCCTGCCTGGCCGAGGCGAGTGGCTTCGCGGACAATTTGCCGTTCATGTCGATGGTTAGCGAGCCCACAATGACCCGTTTTCAGTGCTCCCACCAGCGTTATGCCTCGAGGAGCTGGTGGAGACTTTTGTTCGGCCGGGAATAACTAGCACTCACATAGGTTAGCACAAACGCCTGATTCACGGGGCAGCCGGAACACGGACCAGGATGTGGGCTGCAGTCTGGGCTCTGATTTGTGCTGAGGACACAGTTCTGCAGTTATTATGTTGTTTTCAGTGCAGAGGGCAGGGGCTACTTCAAACGAGTAAATCCGTCTCCCGCAGAGATCGCCTCGAAAATGTTTTCCCCGACTGATATTTACAGGCAGAACCTGACGCGTCAGAAGGAAGGGCGAGCTGGAGAGGGGAAACCTTCTGCTAGCCAGAAGGGTTGCTTCTAGGAAGGAGGTGTGTGGTACACTGATGCTCACATGTACAAGTCAGTGTGCGGGTACCCACAGAGATGTGCTGGTAAATGACAGAGGGTGTGCCGTGTTTGAAAATACGTTTTATGAAGAAGTGTTTCCAGCGGTCTGGAGGAGGGATGCCAGTGCGGCAATGTTACAGCTTCGGCTCTGCCCTGAGTATGGCTTTTCGCCCAGAAATCTCACTGCATCCCTCCCTTTCCTTTCACCCCGCTGTCAGACGGCCCCAGCGAGCCGGAGATCAATCCGCGTCTATAGGCGCGTTCGGGGCTCTAATCCTGTTTATTTTACAGCGCGGTGCCGGGGCGGCGGGCGGCAGCGCGGGGAGCTGCTGCAGGAGCGATGGACAGTGCCACAGAGGCGCCGGCGGCTCCGCGCCTGCGGTAGGCGGCTGCGACGGCCCTCGCCCGTGCGCGGCGGCAGCGGCGGCCGCGGCTGCAGGTGCCGCCCGCTCCGCCGGCGCGCAGCGCCGCGGCCGCGCCGCCCTGCCCGACCCCGGGCGGCCGCGGCGCGGAGGAGCCGGCGCCTCCCGCCCGCCGGTGCCGGCGAGCAGCCCCCCCGGCCCGCTCCCCCTGCCCCTTTCTCCTCCCCTGCCGCCTCCCCCCGAGGTCCTGCGCTGGTTTCAATAAAGGCAGGGTCTGAGCTTTCTCCCGTGCAGCTCCAAGAAGTGCTGCGATTGGCTGAAACGAGGGGCAGATGGGGTGTTTTCAAAGATATTTCCCAACAATCTGCAGCCGAGACTCCCGAAGTTTCTCGGGAAGTGAGCATTGTCTGGTAAAACAATGCCGGTAAATAAATCAGTCAGTAGGGTCCCCGTCGGCATCCTGGGGGTTTTTAGCCGGGGTTGGTGGTTCGCCTTCCCCGGCTCTCTACTCATTAGAAAGTTAATAGGAGGCGCCGGAGATTTACTCCGGGGTACCGGAGGGAGGGAAAGGACTGCCAAGGCCGAGGCACCGGGGAGAGCTTTGCTAACAGCCGTCTGGCAAATGAGACTCCCGCGGAAACCCGCGCACCGCACCGCGCCGCGCTCCGCTGCGCGCCCGGCCGGGCCCGGGGGAGAGGCGCGCCCCGGGCTGCAGCGCCCTGCGCAGGCGAGGGCAGCTTGGCCTGGCCCGGTGCTGCTGCTCCGTGTGGGGCTGGATGTGTGCTGGGGTTTGTTTGTCTGTTTGTGCAAGGCTGTTTTGCCACGGCCAAAGCTTTTTCAGAAGGTTAAGCGGGTGCAAAGCAAGATTTATAGGCCTCCGTGAAGACGTGAAAATTATAACAAGTCTTTCAGGTATAAAATACATTCCAGAAATAAAATTTCTGGATTTATTTGCTCAACTTTTAGTTGATAAACTCCATATTATTCCAAGGGGGAAAACTTCCTCTGGATTATTATGTGCACAAGGTAAGATTTACACTCGCACAGAGGAATCATATTCGGAAAGAGATGGCAAAGAAGTTAAGCCTTTTTGAACACGACTTTTTCAGTCCAGGAGGTGACTGTCCCCTTAGAACAGTGTGAATTTTCTGCTGTCTTAGTTAAATGGAAGCAAAAGTTTTTATGGCCTCTATGGCGGCTTCAGTTGAAAAGTTTTGCATGAAAGATGGAGAGGTTAGTGCCCCAGAGCTAGATTTTCTGCTGGAAAAGCTGGAGTCCTGCACACTCCGACGTTTTACTAGTCAGTGTGCTTGTTACTGGAGAGTTCGTGTGCTCTATCGGATGTGATTCCTGGAGTCTTTTTTTTTGGGGGGGGGGACGACTGTGTTTTACTTTTACGTGGTCGCTCATTTTAAACCTTGCAAGACTCAAAATCAATGTATAGCCGTTTAGTGAACAATAACCCGCCCCAGCGCTCTACTGTTAATGAACTTAAATTATTCCACTTTCATCTCGCTCCTCAGAAATATTTTTGCTTAAAGAGGACTGGCTGCTAATTGGGGTGCGCAGTTCCCTTTAATCTCTTAACACAACGCTTGGAACCTACCCAGAATGAATTAAAAAAAGTCTGATAAACAAGAAGTAAACATGGCTTCCCAGTAAAACTCGTTTTATTATCACAGCTTGTGTGCCACCTCAAAATATTAGGTTTAGCCATTTAGGGCGTAAAGAATAAAACCCCTTTCCAAGGCCACTCATGCTCACATTTGGTACTGTTTTAATCTTCTCTATTAGAAGTGCAAAGGAGGAATATCTTCTGCATTGTAGATGGAGCACAAATTTGCATGTTTACGTGCACTTTATACGCAGGAATCGTCCCCCGAAACTACGCATACAATATGTGTAATTCTTCTGAAAACAGACTGCAGAAGAGTAACAGATCATCGTCAGCAGAGTTCTCTCTCCTCTTCTTTATCCCTGCTAGCAAGTCGAAAGGGCAGTGTGTGTGTGTGTGTGTGTGTGTGTGTGTGTGTGTGTGTGCGCGCGCGCAAGAGTGTGTACGGCAGGGAGCTCTGCCACACAGTTTTGCAACCTTTTAGATTTATGCATAACGAGATGGGTCGGCTTGTAGGAATTATAGCACGGAAAAGCTTTGGTTGGGTAAGCTGTAGATCATGGTTTCATTACAGCTCAGCGACTTCCAAGAAAAAAGACCCCAGACGTGGAAATGGCTCTCATAAAGCCCATGTCGTATGGCTTGTCGCGTAGAAGTAAACGCTGCACTGGACACCTACGGCTCCCGAAATCACCGGATCCTGCTCCCACTGCAGAAACCTAAGGAGTTTGCATGGTGGGAAGCGCCGTTTACTTGTTTGTTTGCTTGTTTGTTCTATTTATAGACATTTCTGCCGAGCTCATCCCCGGAGCATCTGCATGCCCACTGGAGTGAGATCTGATTTCCGAGGCAAGCTCCATCCTTATTCAGCCGCAGCGTTTTGGAAAAGTCTGCTAAAGAAAGAGTGAACGCGATCCATGCCGTGCGCAGCCTTCGGTGCTCCTGCTAGGGACTCGAGTGTGGTTTTCTTTCCCCCACTACGCTTTCACATAGCAACGCGAAACAATTAAACTGGCCTGAAAGCCACCCGAGGCTGCAGTGACGAACTGAAATGCTCTGTGTTTGTCAAAGGGTTTCAGAAAACAGGTGAAGAATTAAGATAGGAATTAATGCCCTGCTTATCGCATGTAAATGAAATATTTAATCTGCCATTTCATCTCTTATGTGTGCTCGAACACCTCCAAAAGTTCTTTGAACAAATATTTAGTTTCCAAGCTATAAATTCGTCTTATGCAAAGAGAAGGCTTTTAGGATCTCCAGTTTAAACTCGTTCTTACTGCTTGTTGTGGTGCTGAGAATTATCCAGCCGGTCAGCTTACCTTTCCCAGGAGTGGTAATTAAAAGAGAACTTGGGAAGGGGGGATAAAAGGAAGAATAATAGCATTCAGAAAAATGGAAGCTCACCAGTTGTGACTAGCATCCTTGCTAGTTCATTTATTTCTTCACTTAACTCCTGTTCTTCTCTCCAATACCCCTACAGCTGCTCTGTTTTTAGAGCAACTCTGCAGCATTTTGAGAGCCTTTAAAAATGTCACTCTGAGAAAGAAAAATAGAGAAGTTCAATTATTAAGGACTGAAACTGCTCAGGTATTCCCTAGTCTGGCAGAGGAGTTGTCTAAAACAAGAGCTGCTTCATCATATTCTCTCCTGAGATTCAAGGAGAGCACTTGGGGATTGACTCGTCTTTTTGCACACTGGGCTGAGATGAGATGGGGTGGGAAAGGGAGAGGCAAAGGAGGATCCTTCTGAAAAACTTCTCTGGAGGTAAGGTCTCCCTTCTTCCAGGGAGGAAGAAGCTGGCCGTGGTGACATGGAGTTAGTGGCATCTGACAGGCAGGTGGGGGCCCATTGCCAGGCTTTAGGTGGGGGGTAAAGGGGGCAGCAGGAGCCTTTCCCAGTGGCCCTACGCTACTTAGACAGCATTTATGGATGGATAAAGCTGAACATTGGACAGGACACCCTTAAGGAAAAGAACCTTTCAGTGGAGCCATCAACCTGTCATCACTGCAATAAAGGTGTAACACACAAGAGTGCTGGTAAGAGCCCAGGGTTTATTTCCTAGCCCTGTCACATGACATGGGGTCAGGGTTACTAAAGGTTACTCCCTCACATGGAAAGGATCAGTGGCCATCCAGCAGCTGCTTCTCCCCACTCCGGTCTCATTTTGTATTTTAACTCATTCCTGTGTCTTTTAAAAAATGCAAAGCCAACAACTATGTTCAGCTACAAAGCCATATAGGCAATGAGTAACACATTTGCATACAGCCCTGAAGCACCAGCCAGGTCAAAGCTAAAGGCTTGAACACCCTCTTGCACCCACCTTATGTCCTGGGAAGAATTCCTTTTCCCAGCTGGTGGAGACATACCAGAGGGTCCTATCACTGCACTGCAATATTTTTCCAAACAAGCTGCTTGCTGTCTTCCAGCACTGTCCCTCTGCAATGATCTGTTTGCCCAAGAATGTGAAATCTACTGGTTGGCCTCTGGGTTTTGCAGTGTCATATCTTCATGAGTATGACACAGTGAAACCAGCATCAGGACTTCTTTGAGAAAGTTAGACACAGTCTTTGGTCATATCATTCCCTGTTATACAATTCCTGGCCACATGAGAGATTTAAGCTCTATTACAGCCTCCGAGTCGGTGCACATGGGCATAATGGGAGCCAAGACAAGGAAGACTTGGAATCAGGGACATGGAACGGAAGTAACCAGAGACTACAGAACTAACAAGAAAGCTGTTCTCCGCAAAAAGTTGGTTACAATAGCTTTGCTGTGGTTTCCTCCAGACACTTGTCAGACAACACTGTCCTACCCAGGATGTGGGTGTAGCTAAATGGCTTTCTATGAAGCCTTGCAATAAAACATACACCAGAACATAAGACAGTGCAAAGCATTTGTTATAGATCTTGGAGATTTACATTAGTTTTATATAGGGTTTGGAGTATATTTTAGATTTATTTAGTGCTCACAGAGCCAAGCATTGGTCTTGCAGACAGAAAATGTTTGCCACCTCTAAAGAGCTGGAACTATGGCTGGGTTCCTTGATTCGGCTTCCCACATCTCCGTACTAAACACCGGAGCAAGGGTGGCCAGGAGCAGGATTGCCCCTGCTCCTGAATGGGCCCAACGCACCACACAGATCAGAGCACAGACCCCGACTAGTTTTGCCCAGGCTGTTAGCCCTAGAGGGCCTCTAGGCATTGCTCAAGTGGCAAGGAAGTGTTAGGGGTAAGGATCCCTTAGTCATACCTCTTGATCATTATTATCATTATTATCACTCCTCCTTAGCACTGTAAGCAGGGAGCAGGCCTCAATTTGTGAAGTGCTGAGAAAGCAGAGAACACAAAGACATTCCCTGCCCCAGAGATTTTACCAGGCAAGGGGAGGATAAGGGATGATGGATGAACATTGGAAAGAACTCAAAAACACAAGATAGTAGCAGCTCACCTGACCAGCATCTGCCCTGTGAGATAGGAGACAGGCAGAGACAGGAGACACTATTCAAAGCTAGAGCTGGCAACAAACAATCATTTTTTTAAATGAAAAAGATCTTAAACAAACACATTAAAGTTACTGTGTTCTGGGGTTTTCCTTCTTTTCTTGGGAAAGGGCAAGGAGTTTCCTTATGGTCAAAATGGGGAGAAAGAAAAAGTGACACAAAAATAGAAGTGTGAGAGAAAAACATGAAGACTGTCATTAAAAAAATACTGTTTTTCTTCCAGTCAAAATCTGTTCTAATCGAAACTGGGTTATTTCTACTTCAGATGTTGAACAGCAGCTGTATAATGCCTGGGATGCCCCTAAGCAGATGAATTGGATTATAAAGTAGATTTGTGCCTTTTCCAAAGAGACACTTGTGGAGGAGTACTGTAAAGTGATCCTAATGAATAGGGTAAGGGGATGGCTGGCTCTTATCTTATTACCACAAAATAATAATATGAACAACAAGGGTATTGTTCCTCTCTAAAACACTATTGCCAATAATATTCAACATTTTATTTGTAGGAAAACTGCTAACTGGTCACCACTTTACTCATTGCCATGAAGTAACTAATGTTACCCCTATTTTACATGCAGGGAAGTGGAGTCGGAAAGATTAGGGCTTGCCCAAGGCCGCAGAGCCAGCAATCAGGCAGGAAGAAAACTCCAGATTTCCTGGCTCCCACTCTCCTCCTAAATTGATCATCCACACTCCAATGACTTCTAAACAGTGTTTTCTAAGATAAAAAAGTTCTGCCCAAATCCATCCCATGGAATCAAGCACTGCTGGAATGTGATTTAGCATGTTTTGGACCAATTCTATAACGCCTTGCGCAACAAGACACAATGTTTTAGCGCCATTTAATACAGTCCTAACAGTATACCTGACCAGTCTTTGATGTTTGAATTAACCAAAACTGTCTACCTGGGAGAGCTGCAATGTGAGACAGTGTGAGTCAGAAATGGTGAGAGAACATGACTGTAAGGGCATGTATAACATCCGAGGCAATTTACTGTGGAGGACTCAGGCCTTTCCTGCAACAAAAAGACTTTTCACTTCAACATTTTGCCTGTGCATCAAATCACATAGGCTAGACAACGTGCAATGGTTGGTTAAGCTGTTCAGCAGGTAATGTACCCATTCCTGAGCCATCATAAACTCAGCATATTGATTTCCCTCTATCTGATTAAAAATCTTTTTATATAAAAACGAGCCACTTAAGCTGGACTAAGTGTATCCACACAACACAGCATTTCACTGAGGGCTGTGATTGATGATTTATCTTGGATTTAGCTGATGTAGCTGAAGAAGTTACTGCTGTTGGCTCCAGCTGTAAAACAGGGGTGTCTGCTCCTCAGCTATGGTGTCTGGTGTGTTAATTTAAACTGAAATCATGTTAGGTTAATTAATAACAGTAACTGTGAATGAAGCAGCTGAAGGTAGACATCTCTTCTGCCCTGTCAGCAAAGCTGTCAGGGCTCAGGAATCAGAGACTCTAATTGATGTGTGTTGCAGCAGTGATTTCTATAAACCTCTTTTCCATTTCATTGCAGTGCACTAAGAGGTGCCATTCCCAACAGCTGTGCTGTCATAGCTGTGAGGTGGTAACTTACAGCCAAGTGCATAATCATTGCTTAGGTCATCTGTCAGGCACACTGGGGGTGACCTGGTCTTCCCTGCTTGGGTGAGGCCTACTCAGTTTCAAAATAAATTAGTTTCAATTCTTGATATTCAACCTCTCTGCAGAGCTGAAGTGCACAGGGCTGTGGTTTAAGCTGCAAATCTATGCAGAGACTTACAGGCCTCCTTTATTTCATCTGAGTTCTGCTTGATTGCATTTAGATTAGATGAATTTGGTACAAACCAAAGCAAGACACTCATGCAGTAAGGAACAGGAAATTATTGGAAGGGTTAGACTGTGTTAATGAACATCTACTTTTGAAAGCTCAGGCAAATTAAGATAGGATCTGAGTTTAAAATACAGTGGCCCTCCCTGAGTACTTCCATATTTGAACTCTCCTTTTCTGAACAAGATCTTGTGCTCTTCCTGTCCTGACCGGGAAGGAGTGTTCGCCTAACCAGGAAATTCACCCGGGCTGAGATGGGGTGTGGATCTGAGGTGGAGCAGCAAGTCCTGCATGGATCTTCATAAACATTTTCATGTGTGAATAAGTCTTTAGCCTCCAGTCACAGACTTCATCAAGAATAGCTCTGTATGTTGAGTTGTATCACCCAAGCTCTACAGATTACAAAGTACAAATTACCCTGTGAACTTGCCTAGTTCATAGGTCAGAACTGCCTTCTCTGTCATGTTGTAGGCAGGCACCTGAAACTTAGCAGTCTGGTGCCATTTTAGATGTAAGACACTAAAAGGTGGCAGTTATCCCAATAGCCTACTGCTATTTTGATTGTGAGGTATACTGATCATAAGACTTGCCTTGATTCACTGCTACTGTACAAATGGTATACCAAGCCTTCCAGGCAGGCAGCAGAAAAAAAAAAGAGAAGGCGCAATCCTTTAATTAGTGCATCCTGAAGTGCACACAAGTGCTCAGGAAACCCCAGTTGTTGGGTGTCAGCAGGAGATTCTTGCTCCTCAGGAAAGGTTTCTTACTAGTGTTAAGGCTTGATGCTATGGAAAATATGGTCTATGGGCAGGACATCTGCTTTTCATATAATTCTGGTTCCTTTCACCAACACTGGAGCCAGAAGCTCACAGGCTGAACAGCTCCCTTCTCCCTCCTGGCCAGCTTTTCCAGTTCTTTTGGTTCATGGTTGTCCTTTTTGGAGATATCCTACCAGGCACTTTATACTTCGCTGAAAGCCGAAGTGCCCATCATGTGGAAGGACCACTGGCCTCACAGAATGGCCTAGAAAACACCATATTTTCATCAGGAACATCCTTAACTCATCTATATGCTCCTGGCTAGGAAGAGAGGCTTCTTGTCCAGACTGTTTTTACTGAGACATGTGCAACTCTCCTTCTATCTGCTGGAAGGTTTCCCTCCCACTCACTACCTTCTTTGGGGTTTACCCTGTGGAGCTCTCTAGTAGAGCCATCTCTTGTGGGGGAGGTGGAGACCTGCTCTTTCTAAACGTCCTACTATCATCAGGAAAACACTCGCCAAACATGGAGCTTGGGAGGAGAGAAGAAAGTGGAATAACATCGCTGTATGATCTGAGAATTCCCCTCTGCTCAAAGAGCTGTTGGGTTAGGACACTTCTTTTGTGATTCCTGTCACCATCTTCACTGGTGTTTGTTTAAGTTGGACAATGCCTGGATTGGGCCTTAACTTCTGGAAAACTCAGGCTCTTTGGCCCTCTCAGCAGCTGCTCTTCCACTGTCCGATTTTCATGCTGATGTATCCATTTGATTTCATCCTAATCCACACAAAGTTCAGGTTTCTTAGTGCTGGGAGAGTTTTGACCCAGCAGGCACCAGAGTGGTTATTATATGGGATTAATGCATCTGCCATGCAAAGATTCTTTCAAGACTATTCGGTTGGGGTTTCCCCCCCACTTTTACAGTGTGCACTATATCATATTTTAACCCTGCTTTGGCAAGATGATGTGTGTTTGTGTGCAAGTGTGTGTCTAACCCCTAACATGAGTGTGATCAGTTAAGGGGTTGGTTTACAAACCCACATTTCCAAAGCTTTGGAAATCTGCACGGATCTTGCATGGATTTGGCATTGAAACCTCTGGGAGCGGCCAGAAATCAAGTCCTCTCTGCTCCCACCCTTTTTATTTCTGTGAATGAATATGTAAGAGATCTATAAATCTAAAACTGTGCAGGCGTGGAGAAAATCATAGGAGTCCGTCTGGTGATGTTACCGCGGGGAGCTGTGAAATCACCGAGGATTTATACAAGCATACATGGCGATGTTGTCATTAAAAAGAAAGAAAATAAAAAAACAAATGAAAAACGAAATGAGAAGTTGGCTGTTTTGCTCTGTGCTGCGTGTGGCAGCCGCTTCTGACACATGGTTTCGGTACGTCCCCTCTGTGCTCTGCTGGGAGCCGTCAGCCCGACGGCAGAAGTTTTTCCAGTCCCACCACCCGTTTGGAAATCAGCCCTTTCTGGGGCAGTATCAAGCAAAACAGCTCTGGGTTCGAGTCCTTGGCATTTGAAGAGGGGGTCGCAGGGGATGGAGGTCATTTCTGCTGCCACGTCCAAAGCCGGCTGGTCACCGAGGCCGGACTTCTTCCCAGCCCGGCCCGCCGCCGGGGCTGCTGAGACTGTGCGGGGGGCGGCCGGTGAGTCCCGGCTGCCTGCCCGGGGCTACCCCCCCGCAGCTTCACGGAAAGGACATCCTCACAGGATTCGTCGCATTTATAGGACCGGTGATTACTGTCTCTACTGGTGTTGCTCGGGGCCCGACGGGGACAATATGACCCAGGGCAGCCAGCTACGTCCTGTCCTGCGCCTTGGCTGCTGTCGGTGCGCCAGGTCGAGGACTGGCGAGTGGAGAAGCTCCAGCAGCAGCCCGATGCGAGGGTGCCAGGGGTTAAAGACAGAGATTTCGACTCACCCTTCTTTACCCTAAGGCCACCGCCGGGCTGGCCCGCTCCCCCCTCTTGCCAGAGGGCGCCCTAGTAGCGGATGACGCCCCCATTTGAAGGGCACCCCGGGGTCCCCAGAGCGCCCGGGGTGAGGGGGCTGGTTTGATCCCGTGAGCTCGCCCTCCCGCTCCCGGCTCGGGCTCGCCGCGCTGTGGGGCCGGCGGCGCTTCTCCGGGGCGCCCCGGGCCAGAGCCCGCGGGGCACCACCGCGGGGGCTTTGCTGCACCCCCTGCCTGCGACCCCCCGGCTTCAGGTGCGCGGGGGGAGGCCTGAACTGTCCCACGGGGAGGGGGGTGAAATAATAGTCTCCACGCAGTTAAGAATACCCTCTCTCCCTTACGTCTGGCGTCTTCGCCCCCCCGACGCGGCTGCGCCGCAAGGCGCGGTTTGCGCGGATGGAGCTCCGGGTGGAGCTCGTTGCTGCTGACAGTCCTGTGGTTTGATGCTCCCAGTGCAAAACCCAGACGTGTTTGGCCACCCAAGAAATGGCAGACCACGAGCCCCCGGCCCGGTGGGGCGCTGCCTGCTGCAGCCCCGGGGCTCACTCCTTCCCCCACACCGCCCGTGGGAAGGTGTCCCGGGCGGGCCTGCCCCCGCCAGTGGCTGCGGCCCAGCGGGGACGGTCCCGTTCAAGGCGAAAGGGGCAGAGACAGCTGGAGGAAGGAAGACCCTCCAATGTAAAGGCGTTTGAAAGCTTTCCCTGCCGCACCATCTTGCCGCACGGATGCCCCTTGCGGGAAGCTAACCCCATGAGGATAAGGCCAGTCTCGTTTCCGAACGAGCATCAGCCACGGCTAGCAAGAAAAAACGGAAAGACAGGCATATCCCCACACCGAACGAGAAAGGATCAGCACATGGCGTGTGTTCCACGTGCTTCGATTTTTTTTTTTTTTTTTTACTGCTGGCTGGCGGCAAGACTAAAAGCGTTCAAAAGGGGTTTTGTGGACTGGAGATGAAAACCGCCTGCGGGTTGCCCTGCACCCACTGCGGGAGGCATGTGCTGGTGCATCGATGCAGTCTTTCCGGATATGGGCAGAGTTTTCGGAAGGGGATTATAGTGGGAGAGCAAGGGCGGGAAGAATATGTCTATGCCCATATACTCCAAAAAAGGGTGTGTACATGCATACATACATTTATATATGTGTGTATATATAAGAGAGAGGATATTGCATATGACACACCCCGCGTATCCACACGGGGAGTGAAGTTCATGGCTCAGAAGAAGATGAATCCGGTTAAAGCACAGGGGCATGTTTATTTCGATGTATTCAGGCTCGGCACATCTAAACCCTTGGCTGCCCGTGGGAAACGTTCAATTTGCAGTGTCCTGCCGAGGGACCTGCCTGTGCGGACCAGGCACAGGAGAGCACGGCAGGGAGAAGGGCACGGCTCTCGCCAAGCTGCTGCCACGTGCAGCGAGTTTTCCCAGGTAGCACCCCGGCGAGATTTGTTGCCTGCGGGCTTTGCCTGCGGCGGTGACCTCTCTCCGCTGACATGTTTCCAACAGTTTTAAAGTGGCCTGGGCAAAATATTCCTGACCTCGAGGAAGGATGGTGATGATGATGACAGTGATGCTGATGATGTCATCTCTGCCCCAAATAGCTCCGAGGCGGGGCAGAGGTGCCCTCGGGGCGGGGAGGCGCAGGGAGGTGCCGGTGCCGCCGCGGTGCCTCCGTGCGCGCACCCGCGGCCGGGCCGCCCGGGAGCCGCCGGCACGGCACGGCGCGGCCCCGCGGATGCGGCCCGCCGGCTCCCTCTCCCGCACGCTGCCCAGGGAAAAAACAGGGAAAAGGAAAAAAAAAAAAAAGAAAGAAGAAGAAAAAGGAAGGGCGAGCCGGATGGCTTGGCTCCTTTCATCTCTGCGGCCCATCAGCAGTGGGGGGCGCAAGAAGACAGCAGTTAGTGCAGGGCCGCGGTGATCACAGCGAGGGACCGCGGGCTGGGGGGGAGGGATGGGGCGGATGCTGCTATTGGCGCTGGAGGGAGGAGGGATGCGGCTGGAGAGACGGGAGAGGGGGCCGTGGCAGAGCCGAGCCGGCTGTAGAAGGCAGGTGCCCCTTCCTCGGCCAGACCTCCGGCATCCAGGTCTCCCTGGATCCTCGCCCCTGGATCTTCCTTGTTACTTTTGTTGATGCTGCTTGCCTGGGGCTTCACGGCCAGCTCCTGGGAGATCTGTCCCTACATGTGTGTACTCCAAGCCAGCAAGCAAATAGATCCATCCAGCATAAGGCATTCAGAGGCAAACCCTGACGGCAGCAGCTAGCCCCGTCTGCGTGCTGTGACTTCCCTCCAGCACAGACTACCTGCTGCAGCCTTCATTAGCCCTGCCTTGTGCAGTACTTTCCTTCGTGAGAAACAAGTCCTTCTCTTTCCCTGCCAGGGTTCCCTAGTATTTGCTCATTTCCTCTTTCAGAAACAGCAAATGCTCAGACACCCTGGCTTTGCTTCTGACATTATCTTTTCTCACGCCCATTTTCAGCCAGCAAAGCAAGCAATTGCATGAACGTGTCCAGATTTCTCTCCCCACGCAATGCTGATATGCTCCCGATTTCCAGAAGAAATGTGGCTCTCTATCAGCTGCGGGTTTCCACAAACCCTCCCCGTGGCCACAGCGCTCTCCCCACATCCCAGTTTTCCTGCATGCTGCTTGGGTGCCTGGTCTTCTGGGCAGGAACAAAGTGGTGAAGACAAATGCTTTCCACTCGTTGCCTATGCAATCTGCTCACTGAGACTGGGAGAAACATGGTCAAAACTGAGCTCATCTAGGAATCACTTGGGAGGCCAGTTTCTTCTGCTAACTCCCGCCTGGAAAGCAGGAGCCCTGAAAGGCAGGCCTTACCTGATGAAGATCCTTGCTATACCTTGCCAGAGTGTTAAGGCTGGACAGGGAAGAAAGGAGAGCATACACGAGGGTGATATTCTGCATTGTTTTTACTCATGTCTCAAGGGGTTAATGTGGGTATGAGGGGCAATTCAGTAGTGAGGGGTAATTCATATTGTCTCCCTGTCTCCTTTATCCTTTCACTGTTTCAGGCCCTCAGTGACCGAAAAATTCAACTGCAGTGTTGATGAGGAAGCATTGGTACTAAATAGAGATAAGAGCAAAAGTCAGTCAGTAGTACAAGGAAAATCTCTTGGTCCTTGCTAAGTAAGACTAGACCACGGAGGAAAAACATGAGCATAAATCAATTTGCTTCAAGAGATTCTCTTTGCCCTTGTGTGAGTTTTTTCGACAACCTCCCAGAAGGCAGGAAGTTACTCCTAGGTTGAATTCAGTGCCCTCTCACACAAGTGCATTGCTTACTCTTAAAGTTGCTTATTCCCTGGCTTTCCTTTTGTTTATTATCTCATATGCCCCTTAGTCACCCGAGACACATTGTTGTGTCGTGTGCCCAGAGCTGAGCTCTGAGCATGCAGAGGGCAAACATGGGCGGTGGGAGAGGGATCCTCATCAGCACAGTTAGCTGTGTCGCCGGTGTTGCTCAGGGCAAACTCTCTGCTGCTCCATGCTCACCTGGGCTACCTCTCACCCTTGCTGCCAGCCAGGGGACTGCAGCCTCTCCGAGTGGGAAGGTGGTGGTGGTGAGGAAGCCGCAGGGAGCCAGCCTCAGGGTGCAATCCCTGGGTAGCAGTGATGAAGCCCTTGGCCACTCTCTAAGGAGTCAGGACAGAGGTTTTGCTTTTGTGGGATAAACCCACCCTGGCGATAAGCTTCCTCATCCCTAAGGCCATATGGAGAGGTCTTGCCCCAGAATAAATGAGGCAGCCTAACCTGCTGTAAGGACAGACCACAGACACGATGATGCTTTCTCAGCCTGGCTATCTGTAGCCAAAATTCCCTGGAGGTGGGACTAGGACTTTAGGGGTTAAGTTTTGACCCTTGATAGACAAAATTGGGTATCCTCTCCTTCAGCATGGCCTCATAGCTCCATACCTAAGTTTTTCTGTGTGTTTGTTTTGAGGAAAGTTTGAATGAGGCAGAGATGGACACAAACTGATGCAAGATGTTGATGATGATGCAAGACTTGTGAATCAGCATGACCGCTTTCTTAGGACACGCAACTTTGGTGTGGAATAGGGTAATTGTCATTGAGATGTCCATGCTGGGTTGCTGTGTTTTCTTTGTTTTACTTTTATATTGTGTGTTTCATATTTAATCTTCCCTTCTGCCTCTCCTGAAATGGAGTCTCTTTACATGTGTCTGTGGCTTGTTCACATGAAGTCATATTTGCTCCAATCCGAATTGGAGGGAAAACTGCCCTTCACTACGGGAGGAGAAGAACTGGGTTTCCAAAGCATGATGCTCAAGTCTGGGACTTCAAGAAGTGCTTGAACAACCACTCCCCAAGCTGATAAACGTCCCTCAGAAGATTCTCTACCCCATAGATGTCCGTATCTCCAAAGGAACCTTCCATAGGAATTTCTCACCCTTCTCCTCGGGGGGTGATAAGAAAACTCTATGGAGATATCCCCTCCCAGGATCCAGTATATGAGCTGGGACTTCTGCATCTGTTTTTTCCGAGCAAATGGGAATTCGACTCCCAGTGTCAAACCCGGTGCTCTGAACCACAGGTATGCCTCTCGCCACACTTCCTGGCAGGAGTTCACGTAAAAATAGGTTCGACCCAGTGAGAATATCGACATTTGGCCTATGAGGAGCAGAACCGGGCCTAAAAAAGGCGGTATGGCTAGAAAGGGCTGCAAGGAGACGCAGACGGCCGCTGGCTCCGACTGTGCTCTGCTTGTTTACAAACGATACCGTGCGTTGCAAACGCCTCTTCTCTCAGCCACGTCCTTCTGGGAAGAGCGGGCAGCCGCTCAGTCCCTCGCACGGCGGTGCTCGGCAGCCCGGCGGCGGTGCGGAGGGCGCCGTGTCCCCGCGGGGCCGCCGGCGCGGGACTGCGCACGTCCCCGCGGGGCTCCCCGGAGAAGCGCGGCCGGGCCCGCGCACCGCCGCTGCTCCTGCGCCGCCGGGTCGTTTCCGTAAAGCGTGACGCGGAGTTTCATCAGACGGAGCCGTGACACGTGTTGGGGAGGGCTTTTTTTCCCTCCACCCCCCGGTAGGTTAATTCCAGGCGGTGAAACTGCTGGTCCCTTCTGCGGGAGAGAGGAGGGGAGGATAAAAATGCAAAGGGAATAGAAGAGGCAAGTTGAGATACAGGAGAAAACACCAGCCGCCGCTGCACGTCTGAAGCACAACACTAAATGCAGTGAAAGGCTGGTTTTGCCAATCGTATTCCTGCAGATTTCTCTTGGTGATATGCCGTCCCTCTGAAACGACCTTCTTTCGGGCAACTTCAGGCGCCTAAAAACAGGTGGTTGCACCTCTGAAAACCCTCTGCATTTCTGCTCGCGTCTGTCAGGGATGCTCAGGTGCACCAGGTCACAGGCGACGCAAGCAAACGCAGACGGGTTTCACGGAGATGTGCAGCGTGGAGGGCTGTGAACGCGAATTATGGTTAAATGAAATGTAAAGGAAAAAAGCCTCGTCGTAGGCACCACTGAAATAGTGTTGATTTCCATTTACATGTCCTTTACACTGAATTAAATTCACACTATAAATGCCCTTCTACTTTAAAATCAGTGAGCTTATCACGCAGGTCGTGTTTTTACTTCTCATTTTAACATAAAAGGATGCTGCAGTTTTATGGCTCTCGAAGACTCTGGAAACTGTGGCCGTTAAAACAGAAAACCCAAATACCTGCACGGTTTACTCACTGCAATCGGTAAAGAAACAGATAAAGTTTCCACAGCCAAACTTGCACTGAATATCCTAGGAGCAGGATCGGGCCCTAGTATTTCACATTTTGATCTAACAAGCCCAAAATCTCCAGAGCCTTCTGCAATGACAGAGAAGAGCTGCTTCCGGCAGCCAACAGGTAAAAAAGCAAAGGGCAGGCAGATGCCCTCCACAGAGGAGCTGCAATCCCATATTTAGAGCTGCACAGAGGCTGAAAGGTGCCCTGAATCGGATCCTGTACATACCCTTACATGCTCTCCTAGACATATTCCACTCCCAGATCTGCTCCTTCTCCTTAACGCCACTTACGTGTTACTTGCTGTCATTGTATCAGCTTGTCTTTACACCCTAGAATAATGCGCCTATTATTCTTTCTCTCCAAGCTTCCACCTCTAACCATGTCGTAAAAAATAGCCTTAATAAAACAGTGATAATTACGCCATTATTGTTAACACTACCCATTAAAAATTTAAAAATAGGCTTTCTGGCTTTGTCACCCATTTGCACCGCATATCACTTATTTCGGCACTAAATCGTTGCATGATACGTTAAAACTTTCCTCCCTTTTTACAGACGGCGAGACTTACATTTTAGGTAAACCGGAGGCGCATCATGAGTTCACAGTCCAAAATGGACTCCCTGCTGTCCGGGGAAGAAAAATTAATATCCTGGGGGTACAAAGTGTGTGATGTGCTTTTCCTTCTAGAAATTTAGCACTTTCAAGGGAAACGTTTGATTTATGAGCATATCACTCTAACAATATTTTAGTGTTCTGCTATTATTTCCTAGTCTCGGGAAGGGAGTGTGTTTCGTTTGCTTTCTGTAGTCGGGGCACCTTCAGCAGCGGTAAAACTGAAATCGGCATATTACCCTTTTGAACGCAGTCGCCCTCGTATCCCCTCGGCCATCTATCAGCAAAGCAAGCTGTAAACTCGAAGGAATAAATCAGTTTGAAAAGTTTTAAGAATAGTTGTGACATCCTGGCTGTGACCAATGGAGCAAGGGAGACTTAATAGGTTTTAAATCTCAGTCTGGAACACGCAGGAGAAAAAAAAAACCAAAACCGGAGAGATACACTTTCCAATCTGCTTGGAAATTAATTCCAAATGAGGGAGTCTCCTTCCAAATCGGACTTGACAGATCTGTGGGAAACACTAGACAGAGCGCAGAGCGCCGGACCCTGCATTCCCTGCGAGTCCAGCCTCCCATCCGCGCCGGCGAGGCAGGGGGACGGAGGCTCAGCGCAGAGCTTTGCCGTACCGCAGAGCTGTCGACGTAAAACGGGTTATTCACCGTGATACTTCGACTTACTAGGGAGTGTGAAATAAACGCAGCGCAGGATGCCGTATGTTATTTTCATCTAAATTGACGTCAAAATTTCTTTAACTGTTTTTTTCCACTCAGGCCCTTAACTCTGTGTTTACTCTTGGCAAATAACTCTGTGTGTGTGTGTGTGTGTGTGTGTGTGTGTGTTTGCTCTGTCTGTTTGTGTGTGTGTGTATTCCAGTCTGTATTGCTGCAGGCTGAGTCAGACCGTCCGTGGCAATGGCACCATCTTTTAACAAAACCTCCCAGTGGAGGTGTATGAAGGGTGAGATCATGGTGGGAAGGGATTAAGAGTGGGGAGAGGAAGGAGGGAGTAGCGGCTTGTAAACGACAATGTTAAAGCTGGTGGGGCTCGGCTAGCACGGTCCGCAGGAACCCTCTTCAGGGGCTCCGGGCTGCGAGGAAGGATTTCCCACCATCCGCCCTGCAGCCTGGCTCCCGGCCCGCCGCGGGAGCGTGCCCTCCTACCCCCAATTCAGCTCCCGGTTACTGTTTTATTCGGAAAGGGACATATCTGTGCCACGCTTACGGAGGAAATCTCTCTCCTTGCCGCCCCCAAACTCTTAGAGATGGCAAAACAAAAGAGAACAAAACAAAATCCTCCGCCAGAGCCACAGCCAGCCCCCCGCGATGCGGCTGCCTTGCCGAGCTGGGGCGGGGGGAGCTTGGAGGTGACTTTCCCCGTGGGACTCAGGCTGCAACGGGTCTCGGGGGAGGCCAAGCCTTCACCCCCGGCGGGACAAGAAACCAGCCCCCGGCAAAGCGAGCCGAGGGCAGATCCCGCTGCCGACACCCCGCCTCGCCGCGGCCGCACCGACGGCCGGCGCCGGCTTCGCGCCCCAGCAACCGGGGCCTGATCCTGCCTCCGGCCCCCAGCGCAGGGAGGCCTCCATGGCAGGGCAGGGGCGCAGAGCCTGGCAAGGGGAAGGGAGGGAAGGGAGTTCAGCAACGAGCTCTCCACAGACAGGCAAGCTCCGGCGCAGTGCACGCCCCACGCGTGACGAAGGGCCGCGCAGTCCTTCGCCGCCCGGCGTGTTTGTGCGTGGGTTGTGCGGGTACGTAAACAGGCATGCACATCTAGGCGGCGAGAGAGAGAGCTCCGTGGCGGCAGTCCTGCAAAAATCCGTAGTTTGCCCCCCCCCCCCCCCGCCCCCGACATCATGCTTATTGCTGCGAACACATTTTTGTGCCCTCATCGAGCGCTCGGACCGGGCAGCCTGGCTGTTTGCCTGTTCGCTTGTTTCCCTGCGTCGTGGCCGTCCTCAAACCCCGTCTTGCTCGCAGGGCTCGCCAGAAAATCCCAGCGTGTTTCCTATTGCGCTGCCTGCTCCCCACCAGAGCAACGTCACCTCAAATATGCCAGTAAATTCCTTACCGGGTCGGGAACGCAATTGGCTGAATGTTTTCTGTAACCTGACCAGCCAATAACACTCCCAGAAAAAATTCAGAACAATCTAGTTACGACAGATGGTGAAAATGGCTTGACACTACACGTTTGAGTCAATATTCAGTAGAGATGAGACACTTCCCGCACTCGAAATACACCGAAGAGACTGCATGTGCGACTACAGTTACGGTGTAAGGTCCCTTATTTTCAGACAAGTGCTGTCCAAATGGTTGCCCTTGTCATTTCTATTTTAACAACATCTGCTAGTTGGCACAAGCTGTGGCCTTGATAACTTGAATTTCTCTGAGCCTGAATTATTGGCAGACCTTCTTCTGGCAGTATTTTCCTCCTGAAAGCAGAAAATATTTTATGCAAAACAATTAATTAAAATTAAGAAAGGGAAGGAGACAAAAAAAACCTTCTTACAAGCGCAAGAATCATCCAAAAAATGGAAACTGTGAAGGAAGAGATAAGAGTAAATGACAAACAGCACATAGCCGGAATATCTACAGTTACAAAAAGTGAACTAATATTACCTTTTCGGTTGTAAAACGCAATAAATAAGTAACCGCGATTCCAAATTGTAACCAAACGTTTTAATCTCATTAAATATAGAGCAAATAAAAGTTATACGAATAGGAACGGATACGGAACCAGAACAAAAAGTGAAGGCTATTTCTACATTCAAAGGTTAGCAGCACATTTCCTTATCCTCGTTTGCAAAGGATTCCTAAAGCCTTATATATGCAGTTATGCGGAAGCTGATTGCCAGCAATAAATAATACATCGAGGGAAGAGGCTGAAGTACCTTCTCACTTCCAAAATGCAGCTAGGGATCTTCGCCTCAATTTTACATCAAGGTTGTGCCTTAAAGCAATCAAAAGGCTGCTCAATTGTCAAGCAAGGCTTCCCCCTGCGGAACTCTATCCGCATGTTACAACCTCTTTGCCGCTCAACTCCATATGCATCTCTTTTTCACACTTCCCTCTCCATGTCGGGCTCCTACACCTGGTGCATCACGCATTTAGCCCATTAGCTCCGGCTCTTCCTTTCATCTTCCCCATGGCAGACGTTTCTATTTATCCACTGGCAATCAATGTGTGGCGTCACCAGTGGTACTGTAATGACGACTGCACCATTGAGGATGACAGCTTAGAAAGAAGAGGGCAATGGTGATCCCTCCCAGAGCAACACAGCACAGTGTAGCGCTCGCATCACAAGGTCACCCTATCTTACCGCCTGCTCCTCTGCTTTGGCAGGAGAGGGCTGCTGGGTTTGCACAAGGCTGGGGCGGCAGTGGGAGGGAGGGGGGGGGAAGAGATCGGGATTTTTTTCCCCCCTCCCTTAAGCAGAGCCACAATGGAGACCAGGAAGGAGATGGTGATGTTTCTGGAAGGGACACAACTTGGCGCTCTGGTTGGCAAGAGGGTGCCTAATTTGTCCGAAGCAGTGGGGAGCCCCGCTCCAGAGCCACAGGAGAAGATGATCCATCGGAACTGCCTCAGCCCCAGACCTGGCCCCTTGTCGTCCCGGGAGAGAGGAGGAGGAGGAGGAGGAGGTGGCGGAGGCGAAGAAGAAGAGGAGGTCGAGGTGCTGCCAGGGACAGGGACGGTGGCGGAGAGCCGCTCGGCGGCGGCAGCACTGCTCTCGGCCGGACAGCAGCCCCCCGCCCCGGAGCCCCCCTCCAGCAAAGGGCAGCAGAGCAGCTCGGACACCGAATCGGATTTCTATGAGGAAATCGAGGTGAGCTGCACCCCGGACTGCGCCACCGGGAGCGCCGAGTACCAGCACAGCAAAGGTACCCAACTCCCCCGCCTCGCGCCCCCTCCTCCCCCCGGGCTCGGGCGCCAGCACTCGGGGGGGGGGGCTGCTGGCGGGGGTCTTCCCCACTTTAGCCGAGAAAGAGGCAAGGAAGGCGGGCTGGGGGGGCTGATTTCGTTTCCTGCTTGAGTTTTCGGCCCCTCGGCTCCCTGCAATGGGGAAGCTTGTCCGGGAGGCAGAGGACACGACACCAGGCAGCCCCCGCGTCCCTGCAGGGCAGTCAGGCTTCCCAGCGTGTGCATCAGGTCTGCGGCTTGTCCTGCAGGACCCCTTTGGCCTAGACCACTACCCGCTCCCCCCCCCCCATCTCTTTTCAAATTTTTTATTCTTTCCCATTGCCTGGACGGTGCATGCCCCAGGAAATCCCTTCCGATCCTCCCCACCGACAGGGTTTTCTGTGTGTGTGTGGGGGGGAGCAAGATCAAACGGGTTTTCTGGCCGAGAGCTGTTTGTGGTTTTGCAGGGTGAAATGTGCCCGGGCGAGTGCGGAAGCGGCCATAAAGACCGTAAAATTGCTCGCCGACTCCTGCCTGCCCAAAATGCAACGGCGAGGTCCTTGTTTGCACGTTGGGTTAAAAAAAAGAAAAAAAGAAAGAAAACAAGAGGAGAGGTCCAAATTACCTTGTCACTTCTATGTCTCGGTGGCGCCAGCTCGGAAATGGTCCCAATGAATTAATTGTCTTTGGTCTCGGGCACAATGAGGGAGAGTTGCATTTGAAAGCAAACGTGGAGGCCGGCCCCCCTATCCCCCTGCCCCCACTCCTATTCCCACCTTACCAGCCCGGCAGAGCTCCCCCCCAGACCCCAAAACGGCACGCTTCTTCACCCTCCCCACGCCTCCATCACTTAAAAGAGAAGCCGGGAAGCACGGACAACGCTGTCTGTTGTCTCTCTGCCCCCAGAGGCTCGCTGAAAGTATCCCATCCTGGGCTTTGGCGCCTGAGGGGAGAGTCCCCGCGGCCTGACCTCCCCGCGGAGGGAGCAGGCTGCCGCGCCCCCCCGGCTGCAGGAGGGGGCTGCGGTGCTCCGCGGCCCGGGCGCACCTGCGCGCCGCGCTGCGCAGGGCTGGCGATGCTGCGACGGCCGCCGGCGGCTCCGCGGTGCGGGAAGCGAGCGGGGCACCCGAGCGGGCGCTCCCGGGGCTGCGTGTGTCGCGGGGGGGTTACCTCCCCGCCGGGGTGGACACACACCCGCTGAACCCTTCCCCGGTGCTGCACCCCCTCCTCTCCCCCCCCCTCGGCTATCTGCCCAGCACCGCCGGCCCTGGGGAGCGGCAGGGAGAAGGCGAGGTGCGGGGGGGACATCGGCGGGGAGGCGGGTGGGGAGGTGGCGCGGTGCCCGCCCGCCTGCGAGCGTGTGTCACGCGTGTGTCTCCGCTCCGGGTCCCCTGCGCAGGGCCCTGCTCCGAGGCGCTGACCGGCAGCCCCAGCAGCGGCGGGGAGCACCCCAAGGGCGGCGGCGGCCCCCCGGGCTCGCTGGCCTGCAGCGCCAGCGACCAGATGCGCCGCTACCGCACCGCCTTCACCCGCGAGCAGATCGCCCGGCTGGAGAAGGAGTTTTACCGAGAGAACTACGTGTCCAGGCCCCGGAGATGTGAACTGGCGGCTGCTCTAAATCTGCCAGAAACCACCATCAAGGTACACACAGCTCGGACATGTTTCCAATTAGCACGATATAAATCTATATGGCCAAAGTTCCTTTCAATACTCGGGAAAGCACTTCGGCAGCACAGCCCCCCCCACCCCCCCCGCCCCTTTCCTGGCCCTGCCTGCACCCTGCAGCAAGCAGCAGTGCGGAAGAGGCTCCCAGAGCCATCCCAGCCAGCACCGCTAATCCGGCCTCTCCGTACCAGATTATTTTTAATTCTCCCTTCAGTCCAGTACAAAATTCGTTCAGTTCTTGGGCGAGGCAAGAGGAAGCAACTCCCGATCCCGTTTCCCTCGCTTTATTTTGTCTTTTCTCAAGAAAAGTAAAAAATCGTGATAATGCCAGGTAGTCCTGTCTGCAAGAAGGTAGGAAGGAGGCAGAGCTGGTGGGCTTGCCCGGAGCCCCGGGACCCGGAGAGTTCAACGGGACAAGCCTTAAGGGGGAGAAAGGGAAAAAGCGCTAAAAAAAGCTGCCCCAGCGGGTCCCTCTGTAGATTTATAGTGACCTGAATGATCCCTCTGTACTTGATGACAGCTCTTTCTGCGAGCGAGAGCTTCTCCTTCCGGCCTCGGCCAGAGAGCCCTGGTCCTCCCCCCGCCAGCAGACCCGCGCTGCCGGGGCGGAGAGGCGCGCAGCGGCGCGGCGGGTGCGCAGCCCGGCGCGGAGGGGTGACGGCTCTCCCCGCTCTCCCCGCAGGTCTGGTTCCAGAACCGCCGCATGAAGGACAAGCGGCAGCGCCTGGCCATGACCTGGCCTCACCCGGCGGACCCGGCTTTTTACACCTACATGATGAGCCACGCCGCGGCCACCGGCAACCTGCCCTACCCCTTCCCGTCCCACCTGCCCCTGCCCTACTACTCCCACATGGGCCTCGGAGCCACCTCGGCCTCCGCCGCCGCTCCCTTCAGCACCCCGCTGAGGCCGCTGGACACCTTCAGGGTGCTGTCGCACCCCTACCCGCGGCCGGAGCTGCTGTGCGCCTTCAGACACCCGTCCCTGTACCCCGGCCCGGCGCACGGACTCGGCGGCGCCGGCGGCAGCCCCTGCTCCTGCCTGGCTTGCCACAGCAGCCAGCCCAACGGGCTGGCACAGAGACCCTCCGGCTCAGACTTTACCTGCTCAGCCACCACCAGGACTGACTCCTTCCTCACTTTCACGCCCTCCGTGCTGAGCAAAGCCACCTCAGTTTCCATGGACCAGCGGGAAGAAGTACCTTTAACGAGATAAACGTTCGTCTCAGGTTTATTAAAAATGCGCCTTTCCTGGGCTCGCTTCGAGTTAATGTACCTACATCCGATGTTTATTTAAGAGTGTTCTCTCCCCAGAAGTGGACACCTACGGAAAAAGAGAAAAGACTAAAAATAGCTCAGTCTTACAAGGATTTACATTCCAAGGGAAGGAAAAAAGAGAATGAAGAAATGACAAGTGATTTATCTCTAAAACGGATTTCGGGCGCAGACGAGAAACAAAACCCAAACCGAATGAAACACACTTCGATAACCCATAGAAATGAGCGGGGACTTTCTTTTCCACGGACAGACTTCCTACCAAGGGCTGGGACTTCTGCAGATCACAACAGCAAACTTCATGCACAAACCTACGAGACTGAGAAAGAAAATCTGAAACACTTGAAAGAAGCATTATCCTGACAACGAAATGGCTTGTGCACGTGAAGAAAGCAAAGATGAATCTACCAGAGTGTTCAGAAAATAAAAACAACGAGCAAACAGCAAAAACAAAAGGTTTCTGGATTGCAGCTCAACAGTATTATCCAGTTATTTCTATAGAGAAAAATAATGCTTTACCATAAAGAAAAACTGACATTCTGTACATTACTTTCGTGGCTTAATTGCATTCTTTACTATCCCGTTGTCTCCTCCTTCGTTCTGAGCAGAAATCCAGCATTTCGTCTCCTCTTTCATTCCAACTTTTATTTTTAAGAGGCAGACTGGAATTGGCAGGGAAAAATACGAGCTCCTGCCTCTTTATGGGTCAGAGCTATTTGTCCTTTAAATAACAATGTCCTATTATCAGTCGCTGAAATGTGCACACACTGACAAAATTAGCAAGTGATGTATATGTAAGGAGGATTTTTGAATATCGAATGTATAATGTTTGAGCAGAGACCCTGTGCCAAACGCTAACAAGCCGCCAAGGGAAGAGATTAGGTGACAGGGAGCAGAACTCCTTCAGACAATCACTAGTCTGCAAATTGGAGCAGAGGCGATTTCCCTTCCTTTGTACTTCAGCCTTTAGTTCTCTCACCGACTTCTCTTTGCAGCGTTCTTTTTTTTTTTTTTTTTTTTTTTTATTCAAGTGTTGGGTTTTGTGTTTCCTTCCCCACCTCTAATCTTTGCATTTGTATATGTCCTTCACACTAGTCGCCCTTCCTTCTTGGGGATAATTTCTTTCAGCAGCCCTCCCCCCACCTTTTCCCTTCAGGTATTTCGGAAGGAGGAAGCGCTATGGCTTTTTCGTGGATTTCTGCCCGTGTGGAGCACAGCCGTCAACCTAAAATTTAAAAAACAAACACAGACACCGGACCGGGCTACTGGGCTAGTAATTTATTCCAAAACCGAAATTGTTTATTTCACTCTATTTTTTAAATAGCCCAAAGAATACGCTGTTACAATTTGTTACCATGCCGCAATAAAAATTATAACAACAATAACAATAATAATAATAATGACAGGCATTTTAACAACGCATCACCCACCTTTTATTGTGCTTGATTAAAAAAAGTAAAAATACTGGTTAAGACGAATTTCACCTTCGTCTAGTTTCTAATAGTTACAGTTCAACGAGCAGGAAAATAAATGCTGGACAGAACAAAGACGTGTTGACACCTCCGCTATCTACTTCGTGCTAAATTGCTAAGGACCTTCGAGTTTATTGTCACACAGGAGACTTTTTGTCTCTAGGACAGAGAGGGAATAGCAGCGTCTCCTTATAGAGGACGGAAAGCAGGCAAGAGACACGGGCGTGCCAGGATATATTTTTTCAATCAAATATTGTTTATTAGGGCTTTAAAAAAACTGATCCAAAGTCACCATCTTTAAATAATTAAGGGCAGATTGTTCCGCCCTTTCTGCATGAGATGTCCTCACGGACATGGAAACCGATGGCCCTTTCTGGACACTCACAAATAGATTCTTTCACCCCCTTGGAAAAAAAACAGTTGTAAACAGCATCCAAGGGCAGCGCTAAACAAATCCGACCTTTCCAGCGTTTTTCCCCCCGTGCTTTATGTTTTAGCAGACACAACAACTAGCCCAACAAAAAGGGAGCGAAGGAGCCACCGCCTGGTGCCAAGACCCTGGCGACGCCGGGGAGCGGGGGCTCTGGGGGGCCCGGGGCAGCTGAGTGCTGCGCCGTGGCGCCGGGGGGTCCTGGCCGGCCCCGACCCCCCCCCCCCCCCCCCCCGGCAAGGCCGCGGCGGCAGGGCAGGGGCCGGCAGGGCCACCCGCGGGGGCAGCGCGCCGCCGGGCCACCTCGCCTGCGTAAAGACCGCGGCGTCGATTTGCACTTGCAAATGCATCAGCTTGCGAAATGCCATCCTGTAAGGCTAAACCGCCTAGCACGCAGGAGCAGGGCGATATACATATATTACAAATACATATGGATATTTTATATATGTATAGATAGTGCGTGTGTGCGTGCGTGCGTGTGTGTGTGTGTATTTAACCCCCTCTGCTCCAATGCCACCCGTCAAGGGGACAGTCCCCGTCGGTAGGGGAGCGGTGGGGAGGCAGAGGCAGGAGTGCGGGACGCGGGTTGCCCAGAGCCGCCCCGCCGCCCGCTGCTCCGCGCAGCTTTCGCCGCCTTCCTAACTGCGTTTCCTCGGAGGCGGCTGCGGCAAAGGCCGGCTGTGAATTTCTCCGTGGCTCGGTCACAGGGCAGAGATTGCCTGCGACAGGTAAATAGGCTCCGGGTCGCAGTAATGCCAGGAGTATTTTCAGTTAATAGGGGAGGGAAAATGAGGTGTCTGGAGGGATATTGGAAAATACAAGATCGATGATCCGTCCTCGTGTCCAATCAGCAGCCTTTAATTGACTGTATTTTCTAGGTAATTGAGCCTCTGTGCTCCTAAATTGAAGTGGAAGATATAACAATACATCTCGCCGGGAGGAATTACTCATTACTTCGTAATGAAATTTGCCTTTTGCTGCGCGGCGCCATCGCCGTTGGGGCACTCGTCGCCGGTGGCGGCTGCCCGGGGCGGGGGGCGCAGTCCCCACTCAGGACGCCAGCCCGCGGGCACGCGTGGGCGATCGCCAGGGCCCGAGCACGCCCAGGGCACCGAGCAAGCGGCGGGGCTCGGGCTCTGACCCCAAGCCGCTGCCCGAAGCGGGGCAGGTTTCCCTCGCCTCGCCCTGGCCGGGCTCAGAGCCCGGTAGGAGGCCAGGTGATGGGCGGCAGCGGCGGGCCCCGGGGCCGTGCCACGCAGGGAGGAGATGCCCTTGCTGCCATGCGAAGCGATGCCCTTGCTGGTGCAGTGCCCGAGCACAGCCCCCCGGCCGCCCCCCGGCCGCCCCCCGGCCGCGTCGGGGCTGTTTTGGGGGTACCCCATGCGCTACAGGGCTGCGCTGCCCAGCCAGCCAAATTCGGCTCCGAAAGGCCTTCTCCGCCTTGTTAGCGTTTGATTGATTGCCTTATTAAAGCGTGTTCTTGTAAGTGTGACCGAGCTGATTGCACTGCATATGTTTGGGATAATGCTCATTTTAAACAACTGAATAATAATAATACTAATAAAAAAGGGACCAGAAGAGGAGGAAGATGAGCTCTAGAGAACGGATTAAGCCTAAACGATCCCGGGGAGCTGTGTTCCAAACTCGCACATTAAATTGCTCCGTTACCATCAAATCACTCAGCCCTTTTCAGCGCTACACAGACCATCTTTGTTGTGTTTTATGTGTCACCTTCCCTACCATTAAGTGAGATAGCACCGAGACTGCCGCTTACTTTCCCCTCTCAGGCTATACGTTTTTATTAAGGTTGTATGATTAAACTGGATCGGATCTGCTTTCCCAGCACTATTCTTTACTCCAGCGTCCAAATCATTAGAAAATCGGCTGCCCGTATTTCACGTTTTCTGCCTGGTTATTAGGTCGTTTTCCACCACCAGCAGAAAGGCATGCTGCTCCTTCCGCTTTTGGCTTGTGTATCTGAAGGTCCCTTTTGTTTTCTATGATTCTCCTGCGCGCCTGGGTACCTTGTTTTACTGCTGAGTTTAGCCCCAGAAAACACCCTCCGCCATATGTCACCCCAAGGCCCACGGTCCTGCCGCTTACAATAGTGTCACCCTGGGGTAAAACCAATGTCAAGATGAGCTGGAGTCTCGCTAACATAAATGGCTTCATTTACGCGCATCAAGTTCCTAGATGGGTGTAGGGGGGAGGGAGGCGAGTCCCATGTCCTTTCGCCGCATCCTCTACACTTGAGCCCTTCGTCTGTTGCCTGCTCCCTCAGACCTCTTGCTGGTCGCTTTTGCCAGCCGGGCGGGGTCCCGTCCCGGCTCCGCACCCTCGGGAGCGCTCACCCCCGCGGGCGCGGAGAGCGGCGGCCGGGGGAGGCGGCGCCTCCCGAGGGGGCGATGGGCGCAGGGGGTGCGATGAGGGCAGATCCGGCCAGAATGGGTCTCTGTCTTTGGAAAGTTATTTTTTCCTTTCTCTTTTACTTTAGTAGGGGGTGAAAAGACCGCTAGTTCAAGATCTTCAAACAAGAAAACATCTAAACCACAACCTCTGGCCTCTAATTCACTGCCTTTTTTTTCCTTGTTATCAGTTAAACTGAATATGCCTACGACCAAGCACGTAGCACGGGTTTACACTAATATTTACAAAATCCATTTTAAAGAATCACCATCGGTGTATTGTATGCACATACACACACAAAGCAAATACACAAAGTGATTTTTCCCTGTTGCCCTCTCCGCGAAGAAGTGCCTGGGACTTCAGAGACAGAAATTGCCACTTAAGAACATCACATGAAAGTATTAAGTAATTATTTAAAACAAGGCTGTTTAGAAAAATATTTGTATTTATTGCAGCTGCTCGATTGGCCTCGTTAAAGCTGGAGAGCATTTAAATTGTGTTACAGTCTCATTTAAATCTAGTTTCGTTCCAGCAGGCTGCAGAGCCTGAATAGAACCAGTCACTCCATAATGATGATGAATGAGAAATTAATTCAGATACAAGCAAGACAATTTAGGCCTTCATCTGTTTAAATAGCCTTCCAAGATTATTCGCAATTGCAGGTCACAGATTTAATCAATTGTCCAATCTTGTGAAAGTCATATCCTTGCATCTTCATCGAGATTATTTATAGCTCGGCGAAGACCAGTGAAAGGTATACGCTCTTAACAGGAAAAATTACTTAAAGGGAAGCGTTTGCAAAATGAAAAACAAATGCCTCTGTGGGCAGTAAATGATCAAACGCGTTCTCGCTCTTCCGGCATATCCTCCCCAGCCTGAGGACGTGAACCTCTTGTTGGAAACGGAGCTGCAGTTAGAGTAAAAAAGAGATAACTGCTAAACTCCGGTTCTGTCTCATCAGCTGTTACCCTCTCTATTGAAACCACCCGCCTAAGCTATTGCTCCTTTACGGACTGCCCAGGGCCACCTCCACGCGGGCTCTGCGGGGCTTCATTTTACTCCCGAGGGCGATGCCAAGAGAAACCAGACGTTTTAAAAAGTGGCGTGCAAATACACAGTAACGCACGAACCGTGCTGCTGCTCGGGCTGGGGATCCAGCCCCGGCGACAGGGGGGACTGTGCCTCTCCGCCTGCCTCTGCCCTTCCGCCACCGCGGACGTTTCGGGATTTATTAAAAACGAACAAAGAAACCGAAAAAGCAGAAATTTATAAGGAAACAGACGAACCGGCGGCATGCGCAGGCGGCTCACTAGCGCCCGATCCTGCCCGCACGACTGCTGTTGTGTCCCGGCAAGCCGAGCCTGGCACATCACAAACCTTAGCCGCGGGCCGGGGGGGGGGGGGCGCGGCGCGCTGCCCCTTTCTCCCCTCGGCCGGGGGCTGCAGCCACCTCCCGGAAAATGAAACCGATAGAGCCTATGCAGACACCGCCTCGCCTCCCCGTCTCGGGCGAGCTGCACCTGGAAAACCCCGAGATCGCGCCCAACGCGGGGTAAATGACACCTCTTGGAAAGGCGAAGCAGGCCGTTTGGTCATGGGGAGAATTGTTGCATTTCCCGGACCCGGGAAGCAGGGGAGAGGCCAGGTTTGTTCGTCAGGGTCCCAGTGTAGCTGCAGCTCCCTGCTCCTCCTCCTCAGCCCTTCTCCAAACACAAACCTGTTTACCTCAAGCCTTAAAAATCCCTCGGCCCCGAGAAGCGCTGTCTGCAAAGGCCGTGTCAGGCTCCGGCCCAGCCCGCAGAGGTGGCCGCGCTCCGAGCAGCACCTGCCTCCCGGGGCGGCTCGGCCTCACGCGCGGGGCGGCGGGCAGGAGGCAGCGCCCGGCCCGGCCGGCGCAGGGGCTCTGCGCCCGGGCAGCCCCGGGCACCGGGGCGCCGCGCCCCCGCCGGGCCCTGCCGTCGCCCTGGGAGCCGCCAGGTTCGGCCCCCCCGGCGGGACGGGCGCTCGCTTCGGGACCGGGCTGCCGGCGGAGAGGGGGCTTCCCGAGCGGGAGTGAGCGGCACGGCCTCCCGGCGAGGAGCGGGAGCCGGGACCCCCGCGTCGACAGTTTCCCCGACCCTGGTCTCAGAGGCAGGGCACCTGCGCCGCGCAGCGCGGCTCCGCGGCCGCGGCGGGCCGCCCCGGGGAGGCGCGGGGCGCCCCGCACCCGCGGGCGCTGCTGGGGCGTGGGAACACCAGGATCTGGGGGAGCCTGGCGTGTGTGTGTGTGTGTGTGTGTGTGTGTGTGTGTGTGTGTGTGTGTGTGTCCCTGTTCCCTCCCGCCCGACACGGGAAAACCTGGTGCAACGCCGGCGTCTAAAACAACAGCCTGACCACAGGACTCCCGAAGCTCCAAGGAACCAGCCTCGGGAGCGGACTTTGATGTATTGCTGTCCAATTAGTGCCTTTAATTGGTGTCCTCTGGGACAGGCAACCCGGGAGCGGGGACAGCGAGCGCTCTCCCAGCACACCCTGCCCGCTCGCAAGGTAGCACACGAATACCCGGGCGCTGCGGCGCGGATCCTGCGTCCCGGGGAGCGGCGGCGAGCCGGCGCTGCCGCCGCGGCCTTGCCGGCGCCGGAGCACCTGCCCGGGAACCTGCTGCGGCTCCGCGCCCGGCCGCGGTGCCGTCGGGCGGGAGGCGGCGGCCGCGCGTGTTTCCGCGTTTACACCAGCCCGCGCGGTCAAACCCCTCTTTCGCTCCGGATGGTGGTTCATCGACGTGGAAGCGACGCTGCTTAAAACATACCGCACGTCCCTTGCAATTTGGCTAATGAAGGTCGTCTGTTAAGCGCAATTTTAGAGGTTAAATGAGGCTGACCGCAGATTTAAATATGGTTGATAAAACGTTTTATTTAAATGACACGTACTGTATATATAGATCCCATTACAGCGGTCTAGATTTACCTTGGGGGAGGAGGAAACAAAACAAATAAACAGGCAGGGAGGAAAGAACATCACCAATTTATTTCCAACTAAAAATGCTCAGTCGAAAAATAAATTGATCGCTTCATCCATCAAACGTGTAAAATATAGTTCTGAAACCAGAAGACATCCTAAAAGAGAGAGAGAGTGGAGGAAAAAGTTCTTTCTTGACAAGAACCCTCAAAAGGGGCGTGCTAGAAAAAACGAGAGGAATAAAAGACAGCTGTCACTGTAAACTCACCCTGTTGCAATTCTTTTTCTTCCCCCCCCCCCCCTTTTTCCTCCTCATTTCCCCCCGGGCAGCCCTACAATGCTTTAAGAGAAATCCACCTGAAGCCAGAGGTAGACGAGATTTCTGATTAATCAGGAAATAAACTTGGCAAAACAGAATGCGATACCGACTTCTCAAAACCGATTTCAATGGAGAAGTCTCTGGGGAAGGTAGTCAGTGCGAGGCTGACTCTGGAGCCATAAATCCGTAGCACCCGGGCACATCTCGAAACTCAGTCAGAGGACTTTTTTGCGGGAAAGCATCTCTGATGGATATTTGTAAGTTGAACCATTTTATTTGCTCATTTGCAATCGCTTTTTCAGCATTAAAATATTTTCATTTTGTCACAGTCTTCTCGAGAAGCAATAAGGTGTTACCTTTGGGGCACCATTTATGTCTGGTCCCCAGGAGCTAAGACCCAGATGTGTGTCATGTGTTGCCACCAGAAGTCACATCCTGAAAATGCTGCTCCCCCACCTCATGGAGAGACTCTAATTCACACTGGGGTGAGTGCACTCAATTTCTCTTCCAAAAGAAAAGACCCTAAGTGTCTGCTCGGCCAGTTCTCCCAGCAGCTTGATTACACTCTGTTAAATTTTCTTCACAAAACTGTCATGCTTGCCACCTTGGTTGCCTGGGACCAAACCCTGAGGGTCCTACCTCATTTCAAAATATATTTTTCCCTCCTTAGGGGAAGTTTCCGCACTGCTACTGCACTGCGGGATTCAAGATGAATTACAGAGCAAATAAAGCAACTATTATTACTAGAGCCACACGTTTAATATGTGGCCTTGTGCTCCCATAGACTATGAATCACTCCTGGGAATGAAGCACAACAATTCTAACATTTAAATCAAGCCTGTGTGCTTTAGGGAGGGAAGTTCTCTCTAATGTGGAGATACTGAGTCATAGGTTCCAAAATCACTTTCCACAAGTGACATGATGCAAAGTAAAATTTAATCTGAAACCAAAAGGTCTGATTTACTAAACCTTCAGGCAGAAAGGAGCACAGACTTGCCCACTTTGACAAATACAAGTTAAGTGGAAAATCATACAGAAAAGAAAGAAAAAAAAAGAGAGGAAAACCTAGCTTTGTCAGTGTTTATACTCCCCTCACAGCCAGCCAAATTATGGACCGGGATCTATTCCAGAGGCAGAAGTGCACTCAGCCAGTTGACAGAGATTTGTGCGGCTCCAGATGATGTTCCTAGCACATTCCTTGTTCAGTGGCAATGTGGATTTGGATGCACGGACAAGTCCGAGTGTCTTAGCTGTTCTCAGCCCAGAGCACTGTGTGCTGTCCATTAACACTTGCTCACAAGGTGGAAGAACATAAGAGCACATGATCCCATACCCCTTCCTCTGGTTTTGGCTTTCGGAGCTTACTGTCTGGAAGTCTCTATGTCATCTTGGTCACCAAGGCAGGTTTTTCAGCAGAGCTGTACAGCAGTACCGAGCATCCGAATCACTGTTGGTAACAAGGCATTTGCTCCAAAGTCAGTTTAGCCCATTCAGTCTAACCTAACGTTAGGTCATGAGACCAGATCCTCCAAGAGAAAAGGCAGTAACACCACTAATTACAATTCCCTATTTCTGATGTCAGCAGGGCAGTCTGCACACAGTCTATGACACACCTACCCATTTTTGTATTATAATGTATTCCAGTTGCCCTCCAGTTGCCTGGGGACTATGCTCAAGCATTTCTAAGCTAATAGTACAAGATGGATAGGATGAAGGGTGACATCACCTCCATTTTCAGGTGTTGCTCCACAGATGAAAAACCACATTCACCAGTGCCACATTTGGTGTGTGATCTCTCATGAGAGATCTGGATGCAGGAATCAGAGGCATTCATACTAACTCTGCTGATCTCCCTGGCGTTGCCCACAATATGAGTAACACAGTCAGAACTGGCCAAATCACCATCACCTGGCCCGACTCAAGTCACATTTAACCCCATACAAGGGCAGTCACCTGAATTTTGGAGCCAGTGATCATCAGCAATATTGCACATTTTCTGTATGTCCAGAATGTCATGTGTTTCCTACACCTAATGGAAATTTTGTGCTTGGATTCTTCATTTTCAGTGCCAGCCTCCCTCCTTTCTCCCACAAGAAAGATACTCCAAGCTCTGATTTTCTACTTCTCAAAACCCAGGAAGGCAGTTAGGGTGAAATTTCTACACCATGATGCATTGCTCTGTAACACCACATCATTTGCATAAAACTCAACCAAGAGCCTGATAGCCTGAATCATTTTTTATACAGGAGCATAATTCGCACAGAAGCTTCTTCTTGAAAAACTGTTGTAAAGTTGAGCATCTCTGTGTGTGTATTGTTTCAGTTTTTCATACACCACTTCAGGAAGTGGTGTTATTTGCATCATGTCTGCTGCAATCACCCATGCCAGTAAGAAAGAAAGAGTTACTGTTAAACCCTCATATTGGCACCCCTTAATTAGGTCTCTAAGAAGAACTTATTTTCAAGACTCATTAAAAATTGCTTTATAAATCGATAGTTTAACAGCAGAAGGACCTACCAGCTTGACTGGTACATCATAGACCATTAGATTTCTCCCAGTTATTTTTAGCTGAGCTCAATATCATGCATTTGATGGCAGAAGTCTATTTGAAAAAGGTGCCTGATTTGTTCTGACATAGCTCATGGAAAATCATGGTAGTATATGCCAGCTGTGATTCTCTCTCACCGGAAAAAGCAAACAGAATAGCCCAGAAGTAAATAAATGAATAAAAAGAAAAAAAACCACTGTGCCTTATTTCTAATAAAAATTGTTCAGCCATTTATTCTTCTGTTCTTCTCTGCTAAATTACTGAACTTTTATTATCCCATGTTTTCCACAAGAGAAGTTTACATGCTGCAGTAAACTGCAGTAAACTGCCTCTCTGTCTTTACTCTGACAACCTAAGCAAATTAAATTAGTGTGATCTGTCAATGTGAGGCACTTTCTTAAGTAATTGAACCCTTAATGAAGCTTTTTCCTGCACCACCTCCAATTTTTCAGTTGCCTTTTTTGAAGCATGGAGCCATGACTAACTACTATATAGTATGAGCGGTAGTCCGTCATTCATATTTCATCTTTGTACTTCTTTTTAATACTTCCTGTCCAGGCAACCAAGAGTTGCAATAGCCCTAATGCAGTTCTGCAGCACTGTGATGGGACCTCATGTTCCCACATTTCCCACCAGGATGTTGCTTTTCTCTGTCGCTGTCTTCTAGGACATGTTCCCCCAGTCTGTAAGCATAGCTTGCATTCCTTGTTCCTAAATGTGTAATTTTGAATTTTGCAATATTTAGAATATATTTGTTTGACAGGCCAAATTTATCTCTAACATTTGTGCAAGTTGGCTGCAGATCTACCTTGTTACCTAGATTAACAGATTTTCTACAGGAAACAGAGAATTGTAGCTTCCCTGACAGCTCTGCTCTGTGCGCTGTCTTCTTGTCACAGACGTGGTAATGGCAACATAGGTGTACAGGTGCTGCATACAGAGTGCAGCTTATTCATCTTTGACGCAAATTTGGCCAGCGTTGAGTATATACATACTCCTGGCTAGCTGACTAAGACAGTGAGTGGTGCTGAATCTGCCACTCTAGAAGTAACCTGTTTCCTGATGATTGCTATGCTGGCAACCCTTTTTTGAGATCTGTTGGTTAGCCAATTCTTAACTTGCTTAAAGTACAATTTAGTGGTACTGTATAATATGTTAAAATTAGAATGTCACGTGGTAACTTCCTTGACTGAAGTCTAAGGTCTAGGCTGAGAAGTTTATAAACCGGACCCATAATCTCATCAAAATAAATCATATGTGCAATGCAAAACCTATTTTTCATGAAACTATGTTGATTGACATTGTTTACATTCATCTCCTGAATTCTTTATTAAATGTCAGTTTTGCTTTTATTTCCTTTTATACTGGTGTCATGCTAATCAGACCACAGTTACTGGGTCACCTCCTTCACTCTTCCTGAATAGAAGCATAATATTATCTCCCTAGAAATTTCAATAGTATTCCAAGATTTCTTGCAAATTAACATCAGATTTCTCCTCAGCCACTTCTCTAAAGACTCTGCAGATTCATTGATTAATATTTCTCTATCCCATTAGGCATTGTTTAACATCATCTTTAGTTAATTATCATGTTAAAATGGCTTAATTATCCTCTTATGTTAAGATTACAGCATCCTGCTTTCCAAATGCAGATTAAAGCATAGATTTTCTGCTTTCTCCTAATATAAAATCTACTTTAAAACTTTGTCTTATTGCTCTTCTACATGTTACCCCCGGATTTTTCCCATTTTCTTTAGCTTCCCTTATCAATTTTCTGCATTTCATAACTTTCAGGGTATACTAATTGGTATATATTACATTTCCCTCTGCATATTGCACTGTGATTTTTTTTCTTTTTTACTTATTTGCCATCACTCCACTCTCCCGGGATTATTCTGCAGTTAAAAAAACTGTCCTCCACGTAGATGTTGTACAATATTGCTCATAATGAATGTAATTTCCGGTCCCTAACCACCCACCAGATTCCAGCCCAGTGATAAATTAATCATACCAAGGTCCAAAAAATAGTTTTTCCATGCTGGACACCATGTCTTTCAAGTTGGAGAACTATCCATTGTTTTTAGAAACTATCATTGGTGGTTTGCTTTTAGCTGCATAAGAAACTAGCATGCATGCCAAACTGAATTTCTCTGGATGCTACTATTTTTATTTCTAGATATTGCAGACAAATGTTTAAGAGGCAATTCAGTCCATTCTCTCATTTGATTTGGTCGTTTGTGACAGACCCCTGTCAGCATTCCTGGTCTTTGTTATTTAGTATGTCATTCCATATGGGCTTGAAAGCTTTTAGTTTTGAGTTATCAAGCTGGTCTTCCCTATTTTCACTCACTGCTTTTACTTACTGTATCTGTATAACCAGGTTATAATTTGAATTTGATGCACCACTCACATGACTCTTCCCACCAGGTGTTAGTAATGCTAACTATAGCTTTTCATCAATGAGAATTTCCTGTTCCTCATCTCTGTTATCTACATACCCTACTATTGCTGTAGAGGAATCTGACAGATTCCTTTCTTCATGTCCTTCATTATATTGGCTTAAAGATTTTTCTGTTTATCATACCACATTTGCAGCTGGAACCATATTTGTATCTTCAGCTGTCTTCCCTGGAGTCATTGAGTTAATACTCTCCTGTCCTTCTAGCTAATTTCCAGCCAATAGGACAAGCTCCACTCCCTTACCCAGGAACAAGCCACACTATTCATACAGTCTTTCTCCTTAGTAGGTGTCCCATTCTTCCACCAAAGCAAAAGTTCAGCTTCAGACCAGGAGTGAAGTCCTGAGCTCGCTTCAGATTTTCTGCTTTCTGTAACTTGTAAGCCTCAAAGGATCTCCAAAAAGTTCATGTGGATATTCATCTAGCCTTTCCTCTTGCTTCCTTCTCAAATCCCCAAAGTCTTTCTGTAACACTTCGCTGCTAGCTCCTCTGGCTATGACTGTAAGCATTTATAAGATGATTTCATAGTCATGTCTGCTTATACAGTGTATTGACTCTTTTTTTTTAACATAACCATTTGGTGACTTCCATGGCTTATTAGCTGTTTGCGACCTGACAGAGATCTGATTGTGATTTTTCAGTGTCAGCATGCTATTTTAATCCATGCTTTGGAAAGCTGATGGAACTAAGCATTTGTTTTAGCAAAGGATAGCTACATCCCCATGTGATCAATGGAAGAATAAGGGATTTGTTGATCTCAGTTTGTTTCAGACTCAGTCCCTTTCTGACAACTTTTTCATTCCCCCAAGCCTTCAGTCATCTCATGCCATTCTGTGCAACCATGGAGAGAATCTTTAGTGCAACTATTAGCAATGATGAATTAGAAGTGATGGTACCAGGATGCATTAAAACAAATCTTAAATCAAAGGTTTCAATCTAAATTATTATTCTAGTACTTTTCTAAATCTTCTCCCAATTTGTCTACACACTCTCCAAAGTGAAGATGATATCCTATTAATGGACTTATAATACATACAGTTAACAAAATATCTCTGTACTTGCTATCTCCATCTGAATTACCCCTATTAGCTATCACATCACCTGTGAATGCATGTTCAGTGATTCTCTCTCAACCCTTTTAACCACTGGCTGTCCCACATCCACATCCTGTGAGTAAGTCAAATGTGAGATCAAATGTGGGGCCATTTAACATGTGATCCAAATAATTTAGTCAAAGTGACATATCCTTAAAATTTATTTGTGTTCAAAAAATTTGCTTTCTTTCCCAGCAATTATTTGCCCCCAAAATATTGATACAATTACTGAGCAGCGGTGGGCCATAGGAAAACTCCTGGAGGATCTTTGATAATTCACCCTTAGGGGAGGACTGCTTATTTGCTGATCTCTCAGTTATCTGTTTTTGAACCCATTTAATGTGTGTTACATTGATCTCATACAGTATTACTTTTTTACATCAGAATCTGGATTAAATCAAAAAGTTTTCAGAGTCCGCTAAGGAGATACAGGTATATTTGCCAACCAAAAGTATTATCACTTAAAAAAAAAAGTCAGATTTGTTTAACAGGACCTATTCTTCCTTAATAAAGCAAACAAACCCAATAATTTTTAGTAATAATCATTTATGTTGCCATCTTCTCATTCTCTGTTGGTTGTATCTTACGTTAGTTTTTCTATGTCTCTGCCTGGTATCAACTATTCATTTTAGCTTTGGTATGCTGAATCTTTTCCACGCTCTTTGAAACTGCCTCAGTATTGTAAGGTTTGCTGCACACTTTTAATACATCCTGGATTATTCAATGTCCCATGACATTCTTTGAAAGGAAGTCTAGAATTCAATTCCATAGATAGCTTATCTACTCAATTTGATCATCTGCATTTGCAGACTGCTCTTCAATCAAGCACACTTGGGACTTTTTATTCCCCTATTTCAAACTCTTCTGTCTGTTAGCACACATGCCAGAACAGCTTTGCCAAATGGACTCATTTTGATCTTGCTATTTCAAATGTGCAGAGCTTTGAATTTTAACCTTGGGCACAGTGCTTGCTGTGATTATGTTGTATTCAGCTCCAGTTTCTATTTGGAATTCACTTTTTATCCATTTCTTTCCAGCGTCAGAAGCCAATCTGCTATAGAATCTACCAGTGTCAATTCAATTAAGAGGCTCAGTAAAGTACTTTATTTCATCATCAGAGCTTCTTTCTCCAGCTGCATTTTCACACATGCATTTGCTGTTGGAGACCCAGTGCCAATGCCTTTGCAACATGTTGATTCTCTCTAGGATTGCTGCAAACAGACTTGGTCTCGACAGTGTCCTTCCTCTTGCATTATCTCTTTAAATTTGGGCATCTGTTTTCAGTTTTATGCTTCATTCTTTCAGCACTTATTAGATACTTGGATTAGAAAAACACACTTTCTGCTGTGTTTCAAATACCTTTGCGACTTCAGATACGTCTCTCACATTAAAGTTGCTGTGGCCTAGTTATCCTTTGTTTTGTCATAGATAGTTTTATTTAGTCTGTTAGTCTGTTAACGTTCATGCCATTTGGCTTTACTATACAGACTGATGACTTAATGGGTCAATCATTTCAAAAAGTAGGTAGTTTCTGCAAAAGAGAATTTATTTCTTCAAAAGAGATGTTTTTTACTTGTGCCTTCTCTTTGTTGCTTTGTGTAACTCATCATATTCCCCTTTTATTTACCTTATGCACTTTGAAAATCTGTAAGAAAACTTTTCCAGAATGATTTCTAATCATTTACTAGTTTTGCTTTCCTTCTGCTTCTGCTGTCTCATATTTAGTAACACAATATTGCAAGTAAGGGCATACTACTGCTTTTCTCTCATGTTGTAATATTTTCAGTATTGTAATTTTTATAATCCTTTCTGCCCCTCGCATAAAGCTTTCTTGAAGGTTAATGAATGTACCTCAGGGTTAACTCTAGGCAGAGCTAAGGCACCCCAGCTCAAGACAAAACTTGATTCAGCAGTTGCTCAACCCCCAAGACATTTTATTCAGCTGCTGCCAGATTCCAATCACTAATTCGAAGAGGATCAAGGAAACAAGTACTATGAGCTAGGGATCCCAAACAGTTTGGGAGACTAAGCTGTACACAGTTGTCTGGATGTTTTCTAAATGAAACCTTCATTCACAGGCAAATAAAGGCGGTATGGTGTGGTCCAGCTGGCCCCCGATGGGGAGGTGCAGCAGCACAGCAGTCCTGTCCCAGGGTTCAGGCTCGAGTGCAGGAAGAGAGGGCTCCCCACACGCACCCCCTCCTCTGCACTCCTGGAGATCTCCAGAGAGAGTCCTGGTACCTAACAAATGTCCTGGATTTGCTGCTGGAGGTTGGGGGCACTTCAGCCCACTCTGGAGCTCCTGCTATCTTTCTTGTAGTGGCTTTGGTATGCAATGAGCATTTGTAGCAAAGCATGTCATACTCAACCTCCCTGTACAGTCAGATGCTCAAGGCAAAATTTTTAACGTTGTAGTGAGGAAGTACGTGCACTGCAACTGCTCTTACACTATTCCTAGTAAATACATACTTTAGAATTTAGTAATAATCTTTTCATCCTAATCAGATTCAGTTCTGTGCAATATTCATTCATCTCCCTTGAAGAGGCACTGAGTTTGGAGTCCAAATTGTTGGGTCTAGAACAACTTTCTTCTTGTTTATGACAACATTTGCATTTGAAATGGTTTGCTTTTAATAGTCTGTCTGCAAACCTCAACATTATACATAACAAATTCTGAAGTATTACTGATAAATGCACTGGCTTGTGGATCACCCCTGAAGCTTTCACAGGAATGGCAGTAGCAAACAATTTAAAACAAACTTGGGTAAAGTGGGACTTAAGTGCAATATCTCTCTCTGTAGACACAAGCCTTCTGTAAGGGAAATTAATGATTGTTGTTAATAGCAAGACCTAATTTATAAAAGAGCCAACTTAAGACAATCATGAGGGAATGAGATAAATAATCAGCTGAAACAATAAAGATTAGTTGTGACATAATTGCAGAACAGCATTCAAGGGCTCAGGAGATCTAGTGCCTTTCTCTTCATTAATCAAAGTAAATATAACATTACAGATGTTACTTATTCAGAGACTGTTGTGCATGCATATAAGTGTATACAGCACGTCTCTGAGAGCAGATGCCAAATGGAATATATGTAGTCTTCCTATTATCTTCTACTTGTAGAACAGACTTTGACTTTTTTTTACAGCAGAATTTGTAAGAACTTAAAAGTTCAGAAAAGCTGTTTTTAAGCTAATAAATAGCTTTAATAAATACACAGCTTTCATGATTTAAGTGTTGAGGAAGAACACTTGCAGTTCCCCAAATCTTCCCCAAAAGACAAATTAAAATAGAAGTGATTGCAATAACTCAATTCACCTTGTAGCACTCTCACCTGGGGAGACTCAGTAGGGTACTACCTGCGAATTATACAGTACAGCCTGGAGATACTTATGCAATGCAATACTTGCCTGCAGTATTTGAGTGAGACTCTCATGACTACATACTCATACCCATTATTAATGACTCCATGTCTTGCCTTCTCTGCATATGTCAATAAAACTCCATACGTGTTTCCGTCTAAACTGGGAGTAGCAAACTGACTTCAGACTTTTCAAATAACCATCAACTATGGCATCTCCTTGACAGATCCACCCTGCCTCCTTAAACCAGTATAGGGGAAACAGTAGCTCTCTGTAGAAGTGCAGCCCCTCTTCCCAGATGCATGCATATTATTTAAGGTTTAAGCATGTATCTCTCCATACCTTTTATACCAAACTTCAGCTGGGCCTCATCATCATCTAGGCAGCTGAACTAAGAGTAGGTCTCTGCCCCTCCTAGTTAGGAGAAGGGATCTTTAACCAGTCATGCCATAGGACTAGCTGAAAAGTGCATAAGGGACTCCGCATGGGTAAAAATGACCATTTCACATTGTTTGCCCCTACTTCTGAGATCCTTGTCCCAGCTCACAGCTTGAGCTCAGGAAAAATGTTCCTGTCATTCTCTTGGAAGTCAAGTTTCTGGCCCGCAGGTCATTTTTTCTTGTAGGTAGCAATAATACATATTTCCTAAGAAGGAGAGATCTGCTATGTATTCCCTTTCCCCAACTTATTTTTTCTCACTAGCTCCTTGCTGAAACATGTGGTCACTGATGTGAAACAGAAAATCTGCCAGTGCATGATGCTCTCCAGCCATATGTTTTGTTATAGGCAGGGCTGATAGCTCTGCCTATTATTGTGGTTGCCTGACATTTCCCATGGTATAATCCTGCTTTGAGTAACTTTTAACTTTGCCAAACTTCAAAGAAATTTTCTGTGCTGGGTGTAGACTTCATGGTGAATTCATATATATATATACACATACACTTAAGTAGAAAATAAACGTTCACTTCTAAGAAGGAGTATGGAGAAAAACATGGTGTTCTTCCCATGCTAAAAATTTCTTCTGACCTTTTCTTTGGAAAAAAATAGGTCATCTCTCCCCTATCTTGAAATCTGACAGTCTTTATTCATTTGTGGCCTTTACTCAAGGATGTGCCTTTTATCATTCCTTTGAGACGTTCCCCAAACTTGCCATTGTACAAGCCTTTGAAAAATAATGGCTCTCAAGAGCTCAGTAGGAGTATTTTGAGTTTGATTGGGCTACAAAACCATGCTCCCTCTTGTACCCTCAGTCTTTGACCCACTGAATCTTGACTTCTTCCCTGCACAGTGACAGAGTTTCAGCAGGCCACAAGAAAGTTCCTGTAGCCCAGAATATTCCACAGCTTGAGAATTTGGGCATTATCATAAGAAGTGTGAGACAGGAGTGTAAATCCTATTAGACAGAAGGGAACACACACGCACATGTATACATACATACATACGTATGTATATATATGGAAGTAGACCCTCCTTTTCAGATGATTTTAAAAATGAAAGTGGTAACAATTACTGTATTTTACCATATCCTGTAGGTGTTGGCAAAATGCACCTACAACATTTTCCTGACCGAGCCCCTCAGAGGATGCAGGAAAAGAACAGAGTTTCTAGTTCCTGTTCCAGGTTAGGACTTAGATATATGATGAATTTTTCAGAGCTGCTGAACTGTGGCAGTTCTGGGATAATAGATGCAACTGTAGGCACCTGGGAAGCTTCATAGTGAAAAAAAAAAAGGCACACATGGAATTTAGAGGTTGATAGTTTTTCAAAAAGGCTTTTACAATTTCACTTTTGGACCTCAGTGCCTAAACACTGCCCAGATCCTACTTCAAGATCCAGCCTTTCATTGGATTTGGCTATAAATTTCCTGAAAGTTCTTCCTGTATGGGCCTGACCCCAGATGGCTTTTCCCTTTTGTAGGCCTTTCCACTGCTCAGTCCTCTGTGACATAGAGCCATTTACTCTACTTCTCCACTGATGCCATCTTGCATTATCTACCCTAATGTAGAGTGCCAGTGCCCAAGGTCATGAATGTTCCCCTTCCTTGGCATCAGACTGAGCACAGCCCTCAAAGGGCAAATAGTCCACTCCCAGGGATGTAGAGCAGATGTTAGCAAAATCCACACCAGGGTCTTCTTAACAAGTGTGATGGATCTCTACCATCAGCTCAGCAAGTTACAGAGACTGGTTGACAGGCACTATGGAGAGGGGCTACCAAGAACTTGGCTAAATGAAAGACCTTTGCTGGTTTATCACCATGGGTCTCTACAGGTGGTGTGAAAATGAACACACCTGATCCAGCAGAGAGAAATACAACAGAAAAGTCCATGAATAATTCTGTCTTCACAGCAAAGGTTTAAATGATGCACAGTAACTGGACCCTGAGATCACACAGTGAACAAGGCAGAGAAAACAAGATAGTAAATACCGGCTCCCTAGCTCAATAACGTCTTACTTCAATGAAGCAATCACTCTGCAGAAAAAACAGCACATGATCACATAAGGAAAGGCAGAGCGAAGGTTGTACAGGTAACTTTGCTTTTACCTTTTCTGGACTTTGGGTATTTGATCTTGCAACTTCAAAAATGTTTCTTTAATATACACTAATTCTCTTAACTTCCAAATGTTATTTTATTCTTCCTTTGTCATCTGTTGCAACCACTTCCTATGTATTGGCTTCCTTCCTCCATAGCAGTGCTGGAGCTTCTTGAGGTGAGAACTGTCTTTTTAATTAGTGTGTACGTGGCATCTAGCACAGCGGGCAACTGACTCTGATCCCAAACATATCATTCATGTACCTTGTTTGGGTCACTACATATCTGGTCATGCAATTTGTCTGGCAAAATGCATAGGTAGCTTCTGTGCAGTTAGAGACTGACTTGAAAGTGTGGGGCTAGATAGAGCATCAGCTCTGACAGATCAGGAGCTCAGAGAAGGCCGTACCCTGGCATTGCTGCTGCTCTGGGCACTTTGGGAAAGTGGGTCCATTCAGTGCTCCATGAAAGACTTGCTCGTCTGAGGTTAAAGAGACAGTATGCTTGTTTACTGTGAGGAATCATAATAAAAAAGAAAAAGAAAAAGAAACAGGAGAAGGTACTTAGTTAAAATAAACTGCAGTATGCAGAAACTACCAGCATGCTTCATTGCACATCATAGTGAACAAAGTATACAAATACACCCATGACTGAGAAAACAAACAAACATACCCAAGAACCACAACTGTGAGGACTTTGGTCTGGGATGTGAGATTTTCTAACTTGTTTGTGAGGGAAAACTGCATCGCTAGCAATAGGGGAAGTCAAAAGAAAGAGAGAAAAACAGAAATGCAATCAGCTACAAAAAAAAAAAAAAAAGAAAAAAAGAAAGAAAGAAATTCAAGATAAAATAGTACTATTTTCTACTGTACATTATTTTGAGAACAAAATGCTGAGTCTTTTATGGTCTCAATTAGGCAAGATTGGAAAGCAGGTTGGTAACTAAGAGAAGGGGAAAGACACAGTAAGTTTTACAATTATTTACCACTGTGAGATACGTTGATAACATACTGGTGTTAGCATTTGTACACAGTGTCTGGAATGAAGGCTGAGACAGAGTGCATTGACGAAGGGATGACTGAGTGAGCGGGCTTTCAAGGAGAGAAGTGAAGATGTAAGGTGCTTAAGGTTTGGGGCAGCAGTGAGTGGAAATGAGATCCATTTTCATGAAGGGCTGAAAGGTTTGATCCAGCACCCACTGAAGTCAGTGGAAATCTTTCCATTGACTTTCATGAGTCCCTGGATTCAGCCCAGTGATGTATGGTATAATAAACCCAGTCAGCATGAGCTGCAAGCAAAACGCACAGCAAAATACAGACAACGATGAACGAGAGTTGAGAAAAGTCCAGCAGTTCTATGTGAGGTTTCATTATTGGTATGTACTGCTGCCAATGTACTGCAAGCATTTTTCCCTACGATTTCTACCCAGGGGCATTTATTCAGAGGTTGGTGTGGGCATACAGGTCTTCTAGTTCCTACTGACATATACTGACTAAATGCTGCATGTATGAGTTCTCCGATGTCGTTCTGGCTGTGATTTTAAACAGCATTCAGCGTGAAAGTAGACTGACATCTGACTATGAAGTGATGATGTAGATATTTTCCTGATGATTATCTAATCAAACAGGAGAACTGAGAATGTCAAACGAGTACCAGCAATTTATCAAGAGCCAGTTGTAGAAGGAAGTGTTCTCTGAATCATCAATGTGATAATTACCACTGACATTTCCCCAAGGGGAACTGCATTTTTAATTGTTACAAATATAATCACACTTCTACAGGGAAGCAGGAACAGAATCCGTTCAAGCCCATTTCTGGAAATAGAAATGTCTAAAGTTTCCAAGTGGAAAAAACTTTGTGATAAGAAATTATTGGGTACACAGGAATAAATATGTCATTGCAAAGGTTAACTAAAATACCAGCTATTGTAATCTAATTTCCAGAAGAAAACACTCTTAATAAGGGTCTCTGGGTTAAGTCCTGGCCTTACTGTAACTGCAGCTTCCTCAGCCGGGCTGGAGCTGCCTGCATTTTGGAAGGAGGAGAAAAAGGGCTGCACTGGGCGAGCAGGAGCCTGCCCCAACCATCGACACACTGGCCCACGGCCACAGAGGATGTGGTGGTAACCCATGGACCAGCTGATTGAATAAGCGGCCTCTCCAGGCAAAACCTTACTCTCAAGTGGTCAACTGGGCTCTCCTGTAACATGGCCCATCACATCCGACAGCATTAAGATGTTTTTTCCAAGGCACAACACAGAACAAAGCAGCTATATTTTGCCTCTCCTCAGTTCCCCGATGCAGGCAAAAATGCTTGCTTTCTCATATTCCCCCTTTCAATCCGGCAGCCATGAAAGTTGTGGGATTTTTCCTGACAGGATGCTGGAGTGCAGGTCTTCAGGGCAGACACTAACTTTTCAGGTGATAAGGCAGGCTATTGCTTGTAGCCTGCTGAAATGAGCTGAGCCAATAATTTACTTGCCACTAAAATCTACTCAGCAGCTACAGCATTGCCTTTGTTAATTAAGGTAGCAGTTGGCCTGAGGATAAAAGGTAAGTTTTGTAGGAACAAATCATGCCTTTCACTGGACCAGTTGAAAAGGCTGCAATAAACTGGATGTTTTTTCAGGGCTGCAAACCCTTCTTTCAGTCAGCTGAAATAAATTTTTTAAATCTCTTAAACTTAAAATGGTATCAGGTATTTTAGCTCCTCTGGTGACATGGAACAGCAGTACTGGTTGGGGAAGGGCATTGATCCTTCACTAATAGTATGCCCTCCTCTGTTGTATGATGCTCCCACCATCCTGGGGCTGCCCAGCCTCTCCATTTCCCTGTCCATTTAGCCGGGTGCTGTGCCTGTCCCTGTGGCATGCAGGTCACAGACAGATCAGCTGTTTTAACTAAACTGTGATTTACAGAAAGTCGCAGTATTGCTGTTCAGAGGTGTTGATTTAGCTAGCAGAGAGTCTGAACATCGGCAGATAATGCAATTTGATAAGCAATCTGTACGTTTTAGAATTCCAGCCTGTGAATTTATGAAAAAAACTGTTCAGCTAAGAACTATTTGGTTTTACTCCTTTTTCATTAAGGACCTTAGCCCTTCTTCAATTGAAATCAATGGAAATTCAGCTGTAGGTTAAGCAGACACCACTCAGTAATCTTGACAGAGCTATGCCAATTTAGTTTGGGCTGAAATTATTTTATTAGATTACAATGCTCTCCTCCCCTTCATAGCTAAAATCAAAAGGGATGTTTCCATCCTGTGCTGAAAAAAAATAAATAGAGAAAACAATCAAATTGAAACAAAATGTAAAAATATACTGGCTGCCACTTCCTTAATTGGTTAAAAAGGAGAGAAACAGTATATTCAAAGAGCTTAAAAGAATGCAATTAATTAATAAGCACAGGATTTTTTTAAAGTTCTTTATAAGTGAATGTATTATTGAATATAAAAAAGCATGTGCAGGATTTGCATGCATTTTTGCTCTGAGTGTGCACACAATCAGGGACTGTAGGTGCAAATAATTAATTGGCTATGGTTTTGGCATATCGCTTTTTTACATGTATGCGCCATCTTGGAAACTACACACAGAATATAGCTGCACACATGAACATACAATTTTCTGAAAATCCACTTTCTCTTTTTTTGGGGTTGTGGGTTTTCTGTGCAACCAAGACACCCTTCTGGCAGATGTGTTTTATGCTGCTGCCTAGACCCACCTTCCTTGCACTCATGGCTGGGCCGCTGATCAACTCTTCTTTTCACATGCATAGACTCAGTCATGTTGTGAACCACATGGAGATTTTCAGCGCATTTAGTTTCTATGACTTTGGGTTTGCCACAGGTCTGACAACAGGCTGTGGCTTGTGCTTGTGGTAACTGCGGTTTCCAAGCCAAGCAGTGTACAGCTCCAGGTCTTCTTAGCTGCTAAGATCAAACAGACACAGGTGAGTTCATGCTGTTTTGGCCAAGGCCTGGTGCCTGTCTTACAGAAAAATTACAGCTTGCAACGTCTTCTAAATGAGGCCAGTATTTCAAAGTGCTCACTAGACTGCTGCATTCAAAGTTACACAGACAATGCTAAACCCCTGCAGTAATGCACAGTACTTATATTTTTATAGACTACTAAAAACTTGTAATGCTTTCAATTATAAAAACAATTTTAGAGTGACAAAGGGTTGTTAACATAATTCTTAAAAAAAAAAAACCTGAAGAATTTGGCAGGAATTCACCCACTTCAGTCTTAAAACATATTCCAGCTTCAAACAACCACTTTTTCCTGGATGTCTCAAGATCTTGCTTCCAGCAAAAAGTTTGAGAGCTGTGAGATCATTCTCGTATGGAAAAAAAAAAAAGAAAAATTCACATAACACTTCGTGATGTCAGGTGATTTGACTTATCACACTTGATGGGGTTTGACACATCAGAGCAGTGTGATTCATGAGCTAAGAGGGAATAAGGACTTTTTAGCAATTTGTTCCCAGCTTATGATGTGACATCAGCGCTTCTTGAAAGCTAATCCAATATACAGTAGGCATCCCATTTTCTCAAGATCCATCTCCATTTATACTGTTCCAACTAATATTCCTTAGTAAGCCTTTAGACTTTGGTCTGCTTAAAATTAAAACATTTTTTTGAATTATGAACATTTATCTCTCATCAGAGAAGATAAGTGTCCCTTAGGAGAGACATGAGAGAAAGATTTGTGAGATCTAACAGATTTGTACAAGAGAATCATGACAGGTATTTCATAATGGAAAGATCCTGAGAAAGATAATTCTTTAGCATACAGATGAGTTTGCTACCTTAGCAGATGTTCACCTTTTAAATAAAAATATGCTTTTAAGAGACCCTCTGAAATGTCACAGTTATCCTCATTATTAAAAGATATCTTGATTTATATTATTACAATTGTTGAAACATTCCTAAGCAATAGGTTCTGAAAGAAGTACTTTACCTGTCCTGCAAGACATTTAATTAATTCCATACTTTCATTGTAGACACTGCAATTAAAATAATTCTTGACTACCTCATGGAATTTTAAACATTTTCAAGAAATGAATTTGATACAAGATAGTGTGTGTGCAATTCTGCAATTGGGTCTCCCAGCTGTGCAATAAATTGCTGGGGGAAACAATTAGTGTAGAGTCATTTGTTAGAGAATGAACCAAAAATGTATCTAAAAATGTCAGTACTAAATGTGCTGCCAATTAAGAGCAAATTACTTAGCAAAGATGCCATGTGTTCATATGTTGCTTCAGCTCCATGCATTTGATATCTACCACCACATTTTGTTTAAGACGTAATACCACATTTTGTTCAATTTTGTATCTGTACCGAAATAAGGCGATACTTTGCCACCACCTTTTAGGCAGAACTCCCCACTGACTTCAGTTATCACTATAACTTTTAATTCCAGGGACAACAATATTTTTAATAAAATGTGATGCAGGCCTTATTTATTAATTTTAATTATTTTTCTCTTGCTCCCCAGAAAGCTTTATAGGGCAACAGAATGAGAACCAGAAGTGACTTACAGTGGAATTGATGTTACATGAAAAGATCTCTCAAGATGAGCAGTAGGACTATCATTGCCTGATCAGCCAAAAACTAGACTAGACAAAACAATTATTAATCCCTCGCAGAGGACATTCCTACATTGGTTGGGGCTTTTGGGATGACCTACAGAAGTTCAAGCCCACACAGTCTACTCAGGAGAATAGTTCATGGCGAGCCATGCCAGGTGTCAATAAAAGCACCTAGAGAGACATAGAATTTCTGGATCTGGTTTTACTTTGTGGTATGCACAGATGACCTTTTTTGTGTCTCACACAGATAATTGGATAGTATGTAAGAATAGATTTATAACTTACATTTTTCCAGAGGTACTTGACTAACCAGGACCTGACCATTTCCCCTTCAATAAGATCTGACATAAGGAATCTCTAGAATGGAAATTACTTGTCTCTTTGAAATCCAGAGAACAGGTAGCATATCGAGAAAGAAAAGTGGTAACATTTCACCAGCCATGCTTAGTGAGATCCAGCCTTCTGCACACTGCTAATATGAGCATGTTCCCATGGCCCTGAGTCGAGGACAGGGACTGTCTAAAGCTGAAAATCAAGGTGAAACATAGATATTCAAAGAAGGAACAAAACAAAAGCAAACTATTCATACCAAGTTTATCCAAGTCCCCACCTGTGATTCAGCTTTCCAAATGGTATTATGCCAGAAATATATTTTTCAAATCAAGAAAACTATTTGTAGAGCAATAAGCTTCAAAATCTGTTGCAGTCCTTACATTTCAATCAGACCTCTTTCAAGATGGTTTAATTCAGTCCTTCCAGATCTGTTTTGGGTAAGAATAAATGAAAACTACTGTGATATGCACATACAACTGTTGTGCATTAATAGTATTTACTTCATGGTTAAAAAAGGCAGGGAAGAGCTCTATACGCACACTCATACCAAAGATGAAATCAAACAACTTCTCCTCTTTGTCAATGAATTTGCTATACTTGATATGTGCCTGATGCTTTTTTTCTTTTTTTTTAAGGTAAATCAGGCAATGGACTGGGAATCTGTTAAAATGAACCAAGAGAGCACACACTTGCAGCTCTCCTGACATAACTCTTAGGTTTATTATTTCAGGTTACATCTGGATCAACAAGTTATATTGTTCATACTGAATATGTGGCTTGTATGTGGATCATAACTAATTATCTGTAAATGTCATGTATTCGTAGAGAACACCATGAACATCTTCACCTGCTGTTATTCATTTATTCCATACTGCTAGCTCACACCACAGATGAGATTGTTTGGTAACATAAGCCATAAGAAAATTAAGCTGGTTGATTCCTAAATATGTTAATTTTGCCTTATTGAGGAATTATTCATTATTCATTATCAGTTATTCATTGTTTTTTAGAAGCATTCAAAACCTTTTATCGTCCTAAAAGACAAGTAAGCATTATTATTCTTACCTCTGCAAAGCCTGGTCTTACCAGAAATCTTGTCAGAATCAAGAACAATGTCTTGCAGCTATGTCCTTTCGCTCAGATCTTATTTCATAATAGACTTCCATTTTGGACAGTGAAGCAGCAAAGAGTGTGGTGGAGAAAAGGGCTGACTAAACTTCTTTTATCTGTGCGAAAGATTTTCTAGCTAAAATGTTGGCAATAGCAAAGTCCACAAAATTATCTTTAGCCTCAGGCTCCCAATGACATACACTTTCCTGTCCTCCTAATCCCCTCCAACCCACTTTATAATCCATTTTCCTGCAGGGAAGCATTTTATCTAAGATCTTTATCCCCCATATAATGGGAATTTCTTATGCTTCTTGATTTGTTTGCTGTCACTCGTCCCCTTTCCACTTTACTAACTTCAACAGCACTAATTTTTTCCTGTATTCTCTCCTATTGCACTTTCATCATCTCCTTTGGTCAGCCCTAGTTCTCCTTTTCTCTTGTATGCACGCATCGTGAAGGACTTTACACATTCCTGAAGCTTTAGCTATAACTCTCTGGGTGGATGATCCCTGGGTGAATTGCCTTGTTGCCCAATCTCACCTCTCTCTCTCTCATGACCACTCAATGTCACACTTCTGTTGTAATTCAGATGTCTCCAGAAACTCTTCCTCCTGTTCCCTTGCTAGTGCTTCCGTCTTCTGGTCATAATTCCAATGCTCTTTTCCAGACTGCTTTGGACTCACAAACATGGTGGTGATTTAAAATCTACTTACTTCTTGCTCCACATGAAGATTTTTCTTAAACCATTGCTTATTCTAAAATCTTCCTTTCTTCTTAATAACTCCTAAAACTACCTGTTTTCCACTCTTTCAAGCCCTAGTTAGTTTTGTGTTCAGCCTTACCAGCCCTATGTCATTCTTTCCCTTTTTGCTCCTCTCCGTTCTTTTTAAAATTCTGCAATGAAAACCATCATCATCTTCTGGGAATCCCCAGCATACAAATCCTTCCTTCCTTTTGTTGTCCATTGACTTCCTTCCATTCATCATGCCCGCTTCAAACTCCTCATGCTCCTTTACAGAGCCACTGTTTGCATCGTTAGTCATGTTCTGTCTCACACTCTTCTTTCCTTTACTTCTGTCATTTCAGTTCCTGTTAGCAGAGGAGGACTTTACCAAATCTTCTTTCCTCTTTCCCATTTTGGCATGAGTGCTCTGACACATTTTCGGGTGCAGGGAACAAATCCTTCCTCCTTCTCCTCATTCTCTCTCCTTGTTCACATTCTTTTTCTTTCTTTCTTTTTTTATTTAAAGGATCATTTCTACCTTCTTTGGGCCAGCAGTCTACAAATTCTGTCTTCCTTGGAAAACTGTCCTATGTTTTATCATTACTTTCTTGTTTATCTTAATTTTACTACTTTTTTGAAGACACTACAATAGTTTTTCAACAATTGCAAAATACAGTGTCATCTTATTATCAGAACAATTCAGTGGTTCCTATTTAAATAGGCTGTTATATTAATGTACGTGTTAAAATAAAAACATTTTGACATGGTTGTGTTTAAATCTGATAACATTTTCCTTTCACTTTTGTTACATTTTAAAATAGTTTTCTATGATGGCTGGCTAATAAAATGCTTCCTTTTTTAAGTTCTGTAAGCTTAAGTCTCTTTATTACAGAAAATATTAAGATTTGATTTGATTATCTATAAATGGGGAGAGGTATTTTAATAGAAGAGATTTCTTCAGACTATCAGACATGGCAACATTTAAAAACTGGAAGCTGAATATAGACAAATTAAGATAGGAAGTAAGAGTCTGTCTTTTAGGAATGAGCATAATTAACTATTAGAATAACTTTCATAGGTTCATTCTTCATTTTAAACCTTTAAATCCAGATTGGATGCATTCCTAAAATACATTTAGTCTATTTTAGCCAGAAATTCTGAATTTAACACAGGAATTTCTGGATGTGTTTCTACAGTTGACCATCAGACAAGACGACTGTTAGCCTGAAAAATCTATGGGTGAAGACCTGGCCCCATTCAAGCAAATGGAAAAATATTCTTGATTTCAGTAGGGCCAAGAGTTTAACCTGTCTGAGTATGAAATTTTGGGCCATTAAAACACAACAGCCAAATCTGCCTCTGTCGTTCTGTCCTCCCCAGTGAACAATAGATATCACATTCAAAAATGTGATTAAGGCAGCCTTAAGCCAACAGCAGCTTTGCATGGGTCTCTCTAGCACTGGTTTATCAAATAACCCGATTACTTCAGATGTTTTAAGGCGCACACTCTGTTTTCTTCCTTTGCAGAACAGAAACATGTTTTGATATTTGCTTTAAGATAAGCAACTACTTTATAGAGCTGAAGTAAAACATATGACACTCTTGGCTGGTTAACAGGGTAGTTATTTTGTTGTCAATGAAGGAGAAGAGAGGGTATTTTTATTTTGTTTGTCAGGTTGGATTTCCTGAGGGCTTACATCACGTGAAAGAAACCTTTTAACCCTTTCATGCTGCAGCAGAATTTAACACAGTGTGTTTCTTCCCATGAGGCCAGAAACATATTTCTGAGTGCAATAACCCCACATTGAAAGGGTACTACCTGCCAGCTCTGAAAACTAAAATTCTCTGTATTGCAGCTCTGGCTTCTTGCCACAAGCTCACCTTGAAGTGTTCGTACCAAGAGGTCCTTGCTTTTTACCACATCAATGAGCAGACCACTGTTAATTTTTGGCCTCTCTGCTGATTCCTAGCAGATTCAAAGTGGGTTGGATTTTGGGGGCACCTATATCCAAATCCTGAGGGGCACTGAGGTGGCAGGCTAGACACTAACATACCTCTGAGGAATGGGACCTTAAGTTTTAGGAACTATTCTGAAAACACTGGCTGACTGATTTCATGCATGTCCCTTTGAATAGCCATCAGATGATGGCATCATTGACTGTTGTCATAAAGAGAAATGTAGCTAATGAATGTCCCACAAGGAAATGTGTGTGAATGATTTTAATAAATTATGCAGAGTTTTTTTAAATGTAGGTGATCATCTGCCAAAGGTTAGGTTGAGCCCATCATTCATTTCACTTGTGACCTGTCAAGCACATTAAAATACAAACATCTACTAGTGAAAAGCTAACGGCTTAGGCTACTGCAGCTCCTCACCCTCCTGGTACTCTGAACTTCGCCAATGAAATAGCAGGTCGATTCCAATTATGACCACACAATCAAATGATCAAGTATAATTAAAGCAAGATTCATCATTTTTGCCTGCGTCTGCAGTCCTGCTTAAATATTGTCCACATGCCGCTATGTAATTAAGCACCTAACTGCCAAACTCTCTTTCTCAACCCAGCATTTTTCTCCTTATCTCTCCCTCTCACCCATCCTGACTTGCATGTTAATATCACATTGGAAAATGGCAGAGAATCAGGGTCTGCTCCCACTGAAGCCAGTGGCAAAACTCTCACTGGCTCCATGTGTATATGCTCACCTGTCTTTTAAAGCATATGCTCTTGGTTTCATAGTAAAGATAAGTATTTTATATCTAAAAACTTAATTATGCCTAATTAAAAAAACCCACAACATACAATAGTCTTTGTTGCATATCAGCACATGCTACTCTCTCTGATAGCCAAAAAATTAAGATCCATTAACCCCAAACTGTCAAATCTCCTCCAGAATAACAGTTTCTAATGCTAAAGCTGGCTTATAAAGTGTGGGAGGACAGATAAATTGTGTTTTCCCCTGGGTTCTCTTTCTCTTTTCCTTTCCTTTTCAAACAGCCCTTCCCAAATAATAGCACACAGTGTTTTATGTTTCAAATGTACCATATGGCATGACGTGAGTGCAGTTTAATTACATATTAGCATATTCTTACAACAAGGGTTGGCTGTTTAAAGCAGCTTGACAAAACATGAATTAAAATATTTGCATGAATGTTTATGGAGTAAATCTGCCTTTGTTATTATGAACACTTTTTTGATTAGTGAATGTGTGAGGATCTCACTAAATTTTCACAGCAGGACATTGTAAAACAGCAAGGAAAACAGGATCATCCTATTTCTGGTTGTGATTTTAACTGTTATGTTAAAGACCACTGAAATATCTGAATGACAGCAACTGACAGCTCTATACGACTACATGATTTTCACTCTTCCTTCAAATTTTGAGGTAAAAAATAAGTACAACTAGTGTTAAGGTCAATATTCCTTTAAATTACAAAATAATGGAATTTGCTGGTCAAGATTTACCCTGCTTTCTATCTCATTAAGAATGTTTCTTTGCCGATGCATTTAACTATCCTTATGCTGTCCTCAGCACTTGCAGATGATCAATGGCATCATTTGGTGTCTTAAGAAGAAGGAAGCAATTACTAGCAAATTTATAAGAAAGATTTCTCTGAATGTGAACCCTCTCCTACATTCTGCCTTCTTTTCTGTTATTCCTCTACTGTTTCCAAAGCATCAGACTTTTAAAAATATCTTTTAAATAGAACAGTCTGAAAAATACTTACCCAGACTGTCTATACATTGCCTGCTGCCCTCAGATGGTGCTGGGAATGTGCTTCCATTTGGGGACTGAAAAACAGTTTTGGATACTTTTGCAAATATTTATACACGAGTTTCATGGAATTACTTCTGTTGATAATCACTCACACAAGCAATTGTCTGAAGGCTCAGACCCAACATTTGTTAAGTGGTCCAGATCTGTCCTGTACTGACATTTCAACTCCCCAGTGCTCAATGAATTAGGGGCGTTCTCCAGCCATGCTCCTACAATCCTCTAACAGTGACATTTTCCTCACAGTTTGTCTTGAATTGTTTTCATTTTACTTCCCATGGGTAAAATTCATGGCTCTCTATGGCCTGGGCAAAGCCTATATACCCCTGAAGCCTACAGAAGCGGGATTATGTGGAATTCACATGGTGCATTGGCCTGGCGCTGGCTCCATGCGCACGGATGAATGGCATCCATGTCAAATTGTTAGTCTCCTCAGAATGCTCTGTGCAGTGATAAAGGCAACTCATGTTTCATGGCGATTGGTAGGCCAGCACCATCTGATCGGACTTTTCCCATCGTTTCTTCCATCCACCCTTGGACTGAACATTAAAAATGTAAAAGGAGCTTTCAAGAGTTTGTCAGTAAAATGTAAATATAATTCAGTTTGTGGGATAATTCCCATTTTAAGCCTGTTTTTTATTCCCAGCTAATTTTATGAAGGCAAAATAAAAGCTGTCTTTTTTGTGTGAGATGTATAAAAGTAATAGACTTTCCACCAGAGAACTGTGTGGGAAGAGAAGCACTACTATTGGAAGGAGTCATCTGGTTAGGAATAATCAGCCATTTCAGTGTACTCTCTCTTTGACAGCTGATGTTCTCAGTCCTAGTAGCAAAAGTTTGCTGTTTAAAACAAGTTCTTCCTCCTGGTGTCCCACCTACTTTCCCATTGTCTAGAGCCAAACCTGGATAAGATGTTCATCCCTGCTTGGCTGAAAACTCACTCATACACAGGGCAAGCAAAATTCTCCCTCTATTTTTTTCCTCTTAGGTAGTATGAACTTCTCTCTTGCTCTCTCCCAGTGCTGTGCCCACTGATAACAGCAGCTACATTTGTACAACTTGACCTAAAATATCACAGCTCCATCTTATGAACCGGCATCTTGTGATTACTTTTTCTTGCTAGGAAACCTGGTTACCTGCAAAATCCATCTGCCCTTGCAGCAGGCAACATCACAGCTTGTCAAGGAAAGACTCCAGGCTATTGTGTCTGTCCGCCATCACTGTTGGCAATGAGATACATGGAGCCACAGACCCAGGCACAGGATGTGGGTCTCTATGGAGAGAAAGTTTGTTCTTGAGTGTGCTCTGAAATACAGGGCATGCCTGACATTTTCTCCCAGGAAATACCAGCAAGAAGGAAACACCTTGCTCACACAGGTTAGCTGTATGGACCCAGCCCTCTGGCCACACCAGCATGGCATTGTCAATGCAGCCCCTTCCTCTAGTAGTTTTCCACCACCACCAAAAAGCTCCAAGCAGTCTGGTGGGTTTTCTCCCCTTTCAAACACCTAGGGAGAGGAAACTATTTAGTGCACTTTGTTTCTTTTTGTAGGTCAAAGTACTTGTAGAGCTTATCAACCAGCCACATTATTGCTTGTACAGTTAAATAAAGTTTTATATTAGGGCAACTTTGCAAATGGGCTATGCATGGGCTGTGTTGCCCAATCAGATGTATTCAAAGTTTCAAGTGGGCTTTTAATTTCTGATGCTTTTGGTTAAGAGAGTGAAAATCTCACAAAATCCATTTTTACAAAGATATTAGATGCACCTAAATCTGTACTGGAAAATATGATCCAGAACTGAAACAGTACCTGCGGATTCACAGAATCAGAATCACAGAAGGGTTGAGGCTGGAAGGGACCACTGGAGATCATCTAGTCCAACTCCCCCTGCTCAAGTAGGGTCACCCAGAGCATGCTGTCCAGTATCCTGTCCAGATAGCTTTTGACTGTCTCCAAGGAAGGAGACTCCACAACCTCTCTGGGTAACCTGTTCCAGTGCTCTGTTGCCCTCACAGTAAAGAAGTTGTTTCTCATGTTCAGATGGAACTCCTTGTGTTTCAGTTTGTGCCCATTGCCCCTCATCCTAGTCAAACCTGAAAGTTTGTAGGTGAAGTATCTCAGCTCCCTGAAATACTAATGAATTTGGATTTGGTGTTCTAGCTCTGACCAGTCTCTTTCTAAAAAGTTCTTTCGGTGATGTAAATTATTTGGGGAGTATGGAGGCAATAATACTGAGTTATAGACCATATTTATAACTGTTGAGCTCTCAAACAAAGCCATAAATGTACATTCCACAGTTCCCAGACAAAAATAAACAGAGCCTGCTATTTCTAATCCATTCCTCCTTTCCCTTGGTGCTGATTAGATTGCATATCCTGGAAAGGATGAATTCAGGCTTTTCTGAAGTTATTTTGCAGAGATTCATTTGTGATTTAATGCAAATGTTTTGTAGATTTGAAAGATGTATGGCCCAGCTGTTCCTTCTGCATATGACAACTTTTGTCTAAGCTCTTCTGCAGGAAAAAAAAAACAACTCACAGCTATTCAGTCGTCATGGGATGCTGTGGCCTTCTTAAAGCTTTAGCCTGAAGAACATCTTCTCACTCTGCAGTCTCAGATGGGGGATAATTTTGACCATCACTTATCTGACACTAATTCCATGTTTAGAATACTGAGGGCTGGTATGTTTTTATCTCCTCTCTTAAAAAAAGAAAAGACATTTCCTGGGCCAGAATGAAATGTCTTTTAACGAATTCTGATAAGCCTCGAGTAACTAAATAAATTTCAAGGCTTTACAAGTAATTCAAATATCAGTGTTTAAAATAAAATAATGCATAAGAATTTATTTCTGCAAAAATAAATTCACCATGTGACTTAGCTGAACCCACACCATTGGCAATTGTCCACATTTTCTCCTTAAATGTTGCATTTGTGCTTCTAAACCAAGTGGCTGACACCAAGCTCTCTGGCTTCTTTTTCTTTGTACTGCTGTGAGCCTATTCACATGTAAAATAGCACCCCACCGCCTAATCCCTAATCTGCATTGAAATCCAGGGTAGCCATTTCAGATTTGATGGTTATGGGGTCATCTCTACTGTGCTAATGACTGTGGGTGGTGTCTCCACAGCCTCCTTCCTCTCAGTAGGCCACTGTGAATAGACTAAGATATTAATAACATAAGGGATGTTTCTAAAAATGCCAGTGTTTACAGCAGTCTGAAGATACACCCGTGCTCCTTTACCATCAGTGTTCTGTCCAACTGCACAGAAAACATAGGCATTTTGGCTTTTCCTTTTCGGAACCAATATAAGGTACAGAGAAGGACAAAAGCTTGTCACATCATCAAATGTCATAAAACAACATATGGATTCAAATCACTGAATACATTATGGGAATGACAAAAGCTTCAGGCTAATTTGATATGTATACAAAGGCCTTCACCTCTGCCTATTCCATACTCTCTATCTTAATAGACTTCCAGGGCAAAAATGTATCAGAATACCATGATGTTTAAAGGTATATATTCAAAATGCCAGAGCGTTGTGGTTGTGCTGTAATCACCCCAAACCTGATCATTACAACCTGGGGAAGTTCATGCTTAAATTGTACTTAAAAGCAAATAAAACATTCAGAGATCTGGAAATACAGGACTAAATAATAGCAGCTTTGCCATTTCCTGCCAGTGACATGATGGAATTAAGAAATAGTTATGAAGAAGACAGATCTGTGGTTTTAGTCCCAGGCAGATTAAACTGACTTGCAGTAACTTTGTTGTAGACACTTCTCTGATGGAGCAGAGTGACAGCTTTTGGTATTTAGCAACATACATTCACCAGAACTACACGAAATGTTAAACAAATGCTATTGTCCCTTCTAAAACCGTAACAGTGAGCTGAGGTAATCATTGATAATAAATGGATTTCTTCAAATGTAGCCAGTTCTGATGATTAATATTAATTTGAACTGTGTTGGAAGTTTAAGATATCTGCACTATCCTTTTGCTAAGACCTTTCGGACTAGAAAGACCCAATGTGTACTCCAATGTTTACTGATTTATTTTACTGTCAATTACCAACTGATTAAAAGATATGCTTGCAAATCCTGGACAGAGTCATCCCATTTCCAGTAGCACAAAAGCAGGGAGACCAAGGTCTGATCTCCATCATAAACAAGGGGGTGGGATCCTTTCTTCAACGATATAGCATCATCCTGCCTTACCAACAGTGACTCTAGTGCCTAGGATAATGTTTTCCCACTTTTCCAGTGTAGATGCTGGCAGCAGGATCCAATTCAACAAATAATCTGGACATCTTTTACGTCTCTATCAGTTCAAAAATAATCACTATAGTACTATAAACACTGACCTCACAGAAAATCAGATTCTGGGCTGTAGGTTAGCTTTTCTAGGTAAATAAATTAAGAAAATACAAACACAAAGAAAAAATTACAATAATTTACATGGGATAAGAACATGAAAAAGTCTTGGACATATGTACGCCAAGGGACTTGATTTCAGTTGGTCTTACCTTGTACCAGCATTTCTTCAATGTGTTTTACTTATTGTACTCTAATTGACCTAGCCAAATGCTGAAAGAACAGTTCACACAGCTCAAAATTAGTCTTGTTCTTTCTTCTTCACAAGCCAGAGGATGAACAGAATAATTGTGGAGGCTAAATCCTGTGGAATTGTACTCCATTAGATTCCAGCATTATAAAATAGCTGGGAAAATTTCCCTCAGTGACATGTGAACAGTGCAAAAGCATGAGTTTTATTAATTCAATCTAATTACATTATTCACTCCTTATCTATGCAGTAAGTCAAAATCACTGTTATGCTCCACGAAGGCAAGAGTCTTAATAAAACCCAAATATTAGAGGTGTTGCTTGACAAGATGCAGCTTATGACAGAAAATGGCTTCCTTTCCTTGAAAAGCATGTCATTATGATTGCGTTTGCTGATAATTAATTGCAATTATTGCATTTTGTTTCACTTCATGCCCTCTAGCTAGTTTCATTTGATTTCTGCAGTGTATATGTGTCAGTGTGTGTACCAGCGTATGCATTTTTTACTGGATCTCTCACTCAAATGTGAATGATGCAAATCTTGCATGGATCTGTTTGGAAATGGTAGCCAGCTTTGTTGAAATGCAGAACATCACCCAGCTGGCATAGTGAAAGCAAATGACACTTAAGCTTCGGAGTCTTTGCAAGTATGCTAGAAAACCATTTCCTTTACATTTTTTAATGCTTCACAGCATTGCCTCTAATCATAACTAACACTTACTTTGTGCCTAATGGGGCAAATATCATGTATGATGGCATTTTATCTGAGGTGGCATAAAAACAGTGCAAGAAATCATTAGAGAAAATGCAAAGCAAATGTGAAAAATCAGCAAAGTTTAGAATGAAATGTTCTCTCTTGATTTCATACATTCTTGGCATAATAATACTGTAGCATATCATTATCATTAGTTGTGCTGCTTGAATTAAGGTTATACAAACCAGTTGGGTATATCCTTGTGTTAGAAGGCGTTCTTGGAGGTCTGATTCCACCACAGCTGTCTTAGCTGAACTTTTATAAGACGCCCTGGAATGAAAGACAATATATCTAACCACTGGCTTGACCCTTTCTTCATTTCGGGTCTGGGTTTGCTACATAAAAAAATTGAGAGAAAACTTGCATTTCCAGAACTCTCCAAACGGAGATCAGAAATGGTAAATACATAAGCAGCAACAGATGATTCAGAAGCTGCCTGTGAAGAACTGAAACCCTGGTCCAACCACAGTCCTGAATACCTGGCTGTTGTGGTCAAAATAACAGGTCCAGCTGGGAAAGGAAATATTTAACCATGATGACTTCTATTTTTTTTTTTTTTTGTCTACCCCAAACAGTGTTGAACTCTCATTTCCCCTTCTGTCTTTTCTCCTCTCTCATCTCAAAATGATTGGGAATTTGTGCTTGTGTCCAAAATGCTATTTCATTTCATTCAGCCATTCCATAAAGCAGGCACAGACAGATGAGTTACTTTGAGCCCTGAACTAAAATTCGTATCTGCCAGGAAGAATCCATATCCTTCCTGATATAGTCGTTTCAAAGTTAATCTTGCTTGTTATATAAAAATTTAGTATGCTCATAAGGCTAGGAATGTTTACTAAGAGAAAATCAAATAGGAAAAAATTAAGAAGACCCAAAAGTGTACCAGGCTGCTAAACTGCAGGTGCTAAATCACATACATTGCCAATATGCGTCATGAAAACTTTTCTGAGGATGGACACTGATTTGCACACAGATAAAAATGTTTGGGATATACCCAGAATATGAACATTTCCTGCCATTCTTCCATATACACACAGACTGGGCATGTGCACAGATTCATGCACACCAGGCATTGCACACTTTGACAACATTGCTTGAGATGTGACGCAAGATTTCCAAATGAACACTGTATTATCAGGTTTGTATACAGTCTGCTTATAGTTTAGTGTGTCTGCACTTACTGAACCTGCTGGCATAACCAAGCAGTGAGACGCGGGTAGTGATCTCTCAGAATTAGATTGACAGGACAGCTATAAAGATTAACCTGACAAGCCTTATATGTATAGTATAAATACATGCACAGCACAGGTGTTCAGGAAAGAAACGTCCAGGTATATTGGATTCATCTATTTGATGTTTGTACTTATGATACGTATATACATTTCTAATTCTTCATTTCTGTTTCACAGTGTTGGACTATGTGGCAGAGAGAGCATTGAGGTGAACTAAGTTATGTCTTCTGATGAAGGTATCCTTGAAATGCAATAACTGTTGTTTTAGATGGCATCGGTAGTCTAAGCGAGGCAAGAGTAAGCTCAAAAAAAGCAGAGCACTATTAAAAACCTTCTGCAGGGAAATTTTATATCAAACCATAAAGCAATTATTTTGTGGCAACAATATCCTTTGTGAAGTTTTCAGAGATGGAAGTGTCAAAAACCAAGGACACAGAGAGGAAAGAGAACCTTCAGATATATTTCCTCCCTGCACACGTTCTACTGAACTAAATTTTAATTTTATGTAGAAAAGACTTGCACCATATCTATATTCTGTTATATTCCTAGGCATTCTCTCAAAAGGAAAACCAACAGCACAATGCAAATTTTTATGCACCTAAGTGATATGTGCTCAGAATAGTGATTGGCCCCCTATGGTATAAGGGAAAAATGAAAATCTTTGCTAATTAGACACCTTTATAATAAGGAAATTTAGTGGTTTCTGTTACGCAATCAAGAATGAGAATTTCTTTCATTACAAAGAGCTATTCTTCACTGTTATGCCAGAGCAACCACTAATTTTATTTTCAGATCAATAGTTTGTATGTTGAGTTAATAATGTGAAATGTTAATGCAGTATCAAATAGCAATTTAGGCCTCTGGGTCCTAGTAACATCCTTCTAATCAGCACACTCTGCAGTGATATATAGGGCTACCTATAGGGACAGATGAATCATATAATACAGAGAGCTGCTGCTAGCTCTCATAATGGTTCCAAGCTGGACAGACCTCTTGAAAGAGGAGCTAACCATAAATGCCTTTTTTTTAATCTTGTTTAGCTAATAAAATCTGTGTAATTGTGAAATGTGTTTTCTCAAGAGGTATAATGCATATTTATTCTCTGTCCCAGGCTGGATGAGCTAATAATGATTGCAATCAATAAGAGAGTCTTTCATCAGTATAGTTTTATTATAGACACTTTAAGGGCCTTCAGCTATCAGATGAACCCACTTACATCTTATGGGTCATTTACCAGTGATACCTTGCAAAAACTACTTAGAGGAGTTAACACTTATTTTCATTTGCAGTTTGTGAAAACCCTGCTAGATCAAGGGAAAGAAAAAATATTTTATCTTGACATTAGAACGGTAACTAGCAGGTTCAGTTTTCAAAGGCACCTCTTCACAGCCTCTGAAATTACACAAGGAATGGTTGCATGCCAGCTTTTACATGCAACTGAACTCAAAAACATGAGTTTTACATAGGCCAAAAACTTTCATATGAAAACCAGGCTTGCAAAATTGCATTAAAAGTTAAGAGAACACATTTGAAAATTTGCCCCTAATTGTCTAGTTTGCTGTGCTTGTGAATGAATTCACTGCCAAGCTATAGTTATGGGACACGTGAAAGTCATTTTTATTTTCTTTCTGTTCCTTTTGCTTCAGTAATTTGAGTTCTGTAATATTTTCCGTAATATTTTCCATATGTAAGCAACGACAGCAGAAGGCCTCAATGTGAGGCCTTCTGAATGCTTGTAGCTCTTTTTGACACCACGTTCCTTCAAGAGGCTCAGCAGCTCTCCAATTAAACTCTGACCGTGTGAAATCCCGGCTAGCAAGCCACATTTTAGATGAAACAACTAGATGTAATGGTTTCTTGATGCCACAAGGCTGCTGGCTTTGCTGACTGTACTATAATTCCTATAATGTTTTGTTCTTTTATTTAGAGCCCCAGGACCTGGAACCAAGAGGATCTTGGCTTTTATTTTGATAAAACCATTTTTCAGTCCTCTTCTTCATGATGAAAAGCTCTAAATTATAACCGAAAGGCATGCTGATGCCTTTAAAACTGAAGTGTGGAGCTTAAAACCAGAACTTCTTGTTTTCAAATTGCATCATTTCTAAACTGATCTCCTGATTTTTAAAGCTGAACTCCAGATTTTGGAATTATGTGTGATAATGATGCCACAAGTTTTACCAAGGGCATCATTTCTATTACCTTGTTGTTGTTTTTATTAAGAGCAATGTTTCTATCTCAGTAGTTATAGTAAGTAATGCTCGAAGGCCAACCAAGCTGAAGTTTACTTACACTAAGCTTTGTTTAAACATTTGCAAATTGTGATCTGTCTCAAATGTATTATAAAGATATTATTTAGAATTTCTGATGTAAAAATCTATGTCATTTTCCAATGAAAGATGAAAGTTAGAAATGTTGACGGAATTGAACCACAGATGAAGTCATTAAACCTTCATGTGTTGCTGCTGCGTGTTTTCTCTCCTTACTATAGGAGAAAAAGAGGCAAAAAGCATCTTACATCCTCCAAACAGAGTACTTGTATTTGCAAAGCTAGAGTCATTGTAAAACCATTTGGCCTGTTTCCATTCAAATTATAAGCATGTGTTTGAGATTCAATAGTATGGCATGTGCCTCACTATATACACGATAGTATACGATAGCTGAATTAACATCAAAAGAAGCTCATGCTAAAATGTTTTATTGATGTGGGACTTTGAATTGTAAATATGAACAGAATAATAAAGGGAATATACAGCACACATATCTTTATATCAGTAAAGATACATGCAGAGATAGATCATGTCAGATAAATGAAGACCAATTAGATTCTAAGCATGAAGTACTACTAATGCAGTGTAATCTTTGTAAATAAATACAATTCTAGCATAGCTACCAAAAGGGTACATTGTTTACCTGTGTGTTATCTATACGAAGATTGTTCAGAGCTTGCAACAGTGATAATGGAAGATTCTGTCAACGGTGTAATTTCTCCCCTTTGATTGACTGTATGAGTGGTGACATAGAGTTCAGAGGTCAAATTCAAGACTTTATGGCAAATCTGAGAAAAATTACCTTTCAATTTAAGAGTCCAGGAGGAATACTGCCACTGCAATAGTCATTTAGAATACCAATATAATGTATATGCCAGCAGATGTATTGTTATTATCCTAAAACATAAACTAATGACAAATTTATAAAGACAGGAGAGAAGTCTGTAATACAACCTAGGGTCAGCAGAAGCTATTTAAAATGTTACAGATTTTCCATGGAGATTTGAGGCAAATATTACCACCAAGCACGGTTGTCTATGCAAGATGAATCTTCAGATAAAACAGTGATTCTTGGTTATTTACCCTCTTAATAGTAACATTACTCTGCAGTTGAGCTGTATGGGAAAATATCCTAACCCAGTGGCTAGAAGGGCCTTAGATGATGTCAGCAGGCACCCTGTAAGTACTCCTTCTTCTTATACTTTGAGGAAAATCTTTTAGACTGATATTTTAAAGTCTTTTTGGTACCTTTCTCTAAGCTGTGAAATAAAAGTCCTTGGTGAGACCTTCCTGCTTAGCCTAACTTTCCTCTGGGGGCCTTCATTATTAACTATATAGGGAACTTAGGCTCTTATTTTACACTGCTGTATTTTATTGTGTGTGAGAAAGATGCCTGGACGCAAGTAAAATGCTGGTTAGGTGGACTTCAGTCCAAAATATTTTCCTGCTTTTACTTAATGACTTAGGTATTGACAGGACACCACTGCTAAATATTAATTTGGCTGTGATGTATAATTAGGTAGGTGAGTAATTGAAAACCAGTGATTTATTATTTATGAATTACTGTATTTTAATTAGACCTAGACAACTCCTAATAGTTCCTTTGAATGCCTATGCCCTTTACACATGTGCAAAAAAGCCTTCATACATCACTTTCTATCACAGGCCTTCTGCTTTATCATTTTAAATCCTGGCACAGTTTTTCATGGCTGATATCTGCTTTACATCTTGCAGTGTCTGGGTTCAGTTAAAAACTTCCTGGACCTTGCTTGCATCCTCTGTAAGAACAACATATTCATACTCTGAGGAATAAATCACTTAGCACGATGTTGCATATAAATAAGCTTACTAACTGGAGAATACTCCTGATCACCCATTATATGTCTTGTAAAAAACATTCCTTCAAAAGCACCTTTCAGAGAAGAATGAGATCATTAACGTCTCATTGGATTTGCAGAACTAAGGTCAGTTGTATGATTTGAGACTGAAAGTTGTGGATAACTTTTCAGACTACTCTGAAATAATAGCAGTCTTACAGACCGGTCCTCAGAAAATATTTCTTGATACTTAGAGAGAAATGGAGGTAGGCTGGGAACCAAATGCTAGGGGCTATCACTTTGGAGGTTATCCCACACAGACATTATCCCCACATAGACCAGCCTTGAAGGATAAAACTGATATGTGAAGAGCTCCCTTTTTTGGTTCAGCTCTGATATCCATAGCTTTTTGGATAGTCTGTGTGAGCAGGAGTTGCTCTGGAAGGTTTGCACAAAGATGGGTCAGTAGCGTTTGAACTGGAGACAGGAAGCCTCTGTGTGATGCAGCCCCTTCACATCACACTGAAAGTGGGAGCTGGGAGAAGTAGTAGGTGTGACATTGCAGAGCACTAAATCGCAGATTCCCTGTGTGTCCCAAGTTTTCTCAAAAAGAGGGAGAACAGCAGAGAAGAGATCTCAGATGAGCTGGAGAGAGCTCACCAAGCCAAGAAGGAATGGTGCTACATGGCATCCTCAGCCATCAGTACGGGCATCACACTCACCTATAAATGAATTTTGCAAAAAGATAGAAGAAGATATTGCAGCACTTTCGCCACACATGATGAGGTTCCTCTCTTTTCCCATCATATTTTTTGTTGCATTTTGTGAGGGCAGACTTGCCTTGTTTAGAATCAACCCTCATTCAGAAGCTCACCCTCCTGATTAGTCGCACCTGGGACTCGGCTGCTGCGTACCCTTATCACCATTTTAAAGACAGTGCTGAAGTTAAATTTCCAAAGGTTATGTCTGAGCAAGAAATGAAAAAGAAAACTCATTTTTATATACCAGCTAGGACGAAAAAGTGACCAACCATTATAACTAGTTTATCGTAAAATACGGTACGTCTTGCTAGTAAGATGCACTTACTGGCAAAAAAATTCTTGTACTCCCAATCCTTTGATAGGTTTGTAGGGAAATATTTAGAATGAAAATACTGCCTATTCAGTAAACTATAATTTCATAATAAGAACAAAGCTGCTGCAATTACTTTTCTATCAAGCAATTCTATGGATTTATACTATCATTTAGCAAGTGACCTGTTGACTTTCAGCCACTGGATAGTTCTATGCTTTGTAATGTGTCTGTCTTTAAAATATAACATTTACCTGCTGAGAACAACATTATACTATTTATGAAACCATATCTTTTCAACAGCCAAACTCAGCAAGATTTTATTGCTCTCTCCACCTGTAATTGCAGAACTGCTGACTCATCAGTCCATAATCACCCCTTGCCAATGAACTGCTTCACTAAAACTCTCAAAGTGGCTTGTTTTCTCATCATTCCTGCAAGCACTCCCTCCCTCCTCACCTTTTTGGGTAGTAAAAGAAACCTCTCAAAAGGTTATAATTAATTAAAGTTCAGATTAACACCAGAGAAACATCTGTGTGACAAACACTTCACTGCCGTCCTGATCAGAAAAATGTATAACATGAAGATAAATTAAAATTCATGAATATCTTTAAAAATGTATAAGAAGTTTAACAGTCAATTTAGCTTTTGTCTATAATGTAATAAAGCAAAATTTTCCTCAAGGATAGAAACAGTTCTCTCTGTTTTTCCTTGTTCACTACTATAGAATATTTACTTCATAACAAACTTCTACCTGACAGTTTTTCCCCTTTAAATCTTTTGATAACTGACATCATCCATTAGTGGTCTGGAATATTTGTTAAGGAATCAAACATCTGTGAAACCAAAAATTCTCCTGTTCATTCGCTGCCATTTTTAGGCTGAGAACAGGAGAGAAATCTTTGCTTTTGTAATAACTGTAGCTCTGTATTAATACATGACTGTACTCAAGTCATGCTTCAGGGTTTTAGTGAATTAGTTACAAAGATCTGGAAGGAATGCCTGGCACTCTGGTATGCAACTGGAATTTGGGTTTGGATTTGTTTTTTTCCTCCTATTTAGGCATCTGCTTTGGCTACAGCTGGGGTTGGGACAACACTAGATAGGATGGGACAGCACTCTGTGTCTCCTTTCTCGGATGTTTCCTGGTACCCAGCATTTTGCCTTGTTCAAAGTCAAACTGGTCCCCAGAGTTAGACTGAGGGAAGGCCTGGCAGGAACCCCATTTTTTGCAACATGGAATATAGGTCACCTGTCAGAATAATCTGAATCTAACAAATTCCCCGCCCTGCAGCAAGATGAACTGTTAAAGTAAAGAGCATGGTAACATCTGCAGAGCAGTAAATTCATGTTCTTTAGTAGATAGATCGTTGGAAAGTCCACCATAAATATCTCAGACTACCCATTTTCTACTTATGGCATACAATCAGTCTATGACTGACGAACCGAAATACTTCAGATTCACCAAAGTCAATCTGTCAACAACTGTACTAAACTGATTGGCTTGTGCTCTGCAAAAGGTCAAGCTGAGCAATGCAAAAAATCCCCCATGTCCAGCAGCTCTGTGGGTCTAGGGGATTAGTGCAATAGAATTTTAATCTCTTTTTTGTGTTTGCAAAGGAACAAAAATATCATCTTAGAACCAAAGAAATGCCACGGTGGACCTCAGAATGGATGGCTCAGTAAATCCACGATCCTGACTCCTGGAAGGATTCCTGATGCCAGATCATGTTGTTCCCCTCCTCTTTTCCAATAGAGCATGTAACTGTTGTACATAAATAGATTGTCATGATGGATATTTATCACTAAACTTAAACTAAGGATTGGTTATTACGCTGAAGAGTGGGACCTGCCTTTTAAGACAGTGTCCCAAACTCCTACTACAGCAATGATTACTCAGAAACCTTGTTATTATTCTTCCTATAGCGCTGCTTGGGAGGTTGTGCTTTTCAGATAAGCAGCGTCCTACAGTGGCAGAGTGCATGAAAGGGTAGAGTCGGCCGGAGCAGAGCTCCTCTCTTCAAATTCCTCAGCACAACCTTGTCTCTGCACTACATGGCTAAGTTAGAGCAGTTTCTCAACAGCACTACTCTACATCAAAGTCAGTGTCATAGAAGCTTGGACCTCGAGGGTCATCACTGTATTTCTCATGCTCCTTCATCCTCCATCCATTGCTTTGACTGTATCTTGGCAAGGGGGGATATTTGACTTCTATAATTCTCTTGCCCATATTTCTTTGAGAAGCTAAGATTCTTTGTTTTATACCCTCCCTGCAAAAGCAACTTATATTTCTGGGGTACGTGGCTTGTGGCACATTATTCAATTAACCAAGAGAAATTTTATCAAAAAACAAACTCCACAAGTTGAATCATAGCTATATGTGAAGTGCTAAGAGGTGCCTAAAGAGGGGGGAAAAAGCTGGAAAAGTACACGTGGGGTCAGATTCTCAGCGAGTAAAAATTGGTACATCCTCATTCCCTTTGAGTGAATTTACACCAGCTGAAGATTTGACCCATGCATTAAAATTGTTGGGAAAGCCAGTTTACTAGTTATCTCAGGTAAATGGAAAGAATGCACAGAAAAGAAAGACAACACCCTTTATTTGACTTCTTCAAAACATTTTTAGGCTTTATTGTTAATAAGATTAAAAAGGAGATGAGCAATAAAGATATTGGAGCTGAGTTTATTATGAGAAAAAGTACACTTCAGGAAGAGTGCTCTCCCACCACTTAGCCCAAAAGCTTGTGTACACATCCTTCCATTCACATTTTTTTATTACTGTTTGCCTAGAAAAAAAAAAGTCCCTGTTAAAAGAATGTGAGCGGGAGTGCATTGCCTCCCCTCTCCAGGTTACTCTAGATGCACTGATCCACGTATTTCCCATAACTGTAATTTTCTGCCAGTCATGATTGTAGACCCTTCAGTGAGTGAAACATAATACTTCCCTTGAAAATAAAGCAAGTCATTTGACAGACTGTGTTCCTCCTGCCTTTTGTGGGCCATTCAGTGACTTTATTTTACTGAGGGAACAAGGGGAAGTTTATAATAGGATCAGTTTTGTTTGCAATTTGTTTCTAATAGATGCCAATAAGCCGGTTAACTAGGCTCTAGTTAATGGAAATTTTATTGTTTTTCCCCCTGCAGTGCACATGACCTTTTCTTACAAGAGTTTGTGATTCTTGAAAACATGTATCTGCTGCCTTGCCTCAGGGTCTGCTTACAACAGCAGGGATATGACTACAGGCTCTTCTGAACTTGTTCACCAGCCCTCTGCTTTGAGTAGACCAAAATACTTTGATCATCCTGTCAGTGGCAAATTTACAGCAACATTCTGGCTTTTGTTCCATGTGTATTTCTCCAAATATAATATCTCCCTCAAGAAATCAATGATAAGCTGTTAAACTAAAGAGCATGGTAACATCCACAGAGCAGTAAATTAATGGTCTTTTGTGGATAGATGGTTACAGATTTCATCATAAAAAATGGATAAAAGATTACATATCACACAGAGCGAAACTTTTAATAACTCAACATGACTTTTCTTAATGGGTTTTATTCATTTTAATCATTATAGTGTCAATGATGATTATAGCCTTATTAGATTCTGGTGATTGAGGAGCCTGTTTATGAGATATCGAAAATCTTAGCCTGTTCGGAAGTGTAGTTGCAGTCTGTGTAGGTTTGATGTGTAACTTCATCTGCAGAAGTAGGGCTTGCCAGAGGAGTTTCAATTAATACTTTTACTAAATTGCTCCTGTCTGTAGTGACCTAGGTCACAGATGACTTAAGGATTCCACAACATCAGCTTCTCAAAACAGTACACTAGCAAGAGTGTAAATCAAAGCGAGCTGAGGAACTAAAAAAAGAAGAGGGGGGGGATCATATGGCAAAAGAAACCAATCTTTTTTCCCGTCTAGCAGCCACACAAGAATCTAGTCTTACGTTATCACTCTAGACTAAATCTTCCTTCCTAGCAATGGAGCTTTTCACATAGCCTTGAGCATGCACGAACTCTCACAATAAGAATGGCCCTTAGTATTATCAGGAACATGAACAGAATAACCAAATCAGATGCAGCAACACTGTGCAATTATATTTGCATTCTGAGGGAGAGTTCTTGAATCACTTTTTATAAACTAATTTTCAAAATGCGTAGCTACCCCGATTTGCTTTAATGGGGACAAGAATGCACCATTTTGGTTTGTTTGGTTCCTGCTTAAAATCTGTTGAAGAAGCCCTTTTCTTTTTGAGGCCATAGATATGGTCTAAATACTATCGACTGAAAATGATGACATATGTTTGTTCTTCATTAAAAATGGAACGTTTTTAGTAATCATATATGGCTCTACCTCTCAGGAATGCAAAACTCCCCTGCACGTACAAATACAAAGAGCATGAACTGTAGAAGGTTTAGATCAGAACCAAGTCTGTGTAAATCACCCTAAATTAATTTATTTTTTGTGTCCTGAATATTTGAGGAATACTTCAGACATATCCTACCCCCTAGCCTCCTTCTGCCTCAGGGCCAGCATGCACCAGACTTGCAGGGCTCAAGCTAGCTGGGTTCCTGCAAGTCCTAGTAGGATGCCTGTCTTGGTCACTTCTGCCTGCTATCAAGTACCATGGGTGCTTGGGAGCTCCTCTCATATCAGGGGAATTGGAAGGATGTCTTTGGAGCTGCCAGTGCCTTTCCTTCTCCCTCCGCTTTGCTGGTACGTTCCAGGCACATCCATAACTAAGTCTACAGCTGCTGCATCTTTTTGCCTGACAAATTCTTATGGACAGTGTCATGCATCTTTTAAAACTTAGAAAAAATTCTGTGGAATCATTGGAAGTCTATCCTGACTAAAGCCTTCAGAAGTTTTTCTGCTATGGATTCAACTGGATCCTACAGTACCACTGAATCTATTCCTTTTTGCTTTGTTCCAGCACTACAGCAATCCTAGCAGTCTTCAAATATGTAAAAGGCAGCTCCAATAGAAAGCAAATAAGACTTTCTGGGCCCACTGGAGATAGAACAGTGAGCACTGGGCTTAAATGATGGCAAAGGAGGTTTAGACTAGACATCAAGAAACAGCAATGCAGTACAGATAGTTAGGGATTACTATGAGACATGGAGGGAAGTTGTGGAATCTCCATCACCAGAAGTCTTTCAAACTGTCAGGAGGATAAACTAGACAATTTTCAGGGTCCCTTCTAGCCTAGTTTTTGATGATTTCTAAGATTCTCCTCTTTGTTCACAAGCTTATGGTAGGATTTTTGTAAAGTTCCAGGTAGTCAAACAGGTTTTAATTTACTGAAACTTACCCCAGTTCTTCAAGTTGAGTGTTTCAGTTGCTGCATTTTCATTTCTGTATGTTCAATTTGTATCAACTGTCATGAACTGGATATCAATACTTTCTTAAATCACTGTATTCGTTACTGAATAACTGTACTTGCAATAGAGAAAAACAACAAAAACATCATCATTACTGGGAAACGGTACCACAAACAGCTGCCAGAGGTGACCAACATGAAAAGAGTCTGTCAAAAATTCTCAAACTCAGTCAGCATGAAGTTATAAGCACATACAACAGCTGGGTGGATCTCTTATTGTTGATTCACTCTTCTGTTGTTCCATTTGCATCACAGACAAAATGCTCCAACTGCAGACCAAGACGCTAAGCGAACTGTTATTTACTATATTCTTACAGATTGTAAGAGTTAGCAGAAGGTAAGGTACAGACTGAAGTCCCACTGATTCTCACATTCTTTTTTAGCACACTAGGTGTCATGTATTGCCTTAGACAGTCAAGTAAATGTCATTCTTATTTTGCTGTATTAGGCAACACACGTGCATGATTAAGGCAAGGAAACAGTCCTTCAGAATTACCATTTCTACAGCTCATTCACTTGATTCGTCGCAGTCATTTCTTGCTAAGCATACTACGAAGGTAACAAATTTCTTGAAGAAGGGGGAGAAAGGACAAAGCATGTTTGTTTTAGAAATGTCTGGGGATTTTTTTTTTTTAATTAATGTCCCAATCACTTAATAAGCTGCAGGGCAGACTCAGTAGCTGGGACAATCCAAATAAAGCCCACATGCTCCTGTTTCAGTCACCTGCCTTTCCTTAGCACAGGATTATTAACTCAAAAATGGGAGACTAAGGTCTAAAGTAATGCTGCACACTTAAAAGTGGGAATTCTAGCTCTGCACAGATGAAATGCTGGAAAATTCAGCCTCCTTCTCCCTTGATGTTGCTGTCTGGACCATCTTGCAGGTTCTTTGCTAACCACTTCTTTCTCTCTCTCTTTATTTGCTCATATTTTGCAGGGCAGCTGCTATATGATGTTAGAGAGGGCACACAGAAAGAACCAAGTATAGAAACACCAAATACAGCCTACAGTTCTCAGGGTCCCCCGTATCAGCTACAGGGCAAACAGACTTGAAGGCCTTGGAGCTGCTGCACAGCCCCATCTAGATCGACTTTATTCTGCCCCTGTGCTCGCTAGGAAGAGAGCTCCCTCCTAAAATGCAGCTGGAGAGCAGTTCTCTGCCACCCCAGGAATCACAGAATGACGGTTTCTTCTGCGGTTCTCCCATTAATCAGAGAGTAAAGCATCTGCTCCTGGCCCAGATCACCAGTAAATTACTTCCCCATGCATGGTGGGCTGGGGGAGAGCAGGGCTGAGGCTCTGCTCTTTTTCTGGTAGCCTGCTCTGCCTGTTAGGCACAGGCTGGGGATGCACGGAGGCCACCCAGCGAGCCTTCTACTTCCTTCTTCCCCAGTGTGGGTGTATGGGGCAACCCTGCCCTACCTTAGCAGAAACACTGAGCGAATGTATCCAAAGAGCCAAGGTAGACGCTTGCAAACCACAGTGTCTTTAACCTGATGGGAAAGATTGATAGCATTTAATAGAAGATAACTTTTTGGAATACCTTTCTGAACTCTCCTGTCAAGTTTCACAAGGAATGTTACAAACTGGGCTCTGCAGAGAAACATGGAGATAAATACGGCTGCAGGACTCTTCAGAATAGCATGAAAACCAGGAAAAGTCCTCTTCATTTTTAGAACCATCCATTGAGCTCTATATGCTTTGTCTCTGTCGAACGTTATGAGACACCAAAAAACTGAGCATTATTCCATCAGAAGATGGGCCAAGTTTCTCTACATTATTATGCATTATGTTAGGGTGTGCAGGATTTGGCCAAACTTACTGATGATGCTGATGTCTGCATATGTTACCACCTAGTGACTATTCAGGGGTACTCTGCAGCATGTTCTGCAAAACAGTTTCCTTTTCAGATGATGTATTAAGGGGCTTTTAATGCAAGTGAATAAATGGTGATTTATCAAAGTGACTGATCAAAGCCATTAAATTAATATAGAATAGTATCAGTAGTAAATTGTATAATTAAAAAAAAAAAAGGCTTAATCTCTTTACAGAGAAACACACCAAAAATATCTATCCCAAATATTTGGAGTTTTTTACTAGGGTCAAGCATCCTATCCTGTTTCCTAGAATTTGGCTGGTAGGTTCATGGTCCCATCTTTTTTTCTTTTATTGAGGTAATAACTAATCGTTTCTGCTCCATACTTTTGTCATACGTAATTGCCATTTTATTGTTCCCTGAGGTCAATTTTACTAAGACTTTTTAAAAGCTGAATTTAAAATGACTAATGCCGATTAAAAGTAGAAATTCAAGGTTGCAAAGCCTATCACAGCCTTATGCTATTTCCTGTGGCTGTATTTTAAGGTAATTAAGAGCAGGTCTCCCTGTAGTGCATCTTTGTAAAGTAACTGCAAGCATATTAAGTATTTACCTAGTAAATACTCACACTTGTTTGTGATGTGGGAAGCTTTTCCCTGGCTTTTTTTCTAAATACTTTTTCACTTCTGGATGTGTACCAATAAAAGCTCTTCCAGTTGGCTATCACCAGAATTACTTTAAACTGCTTCCCAATAAAGAGTGAGATCCAGGGATTACAGCATGTCCTATAGCTGTGGTTAGATCCTACCGTTTTTTTCTCAAGCCAGGCCGATACAGTTACTGCTGTGGGTGACGGTGGCTCGTCTTGTGCTCAGGATGGGATCTTAAGTCCAGAGCTTCCTATTGGGCTGGAAAGGATTACTTTCAAACTAAAATCTCAGATATTTCTGTAGGTCTGCCAGTACCTGATTGCCATCTTTGGAAATCAGGGCTACTATTTTATAAAGGCAGTGAGAGATTTTGCACATTTGAAGTTCTTTAATTGTGAAAAAGAAGGTTGTAAGTAAGCCCAACCAGGTTAATGAGCCCAGTCGTTGGGTGAGGAACTCTTAGCATAGGCAGCAAGTTTTACGTTTCAGCAGAGCTTGCCAGATCTGGCCTATTTCTGCTTTTACTTTAAGGATTTTACTTCTCAACTAGGAATTCACAGCTGAGAAAAATAAAGGTACATACCAAATGTTTCTGGAAAGAAACTACTCATGCTAAGGTAGAAAGCTGGCTAAAGAATAATACAGAGGAAATATTTTTATCATAATTATTGTGATTTTTTTGCAGTTCTATGATGCCTCTTTTTAAAGGTACTGTAAACATGATTTGAACCAGGTTCCCATTACTAGGAAAGCTAAATCTTACAGTAAACTCACAAAGTAAGGCTAGCCATTTGTAAATAAGGGTTTATGGAAAACTCATAAAGCACCTAAAGTGCCAGCTTATGTAATGCATCTAATATAATAAACACTCTGAGGGGAGTCTAGGATTGGAAAAAATGCAGTTTCTTATTATAAAATATTTGAAAATAGTTGTGACTTTAGAAATTGATCAAACTCCATGAGCCAGAAGGATTTGTCATGAAGTCCAAAAACTCAGGAGACCTGTAGCTTGCTGAGAGGAGGCATTTTAACATACTCCACAGGGTGAATTAATACAAACTTATATTCACAGTGCTCTCAAAAGTTGTGTAAGAGTTATCTGGCACAGTCACTGTTAGATTCACGTTACACTAACTACTGTACAAACAACTGCATGGTTTTAGATTACAACCAACTATACTGTACTGCCAGGGAGACCAAGCAACGCATGAGGAATGGAGAATATCACTCATTTCTGTTGCATAGATACCTTTTAAACAGAGTCAGTGAGAAAGCCCATCATTGATGGCTGTTTGGCACTGAGCTAAACTGTTTTCCTGAGCAAGGATATTCCCACAACAGTTACGGTCACCTGGTATTGTACAAACTACAGGCACAGAGGCGCTTGATTCAACACTCCTTCGTTGTGCTATTTTTGGCACGCTCATTCCTAATTTGTGATTAACAAGGATTAGGTTGTTTTCACTTTGTAAGAGCTATTTATAGTTCAGGACGAGATCCTCCTCCCTTCCCACCCCTACAGTGTATCAATGGCTCGATTTTAGTCTTAACATGTGCCCACTATTATACAGTCATGTTAAGTAATTAAAAAAAGAGCTGATTATGAAACACAAAAGGCAAACTAAAATCATGCAAACAGTACACTTCATTTATGTGAAATAAATTTTGTCTAGGAGAACCAGAGCCTGACAAGACTTTGTATGATACATTCACAATTTATATGCCTCATTTATGTGAACTTTTTGCAATGCATTTAGCAGTTCCAAAACTCAGTGAAACCATGTGGGACAGGAAGCATAGAATAAACCTGAACTTGAAATAATAGTAGGTCTAAATGGCCCACTCTTTCTGCTCCTCAACGCAATGGGAGTTTTATGACTCAATTCAGTTGGAGTAGGAACAAGCCTGGAAAAGAATTATCTAAGATGGAATTTGGCTGGGATATCAGAGTTAAAATGCATTTGTAAATTCACAAGACAGATCAGTGTGACATAGGACAGTGCCTATAACATATTAGCTGGGCTGTATTCTAAGTGGCCGGTATACAATCTTGATTAAGGATGAAGTTACTAAACTGACTGAATGCTGGAACAGCTGTGCTCTCACTGAAGTCAGTAGTTAAAAAAATAAATAAAACATTTTATTCTTTTAAAAGTTGAATGCTTGTGAATCTTCAAATAGGGACAGAAATAGGGGTTCAATCTACCTTTGTCTATACTGCAGTTCCCTGAAAAGAATACAACCAAGCTGGAGGCATCAGACACTGGGCTCTACCCAGAACTTACTGCAATACACAGGCATCAGCACCTTCCAACACAGCACGATTGTATCAGGCTGAGATACACAGCAAGTGTGCATGGGAATAGCAAGAAGAAATAGTCGTGGATTAGAGAAAAGGTGTTATACATAAGAGAGCCGAACAAGCACAGTAGTTTCCCCAACTTCTTCTGTAACATAGACACAAAAGGGTTTTCAAGATAAAGATGTAAGATGAGAAGATGAATGTGTATAACAAAGACATCAGCCACAGGTCCAGAAGAAAGACCAGTAGCAGACTGCTGGTATGAGTGGCTCTGATCTCTTTCACAGGACAAATGTATGTACTAAGGATGGGATCCACATCCTGTAATGTCACCCATCTAAAAATCAGGCTTCTAGTCTAAGCTAGCCACTGAGAGAGAGATAGTTGCTCATCCCGTTGCAAGACAGATATCAGAAGAGATGTGATCAAGTGTTTTCTGGAGATGCTTGTCTCCTCCTAGGGATAACTGAAGGAGTCTGCAGCTGAAATGCCAAGCTTTTTGACTGCTCATGGTGCAGGAGAGGCATCCAATGACGCTGGCCTGCACAATGCCTGCCTGGAAGCTTCCTTCTCTCTTGTTGTCCGTGCTGTTCCAGTTTGCTGCAGCCTTGGGTTGTTAATGGGTAACCCAAGTGGGAAAGCTAGAAAGCTTCCTCCTTAGATCCCTAGTTTTATTTGCTTTCCCAGTTGTGCTGTCTTGATGCCCACTAACTGCTGCATACAGCTCATTATTCTTGCCCTACTGAGCCAAACCTGTGCTGCTCTGTTGCAATTCCTATTGTTCCTTTCTCCTTCCTCTGGTTGCCTGTCAGCAGATGGGTCCATTCCCAAAGCTTTGTTTCTTTTGGGGTCAGATAGCCTCTTTCCCCATCACTGCTCCTCAGAGGGATGTGGCATGCTTTGCTGGAGCTGTGCTCCCTTGTTGAGCCCCAGGAGTGCACTGGAAGTAAGCATGGAGACATCAGAGTGCAAAAATCTGGTGGACAGCTCTAAATGGGATTGACAATGAGTGTTTTGGTTCCCTTCAGTCCCTTTCTCCCAGCTGCCAGTTCTGTGTCTCCCTTATGCATGTCTCACCATTTGGTTCTCCCATTTTTTCCCTTGTCCTCTCCTCCCATGTCGCACTGTCTGCCTGGCAACCTTGAACCCAGCTCAGGGTCTCTGGGTCTCCTACTCCTAGGATCTAGTTATCTCAGGGTCTTCTACTCCTGTGACAATTAATACTTTAAAAAAAAATCCTGTGGCCCAGAAAAGTTAGTATCATACAAAAGTCAATAATAAAATGGCCACCCTTTTAATTTGTTACCAACCTTTCCCCTACTTGCTCCCTGTTTTGTCCTCTTAGTAGATACGCCCTTCATCGCAGAGATGCAAATCTCACCTAACTTTGATGTCATGAATACAAATGTCATTTTTATTATTAACATTCCAAATGACTGCTATACCAGGACTTATCCTGCTTTTAGTTAGTCAAATGCAAGTAATGTGTCTGAGGGAGTTTGTTTTGTTTTCCAGCTATTCATGTTGCTTTGATATCATTTTACTCAACTATGGTCTTATTTCTGTGTGTCTTTTTGATTAGTTGTTCATTTACATATTATTCTCCTTCACTGGTAATTTCTTCACCTGTACTGTATATTTTCCTGTATTTAGCAAAATGTGAAACATGGATAAGAACCATTAAGCACCCAAATATAATGCAATATACTTTAAGAAGTGGTTACATTTGTTCATTTGCATTCTTTATTGCTTGTTTTTCTCATAAAGCATTAGGAAACACGTAGATTACCATTTGATTTTATTACTTAAGAGCTCCATTCATTCTTATTTAACATTGAAGTCATTGTTACCACAATAGCTCTTCCACTTCATAGAAGAGAATTCAGCCTGCAGAGAAACAAATTCAGCATAAATGGGTTCTGCTGGATTTCCAAGTCTCCTGCCTAGATTAGAGCAGGATTTTAAGTTGGGAAATGACATATCTGAGCTGTGATCAGTTGTGCTATCCAGGCAAGTCTATTTAAAAGCACTTTCCATTTTAAATACAGCAATAAAATACCAGACTAGCAAACCTTCTTGATAAGGGTAAAAGCAATACATCCAAATCCAATCTAAATTTGACATTGCCTAGAACAAGAATTCACATTGATAAGTCAGGACTCATTTACAGGGCCATAAATGGGTGGGTAGCTATAATTTGGGTATTAAACTTGTAAAATATATTGATGGCATGCAAGGGCTAAATAAATAATTTACTACAAGAAAATTGGAAATCTTTACACAGTACTTAATTGACCAGCCACTCTCCCATGTTCTTGATAGCTTCCTATTTTGCATTCTTTTATTTTTCACACACTGAAATTTCCCCCATGTGTATCTTTTCCCAGCTTCAGTGAATGCTCATAAGTTGCCATATGTCTGCAAACAACCTGTTTGCATCTTTGTTTTGTCAGTCAGTTACATGTTTTTTGACATTTTCATTTGTTTGTTTAAAAGCATGAATGACTCAAATGCCTTTTCTGCATATGGTTCAGCTGGTGTTGCTCCTAAAACTAACATGAAATTGCCTCAGTGATCAGCCTAACTTTGAATGTTAGCTAAATCCCCTTTTCAGTGCAAAGCTGATTCAGACACTGTAGCTAAAGGGTATTCCAGTGAGCATGGTAGGAGAAGTCAAGAACTTCATACAAGCACAGAAAAAATTTCATGGCCATCTCATTGGCCAGCATGTCAGGTTTGTTGCAGTAAGGCCAATGAATTTTGGTTTTAAAGGAGTTTTGCCACCCACAGATACTGAAATTCTGGTTTTGAGATTCCCTATAGGTCTTTGATTGATCCTGCCCTCCAAAGCACACCACGAGTCATGAGCCGACCTACACAATTAATAAGATTTTACTTTTAAATCATCACATTTGCTTTTTGTTAGCTTTCTCCTCTGAAACCAGACCATCACATCATTCTTTTTCTGTAGTCCGAAGAAGAAAAGTGCGCATTTTCCACCCCACCCCCACTAACTGTTGTCATTTCTTTGGGGGACCATAGCACACACGTACACACTCATATTCCTTTGAGGGTATTGGGCTGACTCTTGATCTCTCTGCTGAAGTAGTGAGAGGACAAAAGGGTGCCTTTTTCTCCCCATTATGTAGTGCCCCCGTGCAGTGGTTTTACTTGAGCGTAAACCAAATAGTTACATGACAAGGAATATTTTTATGTTTTTTATGGGAAGAGGAAGTGCACTGGAATTCAGGTTCCTCCTGGCTTATGCTTTGGTTCATTTTTATCTCTTAACAGTTAGCAGAAACCTACTGTGCAAAGAATTATGCTCTAGAACACCAGAGATGGTGATTCTTCATACACACATCTCTGGAGAACTTCCCAGAGAAGCTACAGCCCATGCTCACAGAAGAGTTATTTTGTTGGTATAGTCTATACAAGTCTCCAAGTATAGTGCCAAGAAGACTTTGTGGGGACTTTTCTGTGAAGTACATGCCATGCCACCCTAAGTTGTACACTGGACCTAAACCTAGCTAAGCACTGGAAAAAATAAAGGAGCAGATGAGAACGGAGTGCAGGGAAAGGAGGGCAGCCAGAGCAAGAGCTTTGTTCCAGCTGCTCTGGGCCATTGCCATCGGCTTCCCTATTGTTACAGGAACTCTGAGACTCCCATCTAATTCCACTTTCCACCTGCCCTCCTCAATAAATTCCTTTTAAAATGGTAGTTATTTTTCCTCAAAATATTTTCACTATTTCCTCAGGAATGTCACCCCCTCCTCCCACCTGGGACCCTGCCCCTCAGGTCAGACTGACAGCACTCTGCTCAGCAGCCCTATGGCCACTGGGAGTCCAGGCTTAGCTTCAGGGTGAAATACTACTTGGGGAAAAAAGTTGTTAGCAGAGTTCCTTGGATGGTGATAGGGTGGGGTGTGAGCTAGAGGCTTTAAGCAAGAGTTGCTGGACCAAAATTCAGATGTAAAAAAAGCCTCTTGGATGTAGGAGCGAGGGTATATGCTGGCACAATCTACATGTGAGGGAGCCAAGCTAAAGTGAAAATGAAATGTTCTGCTTTACATATGTGTAGTATGCTGCTGCCTGAGGGAGTAAGAGCCCGCTTACAACCCCACATGGATTACCCAGGCTTTGTCCAGGTGCATAAAACAAGCTGGGCCACACATCTGCTTATTTCCTCTCTGGGGATTAGAAATTGGAGGGTGGGAAATGAGTAGAGCCTGGAGTCCATTCTCACTAGCCAGCTCAGCTGAGCTAGCGTGTGCTTGAAAGGCTTGGGGAAGGAAGGGGGAATATTATTTTATTTCTGGCTTAGGCCAGAGGTAAATGACTGCCTCAGGGAATAGGAGAGGAGAAGGTGTGTCCCGCAGTTACAGTGCCTCCTGGGGCTACTTCTGTAATGGCAGAGTTTTGTAACGCTCCCTTGGGGATCGCATCTGAAATAACAACATAGCCTGTTGCTTATTGGCATTAATGTTCACTACTAACATCTTTTGCTGCTTAATTCTTCTGTTTTGGCACCTGGGTAACTACTTAGATTCTTTTAAATTCACCGGGCCCAATTCAGAGATCACATATCCAGAGATCTATGTAAAGTTCACAGCTGGTAAGTGTGATTGCAGTGTGGAATAAAAGGGATAAATATAAGAAAGCCTAGAGTGAGTCAAAATTAATATAAGGAACATAATAGGTATGAGCCGTCTTCTCACCAATTTACTTTCAGTCAGCTTATCTGAAGTATGGTTTTGTGTCTCTCAGGCTCCTTTAAGTAATTAAATTATTAGTAAGTAGGCAAATTATTTTTGCATCTGAAGTGTACTTCAGTAAAAGGGGTTGTTGACTCAGAGCCAGGAGTCACTCACATATTCCTAGTACACTCAAGAAACCTTTGCACAATACTTGTAATATAACATGGAGATATTATGTCTCCAGTAAATATAAAGGTCATGGGCAAAACAACTTTGTGATGACCTGATGTGAAGCTTTCCATGAACTGTCCCACCAGTAAACCTATTCTGAACATGAAAAGAACCTAGGTCCTTGAAACACTAATATTTGGCCAGAATCCAACCTCTACCTTCGATTTCCTTATTTAGTCACTGTGAAGCACGTCACCACCCTGTCTACAACCTAGTCCAAAACTCAGGCACTACTTTTTTTACTAGAAGTTTCTCCAGAACCTTTCATCCTGCCTACAGGTAGAGAGACCCTAAGAAACAGCTTTCCTCATCCGATGCAGCAATTATGTGGCAATTAAAACACTGGCATTGGCTCAACCCCAAATACTCCCTATGTGCAGCGTGGGACCATATGTCAGGGAGGACTGTCTTTTTTCTGGCCTTGACTAAAGGTCCCAGACTCCTGGCCAGTTATTAGCCATCCAGACAGAAGGCTGCTGTCAAATTGCTTTTCATAGCCCACCACTTTCATCTGGTCACTCTTTGCTATGTTACCTCCCATTTGTGACCCATCTTCATTTTCAGACCCTCTTACATCACGTGCTCACTTTCATTCACACCCCTTTCTGGCACTTCCAGCTCGCGCTCCCACTCAGCGTCCATTCCCCACAAGTATTTTGTGCTTTCCCACCTATTTTCCTTCATATATGTAAGGCACATCCCTAAGTCCTCACCAAACTACCTTGCTATCTGCAGTTAAGCACTGTCTTGAAGCTCTGTTTTGCCACATGGACCCAGGAAGGCAGGTAGCAGTTCGGCTGCCATTGTGCCATTGCTCGCGACGCTGGTGTGGGTGCCTGTGCTCCCCCGTTTGTGTGCATCCATCTATTGTCTCCTGTCTTACAAGAAAGAGGAAATGGTTTTTTTTAAACTGTTTGTACAGCTCCTAGCACCATGGGACTGACCCAATTGCTCTGGTGGTACAAAACAGTGGTGTCTTCCTCAGGAGCCAAGGCTGTCTTCCACAAGATTCAAAATTACATACCAGCCCCTGGTCCTCTCCTTCCTAACCCTCCCATGCCACTAAACCACTGTGCAGCTGCTGGGAAGGAGAGGGAGGGAGAGGGGTATATACAAAGTTCCTCAATAAGTCAGGGAGAGGAGAAGAACTAGCTCTGTGTGTTTAGTTACAGTTAATTATAAGTTTATGACCTTATGATGCAATTGTTGTATCTCTTGCTCAATATACTTTTCAGGCACAGCATGCTCAATATACAGAGGGGGTGTATTTTATGACTGCAGTGTTTGCTTGAGCTATGCAGATAAGAGAGCTGTAGAGCGGTCTCCGTACTAAAAGAAGGGGAGCCATTTTGGCAATGCATTGTTGCTGGGGGCTGTGTGTCTCTGCCAAAAGAGCTTATGAAGCCTTGACATAAGCCACGCTGACCTGTCGTCCTCTGCTCTCTCTGGCAGCAGGGGCTGAATTTTGTTCTTGCACTTCTAGAGATGAAGAAAGCTAAGAAAGAGAGTCAGTGTCATTAGTGTGCAGGGGAAACAAGAATGGGGCTTTTTAAGAGAGAGAGCTTATCTTTGGAATTTGACATTTGTTTCACCCAAAGATTTCCAAATGCTGCATGATTTTTTTTTTTACACAGTTCATAAATATTATGCCCATTTTATGGATAAGTTAACTGATTCACAAAGTAAGTAAGAATTTACCCTAGTAAATAACAGAGAGTCATTTGCAGGTCTATGAATAGATTCAAAGACCCTTGAAACCTTAATCCACTTGATCCCACTTAATGCTTTCAAGATGCATTAACAGGACAAAAAGAAGTTTAATCAAAGAGCATCAAACTCAATTTAGGCACAATAACCCTTCTGCTTACAAGACTAGCCACATAAAGAAAAATAAGGAAGCATTAGCTTGTATTTCCCTGGAAAATAAGTAAGCAGGAATGTATGCCACATCCTGGCTGGCATTTTAATCTCATCAAAGTGGAGCTTTAAAAAATGGCTGTTCTTTCCCTACTGTGCTTTCCGAGATGCACAGCACAAATGTACTCTGAACACAGCAGAACTAATTGAACAATCACTGCAAAGGAGGTCAAAACCCAACAAACAGTGTAGCATCTAAAATGACTCTGGAGGATTTTAACAGATGGACACTTGTAAATCTAACAGGATTTCCTACTGGTGAGAATGCCTTAGGTAAAATTCAGAATGTCTCATTAAATTGTCAGCCAGCTATGAGGCATTGCTCATGTGAATATGAACAGCTACGCAGCTTTACTGTAAATACACAGAGCCATTTATTAACACAGGCCTGAAAAGCAACATTTGGATCTGAGTTCAGATAGAAAACCCTTTCAAAATTGAAGGAGGATCAGATGTAGTGTTTCTGGCTGGTATCCATTAGAGATACAGAAGGGAAATTAAGCTGGGGTCAGGCTTTTTCTCTCTTCATTCTCAAAGTTACATGGTTTTGCCTGTGTGCGCACTGCCATGCAAGCCAGTTTGGTTTAGATTTCTCTAATCCCTAAGCTAATGGCTTGCTAATCAATTTTGTTGCTTCCTTGTAACCTTAAATGTTCATATGCTGTTGATAAAACGCATCAACAGACCAGACATAGATATAATAGTGCTCTGTGTCTCCCAAGTAGGTGCTCTTGTGCCAAGAATTTGAATGTGGGTTAGTACAATGTAAAGACACAGTGGTTACTCATTTTCATTTTTACAGTTTATTTTACATAGTGTCAGTGATCTGGATAAGAGCAATTAGCCTGTTTCTCACCAAAGTGCTGCATGTGCCCCTTTACCTCATCCAGCAATCCTACTGCTTATGAGATCTGTGAGCCTGTTGTTCAAATCCACATTCCTGTACAGTCCCACTTTCTTGGTAAGAAATAGTCTCTGCTGGGTTTATTGGCATTTCTCACAGTATCTGAGTTCAAAGAAAATGATTACAAGTTAAGGCAGAGCTCTGTTCTTTAAAGCGCCATAGTGTATAGATCTGTTGAGTGATATATAACATAGAACAACTTCCAACCGAGGAAAGCTTAATGCAGCCCCGGCTCGCTTGCTGATAGCTGCTCGGCTCCTAGAATTACTGCTTACAAACCATAAAGGCCCCAGCTTGAGTTTCATGGGGGGCAATGAGTGCTGTGCACACCGCAAGCACAACCACAGGGTGGGGAACCCGCCAGCTCCCTAACCTCAGCCAAAAAATCTGGCTGCTGCCTGGCAGGCAGAGCGTGCGTATTCGCTGCCTGTCAGTGGCAGCAAAACGGCTTAAAGTCAAAAGAGAATTGCGTGAAACCACCGAGTTCAGTTTGGGGAGTATTCATGTGCCAAACTGACGGGCTTGGTATCTGATAAAACTGCCCTTCATTTCTGTGATACTTTTGGCAAGGAAACAGCCCGTAAACATAAACAGATCACTTCCCTCCCTGCAGAAAAGCAGGCACCTGAGAGGGAGGAAGCACAGCGCATGTTTATCAGAGCCATAAATGCTACATGACATTTCAGAACAGGCACGGAGGGGCAAATTTCATGATCGAGCTAAGAGATTTGAGGAAGGACAAATTAACTAAGAGAGAAAAACACATGCGGTGTATCCCACAAACCACAGACTACACCTCTGTTGGGAACTGCTTGCACTGCTGTGAGTAAGGGAATGGTGCCAGGACAGGACACACAAATCCCTGATTATTGACCAGATCCTTCAGCAGAGAATAGGCACAGCAGCCCCCGGGCTGGGACGGCAACGGTGGTACTGTGTTCCCGTTCGGCATCCAGCCAGAGAGCCTTCATCTCTCTGACACCGCTCTCCCATTCCCGAGGCTCCCGTGTTCAGGCTGGCACTGGAGGAAGGACATTTGAGGTGTCTGGGAAAATGGGTTATGGTACCATGCCCACACCAGTGCAAAAATTGTGCTTGGTGTCACTGTAATTCATAAGTAAATAGTGCACGGTGCATTGTTACACTAAATAAAGCAAATGTAATCTTGATTAGAGCTTTAACAAGGTGGAATAGACTACAAACGCCATGCAAGATACCTCATATTATCTTCTGTGAATATATTTATTACAGTTGAATAAACATCCAAACTATTTTTAATGGAAAATTGCAGGGGAGCTCATATTCTCATATTTTAAAAATCAGGATTTTGATTAAAAAGTGAATAAGTTTAAAAAAATCTGTTGTTTAAAGACTATTTTCTGAAGAGGTTACTATCTCTTTTTCAAGTTTAAATTTCCAACTTTTTTTCCAATTTTTGCCCAGCTTAACTGCCCACCTCTGTTTGACTTCTGCCATCATTAAGCATACATTAGCACATTATCGTTTTATCAGAAACTCCATAACTTCAGATGGTATGGCCACACACGTTTTATTTTTCTGCATCCTCCTCCTTTCTTCATGCTTAAAAGTCTTTCTTTTTACAGGTTCCTAAATAAAAAAAGACAAAAGAAGGAAAATTATTAGAGTATTAATGATAGAAGATGTACGAAGCTTTCAAAACAAGGCGACCCTGAAAGCAGACATACATGTGGAGTTCCTGTATTCAGTTCTCTATGCACCATGAGTTCTCCAGCAAAAACCCTTGACACTTTACATCCCTTGCATTGGAGGAATCCTGGTTGTTGTTAGGAATTTGCAATGGCAGAGCAAAAGAGAATCAGGCCCTAAATCTCTGCAATGGGAGAAACTTCTTCAACTGCTCCCAGAGCTGCAGGGATACCCTGCCCTTCTGTACTGCTGTCCTCAGCGTGCTTGGCAGGTGCCTGAGAAATGGGTCCCATATTTTGGCATCTAAAAGATTTGTGAGATGTGAATTTCTTCTCTAAAACCCTTGTTGATTATTCCCTGTTATGACACATTTATCCACATAGCTACTATTTTTTTTCCTTATTATAATTTCTACTGGTGTGCATGGCAGAGAATTCAGACTTACTGACCTGTAATTTCCATGATCACTTTTTTGATATCACATTTGCTACATTATATTCATCTGGCATTAAGGCACATTTGATCAGTAAGTTACCCATATGACAATTAATAAAGCAATTTCATACTTAAGTTCATTTAAAACTCTTGTGTGAATATTGTCTGACCCTGGTAATGTCTTCCTGTTCAGTTTATTGACTAGCCCTGTAGCTGGTGTTATTACCACTACAATTTAAAAATGCTTAGATTCATCCCCTTTAAAGAACAGCTCTATCATCCTTGCTGACCTCCTCTTAGTAAGCACAAATGCAGAGTATTCATTCAGATTATCAGTGACGGTTTTATCTTTCTTAACTGTTCCTTTTATATTTTACTAATGTATTCACCATGCCAGGTCTCTGGCAGACATCCTGTTTCCAATGATTTTGTTGTTATTAGTTTTTATTGCTTTAGCATAAAACCTGAATCCAGATTTGGATTTTCCCAGATTTTAGAGGTCCAGATTCAGACTGTTCTAAAAATAGGATCAAGATGTGGGGCCTGAGGCATGGCCTTGAGCCTAACATGACTTACAAATATGGCTGTGCCTGGCAAGGTGACTCAGTAAAATGGCATGGGAGGCTTCCAGGTAGTACACATTTTCAGGTCATTTATTTCGCATGAGACTACTCACAAGAAATAATACACTCTTGATGCTCTGCAAATGAAACACAGGAACTGGGTTATTTTCTCTTTGGGCATAAACACCACAAGGCTTGCATAAAAAAATAGAGTACAATGCAGTCTGGAAGTTCTTTACTGCTGAAGGTCACACAGGAGAAGAAAAGGACCCACCTGTGAGATACAGAAAAACCGTGGGCATGGTTTGCCAGCGCACTTCTCTGTTGTAGGTCTGTTGGCTGCCAGGCCACCAGCCAGGCACTGGCTCGTCTGCGGCGTGTGCCGGCACATTCGCTCTGCTGCATTCTGAGCCACCGCCAGCTGCTCCCACCAGTTCCTGCGCTGACTACCAGCCACATAGTCTTAGGGAGCATAGTGCCCTCGTTAATTAAACCTTCCTAAGAGACACGTATATTACCACTAAACTGTGGTGACACAGCTTTTAGTCATCTTGCAGGCTTACACCTTCTGGGATTATACCACATAGTGTATTCTGCAGAGAGATGTATAGACTCACCTTTAGGAATATGGCTGGCTGACTGACTGACTTCTTCGTCTCTCCTCCAGCCCAGCAACCTCTCTTTTGTCTCCTGCAAGCTGCAAAGAGTAACAAATGACCTCTCAGAGAAGTACCCATCTGAAACGTTTGCTATCTTCTCCTTTGCATTGATATATCCCATTCTTTTGCTACACATCAGCCCATATAACTGTAGTTGTAACTCCATGTTCTGTCACTGGAGCAAGACACACAGGTGACAAAAGATACTAAAATGACTACTTTGTGTCTGGGATACACAGTGCTGTTTTCTATTGCACTGTTTCACATGGGGCATACAGGAAAGGAGAAATTAAATGTGTCTCTAAGAAGTAGGCTTAACAAATAAAAGGGGTGGGGAGGGTTGAATTTTGATGAACTATTTTTTGATGAACTATTTTTTCTTCCTAACCACATACTTCAGCTGTGTAAACAGTAAATAAACTCAAAACCAAATTCTCATTGTGTGATTTTTCCCTTACTTGTACTATTATTGTCAGAAAGATAAGAAAGAAAAAGTGAAAAAAGGAAGGAAGAGAGAAACTAGGCCAAGAGGCTTATGTGTGTGTGTGGGGGAAATTGCTATTTTTCAACTTCTTCTGCTCATGCTTTACTTTTTTTCCTGAAAACTAATGGTTTAACATTAAGTACAGCAGTACAAAAGACCTGATTTACTCTGCACATCAAATACAGCAAATAACCCTCCTAGGTAAAGAAGGAAAGCTTTACTCTAATTGAACTCTCGCCAAGAAGCAAGTGGAGATCTTTTCCAGGGAAAGAAACAGCTCTTGACGTTATTCACTTGGTATGTCAAAATGTAAAAGATTATCCAGACAGTTAAAAAAACATGTTTTTTTTTTCTTTTGTATTTGTAGAAAAACTAGCCATTCTTTTGGTGGAAAAGATTCATGTGCAAAGAGATAAACTCTGAAAAAATCCATTCTACTCTTCTGTGATTATCTTTTTGGTAATTTGTTAACAACAGAAAGTTTTATCTTCTAGGAGAAACAGAACATACAAGCAATACTTTGAAGCAAAACTTTGAAGCAGAAGAATGCATGGATTTTTCTGGGGAGGAGGGTGGAAGAGGGGTGGCAAAAATCACATGCACCTGAGTGCATACAGCTATCTGCATTGCAAATCACATGCTACTATTCAAAGACATAATATTTGAGTAGTTTCTCCCTTCTCTTCCCTCCCCTTCCCTTCCCTTCCTGTCAAGTAGCATTTCCCTGTTCTCTTTGCTCATCCAATGCTTTGCCAGGAAGACAAGAAAGAATTTGGACTGCATTTCTAACATGAATGCAGTTGCAAGAGATGCATACCACGTTCACATAGCAAAACCATCTCCTTGGCCCTCCCTGGTTAGGTGAGCGTTCTCCTGGAGAGGGCTAATCCATACAAAGTGAAAAGCCGAGAGCAGTGCTGGGCATCCCAAACTCCTCCCCTACCATGTGTATCAAATATGCTGAGAAAATACCAGAGCAGGGAGGAGTTGAATCTCCCTGCTGCACTTCTCAGTTGGCAAATGGTTCCAGCTGCTGTCAACTACTATTACTGTGTATGTTAAGTAGGTCCTACAAGGCGACAGCGTACTTTTTTTCCCCAGGTATTCCAGGAATTATCAAATCTCATTGAACGGGCTGTGCTGGCAAAATGTCCCTTTGTGGCAATCATAAGGCCTGCAGTGGAAATTCATAACAAAACTAATTTGGCAGTCCCTCCGTGCTTGTAATAATCCTTCCAGATGTCACTAGTGGGGGAAGACCTGAGGTTATCTTGCTCTGTAGGCCAGGCTGGCCCTCTAATTTAATCCAGGAACAGGAGAAAATAAAATGCGGCAAGACCATGTTGGCTTCACTAGTTTTTGGGCCCTGAATTAATGGAGCTCAGCTAGTCTCCAGGACTGGGAACCAGTGCAAAATCATAAAAGATACTAAGTCATAAAGTCAGTCACTAAGTATCTCAAATTAAAGATTAGTTAAAGGCTGCTAGAGAGCTTTAAATCCTCCCTGTGTGTTTAGTCCCCTGTCTTTACTCTCAAAATAGATGGGTACTATAATGCTTAATATTTAGGACCCTTTCCACCCCATCCACAGTGCCTGATCATGCCCAATACAGCCAGCAAGGACAGCCAACACCATGCTGATCCCTTTTGCTCAAGAATCTAGCAATTATGGCTTTCCTCTGAGATATGAGAGACCTGGGATCAAATCATTCTTCTGCCTCATGGGACATGTACTCACATCCTCTCTGAAAAGCCCTATTGCCCCAGGCTATGAAGAACATTAGATTCAATCACTTCTGCTGAAGCTGTTCTACTATGCATAGGATAGTTAAATATTCATGGTAAGAAAGACTGAGGAAGGAAAGAGAAAGAATGGCCTATGGTCAGGGCCATCAAAAGCATTAGTATGCCTTGTGCTACCTGCTTCCAACAATGTCACCTCCTCTTCCTGAGGTCCTTTTCTGGCCCCTGATATTTAATGATAACTCCAGCTGGGATCTCCAAGAAAACAGCGGAGTGGAATGAGAAGTGCAGGATGTGGTACAAATGGCTACAAAGTGAGAAAGTAGGGGGGAAGGAAGACTCCTCATGTGCTCCAAGTGCTTTATCTTTTGCAGAGTGCAGCCCTGACAAAACTGCCCCCCTACCCTACGTGCTCTGCCAGTCACCACAGCACTTACTCATAAGAAAGAGACCCAAGTTCCATTGAATATTTAATTTAAACACAAAGTAAAACATCTTCAACAGGAGAAAAGGAGCATTTCTCGCCCCAGAGCCCCGTAAGAGCTGATGGACACAGCATGCTCTTGCACAATAGGTATTCAGATTTCCTTAGACTTGAGGCTGCCAAGGCACCTAATATAACAGTGGCATCTAAGACCTCTTGCAGAACCAGCTGCAATTCCCTGCTAGCCAAAAAACAAATGCATTTACAGTAATTATACACGTGTTTACTGCTTCCAGAGGGAAAATAAATAAAGCAATTAATGTAATTTACAAAAACAAAGGGACTAGTTCACATTAGGAATGAGTCACTTGCCAAAAAGTGTTTCGTGAAGTGATCTATTTCTTAAGAGTGTGGAAATGACAGAAATAAAGTAAATAACAAATGTTATTTTATTTTCTTTTATTTAAAAAAAGATGAAACATTATTTAGTGTAATTACAATAACAAAGATCTCCAAATAATTCCATAGTTTCTACCCAGGAAGACTTTGCCTCAAGAGATTTTAAAGTCCCTGAAAATAGTAGACTATATCGCATATCCAAACTAAATGGGCTGTGGCACGTGCATCTATAATAGCTATTGCACACAATGCATGTATAGAATATCATACAGTAATCCTGAGTCAAGGGAAATACTCTTTTTGACTTCAGTGGGAATCAGAGAGGCCCTCAAGGAACAGAAGAGTATATCATAACAGAAACAAAGCTTAGTTTAGATGTGAATCACAATGCTGCCATTGAGTTTATGCTCGGTTTAACCTATTAAACTATGTGAGATGAGCAAAAATTTCTAATTTCCATACTGCTGATTTTGCAGACTTCAGGAGCCCTGAGTAAGAAATAAATAACTTGCTCTTAATAAATGCCTAATTTCAGTATGGATAATATATTTAAATACAGGAAGGTATAAATGATATATTTTTATTGCATGGCTGGTTACCTTTCTATACTGATCCAAATAAACACAAATATTAAAAATTACAAGGAACTGTCTGAAAAATTTTGTCTGTTCATAACAAGGCATACATTGGGAAGACTATGCTATTATGCAAAGTTATGAAGATTAAGTAGACTGTATCAATATAATCAGTACTGTATTTCCTGAACGACTGGCCTGGTTGTATAGCTATGTCTGTATCATAAAAATGCAATGATTAAATTGTATAGAGGAAAAGACTGGAATTCACTGTACAGAAATCTAAGCAGTATTCCTCTACTTCTTCATCAAATGGATTTCCTGTGTCAATATACCATATTCATTCCTAAAGGGAGTACTCTGAAAAGACAAGATTATTCTAAAGTACTCTTAGTACTTGAGAAGTGTGTAGTTCCTGGATTGTTTTTTAAAATAAAATGAGCAGTTTCTAAAACCAATGTTTTAGGAATTTAAAAGATAAATTCTTCATATTATGAGACAGGATATGGAAGAACTTACTTAGGTGACATACCAGAGAGTGGTAGGGAAATTGGTGATTATGAAATTGTTTGCTTTTCTGCTGGCTAATTTGCCAGGATTACAAAATTTTTATGGAATGGTCCCTATGCTCTGTAGCTAAGGCTGTGGTCACTTTCCGTACAGCTGCTTACATTTGAGAAGTCTTTTCACCTCTCTTTTTCTACCGGACTTCGTCTATGATGCTTATACTGTTATATCTTTCCACATACAATTCCACATACAAAAATGAACAAATAATAGAATATACAAAAGCTTCTAATTTTTTTCTAACTACTTCTGTCAACCATATTTTGTCTATTTCCCCCCTTTTATTTCCCTTCCTTTCTGATTTTCTTTTCCTGTATCTGATTTTTTCTTGCTATGACCACAAAGAATTGAGAGAGAGACAAAGATGCATTTTGTACCTGCAGACAAATAAACTCCGTGTAGAGCTGAGTCTGTCCCACCTGCAGCCATCTCATCCTAGAATCCTTTATTTGCAACATTCCCTGTCAATGTAGAGATCCAAAATGGGTAAACAGCTTCTAAGGAAGCATTTCATAAACTGTCCAAAATCTCAGGAATACAGCTATTACTAGGAGCCTGTAAAATATATGAAAGAATAGTATGATGTTCTTCTGAAGATCTCGCTTAAAAATGGAGCTGCAGCATTTGCACGTTTCCATGTAGCTTTGTTCTGAACTTCCGCTTTCCAACGGTGATATATTCCTTTCTCCCTAGCTCCTATACCATTTGATCTCCCTCTGTTTTAAGGTTTGTTCTCTTTAGCTTCACCTTACTAGAAAAATGAGTCATATTTAACAACAAGAGCTGGCAATCAGTGCAGTTGCAACAGTGCTGTTGCCTCTGTGAGTGACACAAAGAGAGAGATCTAAACTTCATGGGTACACAAAATCCATCCATGTGACCCTGGACAACAACAGCTTGTTTCATGTAGGTCAAACAGCTATTGGGGAAGCTGTGACTTTCAGAGCTTTGAAAGTATTTAGCTTCTTTCTGGAGTCAGGGCATACCAATCCCCTGAACTGGAGATGTGATGTGGCCCTGGATAGGAGCTTGTGCAGTTCCCTGCCATTATGTAGGTACTGAGCTCATGATTAATATCTCATCCTGCATGACCTGTTATTTCTGAAAAAGTTAATGTGCAAAGGGTTAAGATAAAAATCACAACTGATAAACAGCCAAATGAAAAAATATGTAGTACTATGAATGCACTTGTAAGATTTGGGATTTGAGTCACACTGAAAATGAGAGAGAAGGGAGAGAAGAACAGAGAGAGAGGGAGGATGGAAAGCATCTTTTTAAGCCTACAGGAAAAAAAGTCCACTTGAGCTTTCAAAATCTCCACTTTCAATGTGACTTCATTATCTTCTTTACAACAAAAGTATTGAATTATGACATATGCCAACCTATAAACATAATATATATCATGCATGGGCCACCTATATCCCATGCAGTTATCTGGATCAGTGATGTAATCCATTTGGATAAGGACCCAGTTATTTGGGAAATAGTTGTTGCTTTTATTTCACATACAGCTCCAGGATTATTGATCCCTACGTATATAAAAATAATAAGCTAAATTAGATTTTAAGATCTAGCATGCCTCATTGTGATTTTCCATTGCAAATCCCATGGAATACATGTTAAATTCCTGCCTTCTTATTAGGAGAGGTTGAAATGCTCAATATAGAAAGATTTGTTTTGTGGTTTAAAACCACATATCTATATTAAATTTGGAATCAGCTATCAAAATAGGTTGGTAAACTTTTAATTAAACAGATGACAAAGAATCTGCAAAAGTGTCTCTGGAGAACAGCTCGATAAGACTGTAAACTGCATATGTTCTTTTATTAGTAGTGACTAATTTTTTTGGAATGGCCAAGGATCAGATTTGCGGCAACTAAACTCATATATAACCTCATTATACAAGTTTGTATACAAAGAACATGCTGCTTTAGCTATTGCTTCCTTAAAGTTCATCTTGTTTTCCATCTGCTTTTTATCTGATCAGCAAGCAGAATACAGAATAGCATACAGAATAGCTGTATGAAAGGCATGTAGCAAAAGTTCCTCCATCCCATTGAAACGACTCAGTAAACAGGGTCAAGTGCTAAGGGCTCACTTTAAAGGTTTTTGTCATTCTACATCATTGCTTTAAAAATAACCAGTTTCAAATTCTTACTTCTCTTGCCCACTCTTCTTTCCTAAATCACTCTTTTGAACTGTGAGTGTCGAAGCTCTAAGTTGTTTCAGCTTGATCACAATAAAAAATCAAATTTGGCTCTCTGTGATTGTGGTCTTCAATAGGCCCACAATATCACTTATATCTCCTGTTCTTAAAAAAATGTTTCCAGAGATCTTTGAATGCCCCCTTTTAAACACAGGTGGTCCTGTTTAGTAAGAACAAAATAAGACCAAAAAAATTTTCTTGACACTGTGCCAAGAAACTCGGACATGGCCTCATATATTTCCTACTGTAGTGACCCCATTAATCCCACCTTAATGGCCATGTTGATGCTTCTCTGGTCAGGATTAACAAGTATTTCTTTCTGTGTGCCATTTAAAGCATGTTCTTTTCATAGCCTACTGGATACAGAGATCGGAGAGCTAGCTGTTCACCTAAGCACAAGACCGTTCACCACTGTCACCTTGCCGGGGGCGTTAGCCTGTGATCTATCTTCCAGCCAAATTTAGCTCTTGATGAAATCAAAAAGAGGACTTCTGTGGCACTGAGAGCTCCCAGGGGCAGACAGGAGAAAATGTTCCCCTTACCACAGCTGTTAGACCAAGCAGCTAACCAGCATGTTTTCCCTGTTTCTTCTGTTCTCTTTTAGGCTTAGCCCCAACATTTTACATTGATGCAATTCTCAAACCTTAATGTTTGAATACTTCCACTAAGCCATCAAGGAAGTCCATGGTTAAGAGCACCAAGGTTGTTCTCACTTCGCTGTGAGCACACGTGCTGATAAGCCCAGGGTCAGGTAAACAACTCCTCACCTGTCATCCCAAGTTTCAGAAAGGACAGGGATTGCTCTCCTGGGCTGACGCATGGAGACAGGCAGATGCTAGTTTTAGCCTCCACTAAAACCAGTGTCATAAGCCACTTGAAGAACGAAATGAAAAGGATGAAAATACCTACCAGAACAAAGATACTCCATAAGATGAAATCCAGCATGTTCCACAGTCTGAAATGACAGCACTTTTGACTTGGCATTGATCTCTTACACAGAAGAGTTAACCCTAAGGAGTAAGAGAGAGTCTAAACATCAGAGCATTACCAGGTATGCTAATTCTTTACATTGTTTTCATCTAACCCAATATACGTGTTTAGACTTTATATACAAGGCTGATTTATTTAGTAGATACTTAAAAATGCATTCATGCTACCAGTCATTTATTTTTTTCTCCAGGTGAAGCAGATTAGATTTTAAACAGGAAACTTGTGTCCAGTGACAGAAGATAGAGTTCTCTAGGGTAGCAAACCCTAATGATTGCTGCTGCTACAATTGCCATAGAAACAGAAATGCCGCTTATACTGCTCTCCCTTGTCTGTAATGAAATATTACAACTTGAGGGGATTTAGAGAGTCTCCTGCAAAGGCCTTGATCCTGCAAGGTGCTGAACACCCCTGGTGAGGTGCTGGAACCTTGATCCCCAAGGTATTTAGATATATCACGTCCATTAGTTTTCAAAACCAATGAGAGCCTTGATGTGAAAAGACTTATAAGGATGTGAGCCTTGTGTGTCTTTTAATTCTTGCTGAAAGGGCTAAGGGTTTAGGACTTAACTCATTTCCCATTGTTCGTGTCTGGGACTTCTGCTCTTTAAATGGTAATAAGTCTGGGCCCTTCATAAGGCTACTTGGTATTTATTTGAAGTTAGACTGGGTTGCAGAAGGCAGCCACTGATGCAACACAGACAGATGTCAACCCAGCCCTAAGCACATTGGTTTAACCTGCCCAGTTCTTATTATTTTCCTATCCTTCATTCAATCCTATCCATTCAGGTGGCTAAGGAAGTATACACTCCTTACTTAATGCTGAAGGTACTAGAGACTATCCAGAGCAAGTAGCCAGATGGCTGTCTACAACTCATAAAATTCAGGATTTTTTTAGATCCACAAAGAGAATTTATTTATTACACAGAAAGCAGACTGGGGCAATAATAGTCAAAGTAATATTTACCCCTTAATAACTACCTATTTTTATACTGGTGCTAGAGGTTAATAGCACTGTTATTTACCCCTCTGCCAAAAAGTACTGAAGGATGTGAAATGTAGCAGTCAATAAAGCTGAGCCGTCAGATAGATAACACTCATATTACTCTCTGACAAATTCTTTTGCAACACAGAGATATAAATAACACTAAGAAAGCAGTTCCTACATTACAAGTTTACTGATGTGTAAAATGTAATTTTAAAGAGAGCCCAAAGCACCAGGAGGGTGACTTGCTGTAACATGATATATAGAAAGAGATAAATGGCATATCTAACACCTGTAAGGAGAAGAAACTGGGAGAGTGAGACATCTTTGTACAGATGGGTTGCAGCACTAAAGCACAAAGGATGGAAAGAGAGCAACTCCTATTCAGAGAAGTGACGATATCTTTATTCACTGAACAAAGCTTCACAATAATAATGATAACATTTCCGATTTCCCAGTCCTCAGGGGGATGGACTGGCCAGGGAACAGACTGTCTCTCTGTATAGCAAAATTGCATTTATGTTCAGAAAAGGGTGGGTGTTGCGAGCTCCTGATATGAAAAGGCAGATTTACCTTGGAGGGTTTTCTTCCTGGAAGCACACAGAACGGACCAGACTGCATCTCCCCAGTGGTGAACAGCAGCGAAGAGGGATGCAACAGTGCTCTTGTTGCCAAATTAATTATCTGACCTTAGAATAACACTGCCTGTGTTTATATACATGAATTGGGTTTTTGAGAGACCCCAAAATGAAGAGCTACAGATAGATAGATAGACAGATAGATAGATAAACAGACAAAGTGTCTTCTAAACGAACCAGTTTTAAAATACAGGCATTAGAAAAAATGGAGATGGACAATGGCAGAGTGCATGAAGTGAAAGTAAGGAGGTCAGCTTGGCAAGAAAGAAATGTGGGAATCATCATCTGTTTCCTAAATGCTTCATTCACACCTGTGTCCCTTTGCAGTGCATATGATGGACAACGAAATAATAGATTTATCCAGAGGAAATGCACAGCCTCTTTTAACTGTTCTGCCTCCAGTTTCTGTACTGATGGCTCTTTTGTGAGATGAAGAAGTTTCCTGAAGCTTTGGATTCAAAACTATGCAGGCTGGGTGAGCTACTTCCATGGACAACATTGAAAATCGATGCAATCTTGAGCTTCATCTAACACGGATCATTAACATTGTGTTTATACCATGACGACAGACAGGCACTGCAGCCCTGCTGGCTTGCCCTGCCCGCACACCCATTAGTCTCCTGGCTCTGGGCTGGGGAGAGCCTACGCTGGGCTGGAAACAGGGTCCAAGCTGGACCCATTTCTGCCTTGATGACTAAGAGCTGAGCTGCTCAATGGTACGTAGAGCCAGAGAGCCCCTGGAGGCCGGCTCTGTGGCCATGCCCCAAGTGCTGAACACGACCCTTTGGATGACTGGTTCCAACAGGTTCGTTTTAGCACCTGTAAAAGAGTTAAGTCCCCACACAGACTGTGAGTGCAGTATTTACAGGAGCTCGTCTTGCTGACTGCTGCATGCTTGGCTTTGTGCTGTTACATGTCATTAAAGAGTTTCCTTATCATGCCCTTTTGACAGCCATGTTCCTTATCAACATGTAAAAATCATAAAGCTTTCAATTTCATGAAAATCTGATTTGGGAAAATACCAGTGTTCTCTTAGGTCTGGTACAATAAACAAGCTTCTCTGCTATCACCCAGCAAAGATCCCTTCCTTGCTCGGTGGCCTGCCTTTTCTGGGGGAGAGAGGAGAAAGAGCGAAAGAACAGAGAGAAAAAAGAAAGGCAAGCTACCGACCTTACAGCTGAGCTCAGCTATGGCTGAGGTGGATCAGCGTTCCTGAATAGCCCTTTTTTTAATGAGAGATCTCAAAGATAATTTGGGGTTATTGACCATGATATCAATATTTCAAAACTTCTTGGGAATATTATGTTAATATTTTAAGGTCTACAATTACAGAACAATTGTACATGACTCCTCTTGCTAAATTTCAAATGATCATCCTCAGAGCGTTAACAAGCACTCCGAAAAATAAGAATAGGAATGCAATTTCTAATATATCAGAAATGTCTTTGTCTAACTAAGAGTATTTGTAACACAAACTGGAGGAGATAGAGTGCTTAAACCATAGCAGTGTGATGACAAAAATAAGCAAGTATACTGATAGTTTGAACTTAACACATAAGTAATATATTTCAAACAAATCTTGACATTGTGGAATTATTTAAATGTGAGTGGAAAGATGTCCCCTCAGATTTTTTTTCCTATTAATGGCAAAAGCATTTTTGTAATCCAAACAACTTTTTACTCTGCCTTCTTCCAAAAAATAAAGAAATTACTCAAATTAATATTAATAAGGATACGTGTGAAAGTAGCTCTGCAGTAGAGGAGTGAGACCTCTCTAATTTCTTTTAAAATGTGCTTCAGATACGGTAGCTGCCATAATCCAAAGGATAAATTTTGCAAACATTATGAACATATCCATTTGGGAAGTCAAAACAAATATGATGTAGACCCAGCTTTTGTCATAGATAAATAGTTCTTTTTGTTGCAAGCCCTGGAGTATTTAGAGCAACCCAGCAAAGTCCAATGAAGTGTCAACTCAAGCCAGGAGCATTATTATTTATTGTCATTTAGGACCTTCATCGCTTACAGACATCACTGGAATATTACAGGTGATTGATACTGATGGCAATGATGATTACTCTTGCAATAAGCTTAATTAAAATAATAAAGTACTGTTGCACAGAACTTGGTTGTTGCCCAGGCAGGATAATGTATAAGTAGCACAAGGAAGTCATCAGCTTAGAGAGTGCTCATATTTCAAGTGTGACATAGCTAGGGAAGCAAAGAGGCATTGTGTGTCATTTCACCACTATTCCTGCTCCATCTCCTACGTGCATGCATATACAAATAATTGCTAGAGTAGACCCTGCAGCAGTTGCCTCTTAGTATTAATCCTGACTATCTACTTTAATGAAGTGTATATTGGTCATAGTGGTGGTACTGTTGTTTTTATGAGATGCTGCATGTCTCTGAGAAACTTTTTTTGTCATTATGCTTCAGGGAGCCTTTCTTTGACAGTTTGCTTCTGACAGTTTAAGTGATCTTCATCTGCCACAATGAGTGACTCATGCAGTCAAAGGTTGTAAGGGACCTGGAGGGAGAAGAGTCTTTCCTGACCTCTCATTCTAGGTAGCCTATGCCAGGAAAACCCCCCCACTAAGGTATAACATCACCTCATTATTCTTGCATAGTCAACTTTAGCTATTAGCTGTGCATTTAGAAGCTCAGAATAGATGTAAACACTGAACCATTCAAGCTGCCTCAGCTGGTCTCAAACCTGGGTCTCCAGCAGCACGGGGAGCAGCTGTAGAGATCACGGGCAGCTCCAATCCCAGAAGAGACAGTTCTGCCTTTATAAAGGAGAATATCCCCCCAAAATTCTAGGCTTTTGGGTTGGGTTAATTAAAACAGTAAGCCATATAAACATTTAAGGGGGAGCTTAAATATTAAGGTTTTTTAGAAAAAAAATTGTTTCAGTTGGTGTGGCTTTGCCATTCAAGGTGGAGTAGGGATCATTTAAAAATCGTCTAGGTAACTGAACACCTGTCTCATTAGATAAGACATGGGTGCTAATTTAGGAGGAAATTCCAGAAGAGCCTAGGAAAAAGCCTTTTGCCAGCTGGTAAAATGCAACTGTGCAATCAAATTAGGAACTAATTCTAGAGTGGCCGCCACATTCTGCCATCGAGACAGTCTAATTTTGGATATTCTGTCACTTGTCCTTCCCTGTTTCTAGGTCCAAGACTGATGATTTTTAATGTTATTTGTCTGGAAGCTTGCACCTTGTCCCCTTGCCCCTCTATACTTACGAAACATGCCAAGTATTTGTTTTCCTTCCCTGCCTCTTTCCACTTACTTTATTTCACTGAGCACTTCCCCTTGCACTCGCATGCAAGTTTTGAATATAACCTTCTTCTTGAATGAGAAAATACTGTAAAGCTAAGCAGTATTTTGTATAAATTACACTCTCTGCAAGCAAGAAGGAAATGAGACAGATGATGTCCAGATGAAGGAGAAAGGGCATGACTTAGGCACTTCTGTGACTAGCACAGACCTGCAAGGATTGCTCAGGCATAGTGGAGAATGCACCTGGCACCAGCACAGTTCCAGTCGCCCCAGCCAGTGTAGTTCCGGTACCACCAGTGCCCTGTCAGCTTATGCCAGCAGATGATCGTGCCCAAATAGTTTTTCATTTTTTTCATTAGCTAACCCTGGTCCCTGTCTCAGTTAGGAGGATGGGAACTGCAAAAGAGATATGCAGTCAGCTGAATAGTGATGGTTGTAAAACTGGTTTCATGTAAAATGGTATCAGAGTTCAGATTTTCTTGTGCATACAGAGAAAGTATATTTGGCTTTCCAATGAGATGTTTTGCATGTTAAACAAGACACAAAGTGCCTACTGCAAAGTGGGAAACCGCCTGAAGCCTCTCTTATGGTCATTACAGGCAATCACACCAGTCAGGGTCTTATATCTCTTAAAGGAGGAAGAAATGATTCAGCTAACACAAATGTGTTCGGCTAAGCATCCTACTCCCCGTAGAGAGCAGGATGACATTTTCAGAAGGTACGTTTGACCCAATGTTTTAATACAATGAAACTCTGGGGCTTTTTGTCTTGATAGACCGTAAAGAGGCTGAGAAAAAGGTTACCACATTTAGGCAGTTTGACAAACTTACAGGAAAAATACATTCAGAAATAGTTTCTAAAGAATTGTGTCAGAAGTGGCACAGTGGACAGAGACCAGAAGGGAAAGAGGAGAGGGCTGTGTGTGTGCATGTGTGTGTTTGTGTGTGCTTTCAGGGGTGGGTGTGGGAAGCTGGCTTGTTGGCGGCATTGTCCTGACCATATCTGAGCTGAGAGAAGTCTCATAAAGGAGAAGTAGTCAGAGCACAGGTACAGAAGAGTTCAAACTAATCAAGGATAAGAAGTTTAATTAGTGAAAGTAAAGACAATCTGTTGAGTTAACCAGAAATTAAAGATTTGAGCTGATATAGGGAATGAGTGGGGAAAAAAAAATCAAACTGGTATAAAACATTTCAGCACTCAAGACCAGAAACTTGGGGACTACACAAAGCCAGATAGCTTTACTCACAAAACATGCAGGTGCTCAATTTTAAGTAAATGTGCTTAAGTGCTTTACTGAATAGGGAAGAAAATAGGCAACTCTTAAATGTTTTCCTATACAGGACAGTGGTGCATATTGTACAAATTGAGGCTTCAAACAGTTTCCACAGAAAATGTAGTCCTTCCATCAAAAAACCCAAACATGGAAAGGCTGTAAAGTTTCCTTTCAGACCCCGAATACGTCTACCCAGTAAGTATCTCATATCTGAATTGCTCCCTTTCAGTGCTGATTCACCAGTTTTGTTTGTAATGTAATGAAGCCAAGGAGTCGCAAAATGCACCCTCATACCTCAGAGGCAGATCCTGGTGCAAAATGAAATATGTGGGCCAACTAGGGCATCAAGAAAGAAAAATTAAAAGTACTTCAGCCAGGACTCACAGAGGACAGTCTTTCTGTTTAATTCTTTTTTGAAAAACAAGATTTCAGTTCTGCTGAAGTTTTCCCATAGTGAAAAGGAAAACTACTCAGTGGAAAATTTTGATAATAGTTACTTCTTCCTATTTTTGTGAAAGTTTTGAAAGGAAAAAATAACACCAGTCTTTTCATGTCCGAATGTTTTTCTTACTCCCAGATGCAGAATGTACACATCTCATGCAAGCAGATCATTAAAAAAATGTATCTCACTGTTAAAACTTATCTAACCACTGTACCTGAAAACATATCTGTAAAAGAAAAGCCAGGAATGTATGAGAGTATTTCTAGTGGAGCTCTGTGGAGGCTGGTTCTCTGCTAAAAGAAATATTAATCATTTTATACTGAACGTAAAAGTTATGAAGCATGTCTGATAAGGACGGAGGAAGTGGTTAAATAATGATAAGGATAGGTCAGGTATTATAATCCTGATTAATGTGATGAACTGGAAACAGTCAAACAACATGCATTTTAACAGAGTCATTTGCAAGGTCATATAGGTAAGAAGAAATAGGGTAGAGAGAATGTGTACTATTAACACTGGGAAAGAAGTGATTTCGGAAAGAACTGAGAGGTCACAGCAGACAGACAATTAAATATGATTTCTCAGTATAAAACTGGCCAAAAGTATGATGTGATGCTTGGATATATAACTGAGGATAAGAAGGTGATATTGTCTATATATACAGCATCAGTTAATGTACTAGTAGAATACTGTGTCTCTTTTTTAGTGTCCTTCGTCTAATAAGGATATCAAAACACTGGGGAGCATTCAGAAAAGATCTATAAGAATAATTTGAGGTCTGAAAAGCTTTCCTTAATAAAAAAATTCCATATATTTAGCTTATGAAGGTGAAATTTAAGAGCTAACTTAGTTTTAATTTATAATCATTCACAGAAAGAAAGAAGTTCTAAGTAACTATAATGCTTCTCAATTAACGAATACGAAACAGGATCCTGGTAACAGAAGCCAAAAGCAGAAGACTGAAACTAGAAACATACAGATTTTAAGTCGCCACAAAAATGTATGCTCTAGTCCAACCAAAAGCAGATGAAGATCTACAGTCCATGCAAGCAGTCTGTTCAAATGATGTTAATTGTTCCATATAGTCTTAACCATTTATCAATATATCAAAATAGGACCATTGTATAAGGGGTGCAACATGGAACAGACTACCCTGGCATGTGTTTTAAGGAAGCCGATCTTATCAAGTACAGAAACCAAAGAGAGGTAGAAGGCATTTTCCTACATATGTCATTACATGAAGGGGGATGGAGAATAATCATCACTCTTTCTAAGGGTGAATAGCAAAGTAGCACTGCGGCAGAGAAGACAAAATGATTTAGGAACTTGAGATAGGGTCCTATCCAAATGAAGTGAACAAGCAATATGCTGATATTAATTCTAAGAGATAAATACAAAGTAATGCACACTGAAAAGATTAGTTTAAACTGTCCAAACATATCATCTGGTTCTGATCTCACTATAGCTACTTTGCAATCACTAGTCAGGACCACCTAAAATAGCTAAAAAAAGAAAAAAAAAGTTAGATTAGATAAAAAAGAAAGTAGAGACTGGGGCTATTATAATGCCATTATATAAATCATACCAGGATACTTTTGGTTCTCCTATCTCAAAGATGACATGATAGAAGTCTGAGAGCTTGGAAACAGCAAAGGACGATAGAAAGTACGGAAATGTTTCTTATTTTGTGCGGATTTACATTAAGGAGAAGATAAATTTAACAGATAATACCATATAGCATCATGTCTAGTATAAAGAGGATGGGACACTGTGCTTCTGGTTACCCTTAATAGAAAAATGAAAGTTATTCAATAAAATTAAAGGCAACTTTTTTTTTAACACTTTCTAACCCATGTGACACAGACCCTCATTTTAGCCATGTACTTAACAGGACTAAAGAAGATAAGGCATGTACATGTAGCTGAAAAGAATGGCCAGCATCACCTTAGAGTGGATTTTTTTAAAAGGTAAACCCTCACACCTGAGGACAAAAGGCAGCTGCTAGATGACAGAGGGCTAACAAGCCACTTCCTTTGGAGCAGTTACTCCGTGAGGCCCCAGTTCAGTAGTTCTTCACAATTTAGGAAAATATGTTGAGTGGAAATTTCCGAAGGGCTAGAGAACAATTAGGTGTGTAACTTCCATTTGAAGCTGGGGGAGGAGGAGAGGTGAAAGCCAGACTTCCACTTGGCTGCTGAAAACCTTCCCATGCCTAAAGTTAAGCATGTGTTTAAATGCCTTGGCCTTTCATAGTAGAGACAGGACCTTGGATTAGACGACTCATGGAGTGGATCAAGTATGGGGAGACCTATGTTGCTGTACAATAAATCTGAAGTCTCTTTTCCTGTTGTTAATCTCTTTCCTGTCTGTTAGCCTCAAGGCACAGTGAAGAGTTAATTGATTTTCATCCAGGAAAAGAGGACTTCTCTGAAAAGTGCAGCCATGGAATTTTTTATTTTATTTTAAGCACCAGGCACACCTGCCAGGCCTCCAATTATTCCTCAGGAGGAGAAAGTCTACTGTTTTTCCTGTGAGGAAACCCTCTGATCCAAACACTTGTCAGAGGTTTGTACTTCATCTATGGACTGCGTTAATCTGTCTTCCCTCTTAAAACCCAGCTGCTGGTGGAGGTTTTGGGGGTGCCTGTCCTTTTGTGTATGTGTTTAGTGGTTAGAGCACTTAACCAGAGAGAGAGAAAGCCAGGGCCGGTTTCCTCCTCAGCTGGCGGGGGGCCTAAAAGCCCGGGAAAATGTCCCCTCCGGCCTCCTTGGCTACCTAGAGAGGAGAGAGACAAGGTTTTTGAAACCCCCTGGGCTGGGGTGGCCATCCAGCCTGCTCTCATCCTTCCCGGGGGTTAGTCCCTTGCGGAAGAGGGGTGATTCCTCCACACAGTATGTTTTAAAGGAAAGCATTTTGTGTGGAGCCTGACCCTGCTGCTGAGTATTTGGAGTCTGCAAATACCCATCAGATCAAGCCTCCTTGGTGATGGTGATTTAGGGAGTAGAGTTGATTTAGCCACCACGTCAGACCTGAGCTAGCCTCAGAGTCATGCTACCTTTCCGCAGGGGGTGTTCCAATGGTTTGGAAGCACCGTAAGGAACCGTCAGCTGCAGGCAGCGGTTCTGCACCCAGCACCCCGCAGCTGGAGGGTGGCTGAAGCTGCACTGTGGAGCAGCCTCGTGGAGACAGCTGGAGCATTTCAGGTGAAGCTCAGCTCAAAGCTCGCCTCCAGAAAAGCACACAGAGCGCTTCAGTCACCAGCAGACATTCCTGGTATGGGATCAGTGCAAAAAGCTCCTCAGTTTGTTCCCCACCCCAAATATGCATAACGTGGACATTGGGTCCTTAGCACCAACAATTCTTCTCTACCTATCTGCTCCTATTGCATTACCTTACATATAAATGTAGTCTTAGGGGTCTAAATTCAGCCAAATTCTTATTTAAGGTACCTCTGTCATTTTTTCTGGTTACAGCCAGTCATGCTTTGAGACACTACTATAGTACTCTCCCAGAATAGTTTTTATAGTATTACATGGGAAAATGAGACCTGCTTTGCTGAGGTTTGAAATAAAAAAAAAACTTTTCAAAAATATTCATGCTCACGTCAAAATTAGACAGGAGGCTATTAGCTCTATATACCTTTTTAAATACCAGCACAAGTTCTGTTATGTGTCTTGTACTCACTAATGGATTTTAACTTTATTACTATCCAGTTTTATTGGAACTAATCAGAAGACTGTAGGAATGAAAGGACTCCCACATTACTGAAACAGTTAATTTTTTTAAAGCCAGGCTACTGAAGTGCAAGTTAAAAGGGGGGAGCAGATCAAATCCATGTGCAGGCCATTTAAGAGCTCAGTCTCATTTTTGAAATATAGATTATCCAGGATAACATGAATTCAGCATTTTTATATAATGTTGTTTCATTGATTGATTGCTTAGGCCAGCTGGACTTGGCTGTAGATAGATACCTAAAAATGAGTTTTAAAACTTTACCATCTTTTGATATTTTATAACCTGTCAAAAAATCAGTCAGAGACTCTGCCTTTTCTCAAGCCCTGATGTCCCAGCAGCAGCTCTTTAGCAGAAATGACTTTTTTCATACAACTAAATGGTAGTTGCCACGAAAGCACACGGTGAGTCATGACTCCAAAGAAATTCTTGGATGAACAGTTGTAAAGGTGAAACGAATGGCTAGCACCTGCCAAAACCTGCATGTAGAGTGCTGATGTCATCAGCAGTGCCATCACTTCGCAAGCAAAGCCTCTGCTCGGGTCTTGACAGGTAAGGGTAGGAGGCTATGACCTTCAAATAGTCTATTTTAAGATGCATTTTCTGTGTGGCCCTTTTAAGTCTCAGTGAAGCCTATGCAGGACCCAGCCTTTTTACTCATCAGGCCCTTATTTATGTTTATTTATAAGCTTTTCCATGGAGGTCATCCTGGTAGTATGTGAGTGCATTATGTATATTAATGGCCTTGTCCTCAAGCTATGCCACAGTGATGAAGGTGTGACTCCTTCTTTTAACAACAGGGAACGGATGCAAAGAGGGGTGAGGGGATGGACCAAGGTCACTCAAACCTGAGGCAGAATCTCCTGCACTCCAGCCTCAGCCTTCGCCTCTGCTCTCATTTTTGTGAAGTTACAGTGATTTACTTCAGTGGGAGCTGAAGGCTTTCACAATGTTTCCCAGGATCAGGTCTAAAATGTTTATTACATGTCAGTAATGAGATAGACACACGTGCACACAAACACACATGCATGCACATGCACTGTCCCCAGAATCAAAGCTTCCTGAGCAGAATCACGGACACCCCTTGAGCTCTACTGAACAGTTTCTGTGAGCAATACTGTGAGCAATTGTCATCCAACAGATGGCACAAAGCAGAATCTACCATAGGCTCAGCATGGGAAAATAGCAATTTATTTAATTTTGCTACAGCTGACTGTGAAATGGACATTCTGACACTATAGCCATTCTTGCAGAGCCTTTTCAAACAACATATTCAGATTACAAGCAGTTGTTCAGATTTTGCTGTCCTTCATGAAACAAGGGACTTTTCAAACCTCATTTTCCTAAAATACAATAACTTATCCTAAGAAATCATCCATCCAAGCACTGGAAATACCCAGTTAGCATCACACTGATGTTTAATATAGTTAAGTAGCAGCAGTAGCAACAACAACAAAGCGTAATATTGCCAGTTTGCCAAGGCCACTGTTCAGGATAAAACTGCACATGGAACTAGTTAACCTGTGTGACAGTAAAATACTAGCCATCTTTATTATACTGACATTTAAAGACCAGTCAAGAAAGATGAGAAAACACAAAGGAAATTGCAATCTGTACCAAAGTTTACTGAAAAGAAAATCATATTACTCTCATCTCTTAAAATACTAACACATTGCCGGCCATCAAAACTGATAGTCCAGTCTAACTGGCAATGGATTTAAGATTTCAGGACACACAGCAGCTGAAATTGAAAGTAATGTGAATGAAGGTGATGTGTTTAGCCTCAGGAAGCATTGAGTTAAACTGTCTGCTGGTAGGAGGTGAGGGGGAAAAAAAGCTAGAAACGCAGCAGTCCCTTATTTCAGCAACAGCAGCCCACAGGAAGGTGGGAGGGGGAAGGAAAGAGGGGGATGAAACCACAGCAAGTTTTCCCCTCAGTGTACCTAGCAGGAGATTAACACAGAATATGCTTAATTATTGCTTCCTGCCCACCTGCCTAGTTCCTTCAAAAACCAGAACTTGCTCAAATAACATTCACTCCCTTGGCAAATGTCCTCATAATGGAAGTGGTTACAAATTAATCAAGTCAGTCTGCCCCCCCCCCTTTTTTTTTATCTAAAAGGAATTACAATTATTTTCCTCTACCTTTTTTTCAGACCTGCTGGTGAACTTTAAGTTTTCAAGGACCCAAATCTAGATGTCGTGCTGGGGCAAGTCAGCATAGCTTTTGTTCAAGTCAGTGATACTGGATGCATTTAAACCAGTCAGCCATCCATTCGTCCTGGATGATCAAATTCACTGCCCTATTTACTGCCTTCAATAATTCTGTGCTATCTTAGCTGGTGTCACGTTTATTTTGTTAATAATTCATGTGTTGTCTTCAACTTATGAGTCTCTGTGCTACACAAATGATCTGGAGTAATTAAACTACCTTTAAAGCACCTTGAGTGCTGTTGGCAGGAACAACTGCAAGTATTTAAAAGAATATTTAATACCATACACTGCCGGCATGCATGCTGGGAAACAAGCTCACATCCCAGAGCCTGCCCTGGGCCAATCACAGGAGAATGGTTTAATTGGTTAATCATATAAATTACAGTCACTTAATCATTTTAATCACCATCAGCCAATTAGCTCAGAGTTATGGGCTCTGAGGTAACAGTTATGCAAATGTTTGTTCCACTGCAAGCTATTAACTGCCATATTTTCTATATCAAGCTGACAATGACTGATGTGAAGAGGGAAGTGAAGGAAAGTGAGCATTTGTTTAGTTTAAAATTCTTTCCTTTTGATTAGAATGAAGCAAATGATGGGAAGTGGCCTTAAAATACAGTTGACCTTTCACCATTGCAAGTACCCTTCACAGGCTATGCTGGCATGGGCACGCTGAGGAGCTCTCCTAGCTATTTTTGCAGCGTGCTACTGTCATTGCCCCAGTGCCCTAATATCGCTACTGCTGTTAATGAACTGTTTCACTAGGAAGATATAAATAAATGTTAGCATTCAATTACTGGAAATCTGCAATAATGAGTGAAAGCTAGTTAGTTACAGTTCACTAACACTGATAATTTCCTGGAACAGAGGTATGAAACCTTCACTGGGTACCTTTGGGTCTCACCTGCTCTGTTTCTGTTGAAATCACCCCTAAGTTACTCCAGGACTCACTGGCATTCCTCTAGTGGCATCATGATGGCTTAAGTGAAGATATTTACAGTTAGGGTCAGAATTTAGCCTTAAGTCTTTCTCCTAGGTTAAAAAGTATGAATGACATTTTTCAATATACTGGCCCATTTGCATTGATTGGGTAAAACAGAGCAGCACAGCAGAAAACTAAGCCATAGGAAATACAAATCAGCAGAAGCATCTCTGATACAGTGGGACCCACAAGTGCTTTGAAGCTGGCATATACAAAGCATCTGAGTGACCAGGTAACTGTTGGTATTAGGACTACTCAGGAAACACACTGTTCTTCTTCCCCATTGCCAGCTCAGTCTTCCTTGGTATACATGCAGAGGCTTCAAAGCTTCATTTATAATTAAGTTGGTATGAGGAAAAAAAAGTGAAGAGGAGGAGGTTTGTTAAGATTGATTTTTGGTTTGGTATATATCTATCAACCAAAGTATGCTTAGATATCTAGCGGATGAGGAATATGCAACTGGCATGACTCTGGTGCGTTCAGAAATCTCAACTCATTTTGTCGCTAAAGGAGTGACACATCTGAGAGGGACACCTGGAAGTGCACGCCTTAGGCATGTACAGAAAATGCACTTGTTTGGTTTGGTGTGAGAAGCCCCAAATCACTCATTCTCAAAAATGTTTCACTACCATCAAGCATCTGAACTAAAAGGTACAGGGCAACATTTCCACAAAATTCACTACCTTCATAACATTTTGTTTAATTGTTTCTTCTGCTTTAAAATATTTGTGGTTTCAAAGTTCTATAGTAGCGGTGCTAAAAGCAGTGACTATATGCATAGTCACAAGAGTTATGCATTATGGCTTAGATAAAATGTGTATAATAAGGACATCACTAGAAAGGATTATAGACAGTTATAAGCCATGGTTATTTGAAACCAATTAACCTGTTGGACTTTATAATACTCAATTAACAAATTATTACAACATCTATTAACCATTTATTAGTCCTTTATCAGTTACTCATAAATAGAACCTTAATGTAAAGCATGATCATTTTGGCTATCTAAATTAGCAGTCAGTTGGGGGAGATAATATATGAGTTATTGAGACTTATTTCAGGACTGAGAGGCTGATCTTGTCAGGTACAGAGAAGAAAAATCAAAACCTGTTCTATAAACTAACTGACACAGAAACAACTAGTAGCTGAAAAGGGTGTTCACAAAGTGTTTCCTCTTTGGTGCAGAGGCAGAGGAAAGAAATATGTTTCTGAGTCTCAGCTCAGTCTCAGTCATGCCAGGAATAAATGGGCTATGCATGTATCCTAGACACCTTAACTAAGGCCTGCAGATAGGTTGCCACCTCTGAAATGCAAAATATCGAGGCCAGGTGGGGAAAAAATGGCTGCTACTGTTGCAGATGGGTCTGTACATGCAAAGCAACTCTGAAGCCGTCCAGTAAAATCTATAGTAAAGGCAGCCAAGCTGACTGGCAACCATCCAGAGGGCAATCCCATTCATAATAGGCCTGAGAGCTAGGAAAATATTTGCATACAAATTTTATGGAGGAAATTGAAATTGAGATTAAAGTCTTCAGCTTATAAAAAGACTAGAGCGAGCAGCGCTCTGTGCCTATGGAGACTGAAGCTGTCGGAGGCACCCCATGCAAGCACAGCACTGTGCCCACATGCATGGCACGGCTCTGCACGGCTTGTGAACCAGTGCTAAAGCTGTGGGAAATCCAGACCTGTGACTAGTTTGAGGCCCAATCCTGATTAAGAGGGCCTGGCTAGGAAGGATATGTCTTCTTCTTGTAAAGGAATGAAACACCTCCTTTCACACTTACAATGCCCCAGTGTTATTGCGTCTTTTGATGATATTGCTTAGCAAAAATCCTGGTAAATACTTAAATAATACTTTCACATTTCTGTCTTGAAGTAATACATTACCTCTCTGTAGCACCAAAGGGCACATCTTTCTAGCTGTATTGACAGGGTCTGCTGGTCTTTGCTGTGCCCTCAGCAGAGATACTTATGCCTGGTAAGCACTGCTTCCTCTGTCAAGGACGTTCCTTGGCTTCACAGACATACTCTGCCTGAAATTAATTAATAATGGAGGAAACCTATCAATATTTATTAAAATTACTCAGGCAGAATGTAAAACAAAGGCTTCACCCATCAGCAGTGTCCAGTGAGACCACTGCAATGACCCCAGGATCAGGGCCCCCAAGCTTTCATCCCCTGTAAACTGTGCTATATCCTGTCAGAAGTGAGGGTGAGAGCTACTTTTCTGCTCCTGTGAGGAAGATGGAGCCTGTTAAAGAGCCCGAATGAGAGGACATCTTCCTGCAGAGCAGAGAGAAAGCTGTCTGGGCTCTAATTAGCTTTTCACTAAATTATTTCTTGGTGCCGAAAAGGAAGCTTGTCGTCTGAGACGTTCTTTCATTCTGCTTGGCCGAAACCTTCCAAAATCATTCTAAAGCCATGGCCCACATGCCAAAGGATGTCTTTAAGATGGTAGTTGTGCAAAACCACTCGCTTTAGTAACTAAGTGGTCATATTATAGCCAGTCGCTTTTCAGATTTGAAAAATAAATACAGCTATGACTGTGTGTGTGTGTACTCTTTAAAAGGCTTTAGGAGAGGACAAACCTTGTTATTTTCTTGCTAGTTTATCAAATGGCCACCAATTGTCATATTTTATGGCTGAAACTGAAAAAACATTTTTGTGGATGTTTAGAAAAATGCCTTAATGCTGGTTTTCTTCATTTCATTACTGATTCTATTGTTTTCCTTGTCCTTCATTCACTTTAACTAAGTAGTGTGCAAGGAATGCCAGATCAGGCTTCCTGAAAACTAGGCTCAATTAAGCCAGGTGGCCTTTGATTGTTAACGATTGATTAGAAAGCAAAAGACAGATTTACAGCAAATTAGTCAATAACTGAACATTTTTTCTTGGTGAAAGAGATCTCCTTTCTGCCTGTTGTTATTTTAGGTATTCCATTAAGATGCCATTATTTATGTTACAATGTCTAGATAGAATAGCTTTTTTATTCTATTGACAAACCTGTCACTTAGAAAAGAACATAGTGCCACTGCTGGTTTTACTGATTAGTGATAGCACTGACTATATTAAATACGATAATGATCTTAATATATTGCCATTTAGGTACTGGATGGTGCTTGTTTTCTGCTTGTAGGGAGGTCACACTGTACCACACTATTTGTTTTCATTAGTGTATTGTGAGAGGAGAGGTACATCAGTGCGTAACCCCAGAGCAGGAGCAATCTCCACCGAGAAACAGTGCTGCCCAAATGTTTTTCTCTCTGGTATTTCTATCCTTACAAAGACTATGATGAATCTTTGACCTGACTTCAGCAACAGTGTGCCTAAGGAGTGGCTTGCATCAGAAACTTGATCAATATTTGTTTGAGACATTTTATTCCAGACAGGCAAGTTTTCGGAGGTTGTGAGTACCAACAGACACAGGCAGATGGCTAGAGTTAAATCCTACTACAGCCTGTGGCAGCAAAGTGCAGCACCAAGGGAAGTTCAGGCACCTCAAGGAGGAGCATCTGAACAGGGGCTTTTTGAATCTCAGTTTTGGCTTGAGACAGCTGAATCCCATTGGAATGCAAGTCTGGATGCTGCTAAATCTGCTTGCTGTAATACCAATTACAGCTCAGGAGCAAGGTACCTCTGAGAAAAATCCTAGCCACTTCTGGTTTTAGCAGATTAAGTATTTCTTAAAATCTGGCTCCATAATGTCAGCTGCACAAAGAAGCAACTTGGAGCCCATCACCAAAGAGCAGGAAGCAGACATGCACACAAGTTTTTCCACCTTTTTTTCTCCTCATTTCCCTCTCTCTCTGACCCTTTACCAGGCTGCAGGAAACAACAAGCAGCTGAATACAGACCCAAACCCAAGAGACGGGTGCATGGAAGAAGGCTGATCCTTGTGTGGTCTGCAGTTTGAAAGCAGATGTCAAAATCGGTAAGAACAATGAGAACAGGTTTTTCAGCGAGAGTAAGTACCAAAAAACTAGGCTCTCCCTTAAGCACCAATATAACTGGTTGAGCCTTGTCTATGGCATGTCAAGGCCTTGAGCGCACCCAACAGACTACTCCATTTGGGTACAAGGCACATTTTCCCCAGCAGCAATACAAAAACCAGTGTACAACCACTGATCTCTTGAAGGCACAAGGAACTGTGAATTCCCCTTTGACTTTCTCCCTTTGCAGTGATTGCATGTATGGATTTGAATGATGTTTAAGGGCTAGAGGGAAATTAAGAGAAAATCACAGCTGTACTGCTTGAGAAATGTAGGAATAGAAAGGATATGGTTAAATTAATAGGGGTGTTCTGTTGTTCAGATCTGGGAACATCGAATACAAGCCAGGTCTGGGTAGTGAATGTTAAAGCAGCAGTAAAATGGGCAACATTAAAAGTATGAAAGGACTATTATAAACTCCTGATTTAGCTTTCTTAATAAAAACTGAAAGCTGGCATTGCTTCCAGTAAGGACTACTGAAAGTGTGATTGTGTTAGTACAGGTGGGGCCAGTGAGAGGGAAAGGAAGAGAAAACAGAGCATCAGGAGAAAGTGTGTTTTTACTGTCTGATTTTAGTTTTTATTAGCAAAAAATTTGTAATGAAAAAGGGGTAGCTGGATTACCTGGTAGCAGGGAAAGAAAAGAAGGAAGTTGTCTTGTTAACATGCTCCCTTTTCCATCTTTGACTTCACATGCCATGGTTGTTCTATGGGTTTCGGGCCCCAGGGATCAATCAAGGCAGAAGTCAAACTACGGAGAAGTCAGAAGAGTTTCCCCTTTTGTCTTCGGGCTGGCTACAAATTAGAGGTGAGTTAACTTCTGTTAAAGTTCTTTTACTGTACACTGAGGGAAGTCAAATGACCTTGCATTGGCTATAGGTTAAAAGCAAGCTGCTCTTACTCCATTAAAAAACTGACTCATCCTCTGGAGGTTCCTATTCTCCATCACCATTGCCTACATTAGGGCTCTTGCCCTTATCTGTGCTCCTCACTGGAGTCCCTTAGTTACCTGCTGAACTAAGGTGGTGTAAACTTGAGGGCACTGCGGGACAAGACATGACCTATTGGGGTGAATATGAGTGGTCCATATCAGTGTTGCTTCCATCGATAGCCACAGCCTCTTCTTGCCAGGTTTTTAGACATATGTCACCAGTTAGAAATTCAAAACACTGAAGTCCTGTCTCTAGCCACTGTCTTGGATAGGGTCAGGACTTTATTCTCTATGCTGTCTGTTCTTTTCTCATACAAAAATATTAAATTAACTGATAATTTTTCCCCTGAACAACTATGTCTTCTTCCTACTGGTCTTTCGCATTTAACCCTTAAGTATGGCATCTAAAAAAAACAGAACTAGAACTAAAATAACTAAAAATGAAACAGCTGTTGGCCCTGATCTTTCAACTGTTCCCTTCAATTTTAGTTACTCTTGTAAAGACCTTTAATGAGGGACACTGTGTATTTTTATTGTCTTAACTAATTCCAACAGTTTTTCAGTTTTGTCATGTACTATGCTACTATTGATTAGCTTAATGTGGATTTTTTTTTTCTCAGAAAGAAGCATGTTAGATCTGTTTGTGACTGACCAAGGCATTTGGTTTATTCTTGCCATCTTTACTTGACGGCAATTGGAGTAAAATAGTCAATTAATTGAGAGATCATTTCATGCCTGTTTTCGGTTGGTAATGGACCTTTATATTGACCTAAGTCTGCAGTAAGGCAGGTGTGAATTAGGATCATTGTATATAATTAATTTCTGTTTTCTCAGTGAATACTACAATATATTGTCTGTATATATTTCTCTATTTACAGGATAGGGCTTCATGAATGAATTGTCAGATAAACTTCAGTGAAATGATGTGCTTTGATGATATAAAGAATTAGGTAGGTGGCATTGAGTACCCGCATGCCCATACAAAGAACATTCAGCATCCTGCAGGATTTATCCCTGAGGGCTGTTATGGTCCACATCTATAATGACCAGCTCATCTGAATAAGAAACAAGCCACTTTTCAAACTTTGATCCAAATGTAAATTGGTTGCTGGTCGATTAAACAGAAATTAGATCATCACTCACTAGGCCAAAGGTGTCAACAATATGTTGATGTATTTCTCAATAGCAATTTCTAGAAATCATTCTACAGCTGTAATCAGAGAAGGAAACAGGTTCTTTTTTCAGCTTGTAGCTCTGTTGCTTTTGGATCCAAGAGGAGGCAGCTGTGGTAGCATTCTGGCATATTGTAACTCTGGAGATTTGGGCCTTCGTGCAAGGAAGCCACATCATGAATGAAAGGAATCAGGTGGCAACTTTGCAAACTGTGGTTCCTGGTGTCGCACTCCTGACTTGAGCAGGGTCTGATGCCTCCCAGGCTGGAAGGAAGAGTCTGTTTTAATGAGCTAGACAAAAAAAATCTCACTGACTGTGAGTCACAGTACGAAGCTCAGAGTGGCAATTTCTATGGATTTAGCCCTTGGAGATTAAATAAGCTTGGTAAGATATTGTAGGATGTCCTAATCACTCCCTGCATTTTAACAGAAGAAATTCTGGAGAGAGGTGAAAAATCAGCATCACAGGGCTCAGTGAGAGACTACAGCAATAAATACAGTAATTGTTCAGTGAAGAGAATAGCATGTTCTGGAATGCTTTGTAAAAGGCAGGAAAAGCAGCTGTTTGATTCTGTGTATGTAAGTAATACATGTCTTACAGGTCTGTGATTTTTTTACTATGCATCATGCTCTCTGTATTTCCATTTCTATTTTATTCCAGATAATTATAATTGTCTGATATTCCCACAAGTACAAAGCTGTAAAGATGTACTTTCATCTCTTTCTGAGGATTTCATGTAATTTTAAGAATAAGGAAACTTCCCCTAACTAGATCAGATGTTTACTCCAGAACAAAAATATATCCACAGCTGCAAGAGAATATAAGTGTGTCCCAGTCCAAAGGGTGTCTGAAGTTTCCTTTCAATGATTAAAGGACTGTGCAAAGGGCTGTGAGTAGGTGGGAATCTATGTACAGTTTCTGCACTTTGCCAGATCAGAAATGCTGTGTGCATAGCTGTAAAAAATTAGATTCCCTTTTGATTGTTAACCTAGTTTGCACGTCCATTACTCCATGTACCTTCTTTCCTTTGTTTCAGACAGAAATGACAAGGATTATAGTTACAAAGCTAACACCAGAGGTTTGTTAAAATGGACAATCTATGGAGGCATCCCTTTCCAGTGACCTTACAACTGCCATGAATTTTCAATAACCATATACTATATTCCACCACATTTCCAAAAATTTCCTAGCTCTCGCTGGTCTGAGTCAGGTACCAAGCTAAAGGCAAAGGTTAAGGCAAGAGAGTTCAGCAATACGATCTGTCCTTTTTGACTTTAAGGAAGAGAGAAGAGGGAGGAAAAGGATAGAGAAAGACAGACCAATAGTTTAGTATATACATTGGAGGCTGGAAGAGGTGGAAAAGTAGAAGTGAAGGTAAGACTAGAAGGCAACTAGCTGGGCAAGGAGGCAGGACTGGGAGGCTGAGAAGGAATCGTGGGATGTGAGAAAGGAGAGGTGTTGCATCAGAGGCAGTATTAAGGTCAACAGGCGATGAAAAGGCAGCATGTGTCAAGGGACCAGAATGAGATAAATCACAGAAGGAACTGAGGGGGAGACCATGTGTCTGACTAATGTAGAAGGCAAGAAAGAAGAGTCCAGATATGAGACTAGACTGGAATGAGAAACCTGAGCAACTGCCCAGCTTGGTGAGGAAAGGGGAGTGGTCCTGGGGTAGGAGGATACTGCAGAGAGGCTGCGGGAGACCCAGAAAAGAGAGGAAGAGGAAAATGGGTCCATAGCCATAAATGGAACCTGAGATCCCCAACTTGAGTCTCATTATTCCTCTTTCAGCAAATAACTATGAAAACTGGTAAATAGTGCTAGTCTCTCAGGAGAATGACAGCTTAGTACCACTATCAGTTACTCCATTAGCTCAATTACTAGAGGTCTAAAGGTCCAGCTCTGCTGATGACCCATAGGAGTGTCAGTGTGATGCTATGTGATGGAGTTTGTTTTTCCATGTGCTCTCCTGAAAGCCCTAGGAAATTACTCCCACAAAAATATATTAAAAGGACTTATTAATACAGCAGAGCTAATCAGAGTATAAGCTAGGAAATGCCAGAAGTGCCACAACCAGCCAAATGTTACTCCGCTGGGGTGTAGCAGTCCCCACTAATAAAGTATCGCGACCAAAATTATAATAGAAAAGCAAACAGAGTTTTTTGGTCAGTCATGCTGTGCTCTCTTTGAAAATGACTGCATGGTAAGGCGAGATTTTAAAAGTTCTAAACAGAAGCAATTAAGTTGGTGAAAGAAAATATAGCTATTTGCAAATATGCCTTCTCCTCCTTCACTCTCCAGTGCAAGAGTGCTCCTCAGGGACTAGTTAATTTCCACATGTGTATGCACTGTTCTTTAGGTCACAGTACGGCAGACTGAGACACAGAAGTTCAAGCCAAAATTGTTTAGCAATTAAGAAAGTGTTGCAAGGTGAAGTTGTGAGGGGAAATAATAAAAAAGGAGGTCTTTAGTATCTTTTTTTTTTTTTTTTTTTTACTTCAATGGGTCTGAAGCATATGTTTCAACCTAAAGCACATGCTTAAGAAATATTGTTTTGAATTAGGCCAGACTTAGATGTTTAAGAGAATTCATGAATGAGGGGCAAAGCTACATACATTGCACATCTTATAATGCTTTGGTTTAAAGGTCTCTGGTTATCAGGGAATAAAACCAATAGAAATCCTGTTAGTCAAATACATTAAGAATAAAACCTGACAATGGACAGAGATACTCCAGTAGGCCCCATCACAAGCACCTGAAAATTAATGGAGTCCCTGCCTTACAGCAAGAAATTACATTCTGGGAGGCCAGTGAGACATCAGTACAAATCAAGTGACTTTTCCACTGTCACAATGAACACTTTGAATTGAACTAGGGTCTCCTGAGTCCTAGACTGACCTTCACAGCCCCAAGGAGTTGTATGTAAACCCCTCCACGCTCGCTAAAAGTAAGCTAAATGCATTTTAAATGGAAAGCTTTTGAGAATTGTATTTTCTCAACAACCAGCCACGGAATACAGAACAAAGCAGAGCCCAAGTGTTAATTGCTCCAGCCCCGTAATTAAATGCAGACATACTGTACTCTGACTGTGATTCTTGAAAGCTTGCCCACTCTTTTTTTTCAGTCTAATAAAAAAGAACACCATCAATTTTTTGTTCAAGTAAATGCAGTTTGGAATAGCTGATGTGACAATAGGTCATTGGCATAATTATGGTCAAAAATGCCTTCAGGCACTAACCACAAGTAAAAGATGGGCAGTAGTTAAGCCACTGCAAATTATTCTGCTTACTAACATCCAGCATGCTGTAGAAAGCAGGGAATGCTCACGTGTTTATTTTGTGGCTCTGTCAGAGCATGGCAGTGGGATCAGAATTAGAGCATGACTGTCGGGATGAGCCCATGCTCTTAGTTGGACTGATACAAGTCAGTCTGGCCCAGAAGCCATACGCTTACTGTGCATTGCTTCTTTGCTGATATGTCTTCATAGCTCTAGTCCAAAGGCCACTCTACCTGTAGCCAGATCAAAGTGTTTCCAGCTGAGTCAGTATCACTCTTCCACTCATCTCCTACAGTCTGAGCCAAAATGGTCAGGTTTCACCTGACTCCAGCAAGTGGGTCCTGCTGTCCATCTCCAAACCTGACCTTCACTGTTGGCTTTATTTATGAACTAAATGCAAATTGAACATTTATGGTTTAGATGTGCCAAGATCAAGCCTTTATTACCCACTAAAAATCAAGTGCTGATTTAATAAAACAGAAACCCTTTCCAAAAATTAAATCAACACATTTCAGGTTCTTCTTATCTGTCTTCAGAGCTTGCACCCCTTAGGCTACCTTCTGCTTATATTTTATTTGTATCCTATGCATTTGCTTTGCAGACCTAGACATTTACTTATAAACAAAAGCTGAGATTTTCATAGTATCACTTCAGGATTCTTAAGCCAAACACCAACTGTAATAAGACACAGTAAAATAAGGGTAATAATTTTCATTCTCTTTAGAGGGTGGGTGAAATTTGCGTTTTGCTCTCATGACCACCTCTAAGTCTGTGCACTCCCCTCACCAGAGTGGGAAGGCAGCAGTGCTGCTGCTCTCACTCGGGACTTCCCTATATTGCACACCCTGGAACACACTGCGTGCTTGTACTTTGGAAGCGCACTGAACTGAAACGTATGTTACCCAAGGCTCAGAGTCTGCCTCCTTTCCTCCTTGGTACCACCTATCCTTCGGGCATCTACCATCTGTCTCCAGATTCCCATGCAAAGAGGCGTCAAAAGCATTGCTTCACTTATATCCTACTCTAAACAGACTTTGTACAACAATGGTTTCTGCTGTGCCAGAGCAGTGCTGGCTTGTGATTTGAAAAGTGCTTTACGATCCTGCAGAGTGAAATAAAGTAGTAAGTGAGAAGTAAAGCCTTGATCCTGAATAGTGCTATGAAGCTGTTAGACAATTTAAAGTAATATCCCTTTGGGGACTGAGAAGATTCTTGTGGGAGAGGAGGAAGAAAATCTAGATATGGTGAGGAGAACGCTCTGTAAATGCCACCATGCCAGGTGGCGTCAGGACTTTTGCTTGCAACACAGACTTTGTCTCCCGTTGTTTCTCCCTCCTCAGGTATCCTTCACCCACGGACCACTGTGCTATATATCACATCCACAAAAGAGCTCTCGAAGATTGCAAGGAAGCCTTCCAACTCTACTTTGCATCTCCTAAGCATCTCTAAATCTCATCTGATGATTTGCTGATTATCCTGGTAGACCTGGGTTTTCCCTTGGTGCCCAAATATAATACAGCTAGTGAATTAACCAATGACATTTTTTCCTCCCATATCAGCGCTGTATTCTACTGTCACATTTGAATTTTGCCTTAGATATTTCCTTATAAATAAGGCACTAAATCAGAGGAGGTTGTGGGTGTTTTAAGGAGTCTCTGACATACTTCAAACATATTCCTGGAAAGAAATAATCTGTGCCTCCCTGAATGTATCCTACAGTTTCAAACAGGAAAAATCATTCTTCTGAAGCTGTTTAAATACAACGCATTTCTTAAAAGGCTGTGGTGTGTTCACCCAAGAAGCAATAGCATCACTTCACACAGGTAGACTATCCTTGTAAAGTGTCTAAAGATCCTTACTAATAACAGTCAATAATTCCTATTAGTTCTATAACAGTTCTATAACCAAACTGTTTTAAGCCCATGGGAAAGCAGGGAGAGAGCTGACTTCTTCAGTGAGAACTGCAGCCATTATTTTGGCAGCATTGAACCTAGATTTATGGTATTCCATTAAGAAGGAATGCATTAACTCTACAACTGTCACCACTGCATTGATGTCAAAGGAAGTGCTCTGCCTGGCTTTGCTGACCTGATTGATGGAAAACAGTATATCAGCCTAGTGGCTCTCTCTGATGAGAAAGGCAAGCATCCTGGATCCCTGAAGCTATAGAAAAGCTCCATTTTTTTTCTACTCTTGGCTAATTTTCCTGCATTTTTTGGCCCTGGCCATGGAAAAGGAAAAATAAGGCAGTTGACTTTTTTTACATTGCCCAGAAAGGAAGCAACCCAATGGCAGAGCAATGAAGTTGAGCCTTTCTCCCCTTCCACTTCAGTTCAGTTTAAAGTTTGAACTTTGGAAAAATGCTATCACCACAGTGGGCCAAACTGAAACAGTGAACAACTACAGATTGTGAGATAACTGCAGATTGAAACCCGAGTCAAAATATTGACTGCAGGATAGAGATTTCTCTCAACATATGCGCTTTCCCAGTGGGCTGCAAAGCTATTATTTATCTCTGGTGAATACTTTAAATAGCACCTATTCGTGTAGCACAGCAAAGAAGGCACTCATTTTTACAAAGTAGGGAAATGCTGCTATTGCTTTTCAGCAGATGGAGAATTAAGAGACAGAGGAAATGTCTAGTAAGTAAAACAACCAGGGACCGTTCTCTGGCCCTGAGGCCATGCAGCACAGCATGGCTCAGCCCTACATACCGTATTCTCTTTTTTTTCCTTCCCCACCCCCTCAAAACCAGGGTATGAGAGTCAAAATTGCCTGCTGGGAATGGTCCCTGGCACATGCTCTCCCCTGAAGCATGTCTGTGTGTTGTCTGGAAGAGCGGTAATCAGCACAGCCAGAGCTGCACTTGGGAGCGTGCTAACAATTAAAGAGCACAGACAACTGCTGGCCTGTGCTGGGGTCCTGTTCTGCCTGTCGGGATAGACATAGCAAAAGGAGCTGTGTGTCCTTTTATGGACCCATAAAGGACTTGGCAGAACATGGGCCTTCAAGTCCATAAATGAGATCCTTGAGACTCCCATCTAACCCTATAAGCATTTAAATTTTTAACAGCAAGCTGCCCCAGATGGCTAACATTCAATATCTGCCTCTGTCCACAATCGCCTCAGCTGTGGTGACCCAGGATACTTGTCTTTCTGCTCTGAAGGACTTCAACCAGATCAATGCTCTTTTCTGGTCAGTCAGGTCAGGAAAGCAATGTAAGCCAAAGACTGGATCTATGCTCAGTTTGATCAAATTTGCAAATGAGATTCAACCTCCCCTGCCCTCCCCCTCCACACACAGAGCCATGCCCGTGCACACATATGCACACGCTGTCCAAGAGGCTCTACCCAGGTAAGACTTTACAAAGAAATTTAACAAATATGAGGGAAGACAGGTTCTACACAAAACAGTGCTTAAGTCTCTCTGTGAACCAACCAATGTCTCCACATTAAGGCCCCACTGGGGACTTAATCCTTCCTGTGTCTGACTCCGCTCCTATCTGAAAAAGGTAAAGTGGTTATGGTGCTCGCTAAGGACTTGAAAAATCTGAATTCAGGGAAAAACAGAAGGACAAGGCCACAGCTAAATTACATAACATATGTAGGAGATAGATTAATAAAACATACTTTTCCTAGTTTTGTTTTCTCTTTGGGTCAAAAAGTAAATTCAGATTATGGAAGTTAACATTTCACCAGCTTCTTATCCATATACATTGCTGGTTTCAATTTTATGTCTTAAAAAAAAAAGAAAGAAAAGAAAATTCAGGATGCTTTCTGTTAGTGCTCTTCCTGGATTATTATTAGAAACTGTCCCTTTAGACTTAAAACTAATGTTCTCTTTACATGTACAGAAATAATCTCTATTATTCTTAATATTTTTGGCCTGAAATCAGTCCTTCCACAAAGCCCTCCCATCTCAGCTGAAAGATTAGTCTCTTTACCATCTTGTTTCACTGCCCTCTTCTGTTACTCATCTATCCATACTTCATCTCCTCCAAAGCTTTGCAAAAGCAAGGGGCTTACAGTGAGTTCATTAATCAATGTTTCTGGAGTTAAGATGTGGGGAAGTCTCACTCCTTCACACCTTCTCACCACTGCTGTGCTTATCATCATCTTAAATTGGTTTGTCAGCCAACTCACCTCAGTTGCTGTTTCTTGCTATGCCGGTATCACGCTCCCTGTAAGAAATCATAAATTATGACATGAATAACGGTTCATATACCATTGAGCCAAAATAATCACTTAAAATTGTTGCCTACGTTTCCCTCAGAGACTCTTGAAAAAACAGGTGTTTCTAAATCAAGATTTTACATTTTCTTTTAGCCTGTTTTCATTCAAGTCTCATAGTTTTATTAAATGTGAGGTATTGAACTAACTCAGTTCACTGAATTATTTCACAAATGATTAACACAGATGATTCCGAAAACCATCATGCCTTGATTCTTTACCTTCTAAAATGTAGTTACATATTAGGTTTCTCTAAATTGCCACTGTGTGAGAATCGAGATTGAAACATTCTGATGGTGTTATGGAAGAAAACCTGTACTCACAGCATGGGAAATTAAACATAAGTCACATAGAAAAGATTATAAACATAGCTGTGTAGAAAGCAGTTTAAAAATGGTCTTTTGCACAAGAGCAGAGCTTTCTCTGTATTTGCTTGACCTCCATCTCGCCCCTTCTTCTAATACACTTAGTCATCACTGTTTCAAAGTACCAGGCAACGTGATTCAGCAATCTTTAGACAAAACATAACACAGATGCGTTTGGGCAGTCTGTTGTCTAATTGATAATATATCACCTGATAACTTGAGGGGGAATTGGCTGCAGATGTCTCTGAGTGAGAACCATGCAGCTGTGATGACCATTATGAGTGCACTAAACTTTGAATTTTATATTTTTTGCCAAGAGCTCTGATGACATGATAGGCACTTAAATATTCTTAAAGAAATATGCTGAACATATTCCTGACTGTCCAATTTTATTATCAAAATCCGCAGTTGCCAGGGACTTGTTCTTAATATATTCATAAGAGGCAGAGATGGGAAAAAGAAGCATAAGCTTTATCCGTTAATAAATATTTTTAATTGTTTGCATAAACCCTTGTAGGAAAGAACTCTATGCACCAGCCTAACACATACTCTCATCTTTCTGTTTGATAGTAGACTTCAAAATAGCTATGAAATAGCCCATTGGCTGAACTAGCAGAATACAACAAGCATCTGTTTCTTTGCTTCAGAGTTTCTATTACCATGACAATTAGCTGTATGAAACTGGTTCTTTATGATAGATATGTGCTCTACCATAACAGACCCAGTCAGTTTAGTACAAGGACTCTTCAGAGGATTTAACTTTTTATTATATTGAACCAAAAAGAAAGAAGAAATCTGACCAAAGAGCTGACTCCTGAGTTAAAACATGTTTTATCCATTCATTTTTCAATGAGCTTTCAAGACTGTACTGCCTAAACTTTATCTTAGCTATTAAAAAAACCTATCAAGATGTGTTACTCATTTTAAACAAATGTTCCTATTGCAGCATCAGATTTACATGTTTTTCTGGCTATATCTGACTCAGATGCATTCTTCATGGGGATCAAAGTGATAAAGTTCATTACATCAGAAAACTCACTTAGATCAACTTACAGTACTTCAAGGAAAGCAGGTTTCCTTTGCTGGAACAACTTAAAGTACGTGCATACATTTTGATGTTCCTGGTCCCAGTCCTGTGATGTTCTCAGCCCAAATATTCTCACTGGCTCCAGAGACACAGAAAAAGTCAAGCAAATATTCCAAGCTTATGCACATTACATGCAGAATACAATATTGAAAGCTGTAGCTTTAACAGAACCTGAATTTTTTTAACATTTTATCAAGCCTGATGAATCAGTCAGGAAGATTTTTATTGTGTCCGTTTGGCTCATGATTTTCTCAGTAGGAAGACACAGGCTGCACCTACCAACTATACCAGCTATATAAAATTTGACAGTTTCTCCTATATAATATTGTCGTACTGTCCAAATAGTAACACTCCCTTATACCTATTCACCTATTGATGAAAATTAAAGTAAGATCAGGTAAAGAACTTTCAAAACCAATTTTAATGGAAAAAAGCAGATCTGTCCATCAGACCATTTTGTGAGTAGATGTCACTTAAAAAATGTTAAAGAGGTTTTGGGGATCCAAAATGGAATGTCTGGTCACAGGGAACAGAATAATTAGTGAACACACAGGTTTGCATTCATGAACCCCCACATTTCATGAGCTTGCCTAGCTACTGAACTGCTGGATTTTCTGAGCTGGATTTTTTCCTTTCTTTTAAAATGTGTTGAGCTGGAGGCCTCATTCCAATGCAAGACAAAAGCAAATTCAAACACAAGGAATCTTTTTTCCAAAACAGAGTTACTGTGTTCCAGTCAGCCCTACCTAAGTGAGTACAACTGATGGCAGAATTGACCCTATCATCTTTTATTCGCATGGGCTTTTTGATTTCATACCACATTATTTTGTTCGAAAGTATTTTTACCTGAGCTACTCTCTTTAACTCATGATTTACTAATCAGCTGTGTTTTCAAATGGCTAAATATTTCTGCCAACATTTGCTTAGCACAAATGCAGACTATGATACAACTGTTTGGGTTATCCTCAAATTAGCTTTTTCTACCACATGCTCTTTCACCTCTGGAGAGAAATTTTTCTCAACTATGCCAACCTAGAGAGAGTCTCTTTTACAATTGGCATTTAGCACGTACTTCCCTTCTGTCCCAACACTTTAATTTCTCTGCCACAGACTCCACAGTAAATGGAGGAGATGAGGTAAAGACAGAATTGAAGCCTGCAGACTGTTTCATGCCATGATTACACATAACGTCAATCTACTACTATACTGCCCAGACAAGTCCTGCCAGCCTGTGTGACAGAAATGTGCTGACTTGTGCAGAGATAAGTTAAGTATTCAGCAAAATGGATTATTACAGAGTTAGGAAGCGATGGGTTGAAGACGTGTTTCAATGGGTTCCCAAAGTGCTAACTGTGAATACTCTTAAATGATGCGTGGATAGTTTAGATCTAAGCCTAAGTGCTAGGTACCTACACAGTTTTGCTTACCAAGTGGCACTTAAAAATGTCCAGCGAAGACTTGCAGATTTATATTGAATAGGTAGCAGTAGAGCTACATGATATTCTATAGCATGTTCTTCTCTTTCTTCAGCCAAATCTATTTCTATGTCTAGTGTTAAAACTAGGCCCCAGTGAGACTACTGGACACAAACCCCTGCCATACAGATTTTAGAGCGAACTCATATTCAAAGAGTTAAACCCAGTTCTTTCACCCCCTTGTCTTTCACAAGCTAGGGAGAAGGGTTCTCTGTGAAGGTGAGGGCCAGTATGACAATTTCATGAGAACAGGTGATCTCATGAAATTTTCACAATGTAGAGACAAAATCTTGCTGGAGACCCTTATGGGATTTTCCTGCCATTAAACCAGAATCTGAATTCCAGCCAAGGTTCAGCCTTTAACTTGAAACCCAAACTCTGATTTAAAGCTGATCTTGACCCACATCTGGTCACCATCTTCTGAGTTTACATGCTAAAGAAATCTCAAGCTGGTTTTGTTCTTTTTAAAGGTGATGTGCTCCTGTTTGAAAGGTGAAGAAGAGAGTGTTTTCATTTTATTATTATAGTAACTTACATTTATATAGTATTTTTTCATCCCAAAAGATCCTAAAGTGCTTTAGAAACCATACAAAAGGATCTCTTAATCCACTCCTGAAATACAACACTTAATGCAATACCATATAGCAGTTTAGGAGACGATGTATGCCAGAAATCTTTAATGACCACAAATGGACAGGACCTGGGTTTTAAGTTTCACCCAAAACACAGTAGCTCCATCAGCACAGTCTCTTAAACACCAGACTGGGTCGGCAGTTCAATTCTGACTCCAAAGAGAGATTGCCACCTACTAAATCACGGACACCACTTATAACAGCACCGACACATTCCATACAGCCCTTATGCTCAAGTCCTCATCAGCCACAAATCCAGCCTAATTTGTGAGATGCAATACGCCTACACTGTAAAGTTTAAGAAGTGGTGGATGAAAGGCAGAAGAGTAGCAGAGAAAAAATACTTGCCACCCAATCTACATTTTCTTCTTGCCAAAACACGATCAACCTGTCATATCTACTTTCCGTTATCATCCTGTTACAAAAAAATGCATAAAGAAACTTGCTTAAAACATAATACCACTGAGACATAAAAGTCAAGCTATTAATACATAAAGTTTAATCAATAAATTACATTAATACATGTATTGATCACACCATCTACTTTAAAAATAAGCTGAACAGCCCCTCTGGTAATATAAAACATGAACAAGAAAAGTACCGATTTCAAATGATATCTGGATTAGCTCTCTTCCCAAAAATGTATCACTCATCCCACAACACTGACAATTCATAAAGACTATGTGTCTTTCATGGAGTGCATCCACAAGAATAAATTTCTGAATCAACATGCATATTTTGAAGACAAATTATCTAAAAAAAAAAGTCTTTTGACATTGTGATAAAAGTCAGACTCAGGTGACTAATCTGTTAATTACCAAGCCTTTAAAAACATTCAGAGAAGAAAAATAACTCTATGCAATATTTATACTGTATATTTCTACGCAAGTCCTATTATGGAAAAGTAAACAGTGAATAAAAGATTTGTCGTAAGGACAGAAGAGAAGACCAGCAGACAAGACCAAAATATGTTGAAAGGACAAAGCCTTACACTTTGCTAAAGCTGAAGGCTAAGGTTTTCAAGACTGACTAGCAAGTTGAGAAGTCTCATTTCTGACATGTTCAATTGGATACACATCTAATTTTCACTGGAGATGTTGAGTTTGGCCCCCAAATCACAAATACTGTTTGAAAATCCTAGCTGGAAAGTATAGTTAAAGTTAAGAAAGAGTGAATGATTTTTGTGGGCTATATCTATGATAACAATGTGGAAGGAGGAGAGAAATCTGAATATTTGTTGAAAGTTTTGAGCTCAGCCATTTTCATCTTCTACTAGCAGGCCATGAGTATAGTATAGAAATTGGGTCCACTTCCATGAAACTGGAAAGCTGCATCAGGCTAAGACAGCTATAGAGGAAGAGTCCCAGGTGATAATAAGGAGTAATGCTGGGATGCAAGAGCTAATGGATTTAGTCTCATTTCATTCCCTTCAACTTTAACATATACTTTTGCTGTGCAGTAATTTCAGAAGAGCTTATCTTGGCCCAGAAAATTAAAGAATGTTGCACTAAAATAGGAGAAACAGTGTCATCAGCTTTTTCCTTAGTAAACTACGCAAAACCTTATTGTGCTATTAAGGTACACAATCCAATTACTAAAATATGTAAAATTGAAATAATAAACAAGTAATTTGATTAGACAAAGACATAAAAGTTGTAGTAAAGTCAACATTTGAATCAATAAAGTTTATGAAAATTAAACTAGCTGAGCATGCATATAATACTTAAGCATGCAAGCATTACTAAAGCATTCAAAATTTATAGGGAAAATAATGGAAGTTTTGTTTTCATCTAAAATGATACTGCATATAGGCATGAGCTCTGCCACCTCTTCAGTGCTAAATAAATGCACTAGGTATGATGCTTAGAATCATTCATCTGCATCAAATATCTTTTCAGTAATTTTCATTGTCTACTCTTTCTCATCACAGAAACTTTCAGGACATTACTTCTGGTGCTATAATGTATTAAAATCACAATATCAAACATGCAAACAACAACTAGCATTTTTGCACTCAGAAAGCACAAATGAAGGTCCGCTATGCCAGACTGTCTAACTCATGCTGAACACAGAAATGTTTCTGAGCTATGAATGCCAGTTTCTAAGAGAGAATGATTCTAACCGAAGCTGCTAAAATTTCAGCTCTGATGCTTTCTCAGTTTCTGGACATTAGCTTCTTTTTGTTGCAATAGAAAAAGGACATAACTGCAAAATCAAAATGTCAGGTTAGTCTTTGCATTCTGTTTGTAAAAATGTGTTCATAAAAATATGTATTGAGAACGTGAACTCACCAAAACAGATGGAGCGTGGATAATTTCCCCCCATGAATTCACTTTTCTATCATGAGATTGTTTCATATACACAAAAGCAAAGGGTCATATACTATGCAAATGGCAATAAAAGGAAACACCATATCAAGTGTGAAAACTGCTTCAACAAATAGTAGAACCCATCATGTGTAACAACACCTTGAGGGCCACTGTCAATTGCTTAAAAAAAAAAAAGTGGCTGCTGCCTAGGAATGCATATCTACTCTATTTATGGCCCTTCTGCTTCCTTTATTATCCCAAATTGACACATTTTCCTTGATCTCTTTCTCTTGCTCCAGAGATCCATTCAAAGGTTATTTTTCCACTGAGGAAGCAAGTCTTTAAGCAGATTTGTTATTGTGAGTTTAGCAACTACAAGGCTAATTCATCCCTCTACTTGAGGTGGTGATATCTGTTCATCTGCTGACCACCTTAGCCTTTTCCTCAAACCTTTTTTGTGGTCTTTGGCAACAGATTTGTGTCTCCTCTCTTCGTATCAGGCAAGTAAGGCCATCTCCTCTAAACCCTCACCAGTGATACCAAATTGCTTGAGAGTTTAAAACAATTAAAAGGGACATGTTTTTTCTTTCTTCATAGTAGCTGCTATTAGCCTTATCCTCATGTTTCAGTGAGTTTTCTCCCAGCAGGGAAACAGCCTGCTGCAGGGTGCTTTGTTGCTTTCATAAATCTCTAATTAGGTCCCTATCTGATTTAACAAGAAGTCAATCCTGTCCCCAATCATCTTGAAAGCTTTACAGATCTTGGCTTTCTGAAGATCCCAGTGAGAAAACAGCTTCCTACCTATCCCGCAACTAATCTTTTCTACTTGCTTTGAAGGCATTTCCAAATACCCTAACCGCCTCTCTAAATAAAATCAGAGCAATTAAATAGGAAAACATTAAGACGTACATTTCCGTGCTCCAAGCGTGTCTGTAGGAAGGTTAGGAATGTTCCTGACTGAGGATAAGGTCTTTTTACTAGCAGCAACAGGGTTCATAAAGCAAGTATAACTCCAGTATACTTTGGCAATAGTAGGATATCATTTGAATTTCAGAACTCTTTGGTTTTTCAAAAAAGGTTAATTTACTTTAAAGTTAACCAGCAACCAGAATTCTAGACTGGACAAAAGAAGGCCACCAGTGGAATTCATTAACATTTTCTCCTCTCAGAGTTTGGTCACTCCTTGCTTAGCAGGTACAGAAGGAAAATGGAAGAAGCAGCTGTTCAAAAGCTGGAAACGGAGCCTGGAAATTGAGAAAAGTAGAATACAAGCACTGATTGTGTGTTTGAGTTCCCCCCTGTGGCCTTTTAAAAAGAAATGTAAAGTTTTGAGAGTCTAAAGAGATTATTTCTGTACATATAACACAAGTGGGATTAAGAACAAGCAGTTTCCCTGATAGCAAAAATTGAAATAATAATAACACTCATGTTAGACCCCCTAAAACTTACATGAGCATTTCTGTGGCACTTGTCCCCAAGGGATGCCCATCTTAACTCAGTGCTTGCCGGTGAGGTCCAGCTTTCTATGCAATTTTCGGCTCAAATGCTTGGGACCTTGAAAGATTAACACATCTTTCAAAAAATCATAGGAAGCCCTTTGTGAGAGGTGCTGAGTGTCCTCAACTCACAAGATCAGGTCACTAGAAAACTGGAAAAATGGAAAAAAATGGAAAAAACCACTAGGCATGCAGGAGAGAAGACTGGAGAAATATCACTGTGTGCTTTCCTTGTTGTCACACTCTTCTCTCCACATCCATCACTTACCGCTGTCTATGGCAGGAGACAAAACTATGTGGTCAAACCATGCATGGTGTTTTCTTCTTACAGAAGATTACAGTTCAAAGAACTATTTCACATGGATTGTTTCACTGCAACTATACAAACATTTATTCAGGTAGGAAATAAATCACAGCATTTATATGAACAGCCACATTTCAATAAGATGTGAACTTTGAGTTTTTACAATTTCTTCTCCAAGCAAGATGGATATATTCTACAAGAACTGTCGAGTCTAAACAGGGGGGAGGGAAGAGCTGCAGACACAGCAGAGAATATAATTCAAGTCAATAAGAACTTCAGTGCTTGACACCATTGAGAAGACAGGTCCAGATATAGCTTATATATAGCCTTACAATATAGCAGTAAATGCCAAAATCCATCAGGAACATACCTATATCTCACATGTAGCTATTACTGGCGGGCATTAGTAAGACAAATTATTAATATAAAAAGCTAAAAAGAAAACCCAGATCTTAAAGGATAAAGGTAAAGGATGCATTGAATAGTAATCACTGTATCTTTGCAATGCCAGAACCTCTGTTTAATACTGGATGTAAAGAACACACAAAGATCCAAATATGTTACACAGCCTATGGTGATCCTGACTACGAAACCCAAGAATTAGATTGTTGAGCTAGAATGTTTGTTAAAAGCATTCACAAGGATGAATTTGTCACTCTTCCACATGAACTATTTGATGATTAGTTGCTGTCACTGTTAACAAACATCATCTTATTTCCCTCATTTGAATTTTTGACTTCAGTTTTCAACACTGGAACTGAATTGGAGCTTGTCTCTCTGCTGGGCCAAAGGGTCTGCTCATCTTGGATATATTCTCCCTGTGCAGGTGTCTCGGTCATAACTAGAGCTGCTCTTACCTTTCTCTTTGATAACTTCTCTGGATTTTGCTCCCCCGGCATTGCTTTTTAGTTATGTCTTCCATACACCAAGACCACCTTTGTACAAAAGGACTATGCCAGCATAGTTAGGGCCAGAGCGGGGAAGGGAAGAGAGGTGTCTTTGGCTGATGTAGCTGCACTGGCAGAAGTTCCAGCATAGATGACATTCAGTAGTAAAGTTATGCTTCTGCTAGTGTGATCTGTCTGACTATAGCTGTCCAAAGCACATCTTTGCCTATGAGAGTGCATGCAATGAGTACTTTCCAGGTTATAGTTTTTACCAGCATCACTAACATACACCTAATGCAGCTGGCCAAAACATTCCTGGAACTTTTTCCAGAATCACATCCAGCTTTCTAATGTGTGCATATCAGTAAATATCAAAGCTAGCCACCTTATCCTGAAAGTAAAACCAGGAGGTCACCACTGCTAAGGAGGAGCATTAGGATATTGACGTGTAAATGAGCAGACAGGCTTGAAATCTCAAGTTAACTCTAATTTAAGAGCTACTTGGTATAGAAATTCTCAGACACAGCAGGTCACTTCTTTGGAACTTGGTTTTGCATGTCAATACACAGCATACTCCTCTGCTTAAAGGTATATCAGTATCTGAAAATGGAACACAAGGTAGCAAGGGGTTGTTTTGGGGAGGGTCTGTGTGAGAACTAAAATTTTTTTTCTCTTTTTTGTATCAGGCCTATGAGTAAAGACTGTGAAAATCTCTACATATTGAACATGCAGACTGACAGTCAAACAAAAATGAGGTTTGCTGCCTGCTGCTGTTTTGGAAGCATATTAGGTATATTGTAAGGAGCTTACCTGTGTGCAAGTCATCCTTTCGATCTAAATCAGAAGAAAAAAACAAGATACAAGGCTTTCTCATCAGCACACTAGAGGCTCACGAATCCTTTGGAAAAAAACTGTAGATATATTCACACACTATAGCAACGCCAAAGTTGTGTGACAGTGGCTAGCTATAAAGTGGGGGTTGGGGAAATACACCCATTCATGATCCCACATACAAAAGCTCTGTCAATGCTCAAAGAAAAAAAAGCAATCTATTAGAATGTGTTGGAGCTGTTAAATAACTTTCATTCCACAGGTAATAACAGGTAATAACAGAAAACAATGACATTTTTCCTGCCTGGCTCCTACCTCCTGTTATGTACATTGTATTATTTCCAAACAGTGACAAACAAAATTGAATGTTTCTCCAAAGGTCACATCTATCACAGTTTTATTTTCTCATTTGATTCAGTGTATTAGGGTCTTATTATTTATCCTATTTTACCTGTTCAGTGAAGTAAATCATTCCTTCTCTGGATGGAAACCAAATGTTATTTAGAACTGAGTGAATATTTCAAATCTTCTCCAGTTAATTCAAATTTTCTTTCTGTTCATTATTTGTTTATGATCAGTTTGCTATTTGTTATCTTAAATTACGGATAGCAGTTCAGCCAATGGAAGATTTAGGCTGCCACACATGAAATATTGTACTTCATCAAGCTATATCAAATGAAATTATTATCAGTTGAATTCTTGGTATATTCTTCTGCCCATTAGCAGAAAAGCCTGCAAGTGGGACTATGCCAGTACATTTGGGGATGCCTGATAAAGTTTGCCTTTTGCCTTGATTATGACACACACAGCTGCCCTGCAAAACAAAACGGACAAATTTGCAGCTCCCAGCACAGTAACAGAAACTTTTACAGCACTTTCCCACAGTAGAGAGCATTAACTTTGTAGTTAAAGCCACTGTATGCTAGGAAGAATATCTGAGTCAGAACCTTAACTATGGTCACGGCAGCTCCTTTCGCGTAGCTGGTTGGGCATCAACACAGATCTTTCATCTAGAGCTTGGGTTTTGCTGGTTCTGGTTATAGTGAATAGAACAAGGCAATCTTGCTCTATAAGGGATAGTTGGGTCTTTCACTGAGCACTTGGTGGTCTCTCCAGTTGTGAAGTGGTCACTTTGCAGGGAGAACACTGCAGTGAAGCCCCAGGTTTCTATACCACACCACATAGTAGAGAATCATAAAGCCATCTCATCACAGATCCGCACGCTTGGACATCTTTTGGAAACACACTGGCTGAGAATGTGCAGAGAACCAGAGCCCTTCTTTCCTGTCTCCTGTCCCTCCTCAGAGGAGCTCTGCCCTCAGCAATTACGTCAATATATGCTTTTGTACATGATAGGAAAAGGGTTAAGAAATTAGCAGGCAACATCTTCCATTTGGAATAAAACATTCCACTTTGTTACGGTGGAAAACTAAAAAAAATCTTGGAGACACAAGCTGGCCTTGGAGACACATGCTCTGAGACCTGAAAAGTATGCATATGCTATATAAAAAGAGGCTACAGTATTTTCGCTCTGTCAGGCTTAGGCCAAGCCACTAAGACATAACAGTCCAGCTCCAGTAACAGCACATGACATTCAGTAACAGCAGAAGATGAAGACACAACATGGAATGCAGGCCTTGGGGCACCAAAAAGGGATCTTTTAAAGGCACATCAGAATATTTAGGTTTTTCAGCTTTTCAACAATTGGAAAAACACATGACCAAAATACCAGTGAACCCACCAATCATGAGGCAACTGACAGCACAGCACTCTGATTTTCTCTGGAAAGACAAGTAATAAATACATAAAGGTATCAGGCAGTGACTTTTCCTTTGCCTGATGATTCTCACTGAGATTTCTATCACATACCTGAGGCCCCAAGAGATGACTGAATGCCCTTCAAAATGGCACTCTCAGCAAATTTCAACGAGTTGATTTTGTGGTCTCTTCATCTATGAAAACATCAAACAGATGTTTCAACAAATTCCTAATTGTGACCCTGTGGTAATTTCTGATTTCTAGCTATTTAATATTTGGATACTTTTATCAAAGATAGTTGATCTTCACACAACTTCCAAGTCCAAGTAACTTCCACTTTTGTTCATTTTTGAGAGATCCTGTCATACAGTAATAAAATACAGAAGTCAGTTATACTCAGTTATACATATATATATATATAAAACTGACTCACAAGTCGCATACATATATATATAAAACTGACTCAGAAGTCAGTTATAAATCAGTTATAATGAATATGAATTCATTAAATATTTCTTGGAAATTTGTTTGGTTTCATGGTACGGTTTGATTTTTATAAAACATCTGGTATTTTTTGTAACTTGAAGAGCCTTACTCCAGTTTGAATTGCATGAAAACAACTAGCTACACCAAAGAAAAAGTCCTGTCCCACTGAAATAAAGGGCAAAATTCCCACTGTCTCCAGAAGCATTCAAGTTTCTTGAATTGCTTAAGGTAGAATCATGCCCAAGTGGTACAAATCTAGTTAAAGAAGGAAAGAGATGTGTGCATGCATCGAAAATATCCACAGTGTGCACAGTTTTTCTCCTCTGTATTCACAAAACTACAACACTTCTCAGGTCTTGCCTTACAGCACAGCTAATTGATGAATATGGCTAGTGCTACCACAGATTTTTCCATAGAGGAAAGGAATTCCAAGGGAAGTGGAATTTCTTTCAATATCATATGCTTTTTGGTAAATACTTTGGCAATATTCTTTTAGTACAGTACAATTTGTTAGGCTTTATGGCATGCAGTAAATTAATAACACCTACACACTGATTTTTATTACTTCAGGTAGAAAGATCACAGCCTTCTAAATGCAACTGAGTAACTGTAAATTACTGTTAACAACTACATGAGAGAGAAGGAAGTGGAAAAGTCACCTCCATGTTGATGATTGTTTTCTATTCTTCCTTTGTGAGTTTTGGAAGGGAAGCTTTCAAATAAAATAGATAAAATTAAAAAAAAGGGGAGACTAGTGGGTTGGAAGCACTGTATCCCTATCGTGGCTACTGAGGACTTTGTAGCTAACCATCAAAGCAATTCTTAGCAACTAGCAGGTCGTCAACCATTATGTTGCTAAAATATATTTTTCATGAATGCAAATATATTTTGAAATCTTTTAAAACGCAGGATTATAATCCCACCTCCCCGAGGACATATTTTAAGTCAAGTTAATATACCTCGTTTCCACAATAATAACCTAACCATCTCCATAAGAATACAAAGCTAACTGAGTATTACAGCCCTTACACTAGCAAAGCAAATGATCTATATTTAAGTCAGTATCAGCATGCTTCCCAGAGTGAGCATGTACAACATACAGAATATGGCCATGGACATGGCATTTCACAAAATAGAAAATATGTTTCAATCTAGATCTCACTTCTGATCTCATCTATAGTCCACGAATGTGCTCAGATAACAAATCAGTGTCAGGAAGAAGAGAATCAGCCTTATAATGCCAGAAGGCTAAGGCGTGTAAACAAACATTGATCTGATGCAGCACAAGTAGTTGCAAGTTACAGTGACAAATACTGGTTTCCAATGGTAGTGAAAAATCAGCTCCTTTGAAAGGACATATAGCATATGTCTACATCTGCAAGTTCTGCAGCACAGTAGGAACAAATCTATAGAGTGAAACAGTTGGTATTGAGGAGCCAATGCCCACCTGTATGTTCTATATATGAGGCTTTTCTCTGGACTAGCTGCAGTCTGGTCTTGTGGACTGAATGTCCATGAGCTGGTTTGAGTGCCTGAGACAGACCAGCACATCCTCCAGCTCTGCTTCATCTGAAAGAAACCCAGCGCACACACTCTGGGGTTGCTCTGCAATGTAAACTGAAGTGTGGTAAATGGGGATGGGCAGATAATATGCTTTAAAGCAAGTTCCTGCTCTGGACTAGACCACCAGTTTTGACCCAATCTTAGTAATTGTTGTTGATGCAGCTGTTTTTGAGGAAGAGTGAGGACACTTGATGCTCAAGTCAAAAAGCCAATTCAAGGAGGGCTGTGGGAGGATGAAAGTGAGGACTCTTTACAGAATATGATCTGGAGGGAACAAGCAAAAGAGAGCTATCAGAGAGGGGGAAATGAGAACCAGAAGTAATAGAAACAGTAAAAAGCTCAGGTTTATACAGACTAAGTTGAAGAGGTTGCTTTGTTCACCTTGGAGGTGACATGAAGCAGCATGAACAGACACAGACACCTAAGAGGTGGCTGAAGACAGAAGAGAATTTCAGAAAGCTCAGAAAGATGCAGGTGTTTGGGTACTGCTGGATGCGTGGGACAACTGATGTGTGGAGCCATGACTTGAGCCCACTGCCGTCCTTTGCTGGCCTTTGATAGGAGTTGGGCTGAAAGGAAATGTGGCAACAGCTGCAGAGATCAGGGGTATGGCAAAGGAACACAGAATTTGGTACTCTGGATTGCAACTTTTTTCCATCAGGTCCACCCTTTGCCCTCAGTCATACTCAATACCCAGAACAGAAAACAGAACAGAAAGCCCTACAATGCCTTGCAATGAACACTGAACAGACATAGTCCACAGTGCCTAGAGACAAAATAATTTTCTGCCTGCTATTTATATCCTTAAGCATTAGATTTCATTATAGCTTGTTGGATAGCTACGTATTTTACCCGACCCTTTAAAATCATTCCAAGAATTTGACACACTGGCTTCCAAGAAGAGAGCAAAGAATTCCAAAAGGTGTTTTACATACTGTGAAATTGCAGGTTCGTTCCTTTGTTCTATATTTACTAGTAATTAATTTCCTCTAGTAATCCCATATTTGAATCTTGGCACTATAAAACTGAGGGGCTGAACACAAGCCTTCAAAGGCAGAAGGTTAATGGACTAATACAGATTGCCCTGCAATAACGTAGATTTTATTTTTTGAGGAAGTATTTTGGTAAAGTTCTTATCACAGCCTAAGTGAAAGCATAGCATATGGCTGGAGAAATAAATAAATGAAAATCAAACAGGGATTTATAGGGAAGAGTTTACAACTATATTTAGCCTGCCCATGAGAATGTGTATTTTCCTCAGTCCAGCCTCCCACCCTACTTCTGCAGGCACAAAGACAGCAGAGCTGTGATGGGAAGCAAAGACACTGTTTGCTCTTCAAGCAAAAGGGGACACAAAATGGAAATAGCATAAGTAGTGAAAAAAGAGATTCAAAACATTTTTGAGGGTAATGTAGAACTACATGGTCAATCTCCCTGTCTAACACTGGTATTGTGTTTAAATATACACACACCTACCCACCTATCCTTATTTGTATACCTGCCACCCGAAAGTTTGTGGGATCATAAATACAGAAAGAATCTAGCCTATCATTTTTAAGATCTTTCCAGCTGCAAGTTTGCTCCAAAACTTCTCGTGCTAGTTCCAGTAATACTTCACGCTTTTTCCATTTTTGCTGTTTCCCTACTAGAAAAAGTTGCAGTTTCGTTGCTTTCTTCATTCAGAGGAAGAGCAAACCATTGGCCAGGCTGAAATCAACAGAGAAGTAATGTCCTTTAAAATGCAAAAGGCACTGAAGTACTGTAGCTTTTCTATACTCAAGGGTGAATCTCACCATCTGCTGTGTTTGTGGCTAAGAAAGACTGACCTCCCTTTGTATTAGACAAAAGTAATTCTGTGCATCTAAAGAAGTTTAAACAGGGAAGATATAACTGCCTAATTTGCAGGCTGCACACAATTTCTGCACACAAGACAGTGCGCATTGACAAGGCATTTATTCTAAGGTGATGAGTAATTTACAGCCTAGCATAACTCTCTTCGGTGAACCACTCAGCTCAGGGATCCTACCCACTCCAAACACAAATGTCTATTTTGCAATCTCCTCCCATGTATACTTTTTATCAAACTGATGATGAAAGCTACAAATGAGCGGTGAGAAGCAACTTTTTTCCAAATCTCCAGATATGAGTTCTTCATCTAATTCCCATAATACGGCATTAAAGATCTTAAGCAAACATGGCAAGCTGTCAGTCACCAATTCCGTATTAATGTATGTGCAGTGGAAAGGCATTCATCTCTACATGATGACTCTGACCCTTCTTGCAGAACAATTATCTGCTGTGATTTCTAACTAAAAGGAGCCCGGTAGCTTTCCTGTAAGTAAATAGCTCGTTAATGTTGGAAGTAGAGTTTGTGCTCAAAGACTGTCCTATGTAAATCAGAGCTGATGAGCACTTAACTAATCTGTTTACAGACCAGAGCTGCTGGGCAGGCCTCAGTGATTTTCTATCAAAGCAAAGAACCATTCTTTATGGGCATCTGGTTGTCCCTGAATTGGTAGTTTAAGCATATACCCTTGCTTCAAAGAAAGATCAAAGGATTTATTACTTCTAAATGAGTGCATTATTTCCACTTACTACTTTCTTGTTTGCAATGTGTTATTAACAGCACCATGGCAGAGTTACCTCAAGACTGACTAGTTTCTCATAGATTCCTGAATGTGATTTTAAATGTTACATGAAGCCTTTAGCACACAGTCCGTTACATAGATGGATAAGGAAATAAAACACTAACAAACAGATGAGAAAATCCATTTATGGAAAATGGATTTTAAAAAACAAAGCGAAACAGCTGCAACTTAATGTATGAAAATGGCTATTTCTCATTTTTACTATAAATGTAAATAATGAGTCTGTTTCAAAATGACAGCCACAGTTCTGTGGAAAGAGCCAGTTTTGGCTCATGTTCATATAAAAGAGATACACATTGCTCCTGCTTTCAGCAAAAGCTGAGATACCGCAGTCATGAAGTAGCACAACGATCAGTTCAATGAACAAATTCCTATTACCCCATAAATGCCTACCATCCCCATCCTCTTGGCTTACTGTTTATAGCTCCGTTTACTTATTAAGCCTGGAAGAAACAAGGGAGACACATTCATTATGTGCTTTCTGGCACTACTGGGAGCACATGGAAAGCAAGTATAACCTAACATCTTATTTGCACACACACTGAAGGCCTACAGTTAGCTCAGGCACAGAACTGAAAAAGGAATTTTCAGGAGGAAGTGCAGAAGTAGATTCCAGGCAGCCAGGGCCAAGTCAGACAAAGCTGCCAAAACTACAGCCACAAGTGGCCCCAGGGAGAGTTTGGAGAGGCTGGTGTGATGTTTATTGCTCAGACTTCAGTGCTGGGTGGTGTAATGTGGGACAGGAACTGCCTTCTGCTGCCTGTGAGTTTAGTAGTGGTATCTAAAGATAACTGTGGACTCAATGTCTCCATCTTCATCATGGTGCCAGCAGGAACAGACTGCAGTTCCGTTATCTGTTTGAACAAGGAACCACTCTTCCCCACTAGCCCTAGCAAGACACACAGTGCAAGATTCTGCCTACTTCTCCTCTGTTTAACACAGGAATCACTTTGCATCCACATAAGCTAACATAGCACCTATCCAGGGACAAGCAGAGGGGAAAAAAAGGCATAGCAATGGGAGGTGGGGACAAAATCCAATGGCTTTCCAGGAAGAGTAACATTTTGGCATTAGTTCCTGTGACAGCTGAAAACCTACTGATCTCATTTTCTTTAGCAGTGTTTTTCTTCCCTTCTCCTGGCAGGGACAGGTATTGGCTACTTCTGAGCATTAACAGCAAATGCAGCTCTGTACAAACACAGTCTAACGCAGTGACAGAATAATGTAATGGCCCAGCTAAGTGTCTGCAGCAGAGCTCGCAGCAGTAGTGGACTCTCTGCAGAAAGCTAGTAGAAGAAATAACCAACCAGTTGACATACTGGTATACACACATACATCTCGGTTCCAATATATTGGTTCAAATAAGGTAGACCTTGTATAAGAACCTGACTGCACAGGAGTCCAAGTGTATCTTAAATCCATCCATCTGAATGAAGCTCAGGGTTCAATCAAAAGCAAATGACTGAAGCTACTCTTTTTTGTAGACTGCAGACTGGCCTCCCTAACACTATTAAATGACACCACGAATTTGCATCATAATTAAAGGTAACATACAACAAATCTTCAGACTGCAAAATCCTATCATACATAGAAATATATAGCTATAGATACAGATATACACATATAAAGACACTGGAAATCATTACTCCCATGCCAGAAGACATTTTTTGCATTGAAGCTTGTGGAAGGGAGTGGGGCTGAATGCCTCACCGAATATGCACCAGTTTGGTATGTAAGGATATACAGAATATGTCAGGAATACGATGGGAGGTAGGGATCCGAAATAGGACATGATAGTGTGAATTCCAGGAGGAACTCTGAGTGAAGCTAAGAACTACCAATTAAACCATCAGGCAGGGGACTTGTCTTAGGCATTGTGCAAACAGAGGAAGAAATAACAGGACATGGACTGCCAAATAAGACAGATCCAGCAATAATATCCAATGCATTAGCCTACTAAATATTTGTCATTAAAAGCTTCCAGGCTTTATAGCCATGGAAGAACACGTGTGATGACTGCAACGTGAAAACGGCCTACTGTTCCTAGCCACACACTAGCCAGTTTAGGTACTGGAAACAGCTCATCTACACAGCACTCAGTTCAGGCTAGCTGCCCAAGTATTTACCCAGTTTCCCAGGAATGTCTCTGGGACTAGAGAGCTGCAGATGTGCAAGAAAGCTAGCTTACAGCTGGCTCAGGTATGTCTGCAACCAGTTATTACAGCCCAGTTAACACTGTAAATCACTGGGAAGAAAGCAAACACCAAGCACTAAGAACAAAGTACATATAGAGATTTTAAGAAGTATTCATGTTATTTTCTGAATCACTTGCCTCCCTATAGCTGCTACAGCTATAAGTGAGTAGCCTGCATAAATATGAGCTGGTTTGGTCATGAATCTCAAACCAGAAGATAACCATTTCTGTGAACACAACAGTAACACTTTGTATTGTTGTATTTGTATTGTAACATCATTTGCATTTCTTTCCAGGGTAGCTACATTTCAAGTACAAGCAAACTTACCTTTATATCAGTTATATTTCAGTCGTATTTGTCCAGTGCTTTAAGTCTTTTTGAAATCAATGAACTTCGTAAAACATACGTTAGCATATTAATTATTTCTGGACATAACATTTACTTTAACAAACAGAACCCTGTCATCACCAATGCAGGCTCAGTAAAACTAAATAGAGAAACAGACTGAGTTATCTCTGACCTCAAATGAAAATCAAATCCCCCTCTCAGGGTCAAGGTCAAAAAGAAGAGTTGGGTGTAAATGCAGAAAGAAGAGCCAGACTTTTAGTTACACAGTAGTTATAATGTGACTTTTAGTACTTTTAACAGGTTTACCCACCTGTTTCAATTTACTCCAAGTGCTCATAGTCCATGATGAAGGCAAAAAATCCCAAATCAACCAAACAAAAAACCCCACACCGCCATATATCCGCCTAGTTCCAAACCATACATCTATTGAACATACCAACCATAACAATATTCATTCTCTGTCCACCTAAAAAAACCCCTTTGTAATTGTTGCTATTATTTATTGGAAAAAAATTAATGTGGGACAGTGCTGGCAAGCAGGACAGGCTGTGACAAATCATATATGGAAAGCAACAAATCTTTAAAATACCAGCAGCCTTTAAAGACCATACATCCATTACATTGTTGCATTGAATGGCAAAGACCTCTCTGCTGTTGTAAATTTGAGCTTTCCAGAAGCAGTGTTTACTCTAATTTGCAGACCTTAACTAAGCTAGTCCCACTACTTTTCAATTTTGCATAGCTTGCAGTAAGAGTTCTAATGAACTTGATAATGAAGTGAATGAAAAGGTTTCCCCTGACTTTCAGAGGGTCAGATCATAAATCTGAAATACTGGAGAGGATCCTAGCTCCACATGTTGTTTCAATGCACCAAGAAAACACAATAGAGGTTTCTAAATTGCAGCAAAGTTTCCACAGCTTATTAGACAGTCTTGTGTTGTAAAGACAGGTAATATTCTCAAGTTTTCTTGAGCAAAGTTAAATTACATCTGTTTCTTATGTGGGGGAGCAGAAGACAATGTTGAAGATGTGGAGACAAATCAAAAGCAACAGGTATCACTACCAATCAAGTTAATAGCCTCAGAGCTGTTTCTGAATAGTTTTGATCTGTCAAATCAAGATGATAGACTAAAAGCACAGGAAAAACAACTACTGTATAAAAACAGTAGCCCTTCTATGACAGTAGCCCTCCTTTGCTTGCTCCAGCAGCAGACCCAGTCTTTGTGCTCCATAAACCACTTAATGAAATCTTGATGTGGGCAAGAGCTGTAAGATTTAGACAGCTGAAAAGATGTAGCTCTGTTCCAAGGCAGGAAATGACAGCAGCTATTGTGTCTCCTCCAGCACCGCTATCAACCATTGTGGGACAAGGCTGGGATAGAGACCAGCAGTATCAACTTCCGCAGCTCCTGCTGGCTCTTACTCTAACCATCACCATCCTGATGGCAGTAATGCAGCACAATCCCTGCCTGAGAGATGCACTTGAACTATGTAGGAACTGCATCTTGGCCACATCTGTGCTGGAATCACGTGGTCATTCAAAAAAAACACTAAGAAATCTTGGCAGTATTGCAGCTGATGGCAAAATTCCCACTGATTAAAACAGAGCCACAATACCACGTATAATACTTTTACTTGGTCAGAATGCCTCCTCTTCCTCCTGAGGCTTGTAAGAGCCATAAATAAAGTTAAAGCAACATAGTACTCAGCAGTTTTAATAGAAGGCCTCCTCTGTTAAACGACCACCAAAAATAGTCGCTTAAGACAGGTTATACCGGAACATAAATGAGAGAAGCCTGCTTAGGATTTTTTTAAACCATCACTACTTTTATTAGTTGTCAATGTTTTCCTGTTAGTCAATAAATGTATTTGATATAGGTGAGTTTCCAAAGTAAGCATGATGGGAGGGCTAGTTTAACATTCAAATTAATTTAAAAATAAGTTACCTCAAGTTTGCCTTTGGGACATTTACAAAATATGCAGTTAATTTGTTGCACCTAATTTGTGTGTATATACTGGGAGGTCATTAGTGTAGAAATTCAACCAATTTTACAATCTTTCTGTTCAGCTCAACAAATTACTGTTTTCAACACCTGTTTCTGGCAGTGACAATGGTTTTAGTGCTTGCTTAATTTCCATAGACAGGAAGCATACCCCAGGCAGAGGAAAAGATACATTATATAAATATGTATATGGCAGAATAGATGAAGCTAGTATGAATACCACCACCATGATATGTATCCAGTCACATAATATTTCCTGCAGAATTAGGAAAAAATGTGTATTCTAATATGAATTGTATTATTGACTTCAGGTATTGGAGGTTATGAGAGGTTTCAAGACACTTTCCATAATAAGATTTTTAAAAGAGTTGTTTCTAACTTCGCCAAACTAACTGCTTGGTCTAAAATTCTACATGCTGGCTGTCTGCCCCCAAGCTGGGGTTTTTTGTTTCTTGTTTTTATTTTAAGCCAAAATCCTCCTCCAAGAAGGAGACCAGAGAACATTTTGTTGGTTTGCCAGAATTACATTTGGCAGCCTTTACTGCAGCTTGAGAACCCCTACGCTTTGGAGTAGGTACTTAAAATTTGATCAGAGGTAGTGGAGGAGAAGAAATGAGCCTTATGTTTCCCCAGGAAAGTCTGTTCAAATTTGCCTACTCTACAAACCTTTGGGAGAAAAACAAAGATAACAACAAACTTTCCACATGGTTGACTTTGCAATTGTAGTAGTGTTTATTGAAGCTTTTAATCTAATTTCAAAGAATGAATGCAATCCTGTAGAAACGGTAGTTTTATCAAAGATGAACAATTTTTAAAAAGTGAGTTTGCTCCCAGTAGTCCTATACACATATATAACATTAATGATCCCCAAATCCCTGAATAACCTAGAAATATAGTTTTCAGAACAAACTGAAAGGAGAACTGATTGGTCAGTATTAATGACCTTTGTATAATGTTACTAATGTGTTAAAAGCTAATGTCTACGTTCTCAGAAGATTATTCACATGCTTCTTGAGTTAATTCAAGCACACAACGTTGCTATCTGAATGTGCATATATAAAATGCGCTGTCATACAACCAAAATTACAAAAAATAAGAATGTAAAATGCATAATTGACCACTAAGCCCCAGATCCTGCAAATAAGTGTGAATGACAGTAGGTTCAGTAAAATCAATGGGAGTACTTATCTTCATAAAACTAAGTGTGCACTTGTACACTTGTGAGTTCAAGGAGTTGGTGACCATTTCGTTACCAAAATGTATATGCAAATATATTTCCTTACTCAGTTCACAATAGTTCACAATAAGAGCTCTTCAAGACCCTGCTTTTGCAAGACAATCTGTAGAAAACCAAGCAAATTAAAAAAAAATTAGTACAAGCTTGTATTGAACTGTGTGTTTACAAGAGTGCACCAAAACAAAAAGCAAATAATCATATAGCAAGTATTTACCAGTATAGATTTTTATTTCTTTTCAAAATAATGGGGTTTCCTTAGGTTTATAATACTGCAATAATTACCTAAAGCAAATGTACCCTCTGTTAGAACTTCTAATAGGTGCCATTCTTGAGTTCTGAAAATGTGTAATGGAATACAGGAAGAAAATATAAAATTGGGTTAGCAAAATACAATAATGGAGCTTTACAAGACACATATTATGTTATTTTAACTAAGTCTATGAGTTAAACATGCTGTAACAGCATTCCACTTAAGTTACATATGCCTATAAACTTAAATCTGCAACCTGAATCCCAGGAAAAATTCACTACTGATCAACCCAAAGCTAGTAGGTCCAAGGAAAAAAAAAAATCCATCTCAAGCTATGTTTCTTCATTGAACAGATCTTCCCTTTTTCTGTAAAGAATTCACTTTTCATTTTAATAAACCACTATATATATCATTATCACATTATAATCACTATATATCTTCCCCTTACTATTCAAGATTCTCTTAAGTTTGTAGCCATAATGTCAGTTATTTTATATGCATTTTTAATTAAAAAAATATTTACTTTATTTATTGCCTTTAGTGAAAAAACCTTTGATGGTTCTTAAAAAAAGGAAATTCCTGTCTGGCTAATTGCCAAACAATCCCTTCCCCTGACTTGCTTTTTCAGGAACTGATGAAAAAATCATGGAGTTTGCAGTGATCTAGACAACCAAAGATGACTAGTCTGTATGGGATCACAATGCACAGTATTTGATTAAACCCGCATACTTCTCAAATGAGCTATAAGGATAAAAACAAAAAAATGTGTTTTGTTATCACGTCCATTGCTGAAGGGCAGCTCATAAGGTTTCCTCCTCGCGTAAAAACTGGAACACAGCTGAGAAGTCTTTCAGGGCATAGCCTTTTGCACACATCATCCTGTAGATCTGATGTGCCTGGGATCCCAAAGGGACTGGTGTCTTTGTGTTGGTGGCAGAAATCTGGGCCAAGCCAAGATCCTGGGGGAGGAGGAAGACGGAGGAAGAGGGCAGAGAGGAAGAAGGGAAGGAAAAAAAGTTGGGGAAGAAACAAGAAGGATACAAATAGCTATGTACATATTATAGGTTATTTGGCTTCTATTGTAAAGAGAAGTCTACTGCCAAGAAACACAATATTCCAGCCTTAGAATTCCAATCCAGGAAGAAGGGAGCCTTGTTTAATTTTTCATTTTTAAAAAAGCAACTCAATGTTATTCAACAGAAAAACACAGCTCTGTAAGGCAGACAACCTCCTTCAGGATCCGAGAAATTTTAAGTTTCCAGATCACTACACAACCTGTAAGCAAAACTGGAACTTATTTTTCCCCCCCTCTAGTATGCCACCTCCAAAAATAAGATTCCCCTAGCTATTCACTCAAGCATTTTACATATGTTTTAATAGCATCATTTCCCTGTTTGGGTGAGAGGACACCTGGTGTTCTAAAACAAGTTAAAAATGAAGCTGGAAAACATCAACAAAATTGAAGCTGCTTAGTGTATGCACGTTTATTTTAATATGACTGTGTGATTAATGGAAAAATGATAGGCAAAGGCCACTTTGTGAATATGAATGGTTCACAGTCTAAGTGGAAGACTGTATTAAAGGATTCCCTAGGGGACTCTTCTGGGTTTGCTACAATTCCAAATTTGCTTTAATGACTGAAGTTGAAAGAATAGAGAGAGTACTTCCACTGCATCTTCAGACACTAAGTTTGGGACATAAAAAGAGGTGAGCTTGCCAAGAAGAAGAATTTGAAACCTCTCCTCCAAGACTCCTTGGCCAACTAGAGCTATAATCTCAAATAAACAGGACATGACTTAATAAAGCAAGCACCATGTACTATAGCTAGCTATAGTTGGCTAGAAATAATTGGCTGCATGCATGCTGCACAAAGAATTGTGAGCTAGGCTGGAGGATGTCTTGAATCCTAAGTTGAACCAGAGACAGAGGAAATCAGAGAAAGAAAAGCTAACGTGGGTCTGGATATGTAAACAGACCTATTGTCTAAGTATGAAAGTAATCCCTGCACACAAGTTTGCCTTTATAAGGCCTTGCTAGAGAAGAGCTCCCAGTTTTGAGTATCACATTTCAAGAAAGTTGCAGAAGAACCTCTCAAGTGTTGCCAGGAAGTGCCTAGATTTGCTGTCCACCCAAGACTGTATATAGAATTGCAGTGGGTTTTTTCTCCTGTAACAAATCTTTGATACAGAAGATCGGAGAGACCGCAGCACTGCTGAGAGAACCTTCAGCTCCTCAGAGATGACTTACAAGACAGGTCTTTACTCTCTGTGCATCTGGATTTGAATTAGCACAAGAAAATTCACGATCTTACTCCACTCTCTAAATGTCACTTTGATCTGTAAATCGGCTCTATAAAGGTCATTCTGATACAAATCAGAAATACAGTTACTCTTCCTATTACCCTTGAATGACTTCAAGAATTAGGAAAATGGGAAAAACATACATATCAGATGCCAGAGAATCCAAAATATTCTTCACCTGCCTCATGTGTAGCAATTCTATTGAAAGACTCATGACCTGAGAAATAACAACCTCTTATAAACCTTCTTTGTGAAATCTGTTGCCATGCTGTCCATTTTATTCAACAAAACTTAATTCATGTCATGGAATAGTCAAATGGCAAAATCATCCTACTTGAAACTTGCAAAGGGGGTTGATTTTCATAATGCTGATCTATTTTTCTCTCTGATGGGGAAATCACAGAAGCAATCCCTGAAAATTCTGAAGACTGCTACCAGAGGTAGAATTTCATAAAACAAGGCTGTTAACTTCCACGATGAGACCCTGGCTCCAAGATGGTTGAAATATCAGACGACACCGTAATAATTAAATGGATGAGGACTCTTGACTACAAAGTGCAGGAAGGCTTTTTTCCTTCCATTCTATAAATTGGAGCTTTGAAGGAAAAAAAAAGGAAAATACAAATAAAGCTTTGCTTTAGCTTCAAGTTGTGAAGCATTTTGCACCTTTTCTTTTGATGTTGCAGATTTTTTTGAGTGAAGCAGTACAAAACAGTTCTGATGGAAATTTGCCTTTTGCTGACTTTTTTGGAAAGGTAAAAATCAGATCATATCTTACTGGTTCTCTCTTCCTCTTTGGAACCAACATCTTCCAGATGTCTCGCTGTACTGACTACTCTAACCACTTTTTCTCAGCCTAAAGTGGTGGAAAAAGACTATCTTTTGGGAGACAGTTGCCAGTGTTTAAAAAAAAAGAAAAAAAATTGCTCATTATGAAAATACCTAGTTACTTAAACCTATTTTGCAGTTGATCTAAATGAAACTCTGCCATTCAGAATAAAACTCAATGCTTCCTTGACAAGAGTCAAGAATAGTATGATCTCAATCTAGCTCTTTTAAGGACTCAAAGATGACTGAGCTGTAAATGAAAGATGGGACTTCTGGCCTGCAATGCCTTTGATACAAAGATTTTATTTCTTTTTCCGTGAATGACAAAAATGTGTTTTGCATTTCTCAGAAAAGAAGTCCCCAACTCAAACAATTGACAAACTACATAATACATTGCATACCAAGATGAAAGGGATAATAGAAAAAGTACCACAAAGTAAGGAACCATGTCTTAAAAGAAGTCACCACTGCACCAAATAGTACCCTGAACATGAATAGCTCTGTCTTGGCTACTTACTCAAGTAAGGGCTTTGAGGCAGAGCCAAAGATCAGATTGCTTATCTCTAATCAATAGCTCTGGCAAACCCAAACAATAACCTCTTGCATTTTATAAACCAGTATTTTAAAGAATGTTCCCTTCTCCCCCAAACACAAACACGAAGTAAAAACCGTTGCGTTATAACCCATCCCTCAAACAAATGAAAGCTCCTGGCAGTTAGTGCATAGACATATAGCAGGCCAACCTTAGAGGGGTCTTGAGTCATGTAGCATTAATGAAATGTTTTGGTTCTATCACATGGAAAACTCTGGTCCAAATTCCTTGGACTGACAGAATTTGGCTAATTCCACTGAAGTCAGTGCAAATACAACAACTGACATAAATTAACTGAGAATCTATGGGAGCACTAGTTGTTTTATTAGCACGCAGGCACTGCACCACAGAGACTCTAGTGCTGTGGAAATCCACACTGCAATATCCAGCTTTGATCCTCGCTCTAAGAATGCTCTTGTTAGTATTAAGTGCTTAATTTAATTTCTGTTCACACTGTACATGGGAAGAGTTAAGTCACTGGACTTAAATGAAAGTGAAACTTACTGAAAATGGCTAGAATGCCAAGCCAGTTAGGAACACTCGCAAACGAGTAGGTCTAAAATCCTCTCCGGTATGAACTTAAATGCCTCCCTCAGGACAGTATCTCCATGAAACTGATATTCAAAGCGTGAAATGGTTTCCTGCACTTACTGCTTAGATGGGAGATCTCTTCCAGGACTGTTTTTGTAATTTACCTTAGGCAATCACTGTGCTAAAAGCAGAAGTAGTTCAAGGGTCAGAGTCCTGTGACTCCTTCCTCCAGCTGCATGTCCTCTTCACTAGGATGCAGAGCCCTGACCTCCTTGCCTACTCTCCTCTGGCCTCTAAGAGTTTTGCTTTCCTGACCACAGAGTGACTCAGGACACTACTTTTCCCAGAACAGCCAAGAGCATGGCAGTAAGAGCACTCTCCTGGGATGAGACAGCTGTAGGTTACAACTTCCTCAGGCTGAGAAGGACCTAAAACCCAGATCTCTCACTTCATAGACAAAAGATTTAGATTACTAAGATTTTACTCATAAGAAGCACTGCTGCCACCAACAAAGACAATTCAAGAGTGGTCACAGCATGGTGCAGGGACCCCAGAAAACTGGAGTCGACAGGAGGGATTGATTTGAAAGCTGTTTTCTGCATTCAAAATGGCCTTAGGCAGAAAGACAAGCACCTAAGCAGTTGGCTCAGCAAAGAGTGGGATGCTACAGGGCATGTCCAGTACCACAGCTTAAGGTGTCTGAAAGAGATCAGGCCAAAAATCTTAGGTGCCTATGATATCTCTTGCACCTAATTAGGTCAGCAGGATTTTCCTGAATTGCTGTCTTGAGTTTAGGCTCCTATATTCTACAGAAGTCATGTGAAAGGCACCTAAATGGCTTGCAGAATATCTGCCATACACACAAGCCTCTCAGGAACAGGTGCTCCTGAATTAAGTCAGTACTCAAAGAAAGTGTATGTAACCTCATTGAGCGGCTCTGTAGTTATAGTAGCTAGGAAGAGCTACTTACTAATTCAGAGCTACAATAATAGGTTGGGGCCCCTTCTGTTTATGCACATTCATTTCCCTGTAATCATAAATTTTCACTGACAAGGATGTTTGCTAGAAGCCCAGCAAGAAGCAAATGTAGCTTTACATACAAGTGTTATGTACCTTAGCCATGAGTGTTGCTCCAAAGCCACCTTGATAATTATTAGCAGATGGTACTCCTTCCATCACTCCTGGAACAGGATTGTAGGTGTCGCTTGACCAACAGCGGCCTGAGCTCATATTTAGGATTTTGGCCAGCAGCTTTGGGTCAAGCCCTAATCTGTCAAAGGTCAAGGAAGAGAAGTGTTAATGTCAAAATGCATAAGACATGGGTGACTTGTTTTATAACTTAGGACCCTACCGCCATTTCTCTCCCTTTATTGTAAGTCATGAAAAATGACAGAGTATTGATATTGGGGGTGGGGATGCTGTATTTTAAATTAAAGAACATCAATCTACCATTTAAGGATTAGGATTTCAGAGCTTGTTCCTTTTACACTAAGCAAAGCCCCTTCACCTAGCAATTTTGAAAGTGCAAGCAAAATAAAGGTCCTCTGAGAACAGCAGTTCTCTTGTATGCCAATTACTGAAAGGCATTCTCTGTTCTGCTACCTACTAGAGCACATACTTGTTCTTCATATCAAAACTATATTCTCTGAAGCTGAACAAAGAAAAGAATTCAAAAGCAAGTGAGGGAGTGCAAAAATACCTGTGTAATGTGTTTATATGTGCGCATTAATGCATTTTCGATGTAAGCAAGATAATGCAAAATGATCCTGCACTAAGAAGCGACCAAAAACATTACCCTTTTCAAAAAATATTACCACTGTATACATCTGCACATTCTTTGCTTTGTTTTTATTAAATCTTTATTATCAACTCTTGCTTATGAAGCAAGTCTGCCTTACACTGTGACATATGCTATCCATTCACAGACATACATTATAGTTCTGGGTCAACTGCTGATAAGGTTACTGATCCTGATAAAACAAAGCTTGTCCGAGTAGAAACATCATTTGTTCCCTCACAGAGCTGATTGCATAAACTGCTGCTCAGTGTGGACCCTAGAAGTACTTCAACATTATAGAAAATTAACCCTCTCATGGATTCACATTTATGCTGATACTAAGTTGCAAGTGTAATTTTACACCAACTGCATTTATAGCAACAATGAGCAGCAGCAGTTTATATGAGCTCTTCAAAAATGTTGACCTATACTCACCATAAGAAGGAAAGCAAGGTAATTATCTCCAATAACAATCAAAGAATGAAAACAATTCTAACTGAGCTTTAACCTCTATATAAATCAACACTATATTAGCTCTTACCTAAGATTTTCTGCAACAGTATTGCATAACCATAAGGATCCTAACATCACTTCCGGGCTCCAGAGCACTCAAGGTTTTAATTTGTAGGAGAGTAAAGCTCATTACCAATGGAATAGTTGCTAAAATTTGTAACTGTTTATTCTAGTAGCCATTTCAGATTTGAAAAATTATTTTTAATGCAGTGGGCCCTATAGTATGGTTCTTGCTCCCACAATGACATGTCTCTGCAATTCTCCCCTCCTAACGCAAAGCAAAATCACTTTTTGTACTGCAAAGGTAGCTTTTTAGCATTACTGTTGTGCAGTCTTATTTATGGCTTGCTGCAAAAGCCACTGGAAATCAGTGGAAAGTCCGCCACTGGCCTGAATGAGATCAAGCTTTATTCTTCTTCACATTTTTTTCCAACATTGTCTCAACTGAATGCTTTCAATTGCCATTAAATGTATACATACATATAATACACACATGTACTTCCCACCTCCAATATGTTTCCACAGTATTTTAATCACACTTTTATCTTACATAGTGCAAAATCTTCATGAAGAAGCACTCTGAATAAATGTGCTTTAATTGCTGTCATACAAAGCATATTGGGAGCAGACAACAACCGAGCGTTTGAACACACAGGTTGCTTTTTTGGCCAAAACAAATCTCTTGGTTTGTTTGTTTCCTTATTGTTGTAACATACAGAACAGTATTTTTAGCAGCGCAGCACTTGCTTGTGCCGTATCTAGTTGCATGCAGAGGCCCCTAATTACAGCTGCGAGTAGCATTTATACCACAAGACAGTGAGGTTATTATTTCAAACTGCATATAACTCTCCCAAAGAACACTCTTCTCAGTGTTACAGCTGCCTCTCTGTGAAAATATACTTTAAAATATATATATGTATGTTATACAGATATGTAAATATTGTCTGCACTAGATCTAGCATATTTTTGCTCTAGGGAAAGAAATAGGAAGATGGTGTCAGTTTAAATCCCTGCTTTTTCAAACTTCGGTGCTCTTATTAAACACCATGCAGATTCTCTTTAGGAGACCTGAACCTATTTTTTTTCTCCTTTGCAGCAAGTGTATCATTAATAAGAGCAAGTTAGAAGTGCTTTGCATTTCATCTTTCTGAGGATTCATCCACTGGTGCATATATAACTGACAGTTAAAATTAGACATATTAAAATCAGTTACTGAAGAAGTCCTCTGTCTTCCACTGTGCCCAAAGCTTGTAATGCTAGAATGCTAGAAACCAGCTAGAATATACAGTAATTGTCATTCAGTGAGAGTCTATCCTAGAAAGTCATGCTTCAGTGGAGAAGACTGAGTTTCCATTTGAAATCAACAAATTAATCCAAGACAGGTATCTGAAAGGGCAAGTTTAATAGGAAGCAGCTACTGGGCTCTCAACCATGATAAAATGTTATTGCTGTTTCCCTGTAAATTGGCTGGGAACATATGATACTTTCTGCATAAGAGCTCCATTGCTGTTCAAGAGATATACGGCTCAAGCTATCAAAATGATGACAGTCTGCCAGTCCCTGTAACGACTTGCCATTGGATGTGGCAGAAGCATGTGCATGAGCATGTGAATTTACAATTACCAAAAATGTTCTTCTCCCTTATGAACAGAAAAAGGAGTCCATGTACTAATTGTACTTACAATATAGCCCCAAAACAATTGCTGCCTCAAATTAATGCTTCTTCAATAATATCCCTAATGAACTGAACAGGAAGGCACAAACTAAGCAAGACACACCAAAAAATACTTAAAATAGGACCATTTCAAGCCACTGCTCAAAACTCAAGTTTTGCTGAGTTTTGATAAAGTAATGTACTGAAATTTTCACACACTCCTCCAAGAGATCCATTTGGAACACAGAAAAGTTGAAATGGCATCTCACAAAAAAATTACTTGCCAATCTTATTTTAAGGGGTAACAACTGAAGTAGCTAAACTCTTGAAATATTTAGATAAATACCATTTGAAGCTGCAAATGGGTGTTCAAGCAGAACCTTAGGACCTTTTTATCACAGCTAAAAGTGACTTTAGCATCAGCATTTTAAACAAGGTGAGTGCTCTCAAGTGTCATTACTGACCTTCACAAGACTTAGGACTAGCCCTATGGTGAAGACAGCGGATCCACAGTACTCTTGGAGGAATTCTTTGTCGAGGCATTCTTTAAAAAATTTGCAGTGAGGATGTGCTCAGGGCTAATCATCCCTTAGACTGCAGCACAGGGCCCTCTCTACACTGCAGACTAGAATTTCTGGTATCATCTTCCACCTGCAGCTCAGGGTTGCTCACAGAAACTAAATCTAGAGACTGAAACTATAGTTGAACTTGGCATCAGAAGACAGAGTTCTTTTATTGTCTTTCCACTTCATATATCCACAAAAGCAAGCAGGCACAATTGACGTACAGCAGAATTGCTTAGGGAAGAGCCATATTTGCAGCTTCCGACACAATTCTGGGAACTACTACAGTCCCTCCGAGTAGACAAGAGACTTTCCCTGCTGACAGAAGTACAAAAGTGATTTTACACCAAGGTCACTGGCATAAACTTATTTCTGTCCTGGTTCTTTGTATCCCAACCATATTAAACAACCTTGTCCTATCTCCTGGCACCACATAATCCCTTCCCTCAGTCTGTGCAGGCAGTTTCAGAAGGGACTGCCAACTGTCTGACAGGCAGCAACTTCCGCCTGACCTAAACACAAATGAGGTATCAGCAACATTTAATTTCCAAGCTTTATCTTGCTAGTACTAGGCATTGTTACTGCGGAACTCAGAGCTCAGTAAGGCAGCTTACTGACATTGAGATGATGAGCAAAAACAAAAATAATCTGTGGTTGCGGACAGTATCAATAAATGTTTTCATTTCTCATTAGTGAAGTTTAGATGTACTCTGTGTATTTGCTTGGCATACTAATTCACTACAGGATTTTGCAATATGCACATTATCAACAAAAACAAGGAAAAGAATCTACTCAGGAGATTTTTTTCCTATTGATAAGTTGCACTACCAAGCTGGAAAAAAACATACAAAAGAAAATGTAAATTCATTTTGAGAATGTCTGCCACACCTTCAATTGTTTTTAGCAGCAACATTTATAAAGCACTATGAAATTAATTAGAAAAAAAACCCAAAACATAATCATTTCAATTGTCAGAACTCAGACTGGCATTTTTTCTAAATTACAGTTAATGGAATCTAAACCCAAGCACTTCCAGTGAAAGTAGACATTATTAGTAAATGACGATGATGTTATAGTAAAGCAGAAGAGCAAATGGAATGCAAACACGATAATCACTTAGGATTGCTGACTATTTTTCTGTGTGTTTAATGTGGAATTTTTGCTCACTGATGCCACTTTTCCTGCCTCCTCATCATGTTCAATTAGCTACTTAGGCTGGAGTTTGGAAAAAATCTATTATATCAAATATAAAAGAAATAAAACAATAGCAGACATCATTTAAAAATCTGAAGTAAATGAAACAGTACCTCTCTGCTTCAGAAAATGAAAATTTAGGCTGCATGGTTTGTAAAAATAATAGAGAGGTAGCAGTTCATAAACAGACTCTAACCACATTGCTTCAAATATTTAAGCAGAGTATATGTTGGTTTTTGCAAGGCACTGTAATATGACTTTCTACTCAAGTCTCGTTCACAGACAACAACTCAAGATTTAAGTGATGTAGCAGATGTATACAATGCATGACATAAGGACATTTTATAGTCTATTTAGCAGTTAAGAATATGTCCAAGTTCCACCATTTTTATCATGAATTTTTTAGACTTCCAGCATAGTTTACTCATTACTAGGTCAGTGTCAGACTTTCTTTACCAGTTATGCATCAATCTAATGAATCTAGTTGTTTCCTACTCTCTCCAACCTTGGCAGTCAAACCATCCTTTGAGTCTGTGTACCAAAAGAAACACTGTTCAAACACTACTTTGAGTATAATAGTTATTATTGCATTATGTTAACTTTTTGATCATTTTAGATGAAAAAAACCTAATCAAATTATTAATAAGGCAAAACTTTTAATAATTAACTTTTAATAATTAATAACTGTAACTTGTACTTTAGAAATTGGTACACACCAAAAATGGAAAGTTCTTATTCTAGTTATAAGCAGAAATCATTTTCTCCAGGATTTAAATCACAGCACATTAAAATCAATGTGAAGGTTCTAAATTACTTCATAAGGCTTTGAATTACTGCTTATATCTTAAACTCCATGCAGTATCGGACTAAATGAGATTCTGCTCTTCATAACATCCAGGTTACAATTAGCAGGTTTCTTCTACAATAACTACAGTTCCTTCTTCATTACCATGACTGTGGGGTAAAAAGGTTCATATATTGTCACTTCTGTTTTTGCTCACAAATGCTAAATACGAAGTCAAAATTTAAACTGGAAAAGGATAAAATGAACTATGAAAAAATCTAAACCTTTTCAAGCTACAGTGGCTGCAGACACCAATTTATTTTGCACAAACTTTATACGCCCAGAATATATGCTCCAAACCTTTTGATTTTATTCTATTTTTAATTTTAACCATAATCATCCTTACATATGTGGATAAAAATATAATGACAAATCAGTTGCATATGCTCTAGTAAGTGAACCATGACCTAAAACAGACCCTTCTGCAAGCTTTACACCACACTGGATTACAATAGTTGTATACAATGCTACTGGTTTTATTATGGCTTGATACAGATATGCTTCACTATCTTACAGACGCTCAATTTTAAAATGTAAATGGTACAGGATATTGATAAACCAATTAGCACTGATGCAAAGCAAATTCCTCTTTTATCTCAATTACAACATGACAACTTAATAGGTCAAGATAGTCTAACATCTGAGACAAGGGCAATTCAATAAAAAACCGCATCTTGATATGGTAATTAGGAGGAAATGTGAATCCATTACACTGCTTTGTGTATGTGTGCACATGTAGGTGTTCTTTTTTATTTATTTAAGCAATTGATGCCTTCTTGCTGTTTTTATAGTGTATCAAATCCACAAGAGCACATGATCTAAAGCCCAGTTGATAAATATCTAGAATATCTGTAGTTTTAGCAGGCATCATAAGGATGTGACTTAAGCAGATGAATAATGCACGAAGAGCCCTTAAAAGATATGTAATTGCAAGATAATCTCTTCAGACACAGGACTTCTTTGTGTATAAGCTTGCAAATGCTTTAGATCTGCCTAACAGAATTTAGCAAGGTTCAAATACTGTGAAGCTGAACTGGTATTTGTATGCAGTGTATTGGAACACAAAACAAAATCTCAAAGACCACCGCAAAAGAAATAGGTTTCAATTGGAGAAGAAAAATCACTTTGTTTGAATATGCTGCCACTTACAAGTCAGATGCATCACTTCCTAGAAAAGACATGGAAGGAGTGCAATGGAACATACTCTGACTTTTTGACAAAGGAAGAGTTCTGTCAATTAGGACAAACCACAGTGGTTGGGTCTGACAGAAAGGTATATGTCTTTTTTATACGTTAATTCTGATTTGAGATGCATACCATGTTAAAAGCGTTACTTTACAACATATCTGGGAACAATTTAAACAAAGGCAAACAAAGCCAACCAGAGCCATAAGGGAGTATAATACTCAAAATACAATGTACATTAGCTTAGAATGCAAACAAAAAGGTATCTCTATATTATCTCTGCATGTCTAGAATTTAAGATCAACATTATTGTACAGTGCACTGTAACAGAACAAATAAACTCTTGAGATGCAGAACACAATGATCTATACAGCCATTACAAGAGAATACTCCTGTTCTCAAGAGTCCTGCCTTACTTAAATAATCCTTTTAGCATGTTAAAGGCTTTTACAAGAGAATTTCTAGCCAAATTTTATCTATGCTATCTAATCATTGTTGTCTCAGGAAAAATCAACTGTAAAATACAAAAACTGTTAACACAGAAAAGAAAAAACCCTTCAACCCAATATAAACATCAAACAAACCTGATTCCCAGATTCATAGCCTCAGCAGTTCCAATCATACTGATGGCCAAGAGCATGTTATTGCAGATCTTTGCTGCCTGAAAATAAGTTAAATAGTCAATCAGTTTCTGAGTTTAGATAGAGCTAACATGTAGGCATCTTTTTTAACCAGGCCCGTAATAGCTATGATCAAATACGTGCAGACAGCTCTTTTCAAAAAGTAGCGCCAGTAAGTACTAGGAGAATATTTTATATACACATAGTTGAAGAACGAGCAAACAAGGAAAAATAGATAATATAGTGCATTTAGCTCTGGAATAAAAAATGGGTTTCATGAAAGACGAAAAAAGGAACAGAAAAGAAAGACTGAGATAACTGCTAAGTCCTCAGCAAGCATTACCTGTCCGGTTCCAACCTCTCCACAGTAGATCACATTAGAACCCATACATGTCAGTAACTCCTTGGCAGCATCAAATTCTTGTTCCACTCCACCAACCATGAAAGTAAGGTTTCCAGCTCGAGCAGCTCCAATGCCTGAATCAAGAAAACATTGGATTTAATACCAGTATTTTTTAAGAAATGTAAGAACCTCATCTTATCAATAAGGTTCTGATGATGTAAAATCTATGTGCTCAGTACTTCACCTATGATGAATTCCCTCAAAGTCTATTATTACTATGTAAAGTAAGCATATAGCCCCAGCACTTACAGGATCAAAGATCTTAACTCTTGAACATTTGATGAAGGTAAAACCACCTACGACAGAATTTCTGGTAGGGAAGGATGTAACTTCAGGAACACCAGGACACAATAATTCACAAGACTTACAGAAAAATGGCAATATCACTTTTATAGTTTCACATGGAGAAAGAAGCAACCCTTCCTGCAACCTTGCATCCCATAAAATTCACTGTATCCAACTTCCTAAATAAAACTTCTGTTTTGTTAAACTACTTTCCACATATCACTACTGACAGACTGTTGCTCAAAGTTAACTCTGCTCTTACCAGCTTCTCGAAACTTAGTCTGATTTTTATCAATGCTTGCTTATTTTCACATAATGGAACATCTAAAAGATACAGTCATGCAAAACCAAGTGCTTGCCTTCTGAATCTCTGCGTTTGAAGTTTATTATGTTTCTAATCTGAAGCAAATTTATTCCTAATTCAAGAACCTTTCAGTTAGTTTCCTATGCACAGATTCAACACACACTCATGTGTAGAGACCTATCCAAAACCAGTGTAAAAAATGATTCACACAAACATGCACATGCTACTCCCAGTTTTATTCCTGTAAGCCTATCTTACCCTTATCAAGGGCCAGTAAGCACATGCTGTAGTCTTTGATTATACAATTACTAAGCACAAAAATAACAATACTTTTCATGTGGTGTTTAGCACCTAGATAAAATGCTGCCTCCTTAAAAGAAGCCTATTTCTATTATGAATTACTATCATACCTTAATCTTCTCATGCCCAACAGATTTAATAGGTGGAACTACAAGAAAAATTTGGCCCAAACCAATGAGCACCTCAGATTCCTATTTTTCAGTTCAGCAAGAAGCATAGCCACTACATATTTTCTGTGCTTTGCATCAAACCTTGGCCTGTTAGAATGTACAGCTGCAGATAATGGCCTGCTTTCAAATATAATGCGTTCAACCAGTTACAGTGTTCTTATATATGGTCCAAATGAGATGATTTGTTCTTCCTCCAGGCGGTAGACCATTTTGTTTCTACAGTAAGTCAGACTGCTCTTCCACTACGGTTCTTAGTTCTTTTTCACCAATTAGCTACCATAATAACCATTAATAAATGTTTATATTGAAGTAGTGTCAGGAGTGCAACTGAAACTGGACTTCACTGAGCTAGGTGTGGTATAGCCAAAAATGAAGATGCACTCCTAAAAAGCTTCATCAGTTGAAGACAAAGCACCATTGCCTTAAACCCCCCCCCCCAACCCACCAAGCTGAAAAGCAAAAAAATTATTCTGTTAAAAATGTATCCCACTTAAACAGGACACCTGCTCCATTCACCTTGTTCCCCACTAAAAAATCAAATTATACAATAAAAAACAATAAAGAGAGAAAAGATCAGTCCCTAACTAAGCCACCACAGCAACTGAGTTCCTGCACAAAAAGTTCTGATGAAGTTGTCAACCCCAATAGGTTAATCAGAGCACCTCTTAACTTAAAGCCTTAAACCTATTGCAAGTGCTGTACCACTGAACCAGCTACGCAATAACTGCTCAGTATTGGGCCTTCTTTCCTACATTGAGGACAGGAATACAGCAGCTCCTCACACTGAGGAATAAGAAGGATTTTTGTTCAGTTTCCCGTTAAAAAAAAAAAAAAAAAAAAAAAAAAGTTCATGCATTGTCTGTGAGTGACGGGCTACAGATGCCCCTTTCTGTATCTGTCATGCATTTCTCCCCACCATCCTGCCATTCGACCTGCACTATCTTTGGAATTCACTGAAGAATTTCAGACAAATTTGACAGATTGAGGCCCTAAAAAACCCAGCAAGTTTTTACCAGTTTTGTAAAAATAGCCAAATGAGTAGAGGAAAGAGACTCCCACTAAGAGAATAAATGAAGCAGCTGCTCAACCTATATTACACTCTGAAGCATCCAGAAGAACTCACTCATAGCCAGAGCTTTGAAAAAAAGTCTCTATGTAACATTGCTGCTCCTAGAACAGCACATTTTTGAGACACTGAAATATAGTAAAGATCGTCTTTCTCAGGTTAGGAGACACCCTATTTGCAGCCAATCCTCAGTCTCAGTTGAATGACTCCTCCTCAGACAACTCAATGGTGAATCCCAGGAACTGGGCTAAGAGGAAAGCCTAGATTTAGAGCTAACACAAACAGCTCATTGTCATCTTGTTGGCTACCAATTTACTATGTACATGACCGCAAAGATTGCTACATTAATAAACACAATGATTTTCATTCCATTCCTCCAGCTATTTTTATTCTAACCACATAATGGCCTTTACCACTAATCCTGTGATCTGACCTGCAGCAAATTAAGTAGACAATTTAAGTCAAAGCTTACAAACAAAATCCAGTACTATCCATCATAGGTCAATAGCCTTGTATCTAGATTACAGGCTACTAAATAGCTTCAGAGAGTCATTTATTAGAGCAAAATTAATGCTGACAATAGTTTTCAGCTGGTTAATCTTCTGACAGCTGCACTCTCTCACTTGTTCAAGCACTTACATTTCAAGTAGAAAAAATAAATTAGTTAAGTAGGAAAAAAAGAGCAACTTGTTGTATAATGCAGGAGCCTTGGAAATTTCTATTTTTAAAAACAAAAACCTGTTTTCTTCATGGTGTATTTTATTATCTAGGATCCTTGCCAGCTATCAGCTATTTTATCAGAATTAAACAAGCAATGCAACAAATCCTTAATACTAGCAATTTTAGAAAGTTTTGGCAGGGAGTCTAGGAGTACAAGAACTGTAACTTCAGCTAAAAATAGAAATAAAAAGTCATCAGATGAATATGTACAGCTTTATTTCACAATCACAGACTCCATATTGACAACATAGATCAGTACTGTCTGATTATACCACTAAAAAAGGAGAACAAGGGAGAAAGCAGAGCAGCTTAATATAACAAAAAGAGCAATGACTATATTTCATATTTTCATTTTTGAAAGGTATCTTGCCACCTAAAATAGTGCTTTATGTACCACTGCTGATCAGGGTCAAAACTCCAGAAAACCTTCAGAATCCATCTGCTCTTCCTAAAACACAAAAAATCCTCATGCTTACAGAATGGTTTCTGAGAAATTCTATTTGTGATTAGCATCTGTAGGATTTGCTTGTCCACAAAGCAAGACTGCTCGAGGCCACGGCTGTAGTCCTACACTAGATTTCCCTAGGATGATTCCCCCATGCCTGGGTGCGGAACTGTTTAAGGAAGTCATGCTAGCAGATTCCACAAAATAAGTCAAGTGTGAGTCAGTAGATCATAACACTATATTCTCTTTGATTTCTGCTCTTCTTTCCTTATTCTACCACTGACAAAAACACAAATAAGAGACAACAGGACTATGCAAATATTTGGAGGTTTTGCTTTAAGGACAAAAAAAGTGTCAATAACTCTAATTTAAAAAATTGACGTAACTTCCTTACCATAGGCTCAAGCTAAAGTATGAGTACACGTTAACCTGAAGAAAGCTGAGGAGACTGGGCAGAAAGCAATCAGAACAAAAGACTTACCCTTTGGGAATAGGCCAAAAAGTAGTAACCAATTAGATAGCAGAAAAAGAGAAATAAATATTTGTGGGAATTCAGGCACTTTTAAATGTGGGAATTGTCCAGGCAACCCAACAGAAAATCAAAAGGCACTTCCTGTTTGAAGCCATTTATCAGAAAATTTCCCAGAAGTATACATTGGCAGGAACAGGTTAGCAGAAAAGCATGATAGGAGATTATGCATGCAAAAAGTGAATCCTGGAAAATGCACAGGGAAAAGTTCTAGAGTAGCAGGAAGAAGGAAGGACTGCAGCCTGGCATACCACAGACCGGTTTCCTGCTTGGGTACTAGAAGGTTTTGGACTAAGATCTGAAGACAGAATTTCTTCACCTGTAACCAGAAGAGGTACATATGGAACAGCTCTTCAAAATATGCCGCATCATGTCTGGCTGAGTTACTTGTGGGACAAGTAACCGTGGGACAAGTCTGTTCAGTCCACATGATTCTCACTTGTGATTGCCTGTTAGGAATTCAGTGAAACCGAGGTGCTGAGGCTCCTTAGTCTAAATTTTAGATGAAAACATGAATGGAGGCTCAAGAAGCTTCATATGACAGCAGCAACTGGTCACAGTTTTCCTGGGAGAGTCTTGATTCAGATGACCTCAAGTTTTAGGCTCTCAGCCCGAGAGCCTAGTTCAGTACCCACCCTACCCTTCCAAATTCACTTTTCTTTGCTTATTACAAGTTCTGCAGCATATAAAATCTTGGAAAAAAGTCTTGTAATTTGCCACGGATGTTTCCAGTTCCAAAAACAAACGTCTTACCTCTGCAGGTGCATCAGTAAAAGCAGTTGGGTTACAAACAGTTTGCTTACTATTAGGACTACAAATTGCTAGAAAAAGACGTTAATCAAATTTCATGTAAAGCATTTGCTTCTAGTTCTAGCTTTATTACCTTTCCATGAAAAGAACAAAACATAGATGAGTTAAAACGTAATATTCTAAGACTATGCATTAGACACCATCACAGTTACACTGCTAATAATAGAGAGTGTGCATGCATATCTCTATAAAAAATATTTAAACCAGTGTTGTGTTGCACCTTCAGACACAAAAAAATTTGTTGCTGACAAAATTGAGAACAACTAAAACTGATTAGGAATATAGCAGTGTTTAGTTGCTTCAGAGACTCCAAAAGACTAGCTGAAACTTAGAGCTGTAACATCAAGAGGCTTAGGCAAAAACCATCTATTCCCTCATTGTTTTATTCAACATATAGTGTATTGAGCAAGGCAGGATTTTAAAAACTAATTTATCATCTAAAATAGATATAAAAACAAACAAGAAAAACAAGGTTAGGTTCAATCCTCTCTTCTATTTTACAACACTGTACCTTAAAGTGCAAGAGTTGAAGCTCTCCCTGTCATGATTTAGGAAGTGCAAGAAAACACTAGTTCTTTATTCCAATACTTTTGCAAAAATGCAGTTTCAGTGACTATAGTTGCCTCAAACAAGCAGTTTCTTGTCATGTTTGCTCTCTTTCAGATAGACTGAACTTGAGAACCTGTGTGCGTGTGTGCGCACGCGTGGGGGTTTATGTGTGTGAGGCTGTGTTTTAAAGGACTAAGCAATTCTTATTAAGTATCTGCCAGCTCACATGGAATACTTTGTCTTTTGCAACTCACAGAAAGTTAAACCAAGATACACAAGGAAAGATTAACTGAAAAGGTTACTATTGTTTTGCTACATATATAAATCCCAAGCCATTCAAAAAGCACGTATAGGCAACATCAGCTACAAATCCCTACTGGAAACAAACGCAGGTTATTTAAAATTATACTATAAATTTAAAGTAAGCGGGAGGAGACATATAGATAGGGTATCATTTTCTTCTACTCGCTTCACAGACAAAGTCTGACATCCTCAAATCTATTTCCAGGGAACAAGTAAACAGAACGTTCTCAGAAAAAATCTACTCAAAGGGACTGTGTTTCTCCCTATGATAAAAATCAGCATCAAAGGTAGACCTATGAAGCTATTCTATTGCTGTGTAACTAAAACACAGTAAATCACTTAATTCGCTCAAAAGAACTTAAATGTTTTAACCAGTCTGCCATCAACAGAGATAAAGAAGAGGGCCAATGGGACTGGGCTGCAATGTGAGCCGTCTTTAAAATGCAATTGTTCTAATCATTTTCTACAGATGCAGCCTCACAAGGGGCTGCTGTCACAGGGACCATTTACGACTTGTTATGGTGTCTCTATTGTTTACCAGAGACATTCGCTAAAAAGGCGACAGCTGGGACAGAAAGCTGCTACTCAACGAACAATATAATCCCGTGAAAGTAATCAACAAATTTAAGGGTGTTAATTAACTTTACACTTTATCATGTTCAATTAGTTGTCCTTTCTAGAAAAGATTGCCGTGCACAATCGGTTTAGAGCGTGCCATGTTTGATTTGTAAGTGATCACTGTTTCTGTTTCAAAGTCCATGTCAGATGTTCTCTTGGGTTTTGGTGACACAGATGAATGGCTCTGCACATGTTAGGGGGTGATCTGGTTTAACATAAACCAGCATAACATAACCCCTTGTTAACGTATTGCTGGCCTTTCCAGAACAAGAACAGAAACACACACACACGCACGCGCAGAAGCACTTACACGTGCACAAAACCCCTGCGGTAGCACCACAGACAGCCACAATTCAAAGTTTAGTTTTTGCTGAAACACAAAGACACAAATAAATGGGCAATTTTTCATCATTATATCTCAAAGCAAGACTTGTCTTTTAGGGGCACGCTTGGGATCATTTCTTCCCAGCAAGATCCCCAGTTCTGCCGCATTATGCACTATGCACAAGCACGTTCGTACATTTTACATAATGCGTATAGCCTTTTCTAATGGCAGCTGAACAAGTGCTGGGTATATCGGTAAGTTCTGGTGTATATAAAATCCAGTGGTGACTTTTAAACGTCTGCATTGCATTTATAATGGCAGGGATTCTAGATGAAAGTTAAATTAATCTGTTATTAAAATATGCCTTTTTCCCTTTAACGGACCTGTTCTTGCTTGCTAATGGGACAAGAGAAAGCTCATGATGAAGTGACAAGGTACTTGGAAGTGCACCTTAATGAAAGTCATTGCAATTTCTCTATCCTGATAAATAGAGCTTTGCATCACCATAACTCATAAACTACAGATGTTTGAACAAAAATGGAAATGGAGGTTCAGGTCAGTGCTTTGAAAATTTATACGAGTACTCGATATTATTCTATAAAAAAAGCAAGCTTAAGGAAGTAAAGGCATCTCTTTTGCAGCATAAACCAATTACACAATTTGCTAAATTACAGCTGTACAAAGAAAAAAACCTAGTGGATTTTTATTCTGCAGCAACAGGCAAATTAAATACACATTATCATAATTATTTAAGCAGTTACTTTGTACATAAAAACAAACTGCAAAAACAAAACAAAATAAAAATTCAAAGAAAGCCCAATGGAAAAGTTGTTAACTCTGAAAGCTAATAATGGACTAGGTTAAATATTTAAGAGGAAATTACAGACTATATCAGAAATAGCTGAAACCACAAAACAAAGCAGTAGAAAACATCAGTTTTCTGCTCAGAAGAAGATCTGCAGGGAGAAAGGAAGCGGTCGATAGATCCTTAAATTGGACGCAATAGCTGTTCTTCTATCCCAAGTTGGCAGCTGCTACATTTGCAGACCTGGTTCATTATTTACCCATAATGACCATCAAGCTCCAGTCAAAGTCAGATCACAACAACTGTCAGCAGCTCTTTTAATTAGCCTTGTTTGAATTCAGATAAATATCACAATGGCCCAGCTTCTGCTGAAAAAGCAACAGAACACTGCAAGGAATGAGCTGCTCTGACTTCCTAACAAAACAGTATTGTGAAAAAGTCTGGAGAACCAAAGTTGTTGGTTTTTTTTTTAATTGAGAAAGGGATGGTGATGTGCACATTATTAATTTTTCCTCCCACCATATTCATACCACGACCTACAATTTCTGTTTACGGGCAAATTTGTGCATCTCAAATGCCAACCCGAAGCATTACTCCACAATCTAAAAGGTAAACTTTAAGAGATAGCTTACAGGTACTAATTAAATCTCTAACCTCTGTGAAATCGTACATTTTCAAAAACTGAATCAGAATTAAGGAATGCACATATTAACAAGATTATCCTCTCTCCTAATTTATCTCCTTCTGTTTGTTTATCCTCAGGGAACATAATCTTCTGTTGCATCAAGCCACTCTCATTCTCCCTGTGTCAGCAGCAGAATAATAATTCCCTCCTCCCCCTCCACTCCTGCTTCCCACAAGCAGGGGCAAGAAGGAAGAGGAGTGGATCGGACTGTGCGCATCAGCATTAATGCTCCATACAGCTATATTCGTATCAGTGTAGCATAGACTGAAAGAAAGATGCAAAAGAAGTGCACAATATGCTATCTATTCTGGATAGCCCAGCATGAGAAAGAGTAATTAAATGAATTTTGCCTCCTATAATAATATGAAGAAAGAAGATGCAGATAGAGATAGAGATGCAGACAGAGATAGAGATCCTTTCTCTAGCACCCACAGTGCTGTCAAGGTGGGCTCCCTATTGTGCTAGGTGCTGTACAAACACAAAAGATGGTATCAAACTCTCCAGTCCCACATGGCAATCTGAGAAGTGTTGCTGTACATACAAGGATCCTCAGGGGCCTTAAGGAGAACATACTTAGGGATTTACACAAACCATGAGGATATATGTATACAAACAATAGGTACATACATGTGCTGCAGTAGCACAGGATATGCCTTTCAGGCATAGAAACAGTGACTTATCATCAAGGATTGAAGGTAGAAGGTAGTGCAGATGGAAGGATAAAGAACTGTCTAGAAAAAAAGCAAAATGGTAATGAGAAGATTTATGTTTTTAATGGAAGTGTTGAGTGAAACTCTATAGGGATTAGTACTTGAACTTGGCTATATACACCAGAACAGAAATAATAAAACTTCAACCTAATTTAGATCTATCACAGAAGGATGCCAAAACACAGAAAACAATACACCCCCCTAGAAAATCATACAAAAACTGAGCAGAAGCTGTGGTCCAGGAAGTTTAATATGAAGGGAATGCATCACGAAAATTTTACGAGATGCTATTAAGTAGTAACCGACAACTCCAAAATGATTAGCCAAAGAAAATAAGTCACAAAAGGCAAATACACACAGAAGGTACTGTAATTTTTTTAAAAAGTACGAGCTGAAAGAAAGGCCTGATAAGATAGTTCTGCCTGCAGCAGTTTTTTAAAGCACTGTTGTAATGTCCAAGAGAAATATCAAAGTACTTGAATAGTTACTGAGTAAAAACGTTAACAGCACTGCAATAAGAAACGAAATAAAGTCTGACTGATTAAATCATCTGCTTATTTTTAATACCCAAAATATTGTATCAGAAATGTTTAAAAACAGTAGTTCACGCCAATCATCTCTCCTATTCCCTCCCTTTAATCCATACTTCACCATGAAAAGCCCTATGCAACAACAGAAAAAGCCCATAGGTGTTCTTGCTGGAGTACCAGATTTTGCTACTTCTTTACTTATTCCTTAGATACAGGGTCTAAATCTCATTCAGGGCTTCAGTATTATTCAAAAATATTAAAACTAACAACAACTGCAAATATCTACAGTCTTAGACAGCAAAACTAACTGCATAGACCTTAGCACAGTTCAAAACAAGTACTTCGATTTTATCCAATCGTCAACAAGAAGGCTGGACAGTCAGCAAAGAACTGAAGCAGTATGTTCTGTTCATCTAATATACTAATGTTTCAAAGTTGACTTCAGGATACTCCAAATGTAAATAAAGCATATGGTATAAGCTAACTGGTTAGCTATAGCCATGTTCTGAAAAAGCACAGCATCAAACAAGAGAAATATCCTTTGGAAAAAAAACAAAACAAAACATGATCTTCTTGACCAGCACTACTGCTTGAAATTCTAGCGTTTCAATGGAAACTCAAAGTGGAACATGAACACACAGTTTCTCAACTACGTGGGCTGGAGTTATCCCTCCATGCAACTAAAATTCAGTGACACATTATGCTTCAACTCCTAGAAATAAAACTTCATCTCAATCACATACTCAAAAAACAAGAGTATTTTTTGTCTGGCATTAGACAGATGACAGAGCTGCATATTTAATATACACCGAGGCCATCATATCTCCACTTTCTTCAGAAGCTTCCACGTGCTGCGGAAGATCAGCAACCAGAAAATAGACTGTTAGGCGACTATTGAGAAAAAGCCTCCCCTTTAGAAAAAGGTAAATTCTCAGAGGAGCCGTGCTATCTGCTCTAACTAGGATCTACAAATAATACCAAAACAAGCAAACAGACAAATAAGAAAAACCCAAAACACAACATTTGTGAGGAACAGCAAAAGCTGCAAATAGAACCGAAAGTCCACCTGGGCATCACAGCTTTTGCTCTCATCTGTCTTGACCGAGCAACATACTGTTGCTGTGCAAATTCATGACCCACAAAAACAGACACCCCGCCAGACTTGCTGAACCCTGTAAATTACAAAAAACAGGTAGCCATAAGCCACTACATTTGCAGATTTTGCTGGTTGGACTTGAAAGCCTTTATCTAGAACGTATGAAATACTCAAGCATTTTACCTTAGTTCCAAGCAAAATGCAAGTAGCAGAGAAACAAGAAACTTTTGAGGAAAAATAGGAATTTTTAATATTACTTCTTATGTATTTCTCCAGTACTGGTACAGCAAGTGCAACAAGACATTAACCTCCTTTTTTGAAGAACAAAATTACTTGCACACTTCAGTCCTTTATACTGCTTTTCCCTACCATGTCACCCTCACATAGGCCCCCCCCCAAAGCAACAAAACACTGCACCATGGTTTTTTTGCTGAATAAAGACAGTCTTAAGCACATTGCTAAAAAAAAGAAAAAAAAATCACCCTGATGTACGCATTTAAACCACATCGCTCAACAGGTATGGGTTCAAGTGCTCTGCTTAATAAAGGGTTTACTTTTGGAAAGCCAGCTGCAGATGCCTAAAGTCACACAAGGTAAATTTCTATTGATGCATTCATTAGTCCTTTCCTGTTATTTAAGAAAATAAAAACATACATAGAAAAATAAAATAAAAATCATTAAAAAAGGGTGGAAGGGCCCTATTCATACCTATTCCTCATCATTTTTGGTTTATCTAAGAGCTAAAGATGTAGCAACCCCCAACCCCCCCCAAAAGGAAAGCAGTATGAGCATATTTATATTTACAACGTTTAAAAATTGTCTAATATCTAATAGTAGCAATATAATGAAATTCCAAAACAAAATAGCAACATATAGCCAGAAAGAAATGTCAGACAAGTCATTTTAAAGAAATCCCTCTCCAGTATTCTCTGCTGGACACTTGCCCAGCTGAGAGTTTGAGTTTTAGTTATGTAGGGTACAGTCTGTGACAGTAAAACTATACAGTTTTGCTGCATGAAATAAAAAAGAAATGCTTAAAAAAAACCCAATAGGACTGAAGACTGCACTGTACATTTTTGAATGACTGCCCCTTAAATGATCGTCAGTAGTATGGGGACCAAGAATTTTTTGGATAATCTGAACTACCATGACAGCATATTGCTTTAGATACGGCTATCCTTTCCCCCAACTGTTTTAATTATTGAATCTTGCTGCACGATACAGTAAACAGCATATACAATCTATTCTCTCTCTTTCAGCTTCTCATTTAAAATACATGCTTATTTTTAAGCATGCCTAACTTAGTATCCATAAAGCAATAAAGCATTTTCTCCTGCATAATTTCAGCATACTCAGAGTTAATTCTAGAAGCTTTTTACTGAAAAGAGCACAGTAGTACAATACTGCAAGATGACAACAACTGCTATAAAAGCAACCTAAATCGAAATGATACAGACCTTCCATTTCAGGAATCCCTTCATTCTAAGACCCTTCTCATATCTATTTCCTATTTAGAGAGCCTCTGTGCATAATTCTATTATTATTCCTTTGCAAAACAGATAATACATCTCTTTCATAGAGCTAGATTTAGTATTGCCCTCCAGCCTAAAATATAATATACTTTTAAAATGTTCTCAAATTTAACTGATGCCACTTATCCAATGAGCTCAAACCCTTGTAATTTAATTTAAAGTCATACTTCTTCACACTGCACTACTTTTAAGTTTAATATGGAAATATAAAAAGAGATATTAATTTTTATTAATAACTTTATTATTTCAAGAAGGACAAATATGCAATTACATGGTTTAAATTTACAAATCTTTATATGCTCCAAATGCTGCACTTTCCTGAAACAAAGCATATTTTCATATTTAACTGTACTGAATCACAGCTTAGAGACCCACTGTAAAATAATGTGTACCTCTTTTTTCCCTCTCACTAACTGTAACTATTCCAACACTACAACTTTAGCAATTTTGCACAAAAACAAATTAAACTTTTTCTTTAATGAGAAGATTTCTGAAGTCAATACATGCCCTGCTCTTCCAAAAAAAAAAAAAAAAAAGAAAGAAAATAAAGAAAAAGACTTCATTTTGCCTATGAACAAAATCAAGAGGGTAACAAAGTTAATTATTTCTCATAATCAGTAATTATGATTAGATAAGAGAGTCTTTGGTAATGAACTGCTCTAATGATGGAGGACCTCCATCCCAAGAAATATACTAGTACATTAACATAACTGTGTATGCAAAGTACATAGAAGCACTGCCACAGTTAACTTGTCATTGAATGATTAAATAGGAATTCATAATTAGAAAAATCCACAGTGTAATTTATTGGCCTTCCTGACAGTTCTGGTTCATTAGAAGTTGATTACGAAACAGTGACCTCTAGCGGCCTACATTTTTTTCATGCTATCTTGTTTCTCTTAACAGCTTCTGGCTGCTTTTTAACAACAACAACAAAAGGGCACTTTCAGAAATTAAAACTGTTTCCCTTCTTGGTTTTAAAGTTAATACTGAGGTTAACACGGTTTTCATGCTCATTAACACTTATATACACTGATTAACATCATGTCTTCTGGAACTACAAATCATCATTTATCCAGTGTCAAGTATAAAAACTTTGAGAAGCTCATACTGCCAGTAAACCTCGCTATCATAAAGTGAAGTGCCTCTGAGCGCTGCCTTTGAACAACACTCACTTTTGCGCTAAAACAAATGATACCGGCTCAGATAGAGGCAGAGGACAAGGAGGGAGAAAACTCCTCAGTTCTGCTCCAAGTAGAGGAAAAAAACCCCACATTTCATATTAACTGCTAAACAGATGCCTTGCAACATTCATAACTTAATATCATTGTAAGAGTTTTAAGTGAGATCTGCATTTAATTACAAAATCTTTTAAGCATAAGAAAGTGGAATTTCCCCCTATTCGACATAACTCATCGACTGGTAAGCTACTTAGAAAGCTTTTATTTTAACATTTTCCATCATGATATACATGGTTTTCCTTGCAACAGGACAGTGGCTAAAAATTAAAAAAAATTTTTTTCAGAGTATTTTTAACAGACATAACATATCTGAAACTAATATAGAAGCCCCTCAAACACAGTATTAAACAAAAATCTATATTCAGTGAATTCAAGCAATTTAGATTTCAACTGTTTTCATTTTACATTTTGTTGTATTTTCAGACATGAACACTGTAAAAGTGATGTACATGTATTTTTCTTTGTTTTTGTCCAGCATGGACTAGCTACAAAAATAATGTTCCTTTATCAGAGAGAAGCTGGAAAATAAATTGCACAGTCCTGCTTCATACAAAAACAGATTTTTCACAGAGAACTATTCCAGCCTCTCAACTGGGGAGAAGTCCATCACGCTCATAAGCTGGAAACAGCTTTAACAGTTGCTAAACAGACAGTACGGAATAGAGACCCCCATGTTTGATTTTCCTGTGCATGAGTGAGTGACTTTGTGTGTGTGTGTCTGTGTGTACGTACAGGCGTGCACGCACACATGCAGGCTTCTAGCTCTTTGTGGCAATGATTTAATATAGTGACTGGATAATGAGCTGTGCTCCCCGCAGCAAGTGAATCACCATTTAATGCTATTATCAACAGTTCATGACCCACCGGCATGAAATGTCAGCCTGATTAATCTGAACACTACTGACCTCAGAGAGGAAAAGCTACCTTATTGTCAGAATTTAATATATAATAAAACCATACACAGAATATAAATATCTGATCAAACAAAGCCATTAAAAGGAAATCTGCTTTATTTTGCTGTTTCCTTTAAGCTTGCTAAGGCAAAGAAAAAATATTTTAAAAATAAATACATTTGTCTAGCCAAGCAGGAAGCAATCCATCAGGACCTATTATTTTGATGTACAGTGAAACATTTCAAAATGGCTGTCCAGATACAAACCCCAGGTTGATACAAACAGGAAAAAAATTAGAATATGCTACTGTAAACTTGCTACTGTCAATTCATATCAGCAAATGATCAGAAATCGTTCTTGCTTTTCTAAGGTCAATGAGGCAATAAAAATACTCATTGGTAAATTGGAAACAGTTTGTGTGAGTGATGCTGCATGGTTCATAAAAGAAAGCTACCTTAGCCTGATAAGACCAACCAACTTGAAGTAATTAGTAACTTCTATTTGTTATATTCATGAATATAAGGAGGAAAAAGCATATTTTATACATTTACAGTGAAGATTTTTCTTACATAATTCAAAACCACGATATAGCCCCATTCAACTTACTTTTTTATAACTTTGTCTTTTCTGCATGGACTAAAAGGAAAAAAAAAGCTTTTACCAGTTGCAATGAGGCTGATAAGATTCTGCCATATCTTCTCCGCATCTCTTTCTCATTTAACCTGGCCAGGAGTCTGATAAAAATTCTAGAACTTGTAAGCCAGCTTTTCAGGATTCTGTACACAACATGCAAATAACCCAGCTTGAAGCCAGTAGGACTAGATGGCATTTACATTATTATAATCAATATAATTAGCAATATATTAGTATAGCTATTATGATTATAATTGATATAATTATTATAATTAATACATAGTATAATAACATTATAATGTTATAATTAATATAATTATAATTATATTAGCTGATAGAAATATAATTCCTGCAGCCGCTTATTGTTAGAACAGTGTAGCAGTTTTCACCTATTTTGCAATACTTTTTTTACACTGTTTCATCTCTCACTTTGTATTGTTGCCCAATGGTACCAAAAGGGTTAAGGGATTTTCAGGACAAGGAACTGGAAAAGAGCTGTGACTAAAATCCCCCAAACTGTCCACATATGAATGGAATGACCATGAGTGAGATGACAGAACGATCATTCCAAGTATTAACTTATAACAACTGGCAGCCAAGGAAAGAAAACATGTCGAACTGACTTGACTGAAACTTGGACAAAACAAGAACCCTGATGTCTAAACTCTCAGTTAAGAGCTCTTCTGGAAATGTAAAGAAGGAATAAAAGAATTCTGGACACTTAAGCAGGAAAATAATTTATGTTGCCAGCACGGACATATGTTTAAGCTTTGCTTTTCCATTCAGAAACCAGAAAGTTTGTGTATGCCAGCTGACTAGTAAGTGCTGGCTTGTTTTGCAAAGGCTGTCCTACGTAGCTGCAAATACTGATAGATGCAGCATGCGCAACCGCACTTAAGTATCTGATAGCAGTTTAAAACCTCCTCTGTAACCCTCCTCCCAACCTATGGCAAGAAACAGGAGTCTGCCATACAGTAGCACGGCCATGGCACTCACTCGTGGAAACATCACGCCTGGCAATAAGGGTTCATCCAGAGAAGCTGTATTTAGGTCTCCATCAAGCACAAATTGTAAATCTGTCTGCTGGGATGTCCAGGATTCTTTATCTGCAGCTGTTGGCCATCTTCCAGGTCATGCAGCCCCTCTTACTTTTGCAGATCAGCTTACCAAAGTCCTGCAGTTAAACTGGATCCTCTGCTGTAAAGCTATGTTGTCCTCTTCGCTACCCAAAGCTTCCTTTATCTCTGTGGTTCCTCACTGTCCACTCATTCTATGAGCCCTTTTAAAGACCCTGTTTGTCACAGGCATTTTTGTTCTGTTTGAGTGAACCCCATTTTCTTCACTTATGCCTCCTGGAGAGGCGGAGGAAAAAGGCAGTGGGGACTTGTTTTTCCCAGTTCCAGAGAGCCTCCTTGACACCACTAGAGTCTGGCAAAAGAACAGTCTATTCAGACTAAGGTAACAACCTTCCACAATCCTGACTGTGTTGGGCAGACGCTACAAGCCACATCCATAAGTGGCAGATTCTGTATGCAAACAACCTGTCCAAGATACAACATGTGTTATGTAACAATTTGACCAGAATTCCTACATTGGACAGACAGAGTCCTCCAACCATCTTAGAAATGACTTGAAGGTGGCAATGGCTTACCGCAATAGTGGTAACATGGAAGACAGCATCAATAAGCTTGCAGAAAAAGGTGATATGCCATTCCTGCCTGATGGCAGGCACATGACAACCAAATAAAATTTTCTGAACCCTTTGTAGTTCAATCCACTTTACTTACTTACATTGTTACTTTCTTTGGTTTCTACTCTTCCTCATCATTCCACAGAATACTTGGGGTTGGAAGGGACCTCTGGAGATCACTTAGTCCAAACTTGCTGCTTAAGCAAGGCCAGCTAGAGCAGGTCGCCCAAGACCGTATCCAGTTGGATTTTGAGTATCTCCAAGGATGGAGACTCCACAACCTCACTGGGCAACCTGTTCCAGGGTTCAACCACCCTCACAGTAAAGAGGTATTTCCTTGCATTCAAGTGGAATTTCTTGCGTTTCATTTTGTGCCCATTACGTCTTGTAATTGGCCCCATCCTCCTGACACCCTCCCACCAGATATTTATGTACATTGACAAGATCCCCCCCAAGCCTTCTCTTCTCCAGGCTAAACAGTCCCAGCTTTCTCAGCTTCTCCTCAGATGAGATGTTCCAGTCCCCTATTGTGGCCTTTCCTTGGACTCATTCCAGGAAACCCGCGTCTGTACCAGGGAGCCCAGAATTAGACACAGCACTCCAGAGGGACATGTAAGAGAATAAAACAACCAGAATATGACAGGGAAACAGCATGTGCAGCTCTGGCACTGCAAATCAACTGAGTAAATTTACAGATATCCAGGCTAGACAGAAGGTGCTTGCAGTCATCAAGGATGGGGATAACTAGGGTTTGGAAGAGAGTTTCATTTACACAAAGGTAGGGAGGAAAGACAGGGTCTCATTTATAAGATGTTTTGTAGATGGAGGACAGAACTGGACCCTCTCTAGGAAGATGGTTGAAAGCAAGGATCAAAAATGAAGTAGGGATTAGAGAATTTGAGAGATGGAGGCACAGTCTGTTCCTAAGTAAAACTAAAGAATGTTGAAAGTTTAAAGGAACAGATGAGATATCACCTCATATTCAATTGTTGATGATGGCTGCACACGTACGTGCACATAAACACACTCACAGATGATGAAGTAAAGCTGAGGAAGATGACTAGTGTGAAGGATAGAATCTCAAGTTGATTTATATCATATGAAAACAATGGCCATATCTATGAAATAAAAAAGTAACCTAAATGAAGGAAGTTCAACAACAGTAAATGAGAGAAATAAAAAAATGTACCTAAATCAGTTACAAAAAAATCAGGGCCAAGGCATGGGAAATGATGAGTCAAGAGTGGACAAGAATTGGTCATTACTGCTCAGAGCTATCAAACCAATGAAGAAAAGGCAGCCAACAAGAGCACAGAAACTTACAAAGCCACTTGTTGAGAACCGCCCCCCCTCAAAACTAGTAAAGCCTACCTGATACTGGAAGAAAAGAAATAGCCATCCTTTAAGACAAACGTTTTACTTTCTCATCTTGAGCAGTATTTATTTTCTAACATCAAAATTTTACACAAATCAGATTGCATTAGAAATACACTGGATTACATGCAGTTAAGAAATGGTACTATTGTCAGTGCTGATGAAATAAGTCAGACAGCAGTCCAAAACCTCCCATTTTTAAGTGTTCTCTAGAATATTTTGGCACACACATAATTGGTTCAATACACTCAGACTATTTTTTCCTCCTCACTCACAAAAATTTCATGAGGAAGCAAGAACCTGGAATGAACAATGTAATTTGGCACGTTTTCTACTTGGTTTATAGCTACCTATGAAATGCCCAAGATCACTCTGAAATGTTAGCAAAAGAGAAACAGTGGCTAGCATCTCTTTTCTTGGTAAGCAGGCTTTTAAAAAGTCTTAAGTCAAAAGAGAAAAATATATTTGCCTTCACAGGGACATGTCATTACCATTTCAAATTAACATTTTAAGAACACCCTGGAGTGAAGCTGAAGAAAGAACTGCACTTGTTTGATGCAAACACTGAAAATAAGGTTTTTAAGAGGTTATTCTACAACCTCTCTGTGCTTATTCTGGTCTCAGAATAGGTAACTAGAAAGCTTAATTTTTTTTTTCTTCCCCCAATGCAGCACCTCAGAGCTTTGGGCTTTCATTTGTAAAGAATGGTAAGGAAGCTGGGAAGAAAAATGCTAACAACCCTACAGTCTTGGTCTAGAAGAACTACAGCAATTCATTTCAGAACACAGACTTCATTCTAACAAGCAAAGTCTTTAAATAGCAAAGTTTTCCTAATTTTTTACTTTACCTCCTCTCTTAGATTAATCGAAGAGATAACGTACACCAAGTATGGCTCTGGCTCCTGCTGCATCCCATATTTATCAACATATCATAGTTCAGTGGGGGCTCTAAGAGGGAAAACACAGAAATCTGACCAAGTCAGTACTTAATATTAACTCTTTTGGCTAAATATCCAGAGTCTGAGTGGGAAGTCAATCTGTACTCTCTGCACTGGAAAGCCTCAAAAAAGAAGCCTTGATGACACCTGCAACTCCCTTTTCCAGGAGAGTGGGGGAGGGAGGAAGAGAGACTTACTCTGAGAAGCTTACACATCAGACTTAAAATATTTCCCACCCCAAACAATATATGTAACAAAAATTCAAGGTGGCAAAGGAAGACAATTTTGTCAAGTATGTTCTCTACATGCCTATTTTTTCATCTGATGGACTTAAACCAATGATTTATTATTCAGTCATCATTGCTGTTTGAACAGAAATACTTTGAGGTTACCCTTCTACAAGCCAAATCTTGTAAGTTTTATGTTACAGCATCACAGGACTCAGCAAAATTTATAACTTGTTATTTCAGCCTTCTCTGATGAACAGGTATAAAAATTAATTAAAAGGCTTAATGGCATCTTTCCACTTCTTTCAACAATACTTTTTCTAAATGACTTACTGTATACTGAGCATTTATTATAGCCAATAAGAAAAAATACAACTAAAAATGTTTAAAGCCTATAAAATAACCAAATTGGTATTTACTTTGACAATTTATCTAACTCATTCTCCATTCACGTGGAGTTCTTTTAAAACAGAGAACCTTTTCTGAACAGTCTCTGAGGCAGTATTGAAGTGTTCTTCACAAAAAGAAAAAAGAAAAGAAATAATTCTTAAAGTTTTTGGTCTTATTTTAATAGTCTAATGATCTTTTCTTGAGACAAAAGAGAACACACACATCCTGCAACAGACAAAGATGGATTAAACACAAAAATAAATAAGAATAGGGCATTATACAGCTGATACCAGACACTGCCAAAGGGGCATCAGCCTGTTAAACCCAGGGCAGCATAGTTCAGAGAGGGAATTTCAGGGATCCCGCATTAAATTAATGTGCTAGAGCAGACTCAGAGACCAGATGAATGGGATGCTTCATGAGGCCGTTGCACACTGCTCTAGCCAATACAGAGTCCTCTGCGGGCAAGGAGGCCCTTGCTGCTACCAAGTGTCCTGAACTCAGTTGGGTGCAAGGTCCTCCATCAAAGACAGACTCCAGCCTGACTAAAGTCAGGGTGCAGAAGTCCAGGCAGAGAATCCCAGCCCACCTGCAGAGATATGAATCATTAAATTAGTGACAAGTCTTACGCGGGTGCCCCTGCTACCTTCAAATTACGAACAACGTGGGAAGAGCCTACAGCCAGGTTGCCATGACTTGAGCTTGATAACAGAGGATGGCTACAGTAGGATTAGGCATGACTGTTAAAGGTACTGAAGCTTTCAAAGGTGGAAAGTAGGGAGTGGATACAGTTCATGATATGGTAAGTTACAATCATAGGTCATAGGACTAATCAAGTGAGGAAGGCAGAAAACATGGATCCAGGATCTATTGGTCAAGTTTACAAGCTGAAAACATTACTTTCCAGAAAGAGAGAGAACACGATTAAAAAGGAAGAGACTAATGTCTGACTTAGACAGTATTTTTAAAAGAAGAAAAGGTAAAAGTAATGCCCATTGGTCCGGCAGAAGTCTATGGATGACTACCCCACAGGAACAATACCAACCCCGATACTTCAAGAACAGTAGAAGGGAAAAGGTCTCTCCTCCAGCCTTCCCTGAAGAAAGTAAAGCGGTAGACTTGGTGAAGCAAGACAACGACCGTAAGAAATTGGGACATTCGGGGATACTACTAAGGGCAACATCCATAAAATAATAATCTTAGTTCCCTCAGTTTGTGGGGGTTTGCATCCATCAAAAAACAGAATGCCCAAATAGGAAGCCTGTATGTTAGACAGCAGGCACCTACTTGTTTCAGCTATGTCATCTTGTAAACAGGTAATGTGACATCAGTGGGGACAGAGAGAATAAGCAGAAGAGAGTATGGAACTCTCTTTAGTGGTTTCCTTACTTATTTGGGAGCAGAATGATGTGGATTCTAAATTTGTAGTGAACAGGAACTTTCCCAAGTTTGGGAAGGGGAGGGGGTTTAAATCCAACAGTTTAATGCCTACAGTCTGAGGCTCAGGGATGTTAGAACTAAGCAACCTGGAACAACAAAGGGACAGACTTTTAAAAATGATTTTTAAAAATAGTTTCTTGGGGAATGAGAGAAGAAGCAATTTCTAGTATTAGGCATGTTCTCTTCCTACCGATATAAAATATTTGTGCACACTATTCAAGTAGAATAGTAGTTACCTAGACTGTTACTAACACTCTCCTTTACAGTGAATTTCTGTAAGCTGCTCCCTTTAACTGGACCTGCTAGACCTACAGCAACATCAGTACAGATAGAAGGAATACAGGAGAAAAGAAGCCACAGTATTTTGTTTTACAAAGGTACAAAGCCCATAAAAATGCATTTCTGTCACTGGCTATGCATGCTTGGTTGGATGCATAAATATTGGTATTGAAACTAAACATGAAGAAACTAAGACCAAGTGAAAGATTTCCAAACAAAATCCTGAAGTACGGGTTTGTCCTGTCCTTCTTAAAGGATGGAAAAAGCTTTTGGAAGGTTCATTCTCAGCGGTAAAGCAGCAGCTATTTAACAGAAGCAGGTTTCTGAGGCATCTTAACAGCTCTCACTGGTGACTTGTTACATCTTACCACTGGTCCCTGCAGGTCCTGTACCCTGACAGGCAGAATGAAAAGATTCTCTAACGGGGCCACTGGCTGTCAGAAGCCACCAGCTGGCCTGCCAGGGCTTTGCAATTGCAGGGGCCAGCTGACAGTCTGGGTGTTGCTGACCATGCTGAGAAACGTGCCACCCAGCTGCTGTGTGGTCACGTCCATCTGGAGATCTCCAGCCAGACAAATCTCTGGGCCTGTCAGATCTCTTCAGCAGGCCTTGTTATGCAAATTCAATTACTCAAGTGTGCCCTATTACTGCTGGCTAACTGCTCCTAGAACCAATCTCACACTGACAGTCAGCTCACATTTTTACTTACCAAAAGTACCTCATTTATTCTTGCTCAACTATTCCCTTGTATCATTAAGGCAGAACAGACAAAGTCCATAGTACTGTAACCTCTCTGCAGTAGGCTACTATTCCTTGCAAAGAGCTTAGACAGAAATTAATTAAAAAAAATACAACATCTAATTAAACATGGTCTTGTTAAAGCCACACTACCTACAAAATTTACTATTAGAAACAGGAATCATAAAACTTTGACAAAATTCTGCCTCATTGGACAACTGCTTTAAAAACAAACAAAAAAATAGCACAGAATATTCAGGAAAGCGGTGAATCGTGTTTCAGGTATTTGCCTTAACAAGGGGATATAGCTTATGAAAAGCAAGGTTTCTTTGTATCTAGCACACTGGTGTTTAGATTTGTTCAATTAGCAGGATTGCTGTAACAATAACCACTTACTTCTTTCACATAATTATTTACTGACTCTAATTTAAAAGTAGTCTGAGCTATTGGTAGTTTTCTCTGATGAAGAGATATGAAAGAGAGTTTATTTAAAGAAGTCGTCATGTAAATACAACAACATTAGAAGACAATTAGTGAATATTTACAAAGGAAGAGTTAAATAAGCATTTCACTGTTGATTCTCTCAGTATATCAATAAAAGTTTCCATTCAAAATATCACTGTGAAATTGGGTGATTTCATTTTGCAAAATTATTCAAAATCTGACATACAAAATTTTAGGAGATAAAACATGGTCAGATAGAAGAAACTAGTGCAAGTATCTGTATCTAGCATAAAAGCCAAGTTTAAAGTATTTGTGTCTTCCAAACTACTACCAAGCAAAAGAAATATTGTTATGGAGCAAAAAGAATTAGAGGGGTTTCTAAATCAAAGAATGCAAATAAGTATAAAGCTACAGCACGGTTATTTAGCTTGATCAATATTCACTGTGTTGGTAAGTACTTCAACTGATTCAGGTAACAGGGCAGATGATAAGAAATCAGTCCAAGTCTCTAACCTCATCTTCTCCCTCTTCACAAAAATGAAGTCGCCTTTCTAAGTGTTGGTTCATCTTCTTGACTCCTTTCAAAATTGGGTTTTGGGCTTAAAGAGAAGAGGATTTGTCAGGAAATTTACTTTAGAAACTTAATATTTACATTCAGAAGCTCTTGTCTTCAAAGTGACTGCTAAGCAAATTAATAAAAAAGAATGGGTTGGAAGAGTGTGGGGAAAAACTACTAAGAGGGATTCAGAAGATGGTAAGTTGATTAATGCCTAGGAACCTGAGCTGTTGTGAAGAAAGATACGAGTGAAGCTTCAGGAAAAGCTGGAAGAAAGGCAAAGCACATCACGTTGGCAGAATGTTTGGCATGGGAGAGATGGGAAGAAAGGCATATGTGAGAGAGGCATTGCTGTGTGAGGTCTTTTAAGGTGAGAATATATGAAGCAGACAGAGATCAGAAATGAAGAAAAGGATTCCAGGAAAACATTTACAGCCGAGGGCAAGAAATGAAGCCTTTAGGTGAAAGATGTTAGCTGGGAAACAAAAGATCATGAGAGGCCAAGGAGAAGTTAAAAGTGCGATAGTCAAGGCCTGAGATAACTGGGCCATGGAACAAGGTCATATCAACAGCATGGTAAGATTCTAAAACAAATATATGTGAAATATCAACAATACTTAGAACGCACTGAGCTTCTCGGAAAAACAGAAACAAAAGTCAAATACAATAGTAGGACTGGAGTGTGGTTCAGAAGTGTGTTAGTGAGGGGAGGCACACAGCTGACAAATTATAGAACAGCAAAAGCTTTCTAAGACTGTAAAATGGGGGCAGGAAGACAGATGTTTTTGAAAAACAGAACAAAATATAAACAAAGAAAATAAGTCACACCTGTAGGTACATCAGAAAATGGATGGTTGAATTCAGAACAGAACAGTTAAGAAACAGAAAAAGTGATCTTGAAAGTCTCATGTTTATGCCTGAAGTTTAATTTCAACACAGTTTTAAAGCAAGGTAACTTAAGGATAAACTTAACAGACTTACTGAAGGATCCTTACAAATGGTGTAAAGAAGCCAAAAGAAGAGAGAAAGATTACGAGTCCCAAAGAAAATGTTTTTTGTTGATTTGAGCAGGGGCAAGGTGGGTGAAACAAAGAAAGAGAAGTAGAATGGCAATGCACATCATTGGCACATCTGGTTTTGATTTAGGAGCACTGCTTTTGAAGAAGCATTTAGAGCCCTGCCCCTAATGAAGCTGAATATATTGTTGTGAAATTTAACTGATTTAACTCCTCATCCCATCTGTCTTAAAGACATGGCATGAAAAAGCTTTTTTTTTTTTTTTTTTTTTTTTTTAAATGGGAGACTAGGGTAGTCTGGGAGGATACCAAATCCCAAGTAAGTTTCATTCTACCTATACATACACATATGCACACTTTCTATCTACAAAAAACACAATACTCCTATTCAGGGATAAATTAGCACTCTGGAAAAATTCTGCTTCATTGAAGTCATCCTGAATGACACCTTCCAAGCGAAACAATATGGACAGCTCTAACGACATTACCCCCAGGCTGTTAGTGCCTAACAAAACCAAGTCAACCTCACCACAAAGTTTCCGTACCAAGAATAAAAATATCATTGGTGTCAGACTCGGACTATCTTTCTCTGCCTTCTATAATGTCTATGTGACATTAATATTTATTTACTGCAGATCAATATATGACTAAACAAGTTAAAGAAGCACACTAACCCACATTTAACTGTCAAACAAGACATGAACAGAAAATCCAAAGACACATATTTCAACAAAATTGAGCAAATCTAATGCCAAGTAACTTGGCCACCTGAGAATTACTCTCAAGACAACAGGATTGCACCACTTTGTATTACCAAGTACTGAAGCACCCCAAATATATCAACAAGTAATTTGACTTTCTGTATTCCTTAGTCACAACATGCCTTATAGCATGGGGTCAGCTCGCTGGCCAAACTAACAGCCAAGCTCCTAACCATTCAGTTTCTTGCTTAAGAAAGGGTGTAGCTATTCCTCACCAACAGAATGAATGCAAGGAGGCAGGAAGAAATAGCTGCTTTTGTTTACTCTTTCATCTCAATCTCTTGTTCTCTACCTGAAGAAGAACTGAACCACACAGATATTTCTATACCAGGTGATAAAAGCACTGTGGCTTTCCTCCAAAAATGTCAAAGAAGTCACAAAATCACAGAATAGTTGAGGTTGGAATGGGCCTCTGGAGATCATCTGGTCCAATCCCCCTTCTCAAACAGGCTCAACTAGAGCAGATTGCCCAGGACCGTGTCCAGCCTGGTTCTGAAAATCTCCCAGTCATGAAATCTGGTCTGTGGAATTCTCATGACAAGTCATATTCCTGGATTATATAAGATTCTGTGCTGATGTTTCATACGAAACATGAATTTTAAAGCTGACATTGTTCAAGGTTCTCATTAAATAGTTTACAGTCTCCACCATGCATACATCCAAAAATACCAGTCAAGAAGAGTCAGAGATTTTTCTTTTTTCTTTTCCAATCTGAAAAGCTGTATTCTTATGCTAGAGTAACGTGAAAATGATTTATTAATCTCTGTCACTTCCTAGGTGTCTTATGCAGTGAAGTACAAAAATCTACATCCCTCTTAGATTTTTGTTTAGATGTGTCTAATGAAGCTGTAGGCATTCTTGGTAGCTGTATGTACTGATTTAATCCTTTAAGTTAATCCTAACAAGCTTCTGCCCTGAGGGATAATTTATGCCAGTACTTTCATTCCATAGATTAATCCTGCACTGCATTATGGAAAAAGAAAAATCCCCTCTTACTTCTAGTTCTTAATTTGTTGCCTTACAATTTGATTGAATGTCCCTTTATCATCATATCTTGAGAAAAGCCAAACATGGATGGGCTCTTTTTTCTATCTATAACATTCCACTGTATGCTTCCACCTCACCCTACTTCTGGAGGCTTAATTTTAAAAAGGAAGATATTATTATTTTCATCCTTTGTTTCAAATTCCATTTCAAGAGTCTCCTCCATTTTAACTGCATCCTTGTGAAAGCAGTGCAACCAGAACACGTTAGCTACAAAGCTGGTGTCGCACATCACTCATTCTTATACTGGAATTACATTTTAATGTTATTTTTCAGACCTGCTTCTCATATACTATAACATCTATTTGTTTTGCGTGCTGTTCCATGTTAAACAGAAGCTTTCACTAATTAGCATGCGAGGATAAACAGACTGGCTTAAAAAAATCTTAAGTGCATCTAGTTAATTTAAAATCATCCAGCAGTGAGAAGTTAATCAAGTGTTTTTTTCTCAGCAAGTATGACTTTATCAACACTGAACTGCATCAGACTCTGTGCTACTTGATCATGTATCTTGTTGCCTTACAATTAATTGAATGTCCCTTTATCATCATATCCTGAAAAAGCCAAACACAGAGTGTTTCTTGATCTTTTCTACTTTCAAGTGAAAATAATGTTGAAGAACTTGTAAAAGATACACTTTTTTCAGATAACCTGTTCATAACACGGAGATGAGATGGGGGAGGGTGCTCCACCTCCCATAATATTTCAGGATTTACAGAGTGGCAGCAGGCAGTGAGAAGTACAGCAGGGAAAGGAAGAATACACCTATAGAAACTTGTTAAGGGCCACTGCCACTAATTCAAAGGACATTTTAAAGGGCTGAAGAAGAAAAAAAAAAAAAAAGACAACTTTCCAGTGTAGCAGCGTTTTGCATTCACCCAGGCTGCCAGCAAAAGTTTGGTCCTCTCCTTTTTGTTAGGATTCCCTCGCTACCCTTCCTGCTGCAATCCAGTCACTTACTGCAGACAGCCAGGGCTTTTTCCTAGGCTCACTGCAGTACTGTTGAGAGATGGAAGATCCTTTCCAGTGAAGCCGATTTCTGCATGCTGTTGGGATCCATTCTACAGCAGCTGCTGGGTATCTGCTGTTTCTCTCCCACATTCCCAGCAGCCACCATGCTTCTTCTCAGACCCTGTTCTAATGAAGGAATTAGAGCAGATCCAATTTAAACACAAAAACTAGGTGCAAAGTATTGGACAATCTGGCTTGAGTGCTTTACATAGTTTTATCCCCTTCTATCAAAATACAATCCAAAGGAAGAAGATAACAAAGTAGAACACATGTTCTTTGCTGCAGTTCATTATGAGCAGAGTGTTGAATGCCTTCTTTGAAAACTCTTCCTTCAGGTACGTGAGATTAATAATGGAGCCTGTAAGGTCATTCTTCAGCAGTTTTCAAGTTCTCTGAAAACTGAAGTGGTCAAGTCAGAAGTATAATCAAGTCAGAAAAAGAAGGACATCTATGACAAACATTCACCTTTTAAAGATATTATGACAAGTAATTTATTCTAAAACAGATGGGAGCATTTATTTCCATATAGCAAGCTTCCATCCAACTCAAACTAGAAAACTAAAATATAGTTAATCTACAATATATTAATGCATGTGATCTAACCAAAAGAATGAACGATAAACACTTCCCAACATTCCATATAACTTGCCAAAAGATGAACTATACAAATAAAAAAAATATATACATTTTACAGACATGGGCAAGGATTCCGCCTAACAGAGGCATCTTTGAAGTGGTGTCCATGGTCAAACATTCTTTAGATAGTGCAGTTTAGATAACAAAAGCAAATGTTACAGTGACTCCCTCCAAAATGTACACAAATTTCTAATACGCAAAAGAATCAGGAGTTGTTCTCTCCTTAAGTGCAAATCAAGGGAAAGATTTTTTTCACTATATTTTTCTCTATAAAATTCAACTTTTATATTTACCATCCATTCCACCTACATAAAATGAACATTTAAAAAGACTAAATCACAGAGGTGGAAGAACATTTACAGCACAGTCTGACACGTGAATACAACTTCAGACTATTACCAACAATATAATCCACCTATGAAGTCCCTTGTGAAATATCCTGCAATTACCTTCAGAAAACTGTAATTCCGATCAAGACATAATACACCCAAAATCAGGAGATATGGAAGTATTCTTTACTGCAACCAAGACTCATTATTACCTTGATGAAAAAAGGACAAATGACCTTACCCAGTCATGTGGCGGATGGGAACGATAAATATGTCTTTTCCACTTCAGCCATGTTCAGCCTGAACAACACTTCCCTCAAAGGGAGCTTCTGACGTCACATAGGAAAAAAGTTTACATTGACGAAGCCTAAGAAATTCTGGATTTGGCATTTATTTTTGCTGTCTGAGCAAAAACTGCAAGTCATGCTTCCCTCTGCAAGGTTGCTTTGGCAACACCGACTGTTATTTGAGATTTGAATTTCAGCTATTTAATGGGCAGCAATAAGTAGGAGGACGTAAGTGAAGCCATTATTGGTATACTTCTCAGTCTTGACAAGCCATCTTTTCTTTATTACGAACTGAAATTTTACTTTCTCCACTGCTCCCAGCAACTGCAACCGGACTTAGATCAATTACAGGGGAAAGTTATAATGTGATGGATACACAATAAGCTCTGACCAAGTTGTAAGTCACAAAAACTTACGAATGAGGAGGCAAACATGGAAAAAAACCTGCAATATCAGGAATAAAACATGATAGCAAACTACTGAGATAGCTTTAAGCAGATGTACAAATAAGAGACTGGGAGCTGGAAAGTGTAGAATCACACAGGCAAATAGGAGACCCAAGGAGAGCAAGGAGACAGATTTATACTATAGGAAGTTTTTCTTGCCTGGGAGAAACACTTTTACTTGAAACACTTCACTGAAGGAAGTTAAGATGAAGCCATATGGCCACCTGGTCAAGACAGGTAGGAATGGGCTGGCAGACGGCTATCATTAAAAAGGTCAAGAGGCACATACAATTAAACCATCAAAGTGATAGCTATAACACAGATAGGATAACCTAGTAGAAGAAAAAAAGAATAGTGGATTGGAGAATTTAATCTTGTGGAATGACAGGGCAGGAAGGTTTTAGTCACGATTTTCAGTCATCCTAGATAAAGAAAACTTCCTTCTGGTCCCTTGAATGGCTTCTTCACAACTTGCTTTGTCACATATTATGATCAGTTTTTCTACTCTGGCTGCTTCCACTCTACAGTGGGGCATAGCCTGCTTCATCAGTTTCCAAGCAAAACAAAGTCCTACAGCAGGCTCATCTTAGCTTCAAAGCAGGAAGCATTGTATTAAATTTATTGCCACTTAATACATTCCCTTTTGAAGTTTTGCTGAACACAGACTGTGGGTCATAGATTTGGGTAAAGGTAGCATGCACAAACCAGGTGCCAGTCTCCTGCAATTCTCCCCAAACCTCTACCGGAATAGCCCCACGAAAATAGTGGTCTGATATCACCCCTTTCACTAGAACAACCACATCTTCCCTCTCATCCTGTCACCCTGTTCTCCTATTTATGTTGGTCAAACATCTGCTCTAGCTCTGTTACCTGAGGGTTATATTTAGCTTCTCTCACCGAGCCCCACAGCTACACTGGATGCTCTAACAGTTGCAGCAAGTGCAAGAGGATAATAATTGCTTGAGTAAACAGCTCTCCTGCATTCTGGTACTCTTGGCAAGGATGGAGATTGAAATGTACTTTTTTCTTTTTTTTTTTTAATTACTAATCTCCCCTCTTGCTTGACAGCAAGATTCCAAAATCTGCTCTAAATTGATTTCTCTCACATTTAATGTTTAGAAGTTAATAGTGCTGTTCTTGGTGACAAAGAGGAGACATTGCCAGAAAGGGAACCAACAGGAATATTCCTAAAAACATCTCCACAGCCACCACAGAGGTGTGTAGATGAACTTCAGTAGAATCACCTTAGCTCTACAGTAAAATTGCACAAGTTACACCAAGAAGGGTGCTTGTGCTCTAGTCAGTCTGGAAATCTAGCTAAACTTGAGGTACATCAGGAAGAATGAATAAAAATATTCCTTAAAATTCATCACCCAAGGAGTCACAACGTTCACCCAGGCAGTACTTCCCCAGCAACGGCCTCTAACACCCAAATCAAAGTTTTCTTTACTGAAAACTCCTACAGTAATCTGCATATCCATACACAGCACTGACCATATTAATCTGAAGAGGCACATGGGCTCCTTCATACAGATCTGCTGGAGAGATTATTTGCCACCAGAACAAGAAGCTGCTCTAATCTAATCTGGTCATCAAACCAGATAGACAAAAACTCTTTCCATCACAAGGTATGAAAAAGCATTTCTGTGCCCTGTACTTTAATTTTGGAGTAGGACAGGGCCCATGAGTCCACTTACCTCCTCCTGCTGCTCTTGGGCCCTTTCAATGAATAACAAGGCACTAATTAGTTATATAGGACACTACATTTCATTCTCTAAAGCTCTCACCCAAACAGTATTTACAATCTGTATGAAGCCACTGGGAAAGCCAATGAAACAACATAGGCTGGAGCACAAGTAGTATTTAAAAGGAAGCACAGAGCTACATTTTCTTTATACATATTCTTGACAATCATCTCTCTCAAAGTTAAAAAGAAGCCAGGACCAGGACCAGTATTCAAATGAAAACCAGCTGACTGAAAATAAATGCCACTAGCAAGAAGTTTATACTCATCAAAATATGGAAATGATCTGAAGAACCTGCCTTCAGTGGCATGCCTGTTCTCCTCTATGGATTAAACACATTTATAAATACTGAAAGACAAGTAAAGGAGAATACAGAGATACCAACTCCCCCCAAATCTCTGGCAGCAGAACATACTCACACAATGTGCGGCCAGCCAAAAGTCTACCTAACTGCTGGGCTTGGACACATAATAGAACTCATACATTGCAAATACAGATCATGTTAATATTCCCATGTCACATAAGGGAGGTGGTGGCAGAAAAAGCAGGAGGTCCAGTACAGCCACACAATCCCGCCTCCCGACCACATTACAAAAACACCAATCAACACCTAAATACATACTATCCCTCCCTTAAGAAAAACTATGCAAGTACATAAGACACTGTGAGCAAATGTACTCAATTTTGTCCCAGCACCACCTTATTACATTAGCTTCCAACTGAATTGAGCCGATTTCAAAATCTTTACTACTTTTGCTAGATCTGTTCCTAATTGTTGATCTAGCTACCCAAGAGACATTCCCTTCCTTTGATAAATATAGCTTCCAACAAATACCATCTACACCCACCAACAGCAGATGTATATACGCAAGGTATGGAAGTTTTATGGCAGTTACTCCAAGATTATGGATTACAACCCTGTAAAAAGAAAACAAAACAAAAGAACACAAAGTGACCCAATAATTTCCATGCATTCTGAACTAAAACAGACTGTTTGGTTTTCCCTGTATATAAATAAAACCCACAGAATCACAGAATGGTTGAGGTTGGAGAGGACCTCTGGAGATCATCTAGTCCAACCCCCCTGCTCAAGCAGGGTCAGCTAGAGCACACTGCCTAGGATCCCGTCCAGACAGCTTTTGAATATCTCCAAGGATAGAGACTCCACAACCTCTCTGGGCAACCTGTTCCAGTGCTCAGTTACCCTCACAGTAAAGAAGTTTTTCCTTATGTTCAGATGGAACTTCCTCTGTTTTAGGTTGTACCTGTTGCCTCCTGTTCTGTCACTAGGCACCACTGAAGAGAGTCTGGTCCCATTTCCTTTACATTCTCCTGTTAGATATTTGTATACACGGATAAGATCCCCTCTCAGTCTTCTCCTCTCTAGGCTAAGCAGGCCCAGCTCTCTCAGCCTTTCCTCATAAGACAGATGCTCCAGCCCCTTACCATTTTTGTAGCCCTCCGCTGGACTCTCTCCAGTAGTACTATGTCTCTCTTGTGCTGTGGAGCCCAGAATTGGACACTGTACTCCACATGTGGCCTCATCTGGGCTGAGTAGAAGGGGATGGTCATGTCCTTCAAAATAAACCCCTATAAACTAAGGGAGGTCCAAATGTAGACAGCTATTATATTTTCTCCTTTAAAAATCACTAGAAGCAGCTCGATTATGATGATAATGGACAGAGGAGGAGGGTCCATAACACTGAATTTTAGGCATAAGGATTTATGGCTCATGCATTGTTTATAGTCAGAATAGGGCTTGACTATCTGACCTGTATCAAAATACATCGGTACTGAGGATAAGACTGATGATGCACACATTTGCTGCAGACAGCGCCTCAGCTGAAAAATTATGCTAGGCTTTTTTCAAAAGAGGTTCCCATCATCTTTTACCTCTAGTTCATTCAACTGGCAGTTATCCGTTTTAAATTTCTGAGCACCTATTAGAAGTGCTCCCAGGTAACATTTTTTGATTGTTATTTTTGTCTAACTTGCATCTATTTCTCATGAGCCGGTTCATGACAAAAAGGTAATTGCTTTATTAATTCATTCCTAGAATACCACAAGGTCAAAGATGCAATACCAATAGCTTACATGCATTCTGACAGGCCTCTAGGACAGCATTTTTGCTTTATTCTAGTCACTTTATTACCTTCCAACAGTCAAGAAGGTCTTCAGCAGAAGTTATTTAGCATTTCCACATTACATTGGCAGCATGGCAAGTCCTTTCCTTTGAATATTGTGTATAATTAGGTAGAAAGCACTACAGAATAATACAATCTGATCTCATTACACTTGCTGCCAGACAGCAAAAAACAAAAAAGCAGCAAACTAGATTTCTAGGGAGAGATAACATAGCATATTTCTTAACATCCTCATGTTAAGAGGGTTACTGAAGTATCCCCTCAACATATGTAAAAATGTGGTCACAGTGCCATAAATCCAGTATGTGGGAAGTGTTGGTACTAATTACTGGTATAGAACCTTGACATTAGACATTGCAAAAACTAAGCATCAACTAGACTAGCGCCTTGACAGCAGAGAGATAATTATTAGGCTTCTAGTCTCTTGGAATTCCCGGGAGTTATTAAGGCTAGCACAGAGCAAAACAGATCAAAGGAAAATAGAAGCTTTTTTCACTGTGATAAGATGACCCACCTCTAAGAAAAGGATTGCATATGATCAAACAATAAAACACCACTTAACTGCTTTGTCATGAGCTTTTTAAGATGTCCTAATCATATCATTTTCACAGAAGCATCCAAGGAGGTGATTGACTCAATATGTCAACAGTTTCTTCCAGGTCGCAGACTTAGAAAAAGAACCGTATATTGTATGTTCACTTTCCATTAGCATTTGTCACTATCTGTCTATCCAAAGACAAGCCACCAAATTTGTGACTGAATCCATACAGTGAAAACCACACACTCCCAAAAATTGTGGGATCATGTATTGACTCATCTTAATTCTAGATCCCAAGCACTACTTGACATGCAAAGCCTATTTTCAAAACTACTTAGATCATAAGAATCTGAAGTTTGGCTACATGGATCTTTGGATCACTGGCACTGTTCAGTATGTTAAGACCAATTCTGAAACTCTGAAAAATATTACATTAAAAATTCCAACAGCACATACAAGGTACAGTGTTCATCAAACAAGACACAGAAATTTCAAGTCTGTCATATCTCAAAAATAACAGGACCAACTAGAATAGCATACCTGGGAAGTGTTTCCACTCTTTCATGTACTTCTTTTCTCTAACATTTTGAGGTCTGACTCCGGCATCTCTATCTGAGCCCTCCACACTTGCTACAACACTTTGCCAGGAGGGCAGTGCAGCACTGGACCAGTTCACACAGGCAGGTGGTGGAATCTCCATCCTTGAAGGCTTTGAAAACTTGGCAAGACAAAGCCACAGCCTACCTTACCCAATCTTGAAAACAGTCCTGCTTCAAAGGGGCGGAGGGTGGACTAGATGACCTCCAGAAGTCCCTTTCAACAAGGACTTCTCTAAAAGAGACACCAGAACAGTACACTAGCATTTCCTTCCTAAGGAGCCACAGAGAACATACCCCATAAATAGACCAGACTGCAGAACAGCCCTGGCCTGCAAGCAGTTGCCTGAGATTTTGCTATCCAATTGCATGCAATGGCTTTCTAGTTTTGCAGAGTTTTCTCAGGTTGCCTGTGCCCATGCTTCACCTTTAAGTCCTTGAGGAAATCAGATTCTTCATCTAATAGGTTTATGGCTTCTCTACTGGCCAAGCCAAACCATTCCTTTATGGCACAATATATTCATTCAAACCAACTCCTCCCACAAAAACAAGACATAAAAGCTTCATTTAGAGAGAGACATAAACCCCTGTTTCTTTTTTTGAGTTCATCAGTATAGACTTCTTGTGCAAGCCAGCACCCAACAACCGTCATTTTACACAGCCACTGAATTCCACATGCTTATAGTCCACTCTCTTCCCTGTGTCCTCCTTCCTGGTTCCAGTTAGTAACTCTGGTTCTGTCTTATAGATGTGGATGACACTTCAGCTTTTTCTGTGGCGCTCCACAGTCCGCTGAAACCAGTGTCACACTCTCCCCTACACCCTCATCACATAATTTTCTACATAGATACTTGAGAGTTCACCCGTCCAGGAGAGTTGCATGCTTCAGTGACTACATGAAAGAAAACAGAGGTGAAGCAAAGCAGTACCTTCTTGAGAACCTTGTTCTCGCCCTTAAAAAAAATCCCCCCCAGACCCTCTAAAGCAATTCACCCCCAGCCTGAGAAGTTTAATGAGAAAACTCCCCCCTAGGCTAAGCTAGGACTTTTAGGTCAGCTAGGCTGACCTTGCTTCTCCTCTCCTTGTGAATTCCTTTCTTCAGAGAATATTCTTGCTCCAAAACAGCCTTCAACACCTTACTTGCCTTCCCACTTTTACTGGAAAGCACCTAGCCTTCCATACTTGCTTTTTTTCACAAAATATTGTCCATATCCTCAGAATGTAATAGCAGCATCATTCAAAATGACCAACTGCTAGACAAAACCCCACATTGCTCAGTAGTTCATAGTCATTCAGTGCTTACAGCTCAATTGCTACCTTCCAGTTGCTTGCCACACACAACTTGGCTAAAGTTCCTGTTCTCCAGTTTCTCTTCAAAGTGTACAGGTTACTTCCATCATACAGGACACACGTGCATCACTCAAAAGAAAAATAACGTTAACAGATGAACACAGACACATTCTACAATCAGGTCACTTAGCTTGAAAAATAACAGGAATATTGCCAAGTCTTAAATAATAAAGTCTAATTCAATGAGAAAATGTAGCTTCTACAAAACTGTGGTTACATTCAAAACAGGTAAAATCTGTACTATGCTGGTTAATTTTTCTTCAAAACCAGCACACTGATATCAAGTTTCCCATGGTCCAACAACATGGACAAAAAAAATTTTTTGCTTTGATTTCTAACATTATCAAAACTATTCTAACAAAGACAGTAAGGTGTTGACAGTATACTGAGAACATAAACACTCCTCATGCAAAATATTGCCTGGAACAGAGAGCTATTACAAAAAAATGTCAGTTTAGCATAAAATAGTTGCAAATATTTTTTACATAGTCCTTTTTCCTTTCTCAGAGTTACACTATTAATCCTATTAATCTGAATTTCCTATGATGCCGTATGTGTATCTCTGTGTGTGTATGTATGTATACATATATACACACACATACACACACACACGTATGCCTATATATATGACACTGAGCGTTTGTAATAATTTTAGAAGAAATTTATATAAAAATTATTATAAAGTCCTCTCTCTGTCTTGTGAGGCATTGCAGTATAGCAACTTTTAACCATTAAAAGGTTTTGCATGGATATAAAATTTGAGATCATAACATAATTGAGTTACTGACAAACTAAAAATCTATCAACTCCTTTCTATAGAAGGTTTATTGTTGCAGCAAAAATTATTTCACTGGATAATCATTTATGTAACAGAAACAATTCAGTGAAAACACAAGGTGTATACTACTACAACTACTGTCATTTTATGGCTTCAGTACATATCTAGGGGGAGGGCTGAATGCAGTAAACAGATCAGATAATATATTATTACCCAGTAATACACACACACAGCTACCTCAGTGGCATTATAAAGTGGTTATTTTAGATTCATGTTATTGTAAGGAAATTTTATACTTTTTGTTGCTCACTTTATTGGGTCATTTCTGATATGTAAGGTAGGGCACTGTAAGATAACAGAAAAGTACAAGGATTTAAATGCATACATGCACATAATTTAACATGCGCCCTATCTACTAGCACCAAAAAAAAAAAAAATACAGCCCATAGGTGAGACTTTTAAACATTTTATGTAAACTGCTTCTTGCTTGAAATGCTATTTCTGAAGCCAATATTTAAAAAAATAAGTCAAATACGAACATGCAATTATGTACTTGAAATGCAACGGAAGATGACAATTTTTCAGCTCACTGATGGCACTTCATTTAATTGTTGTTTTAGTTTTTAGAAAACAAAAAAATCCAAAACTATTTTTTAAGCAGTGTTGTTTATGTAAACCAGAAAAAGTCAGATGTGTCATGTTATTCCAGAACTGAGCAGTCAGAGAGGAAAATGCTTCCTGTTGCTCTAATCAATAATTTTTAAATTTTTCAATAGAGTAATACTTTGAAAAAGACAAATAAATAACACACAGAAAATATGTTCTCTCACAGCTTTCCTTCCCTCTTGCTTGGAGACGGCCATAAGAAAACTTGAAAAAAATTAGAACTTTATATTCAAATTGCTGTTGAATTTTTTTTACTCTGATAACTGTTTCCTTCACTATTCAACATTCCAGCCAACTTCTGTTTCACTAACACTCCAACCTACATCTCACTTCATCGCAGCATAAATTTTTTTCTCCATTTCTTCTTTCTCTCATCCTCCTCCCCAGAGAATATTACTGTTTTTGCACTGTAAAAAAAAAATTAGTAATCGGATGCACAGTAGGTTGCTAACACATCATTCTGTGATATAAATCATCTCTTTCCTTGCAAACACCTTCAGTGTTTTGTGATAGATCTCAACTAACCATTTTCACTAGCGAAGAAAAATAATCCATTTCCAATTAAACAACACAGTCATGTATAGGGATTTTCTTATTATAGTTATATAGTGTCCTGGAAGGAAGAAGTTCTGCAATCTCTCCACAGTTTTTCCAGTCAGGAACAACCCTGAACAAAGGTACAGGAAAGTGAAACTACAGGAGAACGTCTTCTGAAATGAGTAACAGGACTGACCTTTGAAAAGTGATTACACTTCTTTAAGATACTGCTCCTAACTGTTCTCACTCATGCTCCATTATCTAATATATGCCAGCTGTGAATTCAACTTCTAAAGTTGGTTCTGCAGATTTTATTTTTGAGACTACTAGAGACTTCTAAAGTTTTACCCTATAATCACTCTTTATTTGCATATTTTACATCTAGTTTACCAAATGACGATCCTCTGCTCCCTCAAACTCGTGAAACCAATGGTCTTGGGCATCTACTTTAAAAGCCTGAGGGTATGTATATTCTATAGAGGCAGTTTAAATTTCTGCCTCTACATAAACTTCCAAGCAAGTATCAGCTGGAGTTGAAACCAGAGGTTAGAAATTTCAGATATTACCATTAGTGTGGTATCTTTACTTTGGCACTGTTTTGAAAAAACAAAAAAAACCCAAAAAACAGATTTTGTTTTGTTTTAGTAGCAAGATCCCAGCATATGTCCTATAGATCTGAGAGTATTTGGCCCTATGCAGGAACCTTTTTTCCCCTTAAAAAAGGCATTTCTGTACTTTTTGAACATTCATGTTAGTAAAAATATTACTAGGAACCATAACTGCAAAAAATCATATGCATAGTCACATCCTTTGTATACTTGTAAATGTATCTTCAGAAAAACTTCTCACAATAAAGTAGCCACTTTTCAAATCTTCTAAACACCATATGCCACATATTTAAGTATTTCCATTTTTACTCACCCAAGCCAAGAACATTTACAAACAGAAGGAAGAAAAAAAATCAGAAGTGTCTATATAGGAAATAACTCTTGTAAAGTTTAAAGCGGTAAGTATACAATACTATAAAGTCCTGCCGCTCTAAAATGACTGTAGCTGTAAGTGATTATAGTAATTAAACATTCTCATTGCGCCCTTTTATTGAATTTTCTATTTTAAAAAATTATTTCTAAAACCACTTTAAAAGTGTGCAAAACAATATACAATATTAGCATGGTTTTGACACAATTTGCATACATACATATTACTCAGATCAAATGAAATGGCAAAGAGAATTCTGTCTTCTTTAAAAGATATTTATTAGTTTGTTCTTCTCCCTTCTTCTCCCACCCCCCAATTTTTATCTAGCTAGCCTAATCAATGCATCAGATCTTAAATGTATACTATTATTCTATTTTTTCTTTTAATACAGACATTTCTGTTTCTCACCTCTGTGCTGTGGTTCCCATTCCCGCTCTCATTACCACTGGTATCATTCTGAACTGAACCGCTAGACACAGAATCAAAACTACATTATGATTAGGGTGTATAAGCAAAACACTAACTTACAGAAATTCTTTTCTCAGCAACCATTATTTTTAATGAGGCCAGTTTACTTTTGGAATCTTGGCAAAAAACAGTCATTTACTCTAGTCCTAGAGCAACGACTGCAAAATGGGAAAATATAAAGATTACATGCAATGTAAAATCTGCATGTGTATATTATTACACAACAAAAGCATGATGTGCTGGGGAAGGAAGCTTGTCAAACTATAATGTTTGTTAATGAAAAGAACAGTTTTATTCCAAACCAGTCTACTGTATTAGATTTGATAGAACAAGTGTTAACTAAATGTCGTGCTTAAAAGCTTTGATGAGAAAATCTAACACATTAAACCAAGAAATAGTTCAAGGACAGCAGGAGGCCATTCCAGAACACAGGCGCAATCTATAAAGGCAAACTACCACAGCTTTTTGATGTTAAGTAACTAGCAATATCAGTATACAACAAAGCTTAGAGGCAGACTGTTGTATCAAGTTTAAAAGTTTAATATCCAGGGTCAAAAGCCTCAATTACCTATTCTACTACTACTTTTCTTAGTGAAGTTAGTTTTAAGTATTATTTGCTTAAAACATTACCTAAATTATCACTTTTTTTCTTATTCCCTCAGTATCTGAATTTTTGTTTTCTTGGTTATGCTGCATCTCAGACACTCAGAAAAGGGCAAAACACATACGTTTGCACTTCAGCAAGGTGGGAGGTCAGAGACATCTACTTTGAAAACATATACATTTCTTAATATGGGTTATGCACATTAAACGGCCTAAGAAAAAGGGCAGTAGCACAAGAGGGGTGGCACTTGGTAAAACTGCAGATGAAGTACCACAGTAGTGCATTAGAATCATCCATGTAAGGTGAAAGCATAAAAGCACACATTCAAAAAAACATAAAACAGGGAAAAAATTGCCCCCTTACTCAAACTACAGATCTGCTATGATTTTGACTGTTACTGTGTTAAATTTGTTAAACAGGCCACATGACATGCCATTAGTTATTTAGTAATGTACTTAAATGGTGAAAGATGATTTTATAGTTATTTCTAATGTGCTTATGCTTTCTTTTGTCCATTTATAAAAGACAATGGCATGCGTTAAAATGATAATTGGAAAAGGAGGAAATATATCTTTTTTAAGAAAAAAGGGGGAAGAAAATAATTTCACAATTGTACTTTTTCAACTTTACTTTGAATAGAGCAAGATGTCTTTGTACTTGATATAGGAAACCACATGGATTCTTCTACATATTCTTCCATGTCTATTCACTCCACATTTTTAAAGAAATTATTTTGAACTTTAAAGTGAATTAATCAACCTAGATTCATCAAGCTAAACTGGAATATAATTCTGTTGCTATCACCCTACCAAAGCAAAAACACTACTTGGAAATACCCCAACATGGCAATTTTAGCAGTTTTTATCTTTCATTGTAAACAAAATCTAGGATTAAAATCACCTTGTTTTCTAGGAGTATTAATTATCATTATCAGATATTCTAAATTAAGCCCCAAAAGTAGGAGAAAATTCATAAGGTGGGGGGAATAAAGTCTTCTGCACAGATCTTTACAAATCTCTCAATTGCCTATTTCAAGCAGACTGGGCTGCAATGCCACCTGGTGGCTTAGAAAAAATAACAGGAATCTGAACAGTGCTTAATTGCTTGGAAAATATGCAATATTCTATAAAAATACCAAACATGGCAACAATGTTTAAGTTAGTCATTTGCATTTCTTAGTCCACAAGCCTCTTTTATACTGTTGCTTTCAGTGTGCAGTACTCTAGTTAAGTTTTAAAGTTCACACACTGAGATCTAACTTTGGCCAGGGTTTTACAATTGTTTTAAACTGGGCGAGTTGAACTTGCAGCTCAGTGTATTACACTGTATACAGTTGTACATGAACACACAGAGTCTAACTCACAGAATTAAACCCAAAAGTTGAATTTTTCCCCATCTGAGGAAAAATCAAATGCATCAGAAGTCTAAAAGGAAGGTTACTGAAATGCTTTGTAAAATTACACTGTATAATTAATTCCATAGTAAGAACGTTTTTATGGTGTGTGTTGGTGACCTTTTATTACCATCAAGTTCACAATGCTGGTGGGCTGCCTTTTAATCCCTCCGCAGACAAAGGCCCTAAATAAACACAGATCCCTTCCTGGGAAAAAGTCCTCTCTGGTTAAATGGTAAGGAAATGAGTAAATCATTAGTAATCTTTAAAGCCAAAGCTATAAACTCAAGTTACCTTAAGTTAAAATGAAAGTGTCCTGCAAGAGTTTCAAAGTTCTGTCACAGATAGAAATCTCCAGCTCTTGACTCCAGACTAGGCGCCAGCTGATAAACAAACAATTTAAGTCAAGAGCTGGAGAATTCCCAGCTTTTTCATTTAATGGCTTTGGCCAAGAGTATTTATTGCCTCCAGTTTTATTCTCACTTAGCTCTAAGAGGAAATTTAAACTCATCATTATCTTAAAGCCCCATACGGGCCGCAGTCAGCTCACCTGATAGAGCTCCTTTTACTCTGCATTAGTTCTAGTCCCCACTAGAAGTGATGTAATAGTGTAAACTAATTAAATGTAGTTTTAGGCTGACTTTTTAATAGCCTAAATAAATTTTGTTCAATATGGTTTATATTCCCACTTGGGGCAGTAACGACTCCAAAAAGTTTAACTTTACAGTTTCCAGTCCAAACTACTAGCAGTTTACCCCATAAAGGACAATTGGAACAAACAAACAAAGCCCCTGAACAAGAGCATCCAACTGTTAAAAGCAACTGCTCTGGAAATTCTTTGCCATAAGTTGATTCATTGGTCCAAAAAGGTACACAAAACTGTGAAAAAGACGACTGCTTAACAATTCAGATATTTCAGACAAAATATTTCAGGAATGTGAGGAAATGCATTCAATTAAAATTTTGTATTCAGTACCTGTTCTACTTTTAGAATGAAAAATAAGCAGAACTGTAGAGCTGGAAATTAAATATTAACTAAGTATTCCTGACTAAGCCAAGGTTTTGAATGCAGTGAACAAGCACAACACAAAAATATTTTATCCTAACCCAACAGGAAGATAGAGTTATCCTACGCCTCAGGTAACACTTTCCTCCTATTCCATTCTAAAAGCATATACACAGCAGCTTAGAGTTCTTTAATGTAAATTCTAATGCTTATTTCACCTCAGGGATTTTTAAATCCATCATGACTTAGATTCAGCAGTTGTCATCTCATCCCAGCCATCTCCCCCTAATAAAACCCACAAGTCCTATGTATTAATAATTTAGAGTCTTTTTACTTAAGAAATCAGTTTCACAAATGTCAGAGACAGAGGGCTGTGCTTAGCAAAAAGTCTGACTACCATTCCTAAAGGGTTAAAAGAACTCAAACTTGAGTATTCCCCTCCCACCCAACCCCCTCCCCTCAAAATACTTTCCTAACCTGACTTGGCTGAAAAAGCCAATTAATTGTTCCAGTGTCTGCCAAGACTTCTTATTCCTTTAAAAATGTGGATAGTGGGTTTGAGACAGCTGGCTGTTCCAAACCCAGGTAACACCCCTAAATGTGGAAAGAATGAAGGAACATGAATCATGATTAGTATTTTAAATGGATTTGTAATGAAACAGACAGACAGATATCTTAAAGCTACTATATTTCCAGTATGTATTATTTAAAAGAAAAAGCTGGTATCTAGATGTTTCTGTAGTTCCACCAAGTTTATGGAAGCAGTTTATTGCAAATTGCATTAAAATATGTGGAACTAGTTATTTCTATCTTTATTAGAAACTAATAATCTAGACAATTTAAAACTCACACGTGCGCACATGCACACACGCGCGCGCACACTAACCACAATACCACAGACAAGAACCTTTCTAAAAGCCTTCAGAAGACAGCTTAAGCCATTGCCATCCCCACAGAAACTAGTCATTTTAGGTCAAGCTAAGGTCATTGCAAGGCAAAGAAAAGAAACCCTTATGATAGTTGTCTGCCAAGTATCTGGCTTGGTATTGAGCAGAGAACTGCAATTAAATTCTTATTTACTTTTCTACAAGAATAAGAGGTCTAAAAGATACTACAGAGTACTGGGGAAAACTAGAAAAAAGTCCATAAACTCATTTTGCAACATCTCTGCTCACAAGAAGAAATCCCTGGCTGATTAAGCTGCACATTGAGTCAATTTACAGAGATACATTCATTGCTTGTATAATAAGAAAGTAAGACATTCATTATTAATAGTTAATAACTAAAATATTATAATTTCTATAAAGAGTTATATGATCATATTGCATTATTGTATTAATATAAATTATGCTTTCCCTTGTATTTCAGAAGGGGCAATAGTCATTCATATCTGTTGATAGCATTTCCACTATTACCAAATAAATACTCCAGAATTGTTTGTCTTTCCCCTAAACTTCAGTTTTAACCCATAGGTCATATTTTGGGAAATAATCTTCTGTTTGAATAAACAGAAACACCTGTATGTAACGTATTTCATCCTCTTTTCAAAGTCCTTCTATAATGAACTTGCATACTAAAACACAGGTAGATCAATCGGGTAACTGTGAGCAAATATTATAAGTTGTAAATACTGGAAAAAAATGACTGGTTTCTATAAGCAGGTGAAAATCAACACAGGAAAATAAAATCAGCGACTAATTTCTGGAGCATGTTTACATCTTTCTATCCATTTTTAGTTTGTTTGGTTTTGTTTGTTTTTTAAGGAAAATAAAGCTGAGCTGACTATAATTTCGCCAGCCTTATTTTTCCCCTCCCTACCTTTGACTTTCATGCAGTTTATTTAAATTCATAAAAATAACAGAGCTCTACCTCATTATAGTAAGAACTTATTCACAATTAAATCTGTTGCCTTTCACAGGAACTATCTGATTAGGGAGGCAAATTAATTAAGGGCTGCACAAATGAGCTCCCAAGTTCCAAGGTATCCAAGTTACATTATCCTCAAAAATATAGCCTCAGTTTGGTAACTTCAGCACAAGCATGCAACAGACTCAGTTGAAACAACACATTCAAGTGAACAACAGAAGGCAGACAACTCTCCCCAGGAAGGTATCAAAATAGCTACATATTCGCATAACACTTGGCAAAGATAAGGACAAAGTCCAGTGGTTTCAGCAACCTACAAAAGCATTAGAAATAGTATAAATGCTACGGTAAAGTCACACACTAATAAAGGAAATACTCCTGCTAGCTCCTTTTGCACCTGCACTCTATGCCAGCTACTTACAGACAAGTACCTTGCAGCTAATAAACCTTCTCCACTTCTCTTTCTCCACAAAATCCTGTATATTTTGTCATTAGAAACCCAGGACAACAACTGGAATTTAGAAAATGTGTTTTATTCATCAGCCAGTGTGGAAGATATTCAAGTTGTTATAGCACCAAGTGATAAAGATTCATGAACGCTCATTCCCAGCTGATACCTCATTAGAAGCAGCAGTAAACGTACTAGAGTGGATGGGGAAAAAATGGGCAGTATATCTGCTTCAGTTAGAGGGTTAGGAAATGAGGGACAGCATTTAAAATGAGTCAGCCATTGCTGTGCTGAAGAGACATGAATACAGTGGTAAATAAAAATTACAACTTGCAAAGTCTAAATACATAATTCTGCTTCAAGATCATGTTTGTAGAAAACACTGCTTTGAAAATAACCATAATATATTTTAACTTAATACTATCCCCTTTCCATTAAAGCCAGAACGGAGTAGAAGTCATTGTGATAAATTATATTTCAACAGTACTGAAAACAGAAAACAATATATCCTTGAACTTAAGTGACACTAAATAACAAAACCTTTATGTTTACTCCAGGCACAGTAAACCTGAAGGATATTTTAAAATAATTAAAACAGTTAGATACATGTGGTCGCCATGTTGCTGATCTGCCTTAAAAAAAACCCAACAACTCAGGCTCATTCAAGAGCAATGTTCTACTATGCTTATGCAGTATTTGCAAAATAAAAACAACACTTCATGAAAAGTCCAGCCAAATCATATCTAGAATGCCAGCTCAGCAAAGTTTTTTGAAACCTTTAAGTTTCCACAGATAAATACCTTAGTAGTAGTACAAGACAAAGTTTCCCCTACAGACCCTTAACAGCCACTGAGGGCAACCCTCTTCAGCTTGTACTACATTCCCATTCCCATTGAAATGGATGGACTTAAATAGATGCTTAAGTGCTTTATGTGGAATTGGAGCCCTATAGATGTACTATATTATTAGCTAATGCACAGGTACTTCTAAAAATACGCTTTCCTGTGGCTGCATATAATTTAAATGCTTTGATCCTCAGCAACATAGGCATATCAGTGAGATTGGCGTTAAAATTAAAGATGTGATAGTGATGGACTAATTTAATCATGTTTCTTGGGATATCATCTGTTTCTGGAAGCTTCTGCTTCCAGAGTCCAGAACTGCAAACAGTGCCTTTTAGTATTTATTAAAGTTTTAGCTTTCAATGCCATGTGAAAGCATGTAAATGTTAATGCCAACAAGTTAAAATAAATAAAAAGTTAAAATGAGTTGTCTTTAATCAAGATTTGGAAGGTTTAATCTATAATTCATTAACATATAGAGTTACAAAAATATGCAAGAGAAAGATTTTCAAATGCTTCAATAGGATCTAGAGCCCCACAGTCCAATAAACTATTGAGAACTGCCTCCACAGTTAAATTTGTTCTCTTCTCTCTCTCTTGGCAATATACCAGAAGACAGAATACAACACAGCAGATTTATTAAATTATTGTTTGTCCAATCAGTAAGGTACTCTACAAATCTGCATGAACTACCTGAAAATAGAAGACCTCAAAATGATGGGTACACAATAAGTTGACAAACAATTAATCCTCTCCCCATTCTGCTTTGCACTGAGCAGCTTTTTCTTCTAAGTAACTCACTAGCAAAGGAGAAAAAAAAAACCTGTTGTATTTCACTGCTTCTTGACAAATGCAATTAAAGAACTGACTCAGAAACTTACCTGCGTTTTTCAACTGTATGATCTGTTCTGTTAAAAGCTTTTACCTCTCTCAACACAACTTCCTTTCTTTGTATCCTTAAACCACCACGTAAAAGAACACTGTTACCATGTTATCACGATTAGTGCTCAAACATTACAGATAGGTACTATTTGTGTGGCAAGAATTTAATTAGCATAATAATACAGTACTATGGTAAGAATTTATGACTCAAAAGAGATAAAACTCTTCTGTGGGTTGGCATTCAGGAGAAAAGGAAAACTGCAACTCACACCACTTTTAGAGGATTACTGTACCCAAGTAGCAATTCACATATATCCCACAAGAAATGGAAGAGCCATAGCAAATGCCACTCTTAGCCACAGAGGGTTACATTTCACTGACAACTTGATCTGGCCTGTGTTTTTCCTGTCTTGGCTCTATCTATTTTGTAGGTGCACTGGCCAGCTTTTCAACAGAACATCCACTATACGTTCTCGCGTCCACTTGCCCAAAAGCTTCCACTGCCAGAAGCCAGGAAATGGTTGCTGCTCCCTCAAAGTATGTCATTGGTAGGGGCAGATGGGATCAGTGGGTGTGTGGGAGTGGGTGCATGGCACATGTGCATTGGGAGTAACTTGAAAAAGCACAGTTTTAGTAACTTTGACAAATCCAAGGAAGGGTTAAGTGCCTACAAAATAAAATGAAAAGCACCATTTTTCTTTCATTATACAGTCTGACTAAAAAGCTTCTGAAACCAAAATTAAATACTATGTTCCCATCCACTCCCCACCATACACACTCTAAAATAAAAAATGGCCAAACTGATTTAAACAAAATTCTGTAAAAGAATTTGTGCTTGGATGAAAATGGCACATTTGAGCCTGAAGCAAAAGTAAAACCGCCAAGTTATAAACTTCTCAAAGGGAAGGTTTATAATGGAAATGCCAACAGACCCTTAACTATAGCGGAGCTGTTAGGTGCCAACATGTAAATAATTTTAGTTTTTGTGGTCACCTTACCATAAATTAGATACAGTGCAAGTGGAAACAGTAGGGTTCTGATTCAGTAAACAGTAATGACCAAGAGTGCATGTTTAGATTTTAAGACAAGTATAGCACAGATTTGATGCTGGCTCTGAAATGGCGTCTATAAGGGACTTTTGAATTTTTTTTAAGTAGTAAGCAAGCCATATTCTGAATTCCCGAGGGCTTGTAAAATAAAAACTCCTTAACAAGCTTTGCTGCCTACTGTTTCAATCTTCTTTAACCCATTTACCAAAAATTGCTCCATTCAAGTTTGGTATAATTGTCTGCTAAGGAAAACAACATTCTGAGTATGTGCAATTAGTTATGTTCAATACTAAGAATTGCTAAGTGTATTAATACAACAGGGAAAAAAAGAAGTGTCAGTGACTGAACAGTGTCAGATTAATCACCTTCTCATTAGGTTTGTCAGTCACTACATCTTTAGTAAAAATGCCTTCCTATCATCCAGTCTATTTTAGCACAGGAATGATGCATTGGGTGACTGGCTATGTTCACTTCGACCCTGGGAGGGATTCATTCCATTGTTTCACAGCACTTAAGCTCTATGCCTTAGTACAATGTGTTGAAAGCAGAGAGTGATACTATTAGACCTCTCTGTGGGAACTTCCATCTTGGACAGAGTGAGAGCCCTCAGAGGCAGCCAGGATTCAGGCCGCGGCTGCTAAGAAGATGCTCTAACTCAGGAAATTCTCGTGCTTGCCAAATTCACATCAGCTTCTCATTTAGTACTTCCGTTACGAAATCTTCCCACTGCCCCAGCATCACCCCTAACTCTTTGCTAATGTAAATTTCAAGATGAGTATCTCCAGAAATAAAAAAAGCTATACTCTTAGTTTACTCTAAATTAGAGCTTCAGTAGGACAGTATTTCACATGCTAATAATGTTAGTGAAAACTGTGCTTTGAAATCTATGTTCTTCCAGCATACTCAATCTGAAATGCCTTCAAACCAAGCAGACGCTGCTTTCAGGCTACTGGCAATTTTAGAAAATTTGGGAAATACTCATGTATCAAAAAAATGTTGGACATCTCCAGATACCAGTGAAGTTTGAAGAGGTAACTTTATAATCATACATGTACCTATACATGCACCCCATAAATGTGTCTATAGCTACAAGTTATTTTATTTTCATCTCTGGTAAGTCATGATTTTAAGCAAGAACAAGAAATGTAACACAAACAAAACACAAGGATTACGTTCCTTAGCCAGAATTGAGAGAAACTCAAAAGTGACTTCCTCTGTACTCACACTGGCACTAACAGACATGAGCCATACATTCCCACTGTGCATTCTCATAAAGCAAAGGAAACGCACAGATTGAGAACAAAATGAGAGCAAAAATGCTTTTTGTTTTTGACTGCACACAGTTAAACTATATAGGTATCTGGGTAACTATGATCTCACACAGCTTGCGGCAGCTCTTGTCAAATAAAGCAAAGGGACAGTAATTAATGTCAGATTAATATTATTGCCAATGACCTAAATTACACATTAAACAACAGAAGTTTACCAACAGTGGAGAACATAAAGGGATATCATCAAATCATTATGTCACTTTATTTAAAATATGTAAAAGTTTTTATAAAACATTATACGATGGTTCATACTTTTTCCTCTCCATTTTACTGAGGACAAATTTAACATTCTTCCACTAAACAATTAAAATGTAACTGCCTACAGAATCAGGAACAGAAACTGAAGGGTTAGCATTACAGTGAGATTTTATGTGTTACTCTGTTCCAACCAAGCCACCCTTTAACTCTTTTGCAAACACATACAGGTTAAAAGCTGTCTAAGCTCTAGGAAGTTCCATGCACTGTATCCTGGCTAAATTAACTACAGAAACAAAAAGAGTAATGAAGCTTTAAGAGTTAAAGTTGTTGATTAAATACAGTGCAGTACCTTATTTTATTTTCACTTCAGGTCTTATGTTGTTCTTGGCATCAAGAGAACCGTAGTTGAAAACTGTATCTTTCTTCAACTCAGGAATGAAGCTGCATGACCCTCTATTGCCCTCTACATTTCAGTAGACTGAAGTGGTGAGCGAATACTGCTGGACAAACTGAAATTTGAACTTTTGCATCATTTGTACGCTCACAGCTCAATTCTGAATGCATATCAATGATAGGCTATATTGTTTCCCTTGCGTTTTCATTTAGTCATGCAAATCACGGATTCATTAAATGTGACTGGAGGAGAAGGATTTATGAAATCTTGATGATATTTGTATGTGGACTCTGCGGATGAACCAAGATCAGTCCAGCTAAGGACAAAAGCTCAAGCTGTTGAATTGTCTCAAATCTGGCAATATTAAGGTAAGTAATCTAAAAACTGAACAACTTTCCCCAGGTATTTGTTTAAAGCACAAAGGGAGCATTGCTGCTAGAATATTTCCCCCCCCTTTTTATTAACACAACTTAAGAGTCCTTTAGTCAAAACATAAAGATGCTCTCCACTACAAGACAACTTTCTGCAACAAACCAGCAACTCAGAGTGGCTCGGTATGTCAGATGCCTCCAAACACAGACATACATGCCATCCATGTCCAACCCATTACTGTGATTTTAAGAAAGAAACAGAGATAACCCAGAATACTAACATCATCCAGATGGGAACCAATAAAATATCATCTTTTATTTCTATTGATCTTGGATTCAGCCATTTAGAGCATCAATAAACAACTGCCAATAGCTTGCCTCAAAGGCCTCAGTAGTTGCCCTTGTCTGCAAAGTTTCCCCTGCTTTTTCTCCTTTAAAATGATTTAAGCATTTAACGGGCCTGCAAAATTCTTCAACGCAGAGTAGCTTGCATGAATGTGACCTAGGCTTTGGTTCATGTACCTAGGATGTTTTTTCTTCTCATGTGTCAAGTGCAAGATCCACTGATGTGCCTTGCTGAATAACAGACAAATTAAAAAATGTAATTTTAAGACTTCAGTGTGCCAATCCACTTAAGCAAGTCATGTTTGTTTGTTTTTGTTTATTATTCTAATCAACAGGAAGTTGCACCTGCAGATTAAAATGTATGTTTGAGGTAACATCAAATTGCAAGTACAACTGCTTTGCATTAAGATTCAGACTAAGCTGCATTTTCCCCAGCAGCAGCTCTAGTGCTTTTTAGCTGGTGGGGATCCCCCCCACCATTAAGAGCTGTTGTGCAGGCACGGTGTATTTCCAGTTCACTCTGTGCTGCCTACTCCAGTTTATACTTCCTGCTCTAGCATGCTGCGGTACTGAGCTCAGTGCTGAAATGTGTGCCACCCACATTCAGCACAGGAGGGAAATAAGGCTCAGAAGGTGTCAGGGAGTCATTAAGTTCTGGTGCGGATGGACCCCACTGTCCCCAGCATAACAGCCACCCTGTTTTGTTTTGTTTTTTTTTTTTTGATTGGATGAAAAACCACATACTTTGAACAAGAGGCTTCATTCAAAGAGCAGAGAGAAAGAAAGAGATAACTACGAACACTGAAAAACAAAACAAATCACGTAGAAAGCTTCAAAGCCATCATTCTTTCCAGAAACATTTCTAAACACCACCTGCATCTCCTTAACTTTTAAAGTCTTCTAGAAGAAGCAATCAAAAATTAAAAACAATGAAAATAAATTAAACTTTTTCCCTAGGATTTATGACAGACTGGAATTTGAAGATCTTTCTCACTCTGCATTATTGCAGAATACTTGAAGGGATGAGCAAGACACTAGCAATAAAGCAGCCACAAGCAAAAAGAGCAGCCATTAGGAATTCAGTAACAGCTCACATACAGCCATGGATATTAGAACTAGTTTTACTGAGAAAAGGAATGTTGGCCATAATTCTACAGTTATCCCCTACTCTTTTACAAAGAGTGCCATGGGGATTTCTAACTTCCATCTGGACAGTTTTCCTTTAACTTTTTTTGAACACCATGTGTGAGAACACAATAGAATTGTAGAAACTATAGATGGAAAAGACCTATTAGATCATGTAGCCATCCTCCTGCCAGTTAAAGATTTTTCCCTGCAGAATAGTTCCTAGCACTTTGCCCAGTAGAGTTTAAAGCATGTTGAGATATTTGGCTTCAACCAACCCCTTTGGAAAATTATTCCACAGTGTATTAAGAATGTTGTTAGGAAGTTTTTCCTGGTAGAGACAGAGTGCATTTTTCTTTCCTTAATATTCCAGCCTATATTTCCTAGTTATATCCCATTGGTCCAGCCTGAATAACTCATCTTTACACCTTCGAGTAAATGAAGACAGATATGCTCCCCTACACATCGGTCATTAGTTGGCCAGACTACACACAGTTTTATAGCCAAAATATACATTATACTTTAATAAAATCAGTCATTCCACCCTTTTAGTCATTGTAGAAACAACTGTCTCCACCCCAGCGAACATTTTTAAACGATAGTCTCAACAAATCTGTTTATCCTTGCTTAGCCTTCCACTACCTTTTGTGTTCTCTATAAAAGTAAAATAAAAAAAGCACAACACACTCACAAAAAAAAAAAACCCTCTCACAAAGTCAGCATATCAGTAAGTGCACTGTCTAATCTTTCTGCAACAGGAGTTGCTGCCAACCTTGCGATTTCTACACAGGGTTTGTACTGCCTCCCTCCTCAGTATGTCACAACATAAATTTTTGTCAAAGTGTAATTAATATTTTCAGGATCTTCATTCCTTTCCATCATCTATGTCTTGATAAAGATTTCCATACATTTTAAAGTCATTACGACTCAGAAGCTTTTTAAGCACCCCAAATTTCAAAGTATTCTTTCTCTTTTCTTCTTCTTTAAATCACAGTTCACCTGATCCTTCCCTTTTGGTTATCAGTTATCTCCTGGATTATTATTAGCCCATGTAAATTTCAGAATAACTCAGTAACATTTTTCATACCCTCTTTAATATTATGGTTACACTTTGTAATTTTTACTACCATCCCTAGATCACAAAGCTTTGCAAAAAATTACTATGATCAGATGAACTCAACAAAAACATAAACAGAGGAATTAAGAACATGTCAGCAAATAAAACATTAGGCAAGACATGAAATGACTGAGGAGGGGAAGAGGAAGAGGTGAGGTGAAAAAGCTATACCCAGTATCAGAAGCATAGAGAACTTTGTGACCAGCTGACCAGATGGTTGAGTATATCCATTCAGGCTTTAAAAATAAAGCATAAATCCAGAAATAACAGCAGAGCAAAAAATGGAAAGCATTTAGGACCATCTTTTCCTCATCCACAAGACGACTTGCCCTTGAGAGAAACAGGTCAGAATGATTACTTTTAAGTTCATGAAGCTGTTTCTTCTTGACAGTGTTTCAAAGATCCTAACATTTAGGAGACACTCAAATCTCTTTATTTAGTAAGCCAAAAAGTGAAAACAAAGAAAAATTCCACACCACTGAATACAGAAGATTCCATATTTCATGCTTTCTGTCCAATAAAAACGTACATAATTTCACAAACCAGAGATGGTGAATCAACCAACCAACTTTTACCCTACCTTGAAGTCATAAGATTTTCTTTCTCTAAAAATGTATAAAGCTAAAGAAACAAAGCAGATGCAGCCTAGAAAAGCCAGTTAAAAAATGGCTCTAGAAAGACTCTGCAACAAAGAAGATGTCTATTATTGACAAACACATTGATGATGCTTCTTCATTACAATATAATGTACAAGTAGGAAGTTGCAACATTTGAACCATGTATTAGCATTTTTTATTATTTAGTCTAGTCTTAAAACATCTTTCAAGTCATTTTTGCAAGCATTAGTGTGCACCGACATACAGTAGTCTTAGTATTAACTCTGCTATAGGGCTCTCCTCTGCTTATTTTGTAAAAGACTCTGCACTAGCCCTTCAACATCTGACTAAGAGAAATGCATTCGTCCATTATCCTATATGGTCTATTTGTATCTGCTATTGGTCTGTGATCATGCTATTGAAATACATTCATCTCTCCAGTTTTGAGAAAGTCTCTCTCTTTTTTTTTTTTTTTTTTTTTTTTTTTTTTTTTTTAAGTTGGAACCGTGCAATACATTGTTCTTTGAAAGGAAATGAAGGAAAAGATCTCCACAGTATTTCTAAACACTTTCTTTGCTCCATGTAAAGGACAGATCTGACCACACAGGGAATAAGTCTGCAATTCACTCTTCAAGGGCTCACATTTTACTCCATTATCAGAGAGTAGAAGTCTCAATTTTCCAGTATTATCAGTAATATTCTTTTGATCACTTAATGGTTAGCTGGAGCTGGTGGAAGTCCTACTATAAGATGAAATGTTTGAAATGGCAGCTGGAATAGAAACTTCAGCCTCTTAACCAGCTCCAGCCGAATGTTCTACATAAAAGATGTTTTATCCTAGTGTTTATCACCATTTTAGCATGACTAAATGACTGCAGTTCTCTACATGACAGCTCTTGTTAATTATTAACAGATTGACTTTTTTACTGACTACTATCGGCTAGATTAGACAGCAAGCAGAAAGACCTAAATTTCATAATGACATCTATAGTACCATACTTCCAACAGAATTGAAAGCACTTTATCTGTAACTCTAAAAACATACAAAAAATCATGCCAATGCATCTTTTTGTGAACTTCCAGCAGAATGCAGTACAACGTCTTTTGAGCAGAAGAGGAGCTAGTGTAATTTCAAGCATCAGTGGAGGGAAAAAAAGCTTAATTAAGAAGATATTATCTGAACACTTACAATGAAGAATGCATCACATCAGAAATAAAAAATCATTTTGCCCATGGCAGTTTAGACAATGCATATTCTGTGCACTAGATCCAAAAGAGATAAATACAACAGCAGCATCAATGAAACTACTAGTAAAGTTTGCTCTGAACTGCAAGGTGAGAATGTGTATCATACTTTCAGTGAAATCAGTGAGGGGACAAACTTGACCCAATTCCTAAAGCCTTAGTTTAGATCCCTTGCTCAGCCAGTATTCTATTCAGTGTTAATGCAAGTAATTTGTAAATATGTTCTCTATGCTTCTGTGGTAATTTGTCTTTTAAAAGCCTTCTATTCATACAAAGATGCAGAATCCAATCTTTTCAGAAAGATCAGTTTACTCCTGTAGGTTTAGGGAAAAAAGCCAAAAATAAATGGATTTTGAAGATATTTCCTCATTTGTCATGTGCTCACAGAGAGCTCACAAATCAGAGCAGCACTGGGAACTGTAACCTAACTTTCTCATGTGGACCTGCAAGTGATCCTAATCTTGGGATAAAGTGATTGCTATCTCTAGAGAGTATTAATAGGATAATCTGCATGCTACTACGGGGATAAGAAATATTTTCCAAAATTAATTAATACTAAATAACACTGTCGTAACTTGGTGCATTAACTCGCGCTTACTGAGCGTTGACTCTGAGCTGCAAGTAAATGTTATAGGCCAATCACGCTAAAAACACAGCACTGCTATGTGGCAGCATAGACCCATTCTGAAAAAGAACAAGAATCTTTCAGTAGTAAGGCTGCAAACAAGCCTCTAAAATCTGGCACTAACTCCTGGCCTTAAGATACTTCCTTTGCAATGTCAGGACAGGATTAAAATCACCAGTATTTTCTCCATAAGGTTTACAGACCAAGCAATTTTCAAAATACTACTTAGCTTGTGAAATAACCTATTCGCAGTGCAGACAAATATCAATGTCCACTAGGCAACACCTGAATACCCAAGACCCGAAGTGAAGCAATCCGCCAGTAGCAGCCAGTAAACATACAGGTCTAAGGATGACAGTTCAGACACGCTGCTTCCTTTTCCTCCTCCCTCCTTCCCACAAACATCCTCACTCATACCTCCACTAAGTATACTGTACTTCACAGCAACAGAACAATGTCTGCCAATTCTAGAGAGCTAAGCATACTTCTCCATTTAGTGTTTTAACAAATGGCCAATAGTACAACCAGAACATACAAAAATACCCCAAAGACATGATGTGTTATGTCTAAAAAGATGTAAAAAACAAAACAAACATTAAAGTTCTATCTTTTATTCTCCTATCATACTTCATTTCTAAACATATCAATCAACTGCCCACTTTAGGCATGACTTGTACAGAGTGTTACTTGGTATTCACAAACATACTATCTACTAGCAAGCTAAATATTAATTCTTCCCTCCTCCCCTCAGAGTATCACTCAATCTGTAACCAACATTAAACACCAAATAATTTGTATTCAGATGAATCACTAAACACCAAAACAGCCATTTGTATTCAGACTAGTCAACTGTATGTTATCAGATTAATCCAGTCTCAGCATTATCACTTTCTCAGGAAACAAAACCCAAAGAAAAGCTAGTTGTTTTAAAATCTTTTTCTTTCTTTCTTTCTTTGTAGTTAAAGCATAGTCAGCCTTTAAGCAGAAATTTCTGGGTAAAAATAAATTACAGAATTTCCAAAAGATAACTAATCCCCTCATGTAAACAACTTATTTGGAGGAACAGAGATTGAAGAGAACCACATAAAAGATGTCAGCATTGCCCTAACGTTAAGTGGAAGGCCATGCTATGTTTAGAAAAAGATCAGATATATACTCTACCCACAACATATTTTTTTCTGTGTTTTTTATTATTCCCACGCTAACAAGTTATCTAACTTTACAAAACAAGTAGTAACATTTTGGCTGGGAAGCAAGAATCCTGTCTTCCCCATGACATTCTTCAATAGCCTCTGGGTTTTCCTACTTGCTGCTGGCATTAGAACGATGAAAATTTTGGCTTCCTACGTGTTGCCAAATCTTGCCTTAGTTTTCAGTTGAAAATTAAAAAGATAATTATTTTTAATCCTTACCTACGCTTACCTTACTGATCTGAAATTCAGGCTGTACTCTTCCTAGCTTGTACATCATGCCTTTGATAAACTCTCTAAGGCCAAATCCTACCCTACCATTTGCATCTTTATTCTCTTAAGGTATAACTATGCAAATTAACTCAAGAAAACAGAAAAAAATAAAGAAGGCTCACTCATAATAGCACTTAAATTATTTTTTTAAAGTGGACTGTAAAACAATAATAACAACCCAAGATTTTCCCACACAAAATGGGTGGTTCTTGCCTTCCAATTCTAGGGGTTTTAGAGAAGAATTCAACAATAACAACAATCACCCATGGTTTTGTTTTCAAAACCTTAATTTTATGCTTCTGCTGTCTTCCATCCACAAAATTAGAGACTTGCCTGCTCTAAATTCTTTCTTACGAGAGATGCAATACTCAGAGATCAGTAGTTACTAACCTCCGACTTCAGGAACAAATATCGCACACACATTTTTCAACTGTTATAAAACCAGTGGAAAGCTTCTAACCTAACTAGCCATTTCTTGACAATGTACTGCTTTCTTCCTGCCTTCCTTCTCTCTTTTTTAATTAACTAAAAAGTAGCAGAACTGATTAACAGCAATTCAAATTCTCAAGCTAGTTTTTCCCTAACAGAAAGAAACATATGGAGACTGAAGAGATGTGAATACCTGCATAACAATATGGCTTTCTGAAAGAAATTAAATTAAAAGGATGATTGTATCGTGCCATGTTAAACCTCAATCTCTCCAAGTCTGACACAAAAACATATTCCTAAAGCCTAAAAATATTCCTAAAATAACAAGCAGCTTCTTAAATAACACCAGCCTTCCTTAGCTGCTCCCAAAAGAGCATATAAAGCAGCTGCAGGAGTCAAAAATACACAACACTGAAAGATGAAGCTTATCAGTCTGAGCTGCCTTCTTCTCTACTGCTACAGCACTGCTTTCAGCCAAGAGGTTACAAGCAGTATTGTTCCCTGATTCTTAGAAAGCATCAAGCTCTTCATACAGAGGTAAATATATGTCCATGTCACAAAGGAAACAGGCAGCCTTTTTTTCTTTTATATGTAATGGAGCAAAATAATACATATATGGCAAAGGAAAGCAACTTGTACCAACAAGGACACAAACTTGTGGCTAGAATCACTAACAAAGAGACAACTTGTTCAATACGAGGTAAACCGTTAATAAGACTTACCTCCAGAAACTGGAGCATCCATGAACACAGCTCCCATTTTTTCAACTGCTTTAGCTAATTCTTTTGAAACTGCAGGGTCAATAGTACTGGAATCTATTAACAATGAGCCTTTCTTCACTTTCCTAAAACAAAGATTAATAATAATTAAGTATTTGTAGCATAAAACATCTGCAGCTATAACCATGGCAATGAGTTTCCTCAGCATGATAACAACACACATATTTTTTGGTACACTAATAAACACAAAGTTTTAAACCCTACTGAGCAAGATCTGCTGAGTACATATACTCCAATTATTCCTCTTGAAATTCATGGTACAGCACAGTTTTGAATGATTCAAAACACAATCAAACCTGAACAACAACAAAAAAGGGATGTTCTTTCAGCAGGAGCATCTGACTTTTCATATCCTTTGTTCCCCTCAGTGTTTTCCACACCTAGGAACTCAAAAGATTAACTGGCTGTATCATAAGAGTAAGCACTGCCAATCAGTCTTCAAAGCACTGCCATCCTGGATACAACTCTCCCACAGCTGTTTGCCCAGCTTTGTGGGACTGATCCAATTACCCTTCTTCCCTGAAAAGTCTAAGCTACAGATACCTAGATCAGCTCAGTCCTGCTTTGTGAGGAATTAAACTAAGGACATTAACGGAAGAAATCAATTAGCATTTCCTACGCTGAAAGAAGAACAGAATATCCCTCTCTTCTGCTTCATTTTCTAATCACTGCACCTTAATAACATCCACAATAAATTACTAACAGAACTAACAGTTTTAGGCAATCTACTATACTTTGTTCTTCTCAGTGTAGAGCAATATTTATTCCTTTACTTTATAAAGCTGGACAGCAATAATATCCTACATGATCCTCAAATGTATTGAGTAGCTGTAGACATTCTGCTAGGAGCAACGCATCAGGAGTCAAAGACCTTTTCAAATACTACTAATTAATTTTGCAAGTCCAGAAACTCTATGCATTTCCACTATTAGAATTCTGCAAATAATGGATTTTAAGCTCAGTGGAAATCCCTCCACAAAAGTTAAAAAACACTGTTTCAAATTAAACAAACTCTTTAGGTATTTTCTTGCATAATAAACAGGGAAGAAAATACCAAAGTGAAGCATTTTTTCTCCCCAAACCCCAAGATTAAAATCTACCTAAATTAGAGAAAAAAGCAAAATGGCGTTTTTAGACAAATTGTTTCTATCAATCTTTTTTCCCTGTCTAATCAATCACGTATAAGAATGTTAATCCGAAGCTAATCATCTCCAAAGTAGACTAATTTCATGGTCTGGAGAATGGGTAGGGAGTGGCTCCCCTTTCAGGTATTCAGAAGCGTTATCGTAAAACATATGACAGACCAGATCTTTAACCAACTCTACAAATCAGTACTTCGGTTCAAGATCCATTCTAAAGGCCTGAAACCTGGCTCGAAATCTCAAGACATTTAGAACATATTACTATTGAAAATACCTCTGTATATGTTTCCATAAGACAAATTGTGAAGCTGCATAAATCACCAACTATACACAAAAAAAGAAAAGCCTATTATCTCTAATAAGGCAAGGAGTCAGCTGTGATGTTGATCTTCATTCTTAAGTATGAGTAGATGTAGACAGGACTTCTGTGTATCCAATAAGAGAATTTCACTTCAAGTTAAATAGAACATTAGATACATAAATGGTTCTGACTGTTCAATAATCCTCACAATTCACTTTTACCTACAAGCCTTAGAATCCCTTTATCAACACTAAGGTGTCTGCCAAGACAAGAGACGATATGAGTAGAAATCAATAAAGCCTTTTCAGCTCTTCTATGTTACTGTACTTCAATACCATGAGACTCAATGGCATCAGAACATTTCATTTATAGCATTTCAAATCAAAGAAAAAAGTGTTTGAACAAATAATTATTGCCAGCAAATATTCTGGTTAAACTTGTCTGCTGCTAAAACATCTATATACATTATAGTAAAAGAAATAGGTAGCTAAGAAGTTAGATAATAGTCAGTTATGTCAAATTCACATAAGTTATTATTCTACTGAAAATAAAATAGGCCCTTAGCCAAAAAAATTCAAAATCAACCACAGTTTAAGAGAACTCTTGTAATTACAAATAACAATAGTGAAAAAACAAGTGAGTATCAAGTTAAATGCACTAATGCATAGCAATAGAGTTAAAGCAACAGTGATCATTTGATAACCAATGTAATACAGCCTTGAGTACGAGTAGGAATTCTCCAGACTAGAGCATGTTCTTACTTTAGAATTCCATTTGCTCCTGTGTAAACGTCTATTGTGTTGGGGCTGGAAGGCAGCATGGTGATAATTCTGTCTGCTCTTTCTGCTACATCTGCTGGAGAATCCGTTACCTTTTAAAGGAAAATTTTATGTAAGCTTCTGCTTCTTGAAAAAGTTAGAGAAGGCAAACATATTTGTTGAATTTATTATAATCTCTTGCAAGCCATCAGTCACAATTAAGCTAGGCAAAAAAAGAACAGAACACAAGACAAACTCTGCCCTCATAACAGAAAAGTTCATTTATTGAATTCAGTAACCAAAAAAAGAAAAGGACATCCTGTCATGGAAGTTCCTCCAGAACATTCATACATTCATCAATGGGCATGCAAGCATCAACTCATTCACAAATCTTCAATTTACTCCAAGCCATGCCTCTGTACAAAACATCCCTCCGCAATGTTTCTAAGGAGGGGCAACACTAAGGAATCAGTCCTCCTGGATGCCTGCCTCCCAAGTCCTGCTATACACAGCACAAGAAAGGCTCCTTTTATAAGGAAAATTTAAGGCTACCCACAGTATGTATCTTCAGATACAACTGAGTGTCATTACCAGGAATAGATCAGCAGTCATGTACCCGCATTCTGGCTCTCTGTCTGTGAGCAATGCTTCCAAATTCCAAGGCTTTTTGCAAAGCAGGAAACAGGTATGGAAAAAGCTTTTTGAATGTAAAACCATTCCAGCCAAACTCATAATTTAATGAACTATGGCAAATGATAGACATTAAAAGCCATGAAGTGGCAAAAGCGTTCGCCTGGCAAAATCTGTGTTGTCACCTTATCATGTGTCATCTACAAATAAAGTCAGATTTTGTGACAAATCAAATACAGGGCTTTTTTGAACAAGTAAAATGAAGCCACCAATGATATATTTAGAAATTAGGCATTCACTACACCTGTCTTATCAAGACCACATAAGCTTGTCCCAAAAAATACATATTTTTCTAGATTCTATCAAGAACAATTACTTAATTATTTCTTCCAATGTTATTTGCTGGGCTTAATAAATCAACAAAATTAATAAAAGAAAAAAGAAAAAGTGGGAGGGCAATAATAAGATCATTCAAATTAAAATATTTCTGAAAAAAAAGATCAGTTACAATTTACTGGTACCAGTACAACCACACCTATATAATTAGTAACTGCAGTTCATGACGCAAACCGGTAACATCTGATACCTAATGACTCAAAAACTCAGTTCCAGTAAGACTACTGCTAACAAGACATATACAAACTAAAAGATTAAGTCACTTGAAACTGTCTGAATTTAAAAAATAAGAAAGAAAGAGTTATACTGCATAAGTACCTTTCTCCCCAGTCTAAAAGTTTAGCAGTCCAGGAAGCTGTTTACAAATAAATACAGTATAACTTATGCTTATTTTCACAATATTACTCTTTTCTTTAATTAAAACCTTTTTCCTGCCACAAATGAAAAGAAATAACATTTGGGACTGAGTTGTAAAACAAAATTCGTCTAAAACTCCTGTATCCAACTTCTCTAAACTCCAAAAAGGATGTTTGCTATTTGAAAGCCTCTTCTGCTGATCACAACTCTTTCTCCTGTTTTTTTTCGGCTTATATACAGCATTGGATCAGAGAGAGACTGAGCAAAAAAGGTTAAAAAAAAAAAAAACAACAACAACAACATGTAACGTACCTCTGAACCTCACCTTAAAAAATAATCAGATAAACTAACTGATGTTTCTCACAATATTACAGCTGGCATTTATAAAATAGAAAATTACCAGTTCAAGCATCCTTTACCAGAAATGTCTAATCAAGTTTCAAAATATATTGTTAATTACTTCTTGTTAAATAAACATACCTTACTTTAAAGATATCTTACCTCCCCCAGCATATTCTTGGAGGTCAGCTGTATGGTATTTAAGATACATACAATGCAAGTGAAATACTGACAACTTTAAAGCAGTGAGTTTTGCCACTGAAGTCGAAAACCCAGAAATTCACCCATATGGCATTTGCAAATGTATCAGCAATATTTTTGTCTTAGTCTTAAATAATTCATTTATTTTTTAAAAACCTATTAATGTTATTAATACATTAACAGCTTAGGGAAACCAGCAACAAAACCCAGAGACTATAGCTTATTCTTTTCTCTTCAGCCCACAAGGATCAAATCTTGCTTATTTCATCCATTCAGGGAGTTCTACTGAAAGGAATTAGGTTCCAAGTAGAAATAAGATGAACAGAAAGTAGACTTTGTTTGCAGTATTTTACAATTATTTTTGCTGAATCTATTAATAATAAGGAGCACCATTAATATTATAACAATCTATTCTGCTAGCTCTATTACATGCCCTGGGTTTTTAAACTTCAAAGAATGTATTAAGCAAAATTTTTTATATACCTATTAGTCAATATGTATGAATTTGAACTTCCACAATGCATGGTGCAGAAATTAATTAGGGTTAAAGAAATTGCAGTTTAACACCTACCTGAAAATGTGGTTCCCTTTTATAAAGTAGACAAATCAACCAATCAATGACCTTGTTTCATCATTTCTTATCTATTTAAAACTACAGGCATTTGTTATCATTTTTGGTTAGTTTTTATATTAAAAGGCACTTCTTAAGTAAATATATTATTAGATACAATATACTGCTAAGTTCTTGGCATCAAAAAGAACATCTGGAAGACATGCTAAATAATCTCTTGAAGGAATTCTGAGATCTAACATGATAAAGTCTTGATTTTACAATAACCATGGGAAGACTGTTAATATTCACTGAACAAATCTCTTCCATGAATTAAAAAAAAAAAAAAAAGAAATTGGCACAGATGGGACTTAGAACATATAGTTTTTGTTTTGAAAGAAAAGGTTAATACTACATAACACATCTGATATAATGCACAGTTATAAAAGGAAACATACCCAAGTCCAAACTAAAACAAAAGAATAAATGAAGCAATTACAAGCAGAAAAGCTTGTATACCTGATTAGCTAATTTCACGACTGACTTCCCTGGAGAGTGGAGAGCCTAGCTCTTCATACAGGAGCATGACACCTATGTCTTTAGTTCTGAGTATCTCTAGTTCAGTTCAGTCCCCAAGTGTACTATTAAAGGAGTTGAGAGGAAGCATGTAACTGGAACCTGGATTTATATACATCTTCTTATGTGAAAATACTATCTCCAGTATTCTCAAAGGTTTGCAAGTTATCAACTGAAGATTTCTGTCGCTCATTTTTATCCTTCAACTAGAAGTTGAAAAACATACTACATTGGGCACACAACTTAAAAACTGTGGCAGCCTCACATTTTCACTTGGCCTTGTGGATAGGACATAGCTGTTTTATTGTTGTCTTACAGATTTAAACATTGCCTAAAGCAACACAGATGTATAGAAGACATAGTACAGTAACCATCTGTACAGAAATGCGTTCATTCCATTCATGTCTTTCAAAATAATAACACTCTTTTTAAATGAAGAAAATGGATTAAAAAAGTGCACAGATTGTGACAGTATTTCCACAACCATATAAAAGAAAACCTTTTTACTGTGTTAAAGTAGGTAGTATGTTAAAGCAGGAAATATCATTCTTGTCTCTTTGATACTGTAACAAATGTGATTAAAAATCCCAGAGGAAATCTACCTAGGCAGTTCAATAAGCAGCATATGAATTTTTTTTTTATTTGGAACTTCCTGTGCCAGAAATAAACAGTTGGAAAGCTATTAAGAAGCTTTAAGCATTTAAAGTCATTAAGAATGCATATGCAACTTCAAAAAACACACCCAAATACTAGCAAATGACCGCAAATTACTAACATGGATCATACTGGGTTAGAGTAGCAGCCCACCAAGTTCAGTATCTGTTCTGATACTAGCCAGTTCAAGCAAACTTTTGCAACAGGCAATAGGATACAGAAGACTTTTCTTCATACTGCTTATTGGTTTATGCCCTCCAGTAGGGAATATATGCTTATATTTGTTCCAAAATACTTCCCTATTTTTTTCTTAATATATACTATAAGTTTATAGTTCTGCTTGCCTGAAATCCCATTCTCACTGAACACAGTGGTAGAAAGCTCCATTTTTTACACTGTTTTGCACATCAGATTACTTCAGTAACACTCAAACTTCCAAGCTCTCAAAGACATGTACACTTAAGCATAGTAACTGGGTGACATACCCACACTCCATTGTGCAAGAAAGAAAACAGTAACTATAAAAGAGGAGAAGAAAACAGTAAAGAAAGTGGGCAGAGGTAGGCTGCTTGCTCACAGCACCTTTCAGTATTCTTGTGGGTAACCTTGCAACTTTCTCCCAGTTTCACCCCAGCTGATTCCATATGGTCTTGCTCAGCCAGTTTTACCCTGTTCACCAGCAGCAGGAAGATAGCTGCCTCCTGACATACACTGCTCTTCATCACTTCAGGTGCTACGGCAAATGGAGTCACAGAATACGCAGACCTACAACCAAACATCTCTCCTCCTCCATGTACCCTGGTAGTAGCACTGGCTTTAAACAATGGATACTTGACAAAATTTGCTGTCTCCTGGGGGGCATCTGTTCACCCTTGCAACGCTGCTGGTTTTACCCTACCAGTCAGACCAAACGAAAAGCAGCCCTTGGATCCCAGTGTTGCTTCTACAGCAGTTTCTACAAGGCCCCCTGGACCCACAAGTTTCCAAGTCCTGCAAAAACTGCTGGGGTAGGATTTACACCTATAGAACAAGAAAAGGAAGTTATGTTCAAATATTTACTTTAAGTGTGTTTTATTTGTATTTAAGCCTACCCATGTATTCTCTTAGTGATTTACGATTTTAAAACAGGCTTTTGGCTTTATTTTTAAAAGCATTACAGTTTGCCTTTAATATCATGCTAAGTCTAGCAGTGGTGCCAAAGATTCTATTACTTAGGCAATAATAGGTTATCCAAATCATCAGCCACAGCACAGAGATCCCACTGCAGAAATGGAATTAAAAATACAATCAATTGTTCAAAACAGACTTCTGTTCTATTTGCATAACCTCTTACTCAAGAGAGATCTGTTTTGTGCCTGAAGGTCTCAGCTGTTTTAACAAAATAAATACAATAGCCAGGAAAGCAAGCTGTAAAGCTGACCTTTCCACTTATTAAGGCCAAAAATCTGTAATTAGTCAAGGGAAGCTTCAATTAATTATCAACAAGTGCACAACATCATTTTATTTTTTTCAGAAATCTTGATATCATCTCCTCATTCAATACAGTTGCCATTAGCTCCAACAGCTTAGACTTTGAAGGCATACAGTTATATCTCTAGCTAGCTAAAATTTCCTGGCCACTGCTGGATAAATTCCTCTACCTTCTACACTGCCACAGCAGAATATTATTTTTTGATATTCTTTTATTTCAGTGTCTTAAGTATCCATCCATCTCTATCCATCCATCCATAAGTAACGGCAACTGTCTGAATTTGTATAGCTTTAAAGCACGTCAAAAACATACAAATAAGTTTCAGACAGTCAGAAAAGAGTCACAACCATGTGAGGAACTGAATGGGTTTCTGGGTCTACTAACCAGTCAACAAAAGCAGTAGCACTGCCTGGAATGGGTCCAAGATTTCACAGGGTATATATATAGCAGGAAGGTAAACCTCCTTAATGTGATCAATTTCCTTCCTTCCTTTTTCCTTTTCATTCCTCTTCTCTCACCATAACCTTACTCACCTCCAAGAAAATAGCCACTTAAATAACTGGATTTTTCCTATACCCCTGAGGACTGTACCTTGAATCAGCGGGAAAGCTTGTATGTCCCTATAACCATCACAACTATGCCAGCAGGAATTTTTAACTAAGGTCACCCAGCCTAAAAAGGTCAAAGTAAGAACCAGATGAAAAGCAGCCCACTAGCCCTCTAGACCTGGGGGAGGAGGAAGCAGGGGAAAGAAAGAGGTGAAAGAACAGCCTGTCAACCTAGTCTCATAAAAAGAAAGAAAGAAAAAAAAAAAAAACCACAGCTACAGAAGACCAGCAAGGCAGCAATTCTGGCTAACAGCATGACAAAGACTTAGGGTGGAACCATGTCTATGCTCCAAGTAATACTCCACAGATTCAGAGTGCATTTAGTAAGTTGTTTTTAGTTTTGAATGTGCTCTTCACCAAGAAAAAAACAGCCTACTTTAAAAAAATCACATGCAAGAACCATTCAATACATACAGTTATTGTTAGAATAAGAAAAGTTTATTACTATACCTGAGCACCCAAGTCTTGAAATTCTTTGCAAGCTTCTGGGAACACATCATATGCAATAACAGGATATCCATGTTTTACCAGGTTTTTTGCCATTGGATTTCCCATGTTACCCAGTCCAATGAATCCGACTGGGGTTTTGGAAGCCATTGCCCTAGAACACACTGATTTCAACACAATAAATATCAATATATTCATATTTTAGAGAAATGCATAACAATGATGCAATAAAAGCTAGCATGTAATCTGTTGGCACTGATTTAGACAACTTAAATGTTAAAGAATAGCGAACTGAAACTGTCTAGAGGCAGCCGTTTAGCACAACTTCTATAAAACTTGCTTAGCATGAGTAGCTAAATTTGCTGAAGCCTTAGGCCGCACTTAGATAAAATAATGAACTTTTACTTAGTCCAGTAAGAAAAGGGCCTCAGAGCTGGTTCAAGCCAGGAAGATAAGGAAGTTACAAGCAGTCTGCATTCCTGCGTCTCACACTCCGAAAGGGAGGGTGTCTGCAGGAATGCGTCTCACACTCCGAAAGGGAGGGTGTCAAGGCTTTGAAATAAGACCAGTGCAGGGCATTAGGACCTTGAGGGACAAAGCCTTAGCTCACCGCTGAGGCAGTGTTAATTGTTATGATTTAGAATCACCTCCTCCTCAGGACCTTAAGACACAACAGTAAGACCCAACAAAAACAGAGGTACAAACGTCATCAGAGACTGCAAAAAACAAAAATAAGGAGAAAAACAGCTTACCTCAGAATGACAATGAGACCCAATGAGGAGCAGGAGACCCCAGACCAAAAAATTACTATTGGTCTAACTACTGCATGAGGGGTGGGAAATGTAAGTTGGAAAAACTATAATTGCCCAGGATTTGTTTATGTTAGGGTCCCTCTTAGGAGGCGCCCAGCTTGAGCTGTAATTATGGCACGCGCATGATTAAAATTTAATTTGTTTTGATTTGGCTCTGAACTTTACTTGCGGGAACCTAGGGTCGAGCCCTGTTATGGTGGCTGACAAGCCTAATTTCCATAACAGCTAATTTCCATAACATAAATATTTAGGCTTAAAAAGAATATAAATGTGAATCCTATTCCACATAATTTAAATCATAAATTAGAGCTTACATTGCACCACAAATACCATCTCAGAATGATTTTCCTATCTAGCAAAGAAAATGATTTAACTAGGAAAATTTGGATGGTTTCAAAAAGTATAGTAATAATCAAACTTGAGCAACGTCCTTGAAAGCTATGGTTTTAGGTTCAATCACAGATGAAATCAAACACTGACTTAAAAAATGCAGGCTTGCCTCTGTTTTGTTATGTGTCTCAACCCTAAACTGGATGAGAAAAATCAAGTTTTACACATATTTTATAGACTGCTTCATTGCAGCAAGAGCTAACTTTGGCTAGAGTCCTGGGATATAACACCTGTTCTCTAGAAATGGACTGAGGCTGCCAACATACTTCATGCAGCCCCTCACAGATAATAGCTGGACTCTTCTGACTCTGCAGCCAGTAAACCACTAACCTAAAGGTGAAAGTCTCCATAATACCATTGCCAATCCTTTGAGCCATGTAATCACTTGCAGTACAATTTAAAAGCAAGCCCTTAAAACTGGAACAAACCACACTATGATGAAGTTTTTATCGGAGTAACTGCTGTACTCTATTTGCTGTACTACCATGACAGAACTATATACCACAATCTCCAATTTCTAGAAAACAGTATAATTTCAGTCAGTTACTTTTCATCAGTAGCTAGGTAATATCAAATGCTAAGTAGTAACTGGTGTTGTAGGTATTCACGCACTGTAATCACTGTCTCATCACTCTGAACAGCCCTAATCTAACATCAGCACAAATCTGCCAGTTCCTAGATTTCTTTGCCCATTATGTAATATGTCAAAGGAAAAAGTGATTCCGAATAAACAGTAAGACACATGGCAATTGAGCAGCCAGAAACAAGGATAAGTAATAGTAAACTACCATAACTCAGAAGCGCACTTACAGAAAAAGTGCGTAACCTGGATCTAGATTCTGAGAGGTCCCAATGCTTAGCAAAGAATCCTCTCTAGGCCAGTAACACTTGATTAATCACTTTAAAGTCTTTCTGACTTTAAGCTCCTTCTTAGCCAGCAATGGTCATGCTCTTTCATCTGTAGCACTATTTTGGAAGTGCCACATTCAATCAATCATGTTTGTTGAGAGAACTTTGGTCTGAGACAGTTTCCACAGCTGCCTACAGCAATTACATAGCTAGAGAAGGAGCACGATTTAAGAGAAAACTGCACTGGGAAAATGCTTAGTGCAAACTGAGATAAGTCATAAAAAGAGCACACTGCTTTAAGAAGTGCTACATATTAAATATAGGAAACAAATAATGAGCTTAAAACACCATCATCAGCCATAATCACCATCTTGAAGACTTTTCTTCTCATAGTTTCTATAAGTCAGTCTTCCCCAGTACATTTACATTAATCTCAAACTGTTCCTTTCGTTAGCCAGAAGCTTCCAGATTCCTGTGGAGGGTCAAATCCTGGTCTTCAGCATCTTTCTTTCTTTACTCCTTAAAACCAGTGGAGCTTATCTACCTTGACTTCAGTGAACCTTCTGAAACAGCCTCATCTGGTATCCTGGTAGCCAAATGGAAGGCGTATGCACTGGACAGGTAGACTACATGAGGGAAGAAATATCGGCTGCACTGTAGGGCTTAAACAAGTGGTCAAAGAGAGTTCCCACAAAGTGGTTCAAAGACTAGCAACAGCAAGTTATGAGTGGTGTTCCTCATATGTCAATACTGGGGCTGCTATTGTTTAAATCTTCCTCAATGACTTTGATGATGGAACATCAGCATCCTCAGCAAATTCATGGGTAACATCAAACCGGGGGGAGTGGTGGCAAACTGGAGGGCAGGGCTGCCATTCAAAAAGACTTCAACAAGCTGGAGGAATGGGTCACTAGGATTCTCAAGAGTTCAACAAAGACAAATACAATGTCCTGCACTTGGGACAGAAGACTCCTATGCATCATCACAGGCTAGGGACTAGCTGGAGAGGTTGCAGCGCTGCAGAAAAGGATCCTGCAGATCCTGACAAGCAGCTGAACATGAAGTAGTACATGCTTGCAGCAAAAGGCTGATGGCATACGAAGCTACATTAGCAAGAGTGTAGCCAAACAGTCAAAGAAGTTGGTGACTGCCCACTACACAGCACTCATGATGCCAGCTCTGGAACTGTGGACAGTTCTGTGTTCCCTGGTACACAAAAGAGATGGACAAATGGGAGAGAGTCCGGCAGAGGTCCATTAAGATGGTTGAGAGGCTGAAGCATGACATATGAGGAGAGGCAAAGGGGACTAGGTTTGTTTAGCCTGGAGAAGCAAAAGCTAAGGTGGAGCACACTTGGAGCACCCTGAGCAATATCATTTAGCTTTGATGTTAGCCTTGCTTTAACCAGGAGTTTAGATAGATGATTGACGGATGTCCCTTCCAAACCTCAATTTTTCTTTCCTTCTACGAATACCAAGTAACTTCATCAGAAATCTGGCTACCATTTCTAGGCTCTTCCTTGCAGACTCTTTACTTCTACCCTGATCTCTTCTTTTCTCATACCACCTCATGGACATCTAACCATCATCTCAAACTAAACACCAAGAAATCTCCTAATCGTCTTCAGAGAACCTTCTCAATACCTTTTTCTACACAGCACTGATATCAACAGTGATGTCTGAGCCTAGAAGATCATGATCCCACTAATTCCTTCTTCATCATACCTGAGACACAGCCTTTCTCTCCCCACCAGCCACAAAGATCTCGGCTACTTCAGAACCTGCTCACTGGCCATGACTTAACAGATGTAATTTTGCCTTGATCTTCATAGAAATTTGGGGAATCGAGGATATTTTGCTCATGCTACTCTGTGTCACTCCCTCTCTGCATCCTGGCTTGCCTATCTCTGCAATGTCACATAAGACTACTTTTCATTGCTTTGATGACTCCTATGGTTGTCTATCATCACGTCTTACTATTAAGCTATCAAAACCCACTGGTAATTGGACCACAGTGAGAGACATACTGCAGGCAAGCACTTCGATTATTCCTCTAAGGCTCTTCATTATGTAAATACCCATGAAACTAACTCATTCTTCTACTATGAACCCTTCTTTAAAAATCTTTATTTTGCAATATCCACAAAAGACTTAGCAACAGTTAGGCTGGCACAAGAGGCAAGATGCTGATCAGTATTATTAGTTTCATGTCACTGCATTCTACTATTTCCCCTTTTGTCCATCTCTGTCAGTTATTCATTGTTTTAAAAGATTAAGTTAGGGACCATCTTCTGTTCTGTGCTAATTAAAACATATTCAGATGCACAGGAAATGGGACTTTTTAGAGTAACAATCCAATTTCTGACTTCCCAAAAGTTTGGTTTAATTTCTAGAGTAGCATCCCAATGTTAAATTAGCCACATTAAAATGATACAATTTGATTAACAGCTTTGAAAACCATCCAGATCCCCAGGTACTCAAATACAGGAAAACTGTTTAAAAGGACTGATGAAATTACCGCACAGACATACCTAACAGAGCTGATTTCAATTAAAGCTGAATCAACTATATTTAAAATCCTTGCATATTTTTAAATGATTATTTAAGACTGGCAGCTTGCCAAACAGAAGTTGTTTAGAAGACATGATTTTTCAGATTTTCATATTAGACGAAACTCCACAGGTGCTATCATGGAAAGTGACATCCAGCTTGGACATCTTGTAACTGTTTACAGTTCCAGATACATGACATAAGCTTGGTTTTGAAACAAGTGTAAAATTCAAATATCTATGGATTCATATTCTGCAAACCCACATACACATAGGCTTAACTAACCCCATCAACTATATAAGCATTTGCAGAAACTGTTCCTGTGGCACTGAGTCCATTTTACTTTAACGATAAAATCTAGAGTATCTTGTACAAGCAGTACACAATCTGCAGTGTTCTCTTGCGGGAATCTGTGAGCACAGATTCTCTCTGTGCCCTGGGTCTATGAAGACTCTGTTGATGATGAGGATCTATTTATGAACAGAGCTTTGAGAAGTCATTCTGCAACAGAAATACTTGATGTAACCTACAATTTCACAGAAGTTTTCCCTTAAAAATATATTTTTAAAAGAATCGATGAGTTCGTGAATCACTGAATGCCTTTTCTTGACCAAAACACAACCACTGAGGTAGCAAATTCAGAAATGCATAGATTTAATTCTGTCCTTAGACTACCTGGCCTATCAATGACCTAAAACTTTAGTCTTGTCAAGCTACTGTGTAGGGATGCTAAAAAGTAATTTTCTTTTTAACATAAACTGTGACAGTTATTAGTTTAGGAGATCATTTCAGATGCTTACATTTCATTTTATATTATCTCCTAACGTAATGATGCTTACAGTTTTAACAAAGGATTTCAGCTCCAGTGCGGCCTTGAATTCACTGCAAACACTAGACATGTACTCATAGACGTGTCAAGACTAGACATGTACATGTAGACATGTACATATAGTGCAGACACTGTAACGTGTACTACAGAACATATCTTTTTTGTATTCAAAGAGAAAGGAACTAATAGCTGGATAGGATCACACACAGTAGAACTGGAAAAGGTCCAGTATGCTTGTACTCTGAGGGAAAGCACAGTATAGCTGGCCGAGAACAGGACTGAGAATTCAGTAACTCTCAAATTGTAATCTCAGCTAGACTTACTTCTTGGCTTAAAGATATTTTGATTTATGTTCCCCAAAAGTGCCTGGTTCCCTGGGTTAGAATCCATAGCTGTTTTCTATAGTCAAGTGCCATCAATGTATCTGACATGAGGAATAAGAACCCACGTATTCTTGTCCCATGTGAGAGAGCCCTAATCTAAGTGGCTGCAAGTCATCTTGTTCTCTCTGGATCAGTGAATCTTGAGCTCTTTTCTATCTAGTACCAGAGATGTTAGAGGAGTGTAGGAAGATGCCTACAGTGAGAGGAAGCTCAGCCACTGAACTTGCTGCTTTTGCTCAGAGCTTTATGATAAGTTACAGTTACATATGGAGTGTCTTTTCAAGGAGAGGGAGAAACAATGACAGTTCAGTATGTGTCACTAAATGAGGGCTTTTGCCACTGATTTAGCATATATCTGAAGTTCTGGTGCAGGTACAACAGAAGACACCATCCTTCTTCTCCTTCTGGCTTCAAAAGAGAGCATCTACTTTCTATGGAAGCTCAGAAAGCATCTACTGAACTAGATTCTGGAGGGAACTAGATGGTGAAACATAGAGGTTAGAGATGCCAGCTGTACAGATGCAGAAACAGGTCTTCCTGCTGCTAGAAGCTTTTGCCAATGGAATCTAAACTGCCCAGAGTCACAGGCACGTAAAGGTTATGGTAATTTTGAGCACTGCACTCTGCCAAAGTAAACAGATAATTTAAGGTGATTCCAAGACTGAATTTGGCCATTCTACATCAGAAATGTCCCAGTTCAGTCTCCTTGCCTCTGTAAAGGTCTGCTGATGAAAAACAGACATGCTATCTCTTAAGGGACAGAGTCTTCTTATTTCATTTTTCTTACCTGTAACTATACCTCATTAAATGTTTGCTAATGCATTAAAAACAAAAAACATATAGTAAGTACTTCTCCTCTAAAACAAATATGAAGTGTACACTCAATGCCTTAACTAAGAGATTGGACTTAATAAAGTGCTGCACTTAGAGCAGCAGGTCTTCCATCATAATCTTTGTTTAGTAATTAATGCTTCTTTGCATCAGAGCATAGAATCATTCAAATACAGTAGTGCACCAACAGAAGCACAACTGAACTGTGAATTGAATGGGTCACCATTATTCACACAGAACTATTTGTGAGGACAGACAGTCACATGTGGCTCTCTAGCAGGGTACTGTCTTCTTTGACAAATAGCTCCCTCAACTGACAAATCTTCCTTCACCAGAAAATCCTCCCTTCTCAGCCATTATACCCTGTCAACGTACCTCCACTCCCACTAGCAGTCCCCCAGAAGGATTTCTTCACACCGTGAAAAATGTGTTTTAAAAAAGGTCATGCACACCCTCCCTGTGAAGCACCTTTGCCAGCAATTCAGCTGCAGATCACAAGATGAGATGGTCTCTGTCAACCGTTCAGTTTGCTCATATACAAACATACACATCCAAGATGTGTCCTTGAAAATCCTACCTTAGCTATTTTCCTCCTAGGAGATTTAACAGCCTCTCGCATAAATATATGAAAGAATCAATCCATCACGGTTTGCCAGCTGCAAATAGCAACTAAGCAAGCAACTAAGTGCTTCATTTGAATAACATTCAATAAGTGAACTACAAAAGACCACTAACAGAGTTGTCATGTTGGGCAGCTCTGTCAGAGCTGTCAGTTTCTTCATTAGTACAGTGTTTCACTCAGTATGATGGACAATGAAATCACTACACAAAAGACAAATTTTAGACTACTCAGAATTAAAGGAAATGATGGCAAGCCTAATAAATACATTAGAGATGGAGAAACCTTGACATATAACCAAGCAGCATAGCCCTTAACAGGTAAGAAGTCTTAATGCATGGACCCTCATCCCATAAACACTTCTCAGAGTCAACACAACTTTCAGAACAATCACTACTAAGTATGTCAGAGCTTCAACACTGGGTAAAATTCTGTTCTACAAAAGTTGCCTGTGAGAGTCACACTTTCTCCTTAGATTACAGTCACAATTTCTCACCCAGGTCTTCAGGCAAAGAAAAAAATGTGTATTTTTCAACTTTCAGGGCAAGTGCAATGTTTGGCTTTGCTTTTCGCACCTGTCCTCACTGCCCAAGAAACTGACTCTCCTCCATCTTCTCTACATTAAACATAATCACCTGAATATTGATCAAAACAGCAGATTTCAAAGTTCTTACAGAAATATTGGAGGACTAGATGCACAAAAAGTTCAAAATACATCGAAAGCTACTGCTAGGCAAACTGCGGTATCACAAAAGTTAATAAATAGACAGACAGGTCCCTTTTATTTAACTTTACTAGCACGTGACCAAGTATACCCATTGCACCTGAACTATTAGCACAAAATCAGAGCTGCAACTATGTAAACCATTTCATGTATTAGTGGAAGAGAAATAGCCAAGCAGAAATACCACTAAAAACTAGTTTCAAAATAAAGCATCAACCACATCTCATCGATCTGTTTAAAGGGGAATTATAAATTTTCAACCAGTTTACTTAGAAATGATTAATCAATTCCTGAACTCCTTTGTCAAGTATCATTTTAGAATCACTAACCATTTTAAATAATATATTTCTTCTACTTTGCTACACGAAAAGTCTTCACCTATTTGTTTGCTGGGAATGTAACTATAGCGTGACACGCATGAGCAACAGATGGTTATCAAAAAGGGCATTCAAAAGGCTACTGAAGATTTATTTCCAGTTATCTACTTCAGCAGGTGAGATAGTTTCAAACAATAGTGTAATTTTCAGGACTTAGAAAAGGGAAAAGGTTTGGGCTCCAGTCCTGTAAATACATTATTCTTTCACTTTGCACAGATGGGATATTTCCCTGCTGCTCCTTCCACTGCACGTGAGTCAATCATATGTGTGAATTACGCAAATGAATTAAGCCTGAGGAAACACGAGCTCTAACAGGGGAAAGTGCTGCTTCAGTTTATGGAAAATAATCAGATACCAAGATTAAGAAAGTTGAACGGCCCAAATCTAGATCACACGCACTGTTAACATATCACTAGTTCCACGTAAACACTTTTAATTTCCACGCCCACTATTGTAAACGAGTGAAAATACGTATTACGCTAAACCACCCTGGATTTATCTGACTGTTGATATGAGCCTCAGGTAACTTAGCACCGTGTTAGTGACAAGCCCGCCGCACCACGAAGCGTTTTCACCAGCGGTCCGAGAAGCCGATACCGCCTCCGCCTGAGGCGCTGCAAGGCGGGGGCCCCCGCGGCGGCCGTTAGGCTGCGCCTGCCACGCGCGGGGGCCCGCGGCCACGCGGCGGAAGGGCAGCGGCGCTCCGCGGCCGAGAGCCTGCACGGCGCGGCGCGGCCCAGGCGGCAGGGGGACCGCACGCGAGCCGAGGGGGAGGCCGCTCCTTACCCATCGCCGCGCGGGCAGCACGCACCCGCCTGTGCCAGCGCCACCAGCCCGCGCGTCCCCCGAGCGCCACAGCCGCGGCCATGCTGCGCGCCCGCGCCCGGCGACCTCCGGCTCAACCACCGCCCCGCCCCGCCCCCCTCCCCGCCCGCAACCGCGGCCCGCCTGCGCCCGCGCGCCGAGAGCGGCGGCTGCGGCAGCCAATCACAGCCGCGCCGCGGCGGCCGCCAGCCAATGAGAGTGGGCAGGCTCCTCCCCGTGACCCGTCGGCCCCGCCTGCTCTCCCTGACGGACGGGGTCGACGCCGCTCGGCGCTGCCGGTGCCAGGGGTGCGGGGCGGGGGCGGGGGCGGGGGCGGGGGCCGGGGCCGGGCCGGGCCGGCGCTGGGGCGCCTTATTGGGGCCGGCGGCCCTGGGGGCCCAGGGCACCCTGGGGGCGGCGGTGCGACGCGACGCGACGCGACGCGACGCGACGGGTTGAGAAACCCTCCTGCCATCAGAGCTCACTTTCCGGCGCAGCGGGGTTCGCCCGTCGGAGCGGGGCGGCTTGTCGGCCGACCGGCCGGCAGGAGCTGCCTGGGCCCCGCAGGCCTCGCGCGGCCGCGGCCTTCCTGGAGCCGGGCTTCGCGGAGGGTGCGTGGTGGCAGTGGCCCTCCCGGGCCGCAGGGAGCCGCCCCGCGCTGGTTTCACGTAGCCAGCGCGCAGAGAGGCGCTGAAGCCTGTGGCTGGATCCGTCCTGCCGCAGCACAGAGCACGGCTCCCGGAGGGTCTGATGGGGGTTGTTAACGTGAGTTTGTTTGAACTACCGGCTTCTCAGAGCTTGTGCTGCTCGTCCGCAGCGTACAGGAGACGGGGCTCAGAGACCTTGCTGGCAGTCTGGGAAGAGCTTCGAGCTGCGGCGCAAGGGAGCAGGCCAGTGGCAGGCAGGACACGGCCTCTTTGGAGTAAGGTTTCAGTTCAGGCCCCTGCAACCGCTGCTTTTTTCTCTCTTGAACAAAAGAGCTATTTTCTTGAGAGCAAAAGTTGCCTTAGTGTGTTGAGGGGCCACTGTAAAGGAGCGGTGGCTACACCCTGTATCATTAGCTTACTCTTACTAGGTAAAAACTTCTGTAGCTGTTATGCAGTATTATTTACACACTTCTTGGAAAACGTAATCGTCAGGAATAGATCTCAGGACCCACTGAGTCAACTTCTATTTGCTCACACTTATGTGAACGCAGAAAGAATGTGCCCAGTCTATGTGCTTGACTCTTCTATATATATTACAATATACTTTTGTATATTCACTTTTGCGAAGCAATGGATGGCATGCAGTTAAATTAACCCACCAAACAGCTCAACAGAAAGGAATTTTGTGGGCAGTGAACAAGGTTATATAATAGCTGTAATCTGGCATGTGTGAATGCTACCACTCAACAGACTGAACTCATCTTCACCCTGTTGCTTCTTTCTCTCGGTGCCCTTCAGCTGAGCACTGGGACAGTACAACTTGAGGAGAAAATAAGATCCCTGCAGCCAAGGCAATGGGAAGAGATATGCAAAACCAGAAACTCTTTAATTTGTTAGCACATTGCAAAAAATCTGAAGCTGCAGAGACTTAATATATATTGATATTTTCATAAGCTCACTTGCCTCTTCCACTATACCATTTGAAGACACTAAGTGAATGAGGCTACTGAGCTATGTTTACTTTTCTCCTCAGTGGTGACAGGGTTGACAGCCATCTCAAGCACAAACTTTGCTGGGATGAGAAGAGGTGTGATTCCTGATCAATGCAGCTAGGCTGACAGAAATCTGTAGTGAGCCAAATGAGGCCTTTGGAGGTAATTAAAACCCAAATTTTGCATGTAATCACATACATCTTTAACTCTGCTTGAAAGCATGATTTTTCCCCCCAGCCTGATTCCTCACCACTTTACATTTTCATAGAGTCATTTACCCTTTCGCAACTGGCTGTAGACTATTATTAAATCTGAGTTACACCAGTGATTACTTTGGTATTCACTGTGCAAGAATGGATAGGTGGAACAAATGAGCAGAATCTAATGCAGTGTTGTGGTTCAGGTTTTTAACTCCCATTAACAGATGCAGCTCTGCCTGTAAAGCTACCTCATTTTCTAGACCTATACCCTGTCTAAGAGCATTTACATAGGTATATATGTGAGAATTGCACTTTATACCAGCATAATAGAAGTACACCACCATCACTTCCAAACAAAGCAAGAGAAACTGGCAAATGGAGAATCCTGTCTAACAGAAATGATTAAAGGATTGTAGACATAGCCTAAGAATACTTTGCCAGTACATCTGGCCTACATAAACACTATTGTTACAGACCTGTCCACTGTTATATTACTCTAGTTTTTATATAGTTTTTGTACAGAGTATGCTGACATGCTCTGTACAAAATACAGGCAAATGTATGACAAATCTATGGCAGACAAAATACTTGAGACTAGATTAAATACACTGTCTGCTCATACACTGAACGTTGATACAACTGATACTTGTAACTTAGTATTTCTCAGGTAGGCAGTATGAGAGGTTGCAGGACTGCTATATTGCAGAACATTTGCAGGAGAAGGGAGAAAAGCAAATTAAAAGTGGTTTTGTTTTGGGTTTTTTTTTTTTTTGCCAAAATGCCCTCTAGTGATGTTTGAACTTTTAGCAGGCTTATAGTAAAGTTAGCTTATTTTGTTAAAAATAATTTTGCCTTTCGTAAAAGTTTATCTTACTATAAATTATGCCTTCCTGGTTAATTTTATTTTGTATATGTTTCTCATTTCTTTGCCAACCTAATCACATTCTTTCCACACAAAATGAAGAAAAAAGACCTTATTAACTTAAAAATATTTTTGTTTTAAGTAAATAGCTATGAAAGCATTTACTTATATTAAACTGAAGTATTAAAATGTTCTGGTTTATTCAACAGTGGCAGTATCTCCTTACTCACACCTAGTAAGATAGTTTTTCATAAAAATTTCTATGTGATGATTTCTGAAATTGTTAACTAGTTAAAATGCAAATATATAAATAAATCATTATTTGTAAAGCTGACTTCTACAAATTAAAAAAATATTTTTTCCTGGTGTTAAAAATACTTCATTTGGGTGCATAAAACCCCAACTTTTTAAGTAGAATGCTTTAAAGTTATGTGAGTAAAGTCTAAGACTGTCTATAAAAATAAATTCATTAGATATTTCAAAATATCTTGAAGTGCCAAAAAAGCTTTCCAGAAATCAGTGATTACACTGCAAACATGACACAAAGGGGAACTGTTAACAAGTGTGACTTTGCCAGTAGTAGGAAGATTGTCAACATTTAATTGGCTTTAAAGTTTTGTTCTGTCAATGGTGTATTGTATCTTAAAAGCAATAATACCAACATGATTTAGGCATGAAATGGGTTCTCAAAATATCTTACTGATTGTGGCAGGAAGCAACTATTTTATTCAGGAAAAGTTGCTAGCCTACTTGTTGCTGTAGTGTAAGGAGTTCATTTTTTACAATACAGCAAAAAGAAAAGCATAAAAATTACATATGAGAATAACAAGTAGTAAGCATGTAGGTGGTTTGTACCTGTTTTCATCCATAGATCTTATAGTGCTTTATCAAAAGAAAGTACAGATGTCATCATAAGAAATAATCTTCTGGTTTCCAACACAGCTTAGTCATTTTTGATGCCCAAAGCTAGGTAGGTATATCCTGGAGGTTGCCCTCCCACCTCCTGTCAGTTCAGTCACTTGAATTGCTTTTTTACAGCTTTCTGTACTGGATCTGTGAAATGAGCAGGATTTAAAAAAATCCCCACTGCCTTTGCCCCAGCTGCTCATCCCCCTCTCTGCATTACAATTTACTGTCCCCTCAGGTATGCCAATATAGCTTTTGTTAACTCATTCCTTTCAGTCATCCATTTTACAGTCCGCCCCAACAAATGCCTGTACTGGCGCACTGGGCCTCGGTAGGGACTGAGCAGGCCTGCCTGAAATGAGAGTGGTACAGAAAGCTCCTAAATCAGTTCCTGAAACACTGGATACTGGTAACGTAGAACCAAATTCTGGGTCATAGGAAGATAAGAAGGTTCCCAGTGTCATACATCAGGTCGGTGACAGAAAAGACAGAAAAAAAGGCAACTATGCAACTTTCTTGACTATCACTACCATGTAACAGTATTATACTACCATTATTACCATTGTTCATTAAACCATATTGCCTTGCTATTGTTAATGAATAGTTCTATATCATCTTGCTTTGTAGACTGCTGCTGTCTGATTTCTGCAGGAACTTGAGAAATGTACAGAAGATACAGCACCTTTTTACAATACAGTACTGTATCCCCTGCTGTAAACTCAGTTTATTAGATCATCAGAAACTTTTTAGATTATTACCTAGTACCTCATGAGTCCTTAGTGACTCTGTACATCAAGAACTTTGTCTTTAAGTGACTGAAATTTATTTTCTTATGCTGTAACAAACGTGCAGACCTTATATGTGGTCTGTAACACTTTTGACATTGTAACATGGACACTAAGGCATAAGAAATGTCAGAGCTCTCACAAAACAGAAAGCAGCTGCTGTTGATGGAAATTATGCACCTGTTGGTAGGTTGTGCCTGCTAAATTCCAAGTCATGTAAAATTACATAAAATAAAGAAGGGTGCTTTCTTTATTCTTGATGTTGAAAATATGGCCATCTAAGTCTGCTTTAAGGTGTGATATAGAAAGACAAAACATAAAAAATAAAAAATAAATATAAATACAGAACAGTTATACTATGTTATTGTCAATTTGCATTTTCTTAGATTTAAGGAATCTTTCTTCTGTAATAACCTTCAAAAGCAAACAAAAGTGTATGCACTATGGCAAATTATGCTAAGGGATTTTCAGAGCCTACCTCTGACTTAACTCTACTGATGTGAGATAATTACATTTGATCAGATTTTTAAGAGATTTCCTTTTAGGGAGGTTTCCTTTTCAGGACATTAAGTCTTATAGTCTGGGCTGATAACTGCACAATTTTCACTGAATTTAGTGAGAGTTACAGGCCTACAACACCTGTAAAAGGGGGCCCTGATTGCAGTGTGACATTTAAATTCAGCGTTAACACTACTTGGTTTAGCCAAAAGAAATTACAGGAGATATAACAGCACATCTGAGTTATTAATCAAAATGAATTGGCAGCCAAGACTGCAGTGTTTTATTCCTCATTCTAACCTTTCATCTTGCATTTGCTGTGTTTACGTCTTTGCTTTGAAGAGCTTTCGGAATGTTTGAAAAATGCACTAAAAGTGCAGTAAAACTGCTCAGGAATTCCTGAGCTGCAAATAGTTGGAGTTGGGAGAGCATTTCAGAGGAAAATCCCTGCGTACTTCCTCTCTGATAATCCACTTTGGCCATTGGTGGACACAGATTACAGTACTGGGTTAGAGGGACCTTGGGTCCAACAAAGAATGACATTCTCGATACTTCTAGATGTTAGGACTCTCAGGGCAGCATTCATTTCCTATTTATGTGAATTTTATTAGATAACTAACTGGAACATATGAGCAGCAATGCAAGTGGTTATTTTTGCTGCCAATATTACAGTAAAAAACTTGTGTATTTTGAACTGATTTAATTCTTGCCAAGTTGTGAGATATATTCTGCAGTGGTGTGTAATCAAGTAATCAATCACAGGCTGAATATGTGTAATATTCTGAATATTGCACATACATATGGGGAAGCAAATTCAAGGCTTCTGTGGGAATGCAGTACCCTGGGGAACACTGACATTTTTTTGGTATGAAGACTTACAGGAATTTGTATTTTAATTTGGAATGCAGTTGCATCTTACTTGGACATCAGGTGAATGTTGGAATGTGCATGTTACAGAAGGGTATTGGTGCATATTTGTATTAATTTATATCGAATTCAGTTAAGTACTAGAAGTTTTGCCCTCTTTTTAGCTCTGATAAATCCCACTAGGATGTTCAGGCTAGACTGTGCTGACTGGGTTTTTCAGAACAGCTGAAATGAGTCAAGTATTTATTTCCCATGAGAATTAAAGTATCTCCTTCAAGTTCCCTTCAAAATTCCATCCAAGTAAAATGCAACGGAGATACTTAATCTGGTTGAATTTCATTGGACAATGCACTGGAGACCACATCCCTTCAAACATAACATTTTGGTAAATGGACATAGTACTTCAACATACCAATGCTGAAGTACTGGTTATGAGCAACTTCAGTTGCTATTATTGAGGCTCTTTTACAAGTAATTGCAAGTAGGAATTTGTATGTAGGCAACTGCATATAGGTTATATCATGAACAATGCAGAGCTACTCCAGTTGGAGAATTTGCACAAGAAGGTCAAAGTGTAAGGCAAGTTACCTGTATAGCATCCCATAGCAATTTGGGGTTGGTTTTATTTTTGTGTTTTAACTGGAAAACATGTTTTAGCTGATTTTAATGGATGTAGAATCTGTTAACGTTTGTGTACTGTGGCTTATTTTTACATGCTTATTTCACATGACCTAGAAACACAAAGAAGAGGATGACTTTGGTTCCAATTTGGATAAAGGTTTTGCAAAAGCAGGTAAGAAAGGAAAAAAATTCAGAAGAAACATTGCTAGATATGTTAAATTTTTAACATCGAGCATGGCCATTTTATTTCAACTTCTACCTGCAGTGCACTACATACAGAACATAATGATTGGTGGGGGAATTGTAGAAAACAGTCACTCTGTGCCCTTCTGACAGTTATGAGATTCTGAGATAGGAGAAGAATATGAACATGGTAAAAGCAACATCGAAAAGCAACATGGTAAGTTGATTTCAAACTTAAGGGGCCCAAGGAAGGATGAGGTAATTGTTGCCCAGGAAAAGATGCATGCATATAAAGCACAGAAAAAATAGTTACATGTTTTCCAACCAGCATAAATCACTCCACAAGTATGAACTTCACATTACTGTGATAAAATCCCAAACTAGCCTCACTATGATATAAAAAGAGGAATGCTGGCAAAAACTCAGTCCTTGGGTCCTCCTACAAAAAAGTGTAAAGCACACCACTTCAGAAACATTTTGTGTAGCATGCTCCTGAGCAAAATCTTGGCTTTGCCTCACCAATGGGAGGTGATCTTGCTCATACTGACATTCTTGGGAATTTGCCCCTGATTTCAGTGGAAACGACTTAAGGTCCCTGGAAGAATAAGGCATACTGAGGGAAATTCTTCATCGCAGGCTTGCTGAAAGAGTTAATAACAGGGAACATAACCTACTGCTGCTCAAGAGAACAATCCCTTAATTAACTTTTTTAACAGACACACTGTTACTTAAGCAATATAATTCAACACAGAAGAACCAGCTTAAGAAAGCTATTTTCTATTTTTGGATGCAAAATTTGGACTCAGTTTTATACTTTTCCTGAGTGCAATTAATAATGAATTTAATTCCTTTGGAATTTTAGCTATACAAAGGATATATATGTTTCATGGGCAGAAGGACAGAGAGTAAGACTTTACAAGGAGCAAATATTAATTAAGATCTATTTCATATTCTCATTGAAACATCACAGTGTATAAATGAATGTAGGTCAGCACCCCTTCTCTATTCAACACAAAGACAAAACTACTGGGGTTATTATGATGCTGTATTGTCTGAACTGTATTGTCCATTCAAAGATTTTGAACTGAACTTGTAATAAAAGTTTTATACTGTATACCTACATCAGGCAATTAGTTACAGAATACTTATTTAAAAAAACCCTCCATTCTGCCCTACTGCAAATATGAGATGAATATACCTTATTTAAGATTTAAGAATTCTAAATACAAAGTGCACATTTAGTTTCAGTATAGTGGTATAATTTCACTACGTAGCATGCATACCTATGGAAGAGCTTGTTTCTTATTAATTTTGTGTTATATCTGTGCTAAATGTTAATGAATTTCCCTACTGCTGACTGTTCTTGTAGGTTACTTTTGAGTAATGGCACTTAAGTAATAGTCACTTGCAGTGAAAAAGTGCAGAAGAAACTATTAGATAACACTTTTTAGAAGTGTTCACAGCAAGTGAGGTATGCTTCATCTGTACAATCTGTGATACAAATTCCAATAGAGCAGACTCATTAGGACATTGGTCACCAAAACAATAGGATCATTTCCTAAATATCAGCATTATAGTGTCAGTATTCTACAGAAAAAAAAAGATAAACAAAAATTTGTTTCCCTAAAGTAAATTAGAAAATGTAAACATTTTGTTAATGTACAATTTACTGCAGTTAAAGATATTTTAAATTTGGTTGCCTGACCTGGGGGATAAAATAAGAATGTGCATTACACAGAGATATGCTGATTACACTAGAACTGTTTACAGTTAAACCAACTCAGAAATACATTTAAGAGTCTTGCCCTCACATACAATAGTAAAATAAAATTTGGGTATGATATTCATTCTAATAAGATTAATACTAATAATTAGCACCACTAATAACTTTAATGAATTTACTGTGGACTCGTTGAATATAACTAAATATAACTGAAATGCAAATCTGGTCTGTTTTGCCTGCCTTTCGATATTTGCCTAATTCTAGGAAAAGATACACAAGAAAAAACATCATGACACGTTCCCAAAATCCAGTTGTTGAAACCAAAATTTTCTGAGTCAGTCTGACTTCCTCATTAGTATTGATTCTGCAAAACTGACGTAGCATGCATACTTACATACATAAACTGAAGCTTTAATTTATAAATAAGATGGAATAAAAATATGTTCCATGACTGGTTTGTCTGAAAGAAAAATACTTTTCAAATGGTTTGTTTTTTTTCCCCAGAAACACATTATCTTCAGTGAACATGAAATCAAACTTTGATTTGTTACTATTAAAAATGAACATAAATGTATCATTATCACTAGAGTAATATAATCCTATTATCATTTTACTAGATAAGCAGTGACAATGTTGTGTTTGTAATAGCCTCTAGAGATATAATAAATCTAGCCAGGGAATGTTGGCCTGGTCCAAGACAGATTAAATGTGGAGAACTGGAATATAGTTCCCAGTAAACAAACACTTTGGGGTCAGGAGGTCATACTTGCTCAGTTGTTCTTCATAAGCCCTATTGGAAATAACTTTCATACCATTACCGAGTATATTTCATGCTACCTAATAATACTGAGGGCCGAGTATAGTGGTGATATAAATGATTTCTAAGTTAAATATTGGGTGTAAAGTGATCAAAAAACAATATGCAAATGGTAAAGTAAGATGATGCTAGACATTCAATGAGTGTAATTAATAAGATTTTGCTCTTTTCAGGGGAAAGAATACATCCCACTTGAAAACTGGTGCAAATTTCCATTGACAAATAAGCTGAATTTGGCCCTGGTGATACTGTGAATAATACAGCATAAACTAAAAGCTAACTATATTTGAATTCAAAAGAGGACAAGGAAGAACATACAGCCAATGAACTCTCCCTTGGCAGCTGACTAATTACAGGAGAATGGGGACTGCAAGTCAACAAAGGTCTGGGAAGGAGAGACAGAGCTACATACTGAATTGTCTTTTGGCATTTCTTCTAACAGGGAAAAAATGCCTGGATTCTGGGAATGCTACAATAAGTATATATGTGTGCTGCTTATTTTGGGTAAAGTTTTCAAAACCTCTTAAGTTATTTTAAGATTAACTTGCTGTCTTTCAGAGAGACTCAGTCACCTATTTTGCCCTGTTTTAAGGAAATGGTACACTACTTATGGGTATATTCTGGAAATATTACTGACAGATATTGTTAACAAGCTCAGTTATGTCTCAGTGGTAGATTTTAGCAAGCAGTTTTATAAAGCCTTAAAAAGTCCCCTGTAGCATAAACATGATATATACAAAATATGCAGATATATAGGCTAAATGCTGCCCACATGACATATCCCAGTAAAGATAACGCACATTGTAAAAGTAGATTCTAACCATGGTGTTTGTATACAAAACAGTATTATAGGCCCAACGAATCCGTTGCCATGTAGCCAACTATAGCCATATGTCAGAGCTGTGACATTACTGTGTTTTTTAAAGAGTAAAGGCTGTTATGTGCATTAGTAATGTAAATTATATTTTGATTGAATGAATACAGTTCCAAAACACACCATCACACAAGCAAACTTTGGACAAAATTGCTAACTTTACTACCTTATAATGTAAAGTATTGATTAGCAAAAGGGAGGGTCATTTGCTAAAGCTGTTTCTTCTTGTAGAAAGGTGTAGAAATGTAAGCAGTATAGTATTCTGCTTTTTTTATAGTCATTGTTAATAGCAAACACTACACTTAACATTCCAAAACAGGTTTCACTGTGATTCCATATTCATCTGTTCATGCAAATGATCTACTAAGACACCATATGGTGTTAATCTTGATTCAGTGAGGAAGGGATTGGAAAATTTAAGAAACACAAGGAAATTTATTTGTAAAATAAGAAATGGTATGAAAGTTTTCCAAAAAATGATAGTAGTGCAGTAGAATTTAGTCTGCATTTCTTGGTGAACTTGTGCTAATCCAATAAAATCAGGACTGCATTTCTTTCTGTATGTAAATTTGCACAGCAGATCCAGCATACTATACTCTGTACAATGTTAACAGGTAGTAAATACACAACAGAATAACAAATAATCAGGGGGATGAACTAAACTTGGATTTCAATTTTAGCACTGCATTTCCTAGCTTCCTAATAATTGATTTGCACATAATATATGTAATAATATGGTTATTACTTCTGCATGGAATTTAAGAACTGAAATAGTAGGAGAATGTAGGACTCAAGATCCATTGACTGAGAAGTTTTCCACACAGATAGGAATACAACGGGTTGGACCCATCTCCAAGGTGAATGTGGGGCTAGAGAGTAAAGCAGGTTTAGTTACTGTCAGTGTCAAATCCCAGGCTGGGGACAACCCCTCATGTGCACTGGGTGACCTGACAGTATCTCCTTTCTCTTCGGTGCTGAGTCAAGAGTGAGGACACACTCCTGTATCGGTCTGGTGGTACCGGTGCTGGCGCAGAATGGTGCAGCAGCACCGGGTTCCTGCTACTGTGCTGTCCTGCAGCCTCCCCAGTTGGAGCACACATTGCAACAGATGCAGCGGGTCAGGGAGCCAAGGAACAAGAAAAACTGTAATAAAGCAGTGGAGGCACAAGAGCTGCTAGAGCCAAGACTAGGGAGCAGGTGACAGCATTAGGATGAGGGCTCTCATCGTTAGACCCTTCGAGAGAAACACATGCCTTCATGAGAAAGTAGGAAAGCTGCCAAGCTTCGTACAGACACAGTATACAGATACTTCTGTATTCTGTTGGTGATGGCAGCCAGTGCTGGGGGGACCCCGGAGGGGAGACAAGAAGCATGCTGTATGTAGCCATGGAAAGAAACTGTATGTAGCCATGGAAAGAAACTGTCTTGCTACTTTCCATCTGCAAGGGTTCAGCCCTAGGCCCTGAAGTATGAGAACACTGAAATCCCTTTGTTTGTTTGTTTCCTGCCACATGCAGTTTTCCTTCCTGCCACATGCAGTTTTCCTGCCTCTGAAAACAAAATGTTGGTCACTTGGGAGCTTCCTATTACTTTCAGATAGCAAAGATAAAAGGCTGGGAGAAACAGTAAATCTACCAAAGCATACCAAACAAAGGTATTTACCTGTTTTATATCTGTTAAAATTTAAATGACACCTACTCAGTCGTCATTTACATGCAGTTCTGTATATGCCAGTAAGAGGTATGCTACAAGGAAAAAAAAAAAAACTTGCAAACATCATAAATAAGAAATGAAACACTCCCCCAGACCTGGGTCTCCAGTGCACATACATTAATTGTACACCAGAGAGTAAAGCCTCAGTATGTGCAAGCACTTCATTCATTATTTGCATTTATTAAGAATATTCCTTTTCACTTTAACAATACAGTAACCTAACAGTGAAATAACAGCAACTCAAATGTGGTCATTTACAGGCATGCGGTTTCTTATGCCCATTGTACAGTGCAATGTTGCCAAGTCTCACACCTTAGGAGTAAGCTCTTGCTCTCTCCTCTTCATGTCACATATATGCATGCACACACATACAAAATTTACATATCTGCTCTCACCTATACTCTTTTGGGAAAAGCCACAAATTTCATCAATCTCACTCATACAGATTTAAAAATCCTGGCAGCTTTTGAATAGCTTTTCATCAGTTGCAATTAAGTGTTGGAAAAGAAATCCAAAATATACAGAGAGAGACTTTCTCCTTAATAGGAAATGTTACCAATAGCATGTGATTTCTAATACGTTCCAAAGGTTTGCCACGCCATCTTTCTGAAAGGCAGTCTGTATGCCCTGTGACTAGATTTCCTTAAATGCTGAGCAATTCAGGGTTGTCAGCCATAATATAGAACATTATTTATAACTATTTAACTGCTTCAAGAGTATAGTTAATAGTTTTCTGTAATGTGGTCTTAAAGAAGTTGATTAAGTGTGCTTTACAACGTGACCAGAAAGAGCTTCCGATTAATGACATTGATACATATATTTTACATCTCACATGGCCCATACTTTTAAAAGTTGGGACTGTTGAAATGGGAGTCAAACCAAAATGAAATCAAATCATTAGAACCAGAGCATTTCCATACCACACTTCATTAGTATCATCATGTTATGCCAATACACTGAATATCTGCAAAATGAAGTACCTTTCTCAGGTACTAAAAATTATAAATATATACTTTGCCTGTCACTCATACAAAGCAGAGGTGGGCCTCAAGGGAAGAACTGAGGTCTGAATTCAAAACTCCTCATGGCTTTGGTTCAGATTATAATATAGTTAGTAAACAGAAATAATATTAGGATTTGAATCTGAGTACATGTTCAAATATACTCAACGTTAAACAGACAAGATGGGGACCCATTTCTAATTTGAAGACTATAAATTACTAAAGGAACTTGTAGTTTTAAAAAGATACTGTAATTATGCAAAAAATAAATGATTTCCAAATATTCAAAAAAGTCCGTTCCCCAAGAGACTGTAGCACGCCCATGTTTCCTTTGGCAATTCTGTTTAGTTTAGTTTTTACTCCTTACTTATCTCATGCCTGAGAAGGGACTTATGCAGATTTCATCCTGACAAAGGAAGCCTCAGTCTAATTACAAAGCAGAGGGATTTTTATGCTCTGTAAGTTCCAGTCTGAATTTCAAACCTCCTCAGAATCCAGTAATGTTCAGATCCAATAACTGGATTCACATACATTTTTACCTTATTTAATATTTCTATCAAAACCACAATTATCAACTTGCCATTGTTTTTCTATGCTCGTATTTACCAGCTTAAGAAATATAGACACTTAAGAAAAGGGTTCTACCAGCTTTGCATTTCCAAATAAAGACCCCGGTGAAATATTTTTCACCAGCAAAATGAGACATATATTCTCTAGAAGTTGTATATATATGTACACAAAAAGAGAGAAAACTTTTTTTTTTTTTCAGTTTTAGAAAGAGAAGGCCATGGGGAGATCTTTTTGCTATCTATAGCTAAGTGAAGGGTGTATAAAAGATGGAGCCAAACTCTTTTCAGAGGCGCACAGTGAAAGAACAAAAAGTAGTAGACAAAACTGGAACGCAGGAAATTCCAACCTGATATATATATATTTTTTTTTACAATGAGAGTTGTCAGACATTGGAACAGGTACTCCAAGCAGCTGTCAAATCTCCACCCTTGGAGATGCTCAAAACTTGGCTGGTCAGGGCCTTGAGCAACCAGCTCTGATTAGTTCTGATTTGGAGGTCTCTTCCAACCTTCATGGTTCTGATTCTATGACATATGTGGGGCAAACTGCATCAAAAGATACTTGACACTTACTGATTTTTCCTTTTAGAAAATCCAAATATTGGTCAAACATTGCTTCTGCATGCTTTGAGTATAATTCTAATACACACGACAAAGGTAGGATTTGCTGTAAAATACTGGCTTGCTCGACAACCCTATCGTGTGTTCTCATTTAAATCAGTGGGGCTGAAAAGGTAAAAGTCAACCCAAAATCTGAGATAGCATTATTGCCATTATACCTGTAACAAGCTTTTCTAATTGAATTAGTGTATTAGTATTAGAGACTCTCACGTGACTCACCAGAAATTTTTATATCAAACTTGCAATAATAAGTATTTTGCTCCAAAAGTAGACAAAGACAGAATAACAATGTTTTGCTACTCAAGAGCAAGTTTTCCAAAATATTTATTTCACATAGATGAATTTCAGGAGATAGTATCTAATGTTCCGTGTCTAGAAAATTCAGATTGATTAAGGCATTCAACCATTAATTCTAAGACCAAGTGTAAGTTTCACCAGTGCCAATGACAATTTTATTGGTTCAAACCTTTGTTTGTACCAGTACAGGCATATTAATTGTTGACCTTGGAGTCACAGTGCACAACTTGTCAATGTGGGTGAAGTCCTTCATATCTCAAAGCAGGAGCAACAAAATGAGAAGAGGCTCTGTACACAGTCTCTACGTATGTTATTTATGAATTCTAGATGGTTAGGTTGGTATCTAAACTTAGGTTTCAAATATGTAAGTAAGACTGCTCATTAACTCATTGAATTATTTCAGTAAAAAATCTTCTTAATTTGAATAATAGGACCACTTTTAGACTTACATGATTAAGATACAGTTAAAAAAATTACATTTTTTTTTCTGAAAATTGTGGCTGTAAGTACAAGAAAAGCCAAGATTATTCCTGATTTATTTTTTCTTAATTAGTTTACATTGTAAATGTGACAACTGGCATATATAGTTTGTTTTGCCTCCTTATACATACATTTAACAATGAAAATAATAACTTAATACTGAATTATTACTAAGCAGTACCTCTTTTGGCTGAACGAACATTTATGAACTGAGTACAGGAATACATCAGGATTCTTAAAAAACTCAGAATTGAGGATAAATCTTTTTTATTAGGAAATGAAGGTTTTTTCCAGGCATTCACTGAAAAAAATATGCTAGCTGCCAAAGAACATCTTTATTTGGAACTACCCATTATATTCCCATAAATAAGCATTATAATACTGTAAAGTGAAAGCAAAACTGCTTGTTAGTCTCATCAACATTTATACTTCCCAGCTAGTGACTGTAAAACTTCAGTTCTCTCCTTGTTCCAGACCACAGGAGAACAGTGCCTTGAGACTCTTAAACAGCCCTGTATCCCGTGCCATACAGTGCAAAGAGCAGTGAGGAGAAGAAATGGAGGACGGAGATGAGAAAAAATAGCTCTCCCTGCCTATTTATTGCTTTTCTGATTAAACTATCAGTTTCACTTTCCAAAAATTCATCTGGTCTTAGAGGGTTACTTCACATACACCTCTTGTGTCTTCTAAAAGGATCTGTGAGTAAAATGAAGGGAATTTACTTCTTTCCAGGGATAGTGGAATATATGTTCAATATAAGAATTATAAATTATATATAAAATTCACAGGGTTTCTTACATAATAACCTATGGTAGAAATGAAGACCTAGTAATAATATTTTAAGATGGTTTTCAGCAACAAGAAGTGCTGAACAGAAGCAAATAAAATGATTCATTTTAATTACTTGAAATGGTTTCTATGGTCCGGTCTAGTTTTATCTCCATTGACTGACTATGAAAAAGTCATGAAAATCCATGGCCATGAAAATCTTGTCAAAAAAGAAGGCCTATGATAAGTCAGTAATTTTGTCGTAATATCATGTCTCTCCAAATAAGCTGTTGAGAAAATACATGAAAATATAGAAGAAACATTGGATAGTAAAGAGATAAAGGTGATTTTAAAGACAACTTTCAGTAATGATCAATATCCAGGGTACTGGAAGAAGTCCAGCATACCAATGATGATTACTGATCAGTATTCGTTGTTACTCAGCCCCTTGTTATCCTGGTACATAATCTAATACTAGATTTTGGAAAAAAAATCAAGCTGAATCAGTGTATTTATTAAGTGATGTACTTTAGTGAAAATATGCCAATTTACGCAAGCAGAAGAACTGTATATACTCTAAGTATTTAATATTACTCTTATCTCACCCCTTGCTTGGTTTGGGAAGACCTACAAAAGCTAGGAGATTAATAGTAGTGATTTATGAGGTGCGACTATGTGTGTTTTAGATGGAAAAGGAGGTGATTAAATTAGGGTATGTGAGTATTACAGAAGCAGTGGTATAAGAATACAAAAGCAGAAAACTTTTGCAGGGGGCAGGTGCGTTTTATGGAAGTAACAGCTGCACGGTTTTGCACATGCTAGCAATGCAAGCTTGGCCAGGCTTTCTCACCCTTCTCATTCCCTGAAGTATGCAGTCAGTCTTGAGCGGTGAAGCAAGCTGCACAACATGCTTTACGCGTGCCATAAGCGATGGCTCCAGTGCCAGCCGGGCCTATGTGAGCGTGAGCCCATGCAGATGAACACACACCAGCTGACCCGGGCAAGGCTGGGGGGAAGGAGGGCCCCAGGACGCGGCCCCCACGACGCTAGGCAGGATAAGTGCATGTGTGCGCTGGGGGCACCCGCCCAGCCCAGCCTACTGGGCCCGAAGCAGGTATGTAGTGGGGGTGCCGCAAGGTGAGCTCCCCTATGGGAACTCTTGTGGCCTGCGTCCCCATAACGGGGCTACGACGGCAAAGGGAATCTGTTGGGCAACAGGCCTGGGCGCTGCGGTCCCGGGCCGACGCGCGAACAGCCTCGTGACGAAGCCGCCGCCGCCGCCGCCGCCGCCGCCGCCGCCGCCGCTTGCCCCAGTCGGCCTCGGACGCGCCCTGTGCCGGCCGCCCCGCGCCGGCTCCAGCCGGTTCCCGCTAACGGCCCGCCCCCCGGGGGCGGGGCTGGAAGTGACGTGAGCGGGAGGGCGGGGCCGCGAGGCGTCGATGGCGAAGGTCCCATGTTGATGTCCCTGGCGTCCTCCGCGGCTGCCTAGGTAAGCGGCGCTCTGGAGCCGGGCGGAGGGGAGCGGGCGGGTCCGGCGCCTTTTTTCTCCCCCGCTTTCCTCCTCTCCCTCCTGCCGCGGGGACGGGCGGGCCGCTAAGCCCGGGACCGGCGTTCTGCGCCACCTGGGTGCCCCCCTCCCCCCTCCAACCGCCAGGGGCTGCTGGTAGTGGGGGGAGGGAGAGGCGCCGCCGCCGCTGGGGAGGGCGGCGCGAGGGGCGGCCGTTGGGGCAGAAGCGGCCGTTGGCCCCCGCCGCGGTGGCCGCGCGTGCGGTGCCAGCGGCGTTGCGGAGGCCGGGTCGAAGGCAAAGGCGATCCGCGCCGGCAAGTGAGGCCGCGCGGGCGGCTGGCGGGGCAGGCAGGCCTCGGGAGCGGCAGGGAGGGCCCGGCAGGTAGGGGCCGGCGGTGTCAGGTGGGCCGCCGCCTGCCGCTGGCTTGCCGCCGGGAGGAGCTGGCCGGGCCGTGCGGCTCGTCTTGTTTTTGTATTTCCTGCCTGACGAGCTTGTCCTCCTGCGGTGCTTTTCGGCGTGTTGAAAGCGAACGCCTCTTTCTGCCTCCCCGTGAGAATCGCTTGTCACGTCAGAAATAAAGCCTAAACATAGTTCTTCGTCCTCTTCCTCCTCCTCCTTTTCTCAAACCGGTAGCTATGAGCCAAGTAAGCAAGCACCCAACATCCCCTAAACTATACTTGAACTGTAAGTAGGTCTCGGCTTCACCTAAGCTCCGGGGATTTTGCCGCTGGTGAACAGTAATCCCACATGATTCTGCTGGTCTGCACAAGTTCAAATGTGTAGTTCTGCTTTGGACTTGAAAACCAGATTCCCTTTATTAACGGTTTTGGTAAAGCTGATACTCAGCTGTGGTAGCTGACTGACCACAATGCAAAAATGAATGCTTTGGGATTTTTTGTAATATGTCCTTATAAGAAACTTTCCAGTATTTGAAATAGATCTATTTCAAAAACTGTTAAATTCCGTTTTTTTGTTATTAATGCTTTACTCTTTTTTTCCTTGTCCTGGGTAACAAAAACCGATATAGTCTGTTTCATGTCAATATTATTTAGCTTCAGATACTACTAAATTATTAAAATGAGTGAATTTGTTACACTTGGAAGAAAATTGTGACTATTCTGTTTGGGGGGGGGATTGTAAAAAAAAAAAACAAGCAGATTTTTTAATAAACTTTATGGTTCAGAATGCCTTTGAGAGGTGTCGTGAATATAACTTTCTGTTTTGAGGGGAGTGGGAATTTTCAGAGTTGTGCTAGGCTGTAAAACTTGCTACACTTCTCTATACCCTGAAGTTCTATAACAGATGGTATTTATTTGTTTTCCCAAATGATATACTCCTTTCTTGTCTCTAAAAAAGTTTTGTCTTTTCATATTTATTCAGTTTCTTGTTTGTGTAAATTCTTGTCTTTATCTAGTCTTTATGTCTGTTAATTTTCAGTAGTAGGGCATTTTGCGTTTTTTACTTCTGTTGTTCAGGGTACAAAACTGCTTTTTATCTAACATCCAGTATACCAAAATAGTGCTATGGCTGTTCATATGTGCTTAACGTGTTACACTAAATCGGATGGTAATAGGCTTAAAACATTGAGGGCTTAAACTAAAGCATCTCTGTTTACCTCTTGCTTGTGCAGATAGATGAATACCTGTTTATTCCATTTTATTTCAGAAAATAGGAGCTCTTCTTATATCATAACTGTTGCAAAGAAATTTTAAAAGGTTGTAGGAAATACACAGACAGTTCTTAATCCCTGTTTGGGATTGATTTCCTCATATATCTTTGAAAAAATAAATACTATCTCACACACTTAGCAGTAATCTTGTTCAAGGTATGTATTTGCTTGATCAGCATGAAATTATTTTTAATAGCAATTACAAGAATAAAGCAGCTCTTCTTGCCAGAAATAAGGCCCCAATCCTGCTAATACCAAATGTTCTGACAGACTTGTGATAGTAGACTAAAATCGGACAGTTGGAACTTATTGGTTGTCCACCTTACCTTTTTGACAGAGGTTGCTGAATCTAAGGAAGGGACATTCTTGGTCTGTTTATGAAGCATCTCTTGCATTGCTGTAGTTTTATGTGCAATGTAACCTGAATCAGGTGGTGAATGGAAAGTGTGATTAAATGCTTCTATGATCTAGTTGAATTCACTGTTAGTCCATCAAGCTGCATGTGCACCTAAATGTTCCAACTATCAATGAAGTCCACTGTTTATGGTAGTAAAACTAAACATGCAGGACTGGGGGCATATGTGCTAAAGAACAGTACAAGATGCCCACAGACTTCTGTTTTCCTGAGGAGAGTAAACTCTTTTTTTTTTTTTTTTAAAAAAAAAGCTGTTTAGACAAACTTTCTTGCATTGTTAAAATGTCTTAAAATGAAATGTTGTTACTTTTGCTGAGAGAAAAAATATACATAAAAATGGTGTCAAAAGCATTAAGTAGTACAAATTCTGGGAAGAGTTTAAAGTAAGGAAAACTATGGAGCTTTGTTTCTCCTCTCCTGCAGCATTCAGGAACATTATTTCAAGTCAGAACCCTTCTTGGTTTTTCCCGTCACCACTTTTGCTTCCCACTTTCTGCTCCCATTTCTGAGGTGTAATGTTGGGGGCATTCAGCCCAGTGATGCCTTCTCTTCATATTCTTGTCATTACTGAAATGGCTGCTCCTTCATTATAAGAAGTGATTGTTCTGGAGTGATGCTGAGGCAGTGTGCTTGGGAGAACTTGGCCTATCTCCTTGCTATCTGGTTTTGGAACACTGGAATTAATTCTTAGATTTCTGTTTTGTATGTTTTGGATAGATTAATTTTTAACCAAATTCTTCCGTAGTATTTTAGTAGTAACTTCTAAAATTTTGTTACAGATCAGTCATGTCATCCATTCAAGAAGTTCCATCTTCAGCTAGTGCTTTGCAGACTTCCAATTTTGCACATGTGATTTTTCAAAATGTGGCAAAAAGTTATCTTCCAAACACGCACCTTGAATGTCACTATACTCTGACCCAATTTATCCATCCTCATCAGAAAGACTGGGTTGGTATTTTCAAGGTAAGTAAAGCTTGTTCTATATCCATTTGTCAGATATTCACTGTCTTCTCTCTTCCTAATTTAAAAAAAATCCAACAACCATAAAATCTCTCTCATAAACTGGAGGTGGAATAAATCATCTTACCCTGTCAGAACTAAAAGCTTGTAAGCAACAAAGTGATTGTTGTTTTCTAACATTCTGAATGAAAGAAAACAAATGTATTAGTTCCTGCTATATGAGTCTTTGAGTTTTGTAATAGAGAGTTGGAACTGGAGTTCAAAGCTGGAGAACTGAGTAAACTGTAAGTCTGCTGGAGTAGAGGGAAGCTGTGATGAGGTAATGTGGTGCAGAATGGAGATGATTTGGGAAGAGGAGCATAGGCAAAGAGTTCAGCTGGAATAGGACTGAAGCTATGAAAAGTATGAGCCAAAGTAAATGTGAAATATGTGTGGAATGAAAAAAAGCCAAGCTGGAGACATTCTGACCCATGTTCCTGACTCATTTTTATTGCTACAACAGGCAGAACAGTATAGATTACTGAAATTCATTGTTGGTTTGAAACAAACTCTTGAAAAAAGGGAGGGGTGGGGCCCAGTTTAAACTGCTTTATATCAGTGATCTGGTGTACTTGGAGCTGCACAGAACATTTTGTGAGTGTGACTGAGTGGGTGGGGCTGGAGGGAGAAACAGGAGAGAGATACAGTCTTAAACTGGCTCTGCTGCTGTAAAAACAAAACCTTTCACCCTCTGTGGAGGATGATAGTTATCCTCTCATTTATTGATTTCATAATCTCTTCCAGCTTGATCCAAGGGACTCTTGTCTGTGTGATGTGATTAAGAATTTAAGTTACATTGTCTTGTTTTGAACAGAAACACTTTGAGACCGCTTCAGGTTTAAAGAATGTGTAGTTTCAGACAAAGAATTTAATCACAAAATTCCCATCCAGTTTTTGCAAGATTTAAAAAAGAGCTGTAACGTTTTTTGTAAATTTAGAGGTTTGCTGAATACACTCACCTTGCTGTTTTTTAGAGGTTAATAAGTCTCTTTCATGGGATTAGAAATTAATTCTTTTATCTGTTCCTATTTAAGACTTTTTGTATGTTTCATTGTCAATATAGCTCTTAATAGACCATAGTTAAGTAAGGTATTTAAGCATTTAAAAGAAGTTTTGATAAGGGCTTCAAAGAAGTGATACTTTGGCAGTGGGGAAGAGTAACAAACTGTCTGTTACTGAAGGGCCTTTCCCTTAGAAACTGTCCACTGTTAGCTTAAGAATATAAACACTTGACTTCACTGTCATATGCAAATCACCAGTGGATTGTTAGTCTCTATTCAAGCCAAATGACTTCTGCCAAAGTAGAAGTACTGTGCTCATTTCAGTGCTATATGCAATGACTGTACAGTTGCTAAATTGTGCAAGGGAGGCGTTAACTACAAGCAGGCAGATGTTATTAATGTGAAGTTTTCAAAATATGTCTGTGAATTTTGATTATCTGCAAAGGTCAGACAAATAGCGTGACTGAGCAGCTTGAAAGTATAGTTAATCGTGTTAATGAAACTCAAAAATCTTTATCAAAGCATTAAGGAGGTAGTGTTGTTCCTATTACACATAAATATTTTGAAATTATTTAAATGTAACTTGAGAAATGAATGTTGTAGCTTTGTGCATGTTGATCTAAGAGAGGGAGGCAATTAGGGGCAGCCCAAAATTGCTAATTAGGAATTTTTCAGTAATTATATGAAATGCTGTGTACATAATACAGATATCTTTTCCTTTGATCTCATTTTGACTGTGATGATAGATGTAGTAAATTATTGATGTATGAGGTTTTTGTTCTACATTGATGATGGCAGGTAATGTGGATTTGGCAGTTGGTTGAGGAACACTTTAAGCTGGCATAAGGTAGTACTGCTGCTGAAAGAAACACCTTCTTTTACTCCCGGTGGCTTATTTCTTCTGCTTCCTCTCCTTTATGTGAAACATGCTGTTGTGTGACGAACCAAATCAGGGAACTAATTGAGGTTATAGACCAACTTTTTAGGGACTGGATTATTTTAAATTAAATTCCTCAGCTGAGTTCAAGGGAAAGAAGCACTGGGAGATGGGGCAAAGGATGGAAATTGCTTTCTCTGATGGCTGTGTCAGTTTATACTAACTAAAGTGTCTGTTAGCATCCAGTTTTAGTATGGTTCTAGTACAGTGAGTTGAATGAAGCTAGTTGTCCAACCATATCTATCCATATGAATATTAATGTATATGCTTAATGTTTACAATAAAATTAATTGCAAAAATTTAGTTTTCTTGGGATAGATATTACAGACAAAAGTTGTACTATACTGTGATCTGCGTGCAAAAATGAATGACTCCTAGAAAACTGATTGTACCTAGATAATCAACCAGCCACCTCAAGGTGCTTTGTAAACCGATGAAACATGTTGGGGTGGTATCATTTACCTTTCTAAAACATGTAATAAGAATGTGAAGTATATGATGTATGCATAGAAAAGTGATTTTCAGTGTTAAGTAAAAAGGAATTCTTGACTAATTAGGTTGGAACAATGATTAATAGCCTTCTGTATTGGCCTAGTGTGTGGGGAAAACTGGGCTTCTGTAAGTGAACTCAAAGCATCAATTCACTGACTGTATAGAAGGAATAGAAGTTCACCTTGTCTTAACTGAGGTGAATAAACTGCTTTGAAAACAAACATATTTAAAATGGCATTCATTTAACCTTTGCCTGGAGTTCCACAGAAAGTTACTAGTGTTGTAATAGTCCATACTGGGAACAGAGGAAAAGCATCTATCTGGGGAAAAAAAAATCTAGTGGTAATTTCAGGTTAGTGTAGACAATTAAAAGTATGGGCTAAGATTTTTTTTCCTGTGAACATTGTTGTTAGTGGTTCTAACATTGACTTTTGTTCTATTTTAGATGGCGGCAGCTTCAGCTATATTGTTGTGCATATGCTCAGCTGGTTAACTAAGAACTTTTTTTTTATTGTACAGAACAAATTTTTTAAGGACCTTTTTTAAGTGAATGGTGTTCATTTAGGTTGCAAGTCCAAGTGCATTTCTTCAGCAGCAATGAAGTCTTAGGTAGATATTGGTTATTTGTGTGTGTATGTGTGTGTACATGCATACATATACATATATCCATACACAGACATATCCTCGTATATATGTGGATATATATATACACACCCCCTCTCATTTATGTATATGTATAACCTATATACACACACATTCTCATAAATGTGTGTGTGTGTATATATGTATGCATACATCCTCATATAAAGGTGTGTGTGCGCGAGTGTGTGTATATATATATGCGTGCACACACGTATGCGCACAGCCTTGTACCATCCTGTTTGTTTTGCCAGTGCAGCTGTTTGTGCAGCTGCACAGTGAACTGGAGCAGGGAAGTGATCTGCCTGAGAAACACCTGCCCCCCTCAGTTCCCGCTTTCCCTGCTTTGTTTTCCAGCTGGTTTAGTTCCCTAGTTTGATCACTTCATGGTGTTACAGGCAAATGTGCTGGTATCACTGTGATGGAAAAAAGTGGTCTAGCAAGGTGTGAGGGGAAGGGCCAGGCCTGCTTGAGTGGCATGGCTGCTTAATGTGAAACCATGATATAAGTTTCTCTTTTAAGTCTTTTTAGAGCTCTATTCTGAAGAGCAGCTTTTAGGGGTTTGGTTCATTTGCCTTACAAATAGAAAAGGAGTTAATAGTTCCAGAAGGAAAAACTGATTTCATTTATTGATTCTAATTTCTGCCTTGTGGATTTTTAAACATTTTTCATAGTATGGCCCATGTGTCTAAGAGACTGTTTTTATTCCATGTATATTTGCATTTGTAATTAACTGCCACAATGTTGTGCAGTTTATGTGAAAAAGCGATGTTAGTAATGGAATCCATGTTAAGGGCCATAAATCACTTGTAAGGATTTATTTCTGTATGTTTTATTGTGATTATTATTATACAAAATTTCTTTTTCCTCTGCATTTTATTTTATTTTACCCCCCCGCCCTGTAGTGTTTCCTGTTTTCTATATCTGAGTATTCAGTTTTCATCAGTCATTGTTAGCTTCTGTTTTATACTATGATGTAGTAATGGTTTCAGTGAAAGGTGCTGCAGCTGAACGTTTGCCACTGTTTTTTGAAATATCCTTATAAGGAAGATAGCTATAAAAAGTAGCTTAAAATGAGGAGCCAAAGCAAGATAATCTTCTGGTTCACTGTTCTCTATCAGAGGCATCAAAAAGTGCCCTTTAGGCCTCATGTCTTATTTGGGAGTTGAGCTGCGATACTACATAGAAGATAACTCCTAAACTATGATGTACTCATTACCAGAAAGATGTGTTTATTGCTCTAGCTAATTAACGCAGTGGCCGCTCTGGTGTAGTTAAGGTTGAGAGGATGGTTCTTCTAAACATTTTAAAATTGGCCTAGGGCCTAATATGTCTTGTTGGGAGGTAGAATAAGTCTAGAACTTCAGGCCTGAGCTAGGAATTTGTGGCATACAGCATTATTACAAAGAACCAAATAAGCCTCCCAGCAATAGTTCTTCTGAAGCTTAACAGCTTAATATTCTACCAACACATCTCTGCATATACTGTAGATTAAACTCTTTTTTTTTCCCCACTGTGATTTAAGTTGCTAAATGTTGATCTTTCGTAATGCTGAGCAAACAGTGCTTCTTCTGGGGGCAAAGTCAAAATTTAAAACTTTCCAAGAAAGTGTTTTTTTATTGTTTAGATAAATACAAGCACACTGGCCACAACCATAGGGATAGTGTCGCATATGCACTGATTATATGGCATAGGAGAATATTTCAATCATACTGTTTTCGTCCAAGCTCGTTTTATCTAAAGGATGTGCACTACTTACTAGACTGTAGATTTGTGGAAAAAATGTGGGGAAAGTGCAATAATGAAGATGACATGTTACTGTTACTTTTTTCATCTGAGCAGAAATTCTGAATATATGGTGATTTCTTTTCTATATGTCCTCCTTTTTCTTCCCTACGGAAAGCTTAGAAAACATTTTTTGACTGACTCTCCAAATCTGTTATCTTTCATTGCTGGTTTTTTTTTTTTTTTTTTTTTTTTTTTTTTTAAAGCTCTGGAGAGTCAAAGTGTATCTGTAATCAAGCTCCAAAAGGTCTTGACTGTTCACATCTGTCCTTGCTTGCACTACTGTGTTGGGAAGTAAACTGGAATGTGGATTTCTATTTAAAAAGAAACAAAAAAGGCAGTTTTACAAAAAAGTACTGTTCTAGTGCTTGGCATATACTTCCTGAGCCTGAATCCATTCTGCTCTTTTATGGGAGCTAGAATTGAGTTCTTCTTTCTCTCTAGTGAGGGCTTCTGTGTAGAAGATGGGACGTGATGTTTGTAATGTGGAGTCAGAGGGGAAGAAGGCTTATCATTTGTGACAGATTTCATAGGAGAGCTTGTCTCAGTATGATCTGAGCCAAGTGTTCCCTTGTTTTTCCCCTCCCCTTCTCTCTGATTAATCTAAATCGGAGAGGCCCTTTGAGTAATCCAAATCTAAACCTTTGAAACCAGGAACAACAATTGATGTGTGCTACATCTGGTTGCAAAAATTGCCTGGCTGGTAGGTGTTCCTAAGCTCCAGATGGGGAAGTCTGCAGCTTGTGACTTTATTTCTCAATAAAGTGGAATAATCTTATGGCCACATGAATTTTTTTTTCCCGCATTATTAATGCATAATGGCCAGATTTGCAGGAGTGTTTGAAAAAACGTATTTGGCTTATAGGAAGAAGTGCTTACTCCTCTGTCTAGGGCATATGTGCGCAAGTAGGATTGACAGATGTTCAGTATACAATGGAGTCTGGCTTAGTATACATCTCAAAAGCACAATGAAACACTGCTTCAAGAGAGTAGAGTTAAAGGTGTGACTGGTTTGTGCATTATAATATATTTTCTGGGTTTCCAAAGCTTTAATTTTGCTGAGGCCAACATGCTGGAAAGACATGTTATCGGCAGGTAATCTTGCATATATTAAAATAGTGGTTTTGGTTTTGCTTTGCCATTATTAGTCCATCAACATTTTTATGTTCTCTAGTTCTAACTGGCGTATTTTTCTATGTACACTACATTAACATTCTTCTAAGATGTTGACTTTAATTGTAGACGTACTCTGGTATTGACTACCTCAATGTGCCCCTAGAGAAGAAAAGGAAATTCATTTTTAACGTCTGCATTTTTAGTATCCACAACTTAAAAATGGTGATCTGACTTTCTGCTAACTTAACATTGGGAAAAACTGAATAACCAGTATTGTGAAGATTTTAGTAGATTATTTGAATTTGAGAATTTCAGGCTTGCTCTGTAAGGGTGATCAGTGTTTAGGAGCTCAAAACTCAGCTGCTCTTTTTGCATCAGTTCAGTGCATGTAAATACATGTACAACTTAATGCATTGAAGAGACAGAAATTGTGATTTACAGTGAACCTCAGAATTAGCTTGTCTATGCTCAAAAGTCTGACAGAATTTAATAGTGGATTTAATTGATAGCTAGCAAATAGCTTAGTTGCTGTGTTGTATCAAGACAAGAATCTAGATGTGTTTTTTGTATAGTGCTCTGGGCTGTTTAGCCTTTGAATCACAAATAAGCATATATGTTGTGTGAGCAGTTTCAGTGTCCTACTTTTGTTGTAGACAGATGTTTTAGATATCAATTACTTCTGTATCTACAGATCACTGTATGAAGTATAGGGCAACAACTAGATGTTTTATCAACCAGATGCATACTGAAATACGATTTTTCAGGTGCAAGACTGTTGCTGCACAGCAGGACATGATGGGGACAGGAATGTAGTGGACACTATATCCTGTTTTAAAACAGTAGGAAATAGAATTTTTTGAGAATTACTGTGCCCACAAATTAGTCTGAGTCTGTCTTTTTCTGATTTGCCTTCCTAGGAAAGGCATGTCTAAAATAACTGCGATATTTTTTGTTTTGTTTTTAAGTCGTCATCATTTTCATGCAGAAAATGAGCAATGTCCTTCACTGTTTCTACACTGCATGAAGATAATCTGGTCTTACCTGATGTTAACTTTGAATTAAACATCATACTGTTTCTTGTCAAAGTGTCACTAATTTTCTGAAAATATTTGCTGTAGTAGGTTTGTGTGATGAGAGAAAGGAATGGCATAACAGAAAGGTCAGTAGCAGGTAACAATTTTGAAAGAAAAAGTTTGTGCTAACTTATAGTTTCATGAAATGTGATAGTAAATTAATCTTTCACTCAACCCACTATTTTTGCTACGTTTTCATGCTTATCTCTTAAAGTAAACAGTTACTTTGTTACTCTTTGATCTGTCATAACACTTCTTTGGACAGTCCTTTACATATGTACCAGGTTGTCTTTTAAAGAGTTCATATTGTTTCCATACTTATTTTGATTTATGCTTAATAAGGGAGAAAGTCTATCGTGTGGTCTAGGCACCCTATGTCAATGTCATTTTGACATATTCCTCTGAACTAGGAGATGGAAATACAACCAAGAAGAGATGATAATAGGTTAGGATCCTGATAGTACCTTGATACAGCAACAAATACCATATGTTTCTCAATAGCCTGGGTTAAAAGATTGGTTGTACGTGTTTATAACATTCAACAGAGATGGGCTTCTTTGGGTATGAGCATGAGAAGATGACCCAAATCGAGTACCTCGCAGCCATCTTCTGCCTCCAAATGTTTAACCTTTAGGCTCCTGCTATATAAAAACATTTGTCTCAGTCTGAACGGTGACATCATCTCTGAAATAAAGTCTTTAATGACTTGGACTGATGTAAGTCAAAATTGCATATAATATAAATGATTTTAGAAATATTAATAAAAATAAGAATGTCTTTGACTTCAATATTCACTTATTTTGAAATATCTATACCTTAATGTAACTAAAGTGTAATCCCTTTGAAAGTATTTTTCCTCAAGTCCATCTAGTTATATATTTTGAGGGTGTTCTTTTTGCGTAGTTTGATTCTTCCAGAATTGGCATCTAGGTATCATTATTTGATGATAATGCATATGTTCAAAAGTGTGTTACATCAAGGGCATGTCAGTACTAACAGTCAAACTCCAATCAGTAATTTTGCCCGGTAAGGGCGTCACTGCCCCCAGATATTTCTGTTTTTTCTAGCTGTTAATAAGCTCATAAAAAGCTGTTACCTCTCCCATACAAATCTTGCCTTTAGTAGTCTGCTATAGGCACAGTGGCACTACTGTGACTGTTGAGTAATGTTAGTTCAACTCAGAGTTATGGCGCAAACAAGGACTGCCCTATCATGGTGAAGAAATCACTTCCTAGGATACTTGGCTCAATTGCATTTTGCTTAAATGTTTGTATTCTCCATGCTTTGGATCGAAATAACTACTTATTTCTTATCACATAAATATGTAAAGGCTGCTGACTCTAGTTTTTGTCACATTAATACGCTATAATTATTACTATGTCCAAAGGCTTTTCTATTGTCTGTAACTTTGCTTCTTTCAGAGATATTTTACTGTACTCTTACAGTACTTAGAGTACTTTGCAGAATTACATTCTAAACTGCATAATTTTCCTTTTGAATTACTAAAAAAGGCAAGACTTTTGCTCTGAAGAGTGTGGGGTTTTTTTTGTTTGTTTGTTTTAGAATTGGATAGTAATGTTAGGTATTTACAAGAGAGGCCCATGAATTAAGTTAATGTTGCCTCAACTAAAGCGTTTCCTGGGTTTGCCTTTTCGGTCAGTTGTTAGTACATGTTTTGTACAGATAAGATGTTCTTTAATGCAGTGTGATGAAAACTGCAGTCCTTCCTGTTGCATAAAAACTTTCTGAAGCCAGGGAAGAAAGTGCCAACTGAGCTTCCCTTGCTTAAACCTAAAATGTTTAAGGCAGTCACACTCAAGATTGTCAGCTGACTTTGCCAAGACGTTATAAAAGAAAGAAAAGGAACAAAGTAGGAAAGAAGTGACAAAAGGTTATTTATTTATTTTTTTCCCCAGTTTGTAAATATTAAGAATGATGGATCAGATGAGGGGGATGGAAGTAGATTGGATAAGTAATTCACAAAGTGTCACCAAACTCTAGATGTTTCTTTACCAAGAAAAAAAAAAAAAAAAGCTCCACATTCATCTGAAGTTCAAAAAATCAAAAATGAAAGTTGAACTTGTACATTGTAAGCACTGTACAGTTATGAGGGAGAGCTTACATCCTGGAAAACTTGCATTCTGCGTAAGATTAAATCAAATGGATGTTAAAGGAGATGCAGCAAAATAAAACATCTTTGCATTCTTTTTCCTCAATAACATATTGTTTGATAACTCATTGACCTGCAGTCTACTCCCAGTTGTTTTTTTTTCCTTTGCATCATTTAGTTTACTAATCAGCTATTTTTTCTGTAGCTTTTTTTTTTTTTTTTTTTTTTTTGTGGAAATGTACTATCAGTGAAATGTAAATATGGGAAAGGTAATTGCACTGTGGGCCATTTCAGTGAGAAAAGGGCCTGGGACATCACTGAGAAAGAAACAACTTTCATGATGACTGCATACCTATTAGTAAAAGGAAATGCTGTGTGCTGTGAGTATTGCAGACAGTTGAGTTGTCCTCAGTTCCCAGCCCCACTGAAGAACTGCTCAGTGTTGGACATCTTAAACTTTACCAGTCTTCTACATTTCCACTGTGACTACAGAGACTTTTCACATCCAAATTGCTGTATATATAACAAAACAAATAGTTCAAGGTATCTTAAGCTGGAATAAGTCTGTTTACTCTGAAGTGTAGAAAGCTCACAGGATGATAAAATTGTAGTAAAAAGTTGAAATATAGTAAATGGATTACTCCATAATGTCTTAGTAAAGTTTCCTATTTTATGAAAAGAGAATGAGTTAAATAGTGAGGATTGTTTGAGTAACATGTTGTTTGTACATGGTAGCATAATCTGGATAGGATATGTTTGTAGTAAACGTGTTGTATAGTCATATACTTTATGTTTTTGGTTAAAAGGATGGGTTGAGAAAATGAAAACAGGGTTTAGTCTTGCATTCTGGACTGTAAATCTTGGGAAAGCAAGAGTGTTGCAATGCATATTCAGATTTCTATTTTAGAATGTTTTTCTGAGCATGGTTTTTGAGAATTAAATGTAGAGAAATGGAGAGGCTTGCAGGCTGGGTTGCAGACCAAGTTCATACTAGAGACTATTTCTGATTCTGGTTATAACACCTCCCCCCCACCCTGTTGATTGGGGAAACTGATGAAAATCAGTTCAGTATCAATTCAATCAAAAAAACAATCGTATCAATTAAAACTTTTTTTTTTTGTCTAAGTAGTAGGGATTTTGGGGGGGGGGTTAAGTCTGTGAACAAAATTTTCAGAGTTTTTGATGAATTCCTTACAGAGTAATGGTATCAGCAAGGCCACGTGATGAACTAGTTAAGAGTTTGCTGCAAGTCCTGTACTTTGTTTGAAAGATCATCCTCTTTTCCCCTCTTCTTAACTTCAGAAGGTTTTGCTCTAGAATTCTTGAGTATTTTATGATGTTTGTGTGCTAGGATATGGGTATTGTAATGTCTGCTGTGACCCCTGCCAGGTTCTTTAATTTAGACTAAGGGACTGTGGCTTTTTGACTTGTCCATGCTGAAAGTTTCACTGTATGTGCCATGGAAATTTCTCATGCGTTTGGGACTTCCGATGGTAAATTTGGACCCACAAAAGTGTCTTTGCTGACCTGATTGCATTGGCTAGGGATTTTCATGATTGTAGTGGGTGTATCTATTTTAAAAAAAAAAAGTTGAGCGGTAGACTTGAGCATAGTGTCAGTGATGTTCCTGGGAGAAGTAAACCTACAGTATCAATGGAATAATCCTGAAATAGGTGCTGCATTTCCCATTCAAATGGATATTGAGCATTTGATTGTGAGGAAGTACTAGTGTTGTTCACTTCACATTTAATACTTTAATTGGACCTTGATTTTATGTTAGCGATTGATGATATGTTTACTTTTTTTGACTGATATGAGAACTGTGCATTTATGAAAGGCGAACCAATTGAGTTTTTGTACAGGAAAAAAGTCTGTAGCTGTTTTGATCCAGATAGTGTTTCATTTGTTGGTATTTTGAAAATGAACATTCAAAAGTCCTATCCTGGTTTTAATAGTAATCCTTTTTCTTTCTTTCTTTATTTTTTCTGAGTGAAATTCTCCTTTAGTAAACAGTATCAATTAAAAATGAAATAGGGTGTTACAGAAGTATTTGTGTCATGCTTCTTCATATGTTGCTTTAATCAGTGTTCTAATGAAAGTTGTTTCATCTTCTGCCTTGGTTTCACATCTGAGTACATCAGAATATATTCTTCATTTTGAAATAGGACTGTGACTTTGTGAGGCCTAAATGTGAATTAAGTGTGGATTTTTCATCTCTCTTCTTTCATTTCCAATTTTTTAACAGCTTTTAAGTTTAAATTATTAACTATTACTCTGAATAAATATACATTTGCAGTTTGAATAGTTAGACCATAAATGTTTAGCACTTGGTCAGTAACTGAAGGAAATACAAGGAAATATGATATAATCGATGCCTTGTTTCTCAATATATCTTTATAATGGATATAATGAAAACATCATTTGAGAAAACTAGTTGTTGAATTTCAAATATGGAAACAAAATATTTGGATCTTTCACTTTCTTAAAGCATTTGTGTTTTCAGTAGTGTTTTGTATGAATAAACATGCTCGCTTATGTCAGGTATTGGTCAGTTGAAATGATCAAACTCCTATTCTTACAAGCTTAAAGATTTTTTTTCTGGTAACAGTAAGACTTTGTGGAGACTTTGCATTTATTTTGTGATGTATTGTGCCAGTGCTATTATATTTCTATTCAAAAAATAGGAAAATAGAATACAGCAAGATGCTAGCAAATTAAATACTTAACCACATATTTCCACTTTCTACTTTGGTGTGAAGTTATTGTCAGTTTTCTTAACTCTTGGGCATCTAGAATTTGAATTATGTGAAACAGGACAGAATAACAACCATGAATTTCTGTGGTAAAAGTTCAATTGAGTATCTAAACAGAATTTAAATAGCACTTGAATTTACTTTTAACATGCATTGCATTTTGCTGCTTCAGAAGGATACTAGAGAGAATTTGGGTAGGAACTGAAGAGCAAGTTCTGTTTCCGTTTATTTTTGTGCTGCAGGTTCCTCGAATATCATAGGATTTCTGTGCTTCTGCTTGTTAGAGTAATTTCCAAGTCTGTGTTTGAGATTTGTGTTAATACTCTTTTACCTTTAGGGGATTTTCCTGGGTTCTCCTGCATAGATAAGGTTGAAGATTTGAAGAGTCAAAATAGATTTGGAATAGGATTTTCTTTTTTCTTTTTTCTTTTTTTATTGCAACTCTGCTCTTGCTGTTTCAGTACAAATGCAGCAGGATCAAAGGAGCTGTGTCACCCCAAGAACTGGAGCATCAGCTGCCAAAGGTTTTTCAGGCTGGTGGGATAATCTTTACCAGTCTCTTGAACATTTTTCTATGGAAAAAACATTTCTGAAAATGAAACATTAGGGCTGATTTCTTTGTTTTTAATTTAATAAAACTTATCTTTTGAGTCTTTAAACTTCAAAATAAAGAATGTTTTGGCTAGGAAGCTCCTTGTGATTTCTGAGCACAGACCAGAACTACCTTCAAATCCTATAGCTTTCACAGAACATGACCATTTAAATAACTCTAGGCATGCAGTAAGTAAATATACTTACTTCAAAAATTTCCTCAGGCTTTCTTCAGTATGCACTGTGGATTGATACTAATCGCTCCTATGCTACTTAACAGCAGCTGCCTGTTGAATCATCTAACTTCTTGGATCTGATATTATTCCCAGGAAGATGCACAAAGTACAAATTGTGTTTACAGGGAGACCTTCAACTTGCGCTCCAAACAGAATTGTGTAGACCAGTGGCTGTAATGGTGTCTCTCTTTTTTGTTTTTACTATTTTTTTGTTTAAAAAAGGATGACTTGGATACACATTTGCCTCAAATATAGATTTCTTTCCTCTCAGTGTACTGCAGAAAAGATCTTCACAACAAATGGATATTCATGGGGTGTTTGGACTCCTCCCTCCCACTGCACCCCCCCGCCCCCCCCCCCCCTTCGGGAGACTGACCTAGAAGTTAGGCTATATTCATAGTGTTTGGAATAAGTTCTGTTGCATTGATCAGCAGTCAGAGAAAGAGACTTGCAGAAAACATTTTCCTTTTAATGAAGGCCAGTATGTTTGATGAGGAGAAGGATACTATAAATCATTTTGCTTCCAGAGCTACAGTTTTGCTTTTGTTGAAATAAATATACTGTGGACTTGTTGACTGGCATCCCCACCTTTCTCTTCATCACTTTTTCCTCTTTGTTGTTTTCCTCTTTAGCCTGTGCCACTGGCTTTAGTTTACACTTTATCTCAGTTTTTAATTTTGTTTCTCTTAAGCAATCATAATTTTTTTCTTAGTTTTAACCCTATTTTTATATAACTATTTGCTTTTCTTTTGAGATGAAAGAAGTATCTTTGTCAAAAATCACATCTAGATCACTGCTGAGCCATCCAGCATGGTTTTATAATCTTCATATCTGTGACAGTATAGCATATTGCCATAGAGGAAGTTATGATCATGTAAGAGTATTTCGTATTTGTAAAATCCAGTGTTATAGTTCAAATTTAGTTTAGAAAGAAAATATTGTCAGAAAAGATTTAATGTACTGAAAGCTTTAATTAAAACCTGTTAGAAAAAAGTATATATATTAAAGATCTAGATCTTAATCTAGAACATCCACTACTTAATTCTGTCTTTGTTTTCTCCTCAGCGTATTATCATTTTCATTCTTCTTTCTGTCATCTAAGATATAATCCTATGGAAGTTGATTGTAGTCATTGACCAGCAAAGACATTGTGTATTCTACAGCAAAATGAGTTGCATTAGCAAAAAGAGCTACGGGGTAATTCACATGCTCAGATAACTTGCACGTTGTGCATTAAGAAATAATGGCATTCTAGGGGTCAGAACAGTAAAAGATGGGGAGATATGGTAGGGGAAGCAGATGATGGGTGGCAGGAAGTCGAGGGGATTGCTGGAGAAAATACGTGCCACGTAAAACTACTCAGGATATTGCCCATAAGCTGTTGATGCATCATAACTCTGTATTTGCCAATAACCCACAGATTATACTGATATTTGAAAATGTTACCTGCTCAGAAACAGGCCTGAAGAGTTAGTTAACTTGCTCTTTACGCAACTAGATTTTTTTTGTTTATTATGACTAAAATTCTACATTTTATTGAATACTTAAAAAAGAAATCTGATGTACATTATTATTACAGATAAAATATTCAAAAAATTTTTTGGTTTCAGAATAATTACATTTACAGCTCAACATATGATATTTGAATTAAAAAAAAGATTTCAGTCACAGAGAATAATTGAATCAAAAGCTGAGTTGATTTCCTAGATGAAAACACTAGGGACCATTTTTCTTTTATATTCCCTTGATTTTGTTCTTTGTCAAAGTTACACTGCACATTAGCTTTTCCTACATTACCGTAAGTGTTAATTAACACTTCCCTTCTGAAATTCAAAAGAACAAGACAGGCTTTTCGCTCATTGAAAACCCAGTTTCTACATTTAAAAAGCTTGGTGCTGTCTGTATTTTAGGGCACCTAGCAGTGGTATGTGCTTCCTTTTTCTGAGGTAAAAGCATCTTCAACAAAAAAAGGGTGTTAACGTATGAGTTGAATTTGAAAATGCGACTAATGTGAAAATTTGCAAAATGTATTTCTTTGCTGTGACTTCTTATTAAGTAAAAATTGCTGGTTTTCATTCAGAGTTACTGGAGATGCTTTCCTTGTAACTTCTGAACTATCTTACAGTGTGGGAGAAATAACCTTGAGAGATCATGTTTCATTCACATCTTTAAAAGCTTCTGGATAGGAGATATCATAGAACCCTTCATAGCTTTGGCTAAGAATAAGCTCAAGATTCAGTAGTTGGCTCTAATTTGGAGCTAGGAATTCTTCCACTTTCCTATGTCAAGAGTCAGTAGTGTTTCTCTCTAACAAATGTTGCCTCAAAGAAGTGACTGTAGTTAGCAAAAGGAATATTAGATCTGTTTTTCCTAATGTTCTTCCTTCTTGGTTTATAATGGATGTAAGAAGAGCCTTGTCATGTCAGATCAGTTCAACATTTTCTCCAAACATTAGCTACTACCACACTTTTTAATAGAAATTAAAGAAGTGATTTTGTAACGGGCAGCTGTGGAATAATTCGGGATTAATTCCATTCAGTTCTGCTGCTGTTCTCTATTTCTATAAAAATGTCTCTTAAAAGCTGTCAAATCCTTAAAACACAGTTCTTAATTCCTTTCAAAATAAATTGTTGTTATTATATTTAATATTATTGTTTTTATATGCTTATATTAATATATGTATCTATCTATTTATTATTTTGTATCCTTTATAAAGGAGAATGTGTCATGATGTTAAAATTTAGAAGTCTTGTGTTCTGAGGTAATAGAAATCTTGATTGGTAACTTTTTTCTTCCTGTTAAAATGCCTCTTGAAAGAAGACATTCTCCGAGAAAGTTGGGCAGTTTGTCCCCTTTCCTTCTTGTAACACTTCCAAGACAGCATACCCAGTTACTGATAAATCATATTGCACTGACCTTTTGACAAGGCTTTTGGGGTGTGTGTATATGTAATATACAGACTTAGCATATGTTAAGTCAGTATATTAAATATCTATTTTTATTTTATATATATATTAAAAAAATATATAAAAATATATAAATATTTATATAAAAATAAAAATATTCCTGCAGGCTTAACATGTATGTAAGGAGGAGTTAGCATTCCAGTGAATGCTGGTTTTTAGTACTGCATTTCAGAAGTTGTCAAAATAGTGTTAGTCTTATAGGCCTGTCAAATTTGGCCTTTTAAGTTCAAAAATGTAGCTGTCTTCTCCATCCTTTTCATTAAAAGCTTTTTGTTTTCTGGTCTGCCTATTGGCTTATGGTCACAAAACAGTCAACATTGGCTGAACTTGCATGAGGTGTTTAAGAACATCTTAGTATAAACTTCTGAATTAATCTTTCTAGTTTTTCAATATACTAATGTGTCTTTATAGAAAAATTTAAATGTACTCCACCAAATAGTAGTTTAATGTACAGTGAAAACTGTCTGGTGTTTTAATTTATATAGACCCTTTTATTGCCTTAGACCCATTTATTGCCTTAGGTAACAAGCTTAATAAAATTCATGCTAAATCTTTGACAGGCTTGTTAAAATATTCTTGATTTGTAAACATTGTTAAATATCTTTTTATTGCATGCTGAAGCTGATATATACATATTACAGTATGTTGTAAAGGTCAGATCATGCTATCTTAACTGGGTATAACAAATTCTTCTCCTTAATGTTTTCTTTTTTTTGTTGTGGCTTATTTTATTGTAGGTTGGCTGGAGTACTGCAAGAGATTATTACACGTTTCTTTGGTCGCCTATGCCAGAAAATTACATGGAAGGATCAACTGTTAATTGTGTGCTGACATTTCAGGGTAGGTATATGTTAAATAATGCAACATTTACCTGTATTTGCTAGCTTTCACAGTTTTAAAAACTATAGGTTAAAATGATGTATAACAGCTTTAGATTTTTAAAAACAAATTGGGAGAGATTTTTGCATGTATGTCTTCAGTATACTTTTGGGTTTTTTGTTGTTGTTGTCACCTGTGGCAAGTTTGTTCTGATTTTTGATGTGAAAAAAATTGCAAGATAAGCGTGTGATGATATGTTTTTGCATAGCAGCAGGCGATATTCAGGACTGATGGAAAGAGAAATTCTGCAGCGTGGAACTATTCAAACACAGAAAGTGACTTTGTTTAATCATTGTTAGGGGTTTTTAAATCTTGGAATGTCTTAGAAAATTGTGTCTTTACATTGTCTGTCTTTACACTGAGAATGGTGTTTAAAATTTAGAGACTAGAGTGAGTTGTGTCAAGGAACAAAGGGGTAAATGTATATGATGAGAATTGTGGAGAACCTTTTGTTAGTGAGGAACTGATAGACTGACTGGTGAAATTTGGTATAGGTAAATGTAAAATAATCCACTATGAGGGACTTTGAATTAAAATTACTATTCAGGAATGAGATCTCAGTTTTACAGTAGTTGTAGGAAAATATCTGCTCAGTGATCAATAGCAAATCTTCTTTCCCTTCTCCCTCCCTTGCGCTCCCTTTAAAAAAATAGATTTTTTTAAAAAAGAAAACAAACAAAATGGTACAGATCTGTAGTACAGCTGCATTTTCAACACTATTGTGAAGATCAGATTCTCTCCCTCCCTCTCCTAGTCGCAAAAAAGAGATCTAATAGAACTGGAAAATGGACAAAGAGCAACAAGAAGATCAAAATTAAGAAATAGCTTCTGCTTAAAGAAGTGGAGGTTTGGGAGGATGGGATTCCACAGACTTTGGCTAGGCACAGCCACAGC